>NC_048303.1:15867535-16583363 GCF_013100865.1 Trachemys scripta elegans | reverse complement strand
TCAGGCTAGCTGCCTGAGTTCGGACTTGGGGGGTCAGGCAAGCTTGGACTTGGGTGGCTAGGTTCATCCACCTCAGCCTCACATTGTCCCCTACACCGCTCCTCCCACCTGAAAGCTACCCCTTGACTGGGTCCCTGCCCCATTTCCTCCAGCTTTGAGAATTTCACTGCCCTCTTCTTCCATTAGGAACAGAGGGTCCTGTGGCACCTTTAAGACTAACAGAAGTATTGGGAGCATAAGCTTTCGTGGGTAAGAACCTCACTTCTTCAGACTTGCATCTGAAGAAGTGAGGTTCTTACCCACAAAAGCTTATGCTCCCAATACTTCTGTTAGTCTTAAAGGTGCCACAGGACCCTCTGTTCCTAATGGAAGAAGAGGGCAGTGAAATTCTCAAAGCTGGAGGAAATGGGGCAGGGACCCAGTCAAGGGGTAGCTTTCAGGTGGGAGGAGCGGTGTAGGGGACAATGTGAGGCTGAGGTGGATGAACCTAGCCACCCAAGTCCAAGCTTGCCTGACCCCCCAAGTCCGAACTCAGGCAGCTAGCCTGAACTGCCAAGCATGCAGCAACATCCACACTGCTCTTTTTAATGCGCTCCCGTGAGCAAAGTTAGCATGAGTCTGACTACCCATGCTGGGAATCCCATCTCCATGCTGCAGTGTAGACATACTCAGAGATGCTCCACTTATTCTTTATGTCTCAGGCCTGGTAGATCTTGGTTGGGGGCCGGAATAGATTTATATGATAAACTGTATGGAGCAGCTGCTATTGTTTTGTAGAGATGTGGGGTGTGTCTGGAGAAACAAAAGGTCTCTGATGGAAGGGGGGGTTCTCACCTGCAGAGGGGCAGAACAGCTGGGGGCAGGTTATAGCGGGGTCTCAGTTCGTTGTTATAGAATGTCTAGAGAAAATAACAGAGCTCCCTGCCTTAGTAAGAAGCACAAACAACACTGTGATGGCTGATTCTAGTATGCAATTTGAACATGCAGGACCCCTGCTGATTTTGTTTGGTTGTTTTTTTTGTAATTGAGTGGGTTCAGAGAGGCATGCAAAGTGGAATAGCTGCAAGTAAACTTTCATAATCCTTCTGGGCAATTGGTCAAAATGCACATGCTATGTCCAGGACCGAGGGATTACTAGCTCCTTATAGTTCTGTGTAAATGATATCTGGAGTTTGTTTACTGGCTACATTTACAATTGCACCGTCACTACCACTGGCAGATGGTCGGTTTCATCTGGGCTTCTCCACATAGTGCTGTGTGTGTCCTTTTTTATGGCAGTTCCAACACCGCTCACCTGTGAAATGACAGCTGCTCACTTCCGCTCATGTGGCATGCATGCATGCACTCTTCCCACAGGTCATTTCCCCTGGTACTTTTTTCCCCTGTAGTCTCCACTGATCCAGTAACAACCAGGGCTTGTGAGCAGATGAAATCAAACTCTGTTGGCAAACACTTCGGTAAGACCCCCTGCTTCAAAACAAACACTCTATGATCCCTTAAAGCATCCTCCAAATTGGCTTAAAATTCACAGTGCTTCAATTCTGCCACGTACACATTTACTGACTCTGCATGTTACTGGTTCCATTTATATCGCTGAAAATGACAGAAGACTTTGGAGACAAGTACCTTCACAAAAAAGTTCTAATTTTCTGGATAACTTTTCTCTTTTAGTTTGAATTGGCTGTGAGTACATGTAACAGTCCATATGTTCTGCTTCTTCGGGTCTCTTAAACAAAAGGAATGTCTCTCTCTCAAGGGCCACCTCGATTTCCTGCCTAAGCCTCTACTAATTAAAATTAAGTATTATTTTCAAGAACAGGAAATGTGTCTGGACCCTGTTCTTTCCAGATACAGAGAAATGTCATACTGTACAAAGTGACTAAACAATTACTTAAAAAAAACGACTACAGTAAAAAAATAAATAGATCTCATGTATTGAATGAACCTTCTCTTAGAAGAAAGCTTTGGATCTGAATTTATCATCCCTCTGAACAGAATATTTGCATTAACTGTTATATTACACCACACTAAAAGACAAACACATTATTTTACCTCTTCTGTGAGTACCCACATATTTGACTGAGTGTCCCCAGGCAACTGCTGACTGAATCCTAAGATATGTTTTCCTTCTCTTTAAGAGCAATTTGCAGCCATCTCTCTCCCCTCATATATTACTCGACGACTTATCCTTTATCTGGTCCAAACTACTATCTTCTCCCCATTCAAATCCCTCTTTAATACTTGCTCTACATTGGAAAAAATTGAATTTGAATAATTAAATTAATTTTAATTCAATCTAGTTAATCCAATGCAAGCCCCCTAGTGAAGACACACATAAACAAATTTAATTCTGGCTTAAATTAGTTTAGCTTAATTTTGTAATTTCCTGATGCAAACTAAATTGATTTATATTCAATCTAGTTAAACTGATGAAAACCCCTCATGCAAACTCCTAAAACTGGTTTAACTCTGGTTTAAACCAGGTTAGTGTAAATTACTAAATTAAGATAAACAGATTAAGCAAGAGGTGAACTAGTTTAAGTGCATCTACATTAGGGGTTTGCACCAGTTTAGCTAGACTAATTATAAATCAATGTAATTAAACCAATGCAACTTTTCTAATGTAGACAGAAGAAGATTTACTTCTTCCTCAATACCTTTAAGAAGTCAGTCAATAATTATTATTATTAAAATCTCAGTAATTAATTAAACCATCCAGAAATGCACATGCCTGAAAACTGAGTAATGACATAATCTCACTGATGTAATTTTTATTCTCTACCCTCCTATCCCATGATTTATAGTTTCCAATTTGCCCTTGTCTCATCACCTCACAAATTCGATTGTTAGATCCTCGAGGCATAAACTGCTTCTTTCTGTTTGCCCTGTAAAGCATTTAGCATGTTCCTGGGCACTGTAAAAATAAAACAAACAAACAATTCCTGGCTCACAATCATTATTTTAAGACCAATTCTCTGAAAACAAGATTTAATTTCAAAAATATACATTAGATTGAAAATCAGGGTGAATGCACCAATTCTGGGTAACGGCCACATTTAGGTAGCCCACATTTTTGGAAACCAACATTTTTTATCTGAAAGCTGACAAAACCAATAAATGGTTTGGCCACAAACTGTTTTTGTGTTTTAATTTCCAGATGAAAAACCAATTTTTTTTTTGAGGAAAGAAGCCACTTTCCATTTAATAGAAAACCCATATTTCCATCAGAAAAAAAGTTTAAATGGAAAATTTTCAACCAGCCCTAGTAGTTCACTGTGAATAAACATTTGGGCTAGTATCTGTGAAATATTTGACATTCACTAACATTTTCATGACTAAATTAGAGACTGTCCTGATAGTTGCAGATGGGGAATATGAGCCAACAAATAACAGCAGAGAAATCTACCATATTAAATCACTGCCATATTTTGACAAGACCTCTTGTAACTTTGCCTGTAGACAGATTGATACCTGTCATAATTAGAGACGTTTTAGTGATTAAACCATTGAGTTAATTAGAACAGAGTAAAAGAGAAAGAAACTGAATAATTATCATCACTCCCTAGCAATTGTCATCAGAACTGGAGTGTGCCATGTAACGTGTAATGAACTTTGCTGTAAGAAAGGCCCAGATTTGATTAATTAGGCAGAACCAAAAAGTTTCCATGCAGCTACAAGACATTCATCTTGCTATCACGCCCGAGAAACGTTCAAAATCTGGGCAGAGTATTAGAATATCATATTTCAAATGTTACATCATTTAAGTACAGGCGCTTGGCACTTATGTAATTTGGCACTTATGTAACACACTTGGGTCCTGATTCACCACCAGCTTGCACCTTTCGGAGTCATTAATGCTTGTGCAATGTAAAGGGCAATAATTGGCCACCCTGGATGCTGTTTTTTAAATTGGTGCCTCTGCCCGAGCACCACTGCTCCTCCCCTCCCCCCACACTAGATAGAAACCACACCAACAAGGCTCTGGAACCTTAAAGGGTATCCCTACACCCACAGCAATGGCTTGGAATAGTGTATCCCAAAGGTGTTGCCCCATTAAGCACACAGACACACACACCAGTTACAGGGCTAGTGCTGAAAGCTGTTGCACCATTCCAGCTCTGGTCTGGCCACTTCTTTTGCAGTTCTCCGGGAGAAAGAGGACGACTGCCACTTTAAATGGACTCCTTAGTCCCCTCCAAGACACACACCAGCCACTGCACAAGAGTATCTCCTGCCCGGCTGCCCCATTCCTCCAATATCTTTCTGAATTTATCGTTTACATCCATTTTTACTGGAGTAGATGACTCCACAAGGTTAGGGTTGCCATTGGACAAATTCCTGGAGATTTCATCACATGACATAATCTTTAATTAAAGATTAATCTTGAATTCCTGGAGGTCTGGCAACCCTACACAAGGTGCAAGGCTATGGAAAATCAAGTCCAATACCAACTATCCCAAAGCACTTTACAAAGGTGGCAAATACCATTGTCCCTAGAGAGGAACTGAAGACTCTGAGACGTTAGGGTCAAAATTGGAAAACTTGAGTGACTAAAGTTCAGTGTCTAAATCAACATGGTCTATTCAGAGGCTGCTGCTCCTGTTAACTTCAGTGCAAGTTATGGGTGCTCAGCACCTCTGAAAATCAGGCCACTTTATTTCAGATGCTTAGCACAGTCCACTCCCATTGGCAACTTTTCGCCTTAACCTCTCTCTGTCCTAGTTTCCTACTCAAAGATAATAATACTTTGGTTGTTTTATGGTACAATTTTAGGGAATTGATTTTTCTGTAGTCTAAATGGCTGTAAACCAGCATACAGAGTCACCACCCCGGGAGGGGAAAATAAAGGCTCAGTTACAGGTCTCTTCAGGGCTTGCTATAGTTCCAAAACACAAACTCAAAACCAGAACCAATCAGCTCAAGCTACAGGGTGATAATTACCCAAGGCCTTTCCAGCTTTGAGAAGAGAGAGGACACAGTATTACCCTGTGATCCATAGATTGTGAGACCAGAAGGGACCATCAGATCATCCAGGCTTATCTGTAACACACAGACCATAGAATTTCATCCAGTTCTCTTATTGAGCCCCAAACTTGTGTTTGATTAATGTATATCTTCTAAAGACCATGTCTTGGATAGCTTCCTTTTACCATCTTCCCCCATCCTTTTATAACTCATCTCAGGTCAGCCATGTAATAGGCACAAATCTGGTAATCTCTTATTTATCAGCCAACCTCTACACTTCGTCGCAGGTGCCTAACTTTAGGCACTCCAATTTGAACATTTTGGCCAACACTTTTACTTAAGTGGGATACACCAGATGGGCTGCCAGGGAGCTGGAGATCTTGGGGAACCTGGGAGGTTTTGTTTTGCTTTTCCCAACGGAAAGATCAAAACTTCTGGAAACATTGAAAAATTTCATGTTCTAATCTAGTTTAGTCTATATACATTTTTATACCATTCTTGTCATCATAGTATCTGAGTTACTTCCAGAGGTGTATTAAGCAATAACTTAAGCAACATATTTTGTGGAAGCTGAATTTCTGATGGAATGGTTTTCCAACAGAAAATTCCCCACCAGCTCTCTTTGGAAGACCAAAGAATCTGCCCCATATTATGAAGATAATTCAATGTACATTAATCTTCAGAGCATCCCTATGAGGGAAGTATTACAATCCCCATTTACAGACTGAGCCATAGAAAGGTTAACTAAGCCATAGAAGGTTAACAAGTAGAGTACTCTAATTTGGCAAAGACCTAACAAGATCCAGTGGCTGGACGTTGAAGCTAGACAAATTCAAACTGGAAATAAGGTACAAATCTTTTAACAGTGAGGGCAATTAACTGTCGGAAGAGTATTTCCAGTGGATGTAAATAATGGATATGGTGGATTCTTCATCACTTGAAATCTTGGAATGGATGTTTTTCTAATTGATATGCTCTAGTTCAACCACAAGTTACTGAGTTTGATGCAGGGATTTCAGCATGAATAACTATGCTCTGTGTTATTCAGGATGTCAGTCTACATGATTAGAATGATTCCTTTTGGCATTAAAATCTATGAAAGTGATTTAATTAAGATCCACTCATCCCATGAGTCTGCAGCAGAGCCAGGAATAGAACCCAGATTTTCTGACTAGCAGTTCCAACTGTAATCATTTGATTGTACTAATATAGCTTTGTCTGAGCTACTAGCCCCTTTATGTAAGTAGTTCCTCATATCTGCTCCCATACACATTATCAAATTGTAACAATCTATATCCTATGTTCACCACTTTTACAAGACAATGATAAATTTTGTACAAAGTATGCCTTGTGAGGTATAATTTGAAAACTCATAATTCACTGACCATTATTGCCCTGGTAAAGTGTGTGTAGCAACATTGTATGTAAAGTTATCAGATTCTACTGTATGACATTGCTGAGACATGCTCCCAGGTTAGAAAAGCAGGCACAAACTAGTTCATCAGAGAAAAAATGCAAACTGACACCTCAGCCAGGTGTCAACAAAATCAGATGGGCTATGACCTGGGTAAGCAGCTACTCTTTGGCAGGAAGAATGGGGTAGGTGAGAAATGTACATGTTGGCAACTAAAAAGCTGGGGGTTCCCATCCCAAACAGATTTACTGTTGCCAGAACCCAGCTGGAGATGATTTTCAAAGAAAATAAATGCTATAAAAAGGGAGAACAGAGGACACAATTCATCTCTCTTCCTTCATCTCTACTCACGGCATCAACAACATTTGAAAGACAAAGAGCATAATTTAACTGGAGGAGTAGTCCTGGTTGAGAGATCCAGCCAGACTGTTGTGAGCATACAGTGAGAAAAAACTTTTTGCTTCAAGTCCACTTAGGTCAAAGTGTACACTACCACTTATGTTGGCAAAACTTATGTCACTCAGGGATGTGAAAAAAACCACCCTTCCTCAGCGACATAAGTTTCACCAGCATAAGTGGTAGTGTGCACACCATTATGTTAGTGGAAGAGTTTCTCCCACTGACATACACCTCTACCCTGATATAATGCTGTCCTCAGGAGCCCAAAAAAATCTTACCGTGTTATAGGTGAAACCGCGTTATATCGAACTTGCTTTGATCCGCTGGAGTGCGCAGCCCCACGCCCCCGCCCCCCGGAGTGCTGCTTTACCGCATTATATCCGAATTCGTGTTATATTGGGTCGCATTATATCAAGGTAGAGGTGTAGCTACCACCACTTCTTGGAGGTGGTTTAATTATGTTGATGGGAGAGCTCTCACTGGTTGGCATAGAGCGGCTACACTAGAGATCTTACAGTGGTGTATTGGTACAGCTGTGCTGCTGTAAGGTCTCTAGTGTAGACATAGCCTAAGCTTGTTAAGTTAGGGATTAGTTTTACCTTTTATTTCTTTGTAACCAATTCTGACTTTTATGCCTCATTGCTTGTAATCACTTAAAAATTATCTTTCTGTAGTTAATAAACTTATTTTATTGTTTTATCTAAACCGGTGTGTGTTTGGGAACCTCCATTTGAGTTAACAGGGTTTGCGCATGTCATTAATAAAATGATGGACTTTCTATGAGTTAGTATTGTCCAGGAGGGTGCTGGGCAGAAAAAGACACACATTTCTGGGGACAAGTCTCAGACTTGGAGTTTGTTTGTGTTGCTCTGTAAGGAGTGGTTGGCTAGAAACACTCATGTCATTCAGTTGGGAGTGATTTTGCATGCTTGAGGCTGTGCATGAACAAGCCCGGAGTAGCTGCTCTCACAGCAAAGCAGTGTAAAAGGCCCCTCAGGTTGGAGAATTGAAGGGACACAGCTATTCAGCAGTCCAGATTGTACCCTGGGGAATGTCACACAAATGGATCCCTTTTTAACTGTAAAAGCATGATGCACCGAATACTCTCATTTTTGATGCCATATGCAGTATGGGAAAAACCTAAAATGCTTTAAACTAGATTAAATCTCTAATACCTAGAAACTGAGAGCTTTTTAATTAAACTTTGCTGGTCAATGGAAAATATTATTCAGTCTATGGAATTCTGAGCAAGAGGAACTCTTCACGCATTGTAAAGATTAATCTAACAAAATTGTCAGAAAATCATGATCTTCTCAAAAAGAACCTCTAAATATATCTATGACTAATTCTGTGAAACTGCTGCAAGATAATGTTATTGTTAACGGAGTCCAGATAATCATTTGCTTTAAGTAAGGATTACAATGTAATGTGTGATAAAATATAATGAGCAATTTTGACCTACCTGTCAACACTTCTACAAAGAGACCAAACTGCTCCCCAGTGTACTCATACGGCGGAGGTCCTGGATTTATGAATTGGAAGTAATAAATATTGACCTCACTCTCAACAAGAAGCCTAGTGGTAAATGCTTGGACCAACTATTGATCCCTTTTCAACATTCAGGGAAATTAGGTACATTGCAGCAGCCAGAAAAGTTCTAATGATGGAGAAAATTGCGTGCTAAATGTGAGGAATCAGCTACAGAAAAAAATCTGTGGAAAAGAGGTTGATGAAGCAATTAGGAGAGTTGTTGAGGGAACAGGAGTGGCAGTCCCCCTGGGAGCCTCATAAACATTAGAGAGGAATGTGGAGCAATTTGAGTGGATAAGGCAGGGATATGTTAGAGACATGGCCTTACTACAAGCTACAAAGGCTGGAAAGGTGGCTGAGGAAGTTGCTGGAGACTGCACCTGACTATAAACAACAGAAGCAAAGGGAGGGGTTTATTGGGTAAAAAGAAGTGATGCCCAGTTAGGAGGAAGAGAAGGAGAAGGAGATTTGGCCAGAAAGGAACAGGTAAGACCACTGCAACGCAGTGGGAGAGCTGCAAACTTTTGACACACAGTGGGCTGTAGCACTTCAGATTAAAAGGTTTAACAGATAGTAAAAATGACCAGGTAAGTTTCCCAGTCTGACTGCTGCATTTTGGAGACAAACTCACTGTCAAGATGTCCTTCAGTGGCTCAAGAGCATGAGTACCAACCTCAGGCATAGGGTGATCAGATGTCCCGATTTTATAGGGACAGTCCCGATTTTGGGGTCTTTTTCTTATATAGGCTCCTATTACCCCCCACCCTCTGTCCCAATTTTTCACATTTGCTGTCTGGTCACCCTACTCAGGCAACACTGTTAAAACCCGGGGCACAAACCCCAAACTGGTGGTGAGTACCATACTTAGATTTCACCAACCAATTATCAAGTGTAAACCCCTGAGGCACTAAAACAGCCTTAACGTGGAGTCACAGACAGTCCCTTGGGGTACTCCAATCTGTCTTGCCAGCCAGGCAAGCTTATTTTTGTGATACATGGTCCCTTACACCAAGTATCACAGCTATATTCAGGTTATTCCCAGTCCCAAAGGACTCATCGTTTACCCCAGATCAATTGTGCTTAAGATCTCACATCAAAGACAATGCTTGTAGCCAATATCTAAAGAGTTACTATATAGAAAAAGGAAACGAAAGTTATTTAGAAGGTTAAAGCAGGTAAACATATATACACACAAATGAGTTCCAAAATTAAGTTTCAAAAAGTAAAAGACACTTCTATAATAAGCACACTCTACATGTCCTTAAGGATGAACTCAGGCTAAGCACTAAGGATCTTTTTCTTATGCCAGGAAGTCCTTGTCTCCCAGAGTCCAAGCAGCATAAAAATACAGTTCTTCCTTGTTAGGGGACTTATACCCTTCCTCCTTTCTGCTTTGAACTGCAAACTCAGCCAATAGAAGGAATTCATTTGCATGACCATCTTCATTGGGGTTGAGCAGACAAAGAAGTCTTTTGTCTCTGTAATGTTCCACTCTAGTCTGCCTGGTGTCGATGGGCCTTCCTTGTCCCAGACCCACTCTGCCTCTTCCCCCGAGGCCCTGCCCCACTCCCTCTCTTTCCCCGAGGCTCCGCCTTCCGCTTGTTCCTCCCCACCCCTGACCTCCGTCACTCGCCCTTAAGGCCATGGCCCATTGTTTCCCTAGCCCGTTCTGGCAACCCTGCCTGCAGCAGCTTACAAGCATTCAATAGTCTAAACACTAAACACATTCTTATAATTCTAATACCTATTTTTAGCAATACTAACTCATAAGTGAGCCAGACTGATTTCAGTGACGTATTTGTCAGTACTGAATTGAGGCGTGGGGTCCTCGGCCTGAGCTGGCACCTGGTTGCCAGTGTCACACTCACTAGCTTCCCATTGAGGTCTTATCTAACCAGTTCTTGGACGTCTGCATCGATGATGTCTCTTGTCTTATCAGAAACTTCTCAAGTTCTGACACTGCCCGTTTCCTCTAATTGTAAAGCTAGTTAAAAGATTTCCTTCTTTACTCTCAGGCTATTTCTTTCTTCTTCTTTCTTGTGACAGTGAATAATTCCTTTCTTTTCTTCAGCGCATACTATAATCATGTCCTGCTCTAATCTTTTCTATACTTTTAGCTCCTTCAGTCTCTCTAATCATAAGCATTGTTCTGTTTAGGATAACAGTGTGTGTAAAGTTAGCTTTCTCAAATCATCCTCCAATGTCTATAAGATTTTTGTTACTCTTTGTGTGTGTGTGTGTGTGTGTGTCTGACCTCCCACCCCGCCGTTTTCCAAGTTTCTGGTTTCTATGCTGTGGGACTACAACTATTTATGATTTTCCAAATGCAGTCACATCAAAGACAGTGTTACAGGATCTATCAGGAAGTCTCAGCCCCCTACTGCAGATCTCAACACTCAGGCACCCCGGCTTAAAGGAAAACCTGGGCTACTAGCAAGATTTAGTCCACCAGAGGCCTAGAAAGGACAGGAGGTGACAAAATCTATAGCCAATTAAGAAGGCTTGCCTGCTTCCTCTGACAGTAGCGCTGAGTGAGACCAAGGCAAGAAGGAGCTCCTCAGTGCTAACCCAGAACCCCTGTGCCAGGTCAGGTCTCGGGATTAAAGCATTGCAACTAGGCACCTGTCTTTTATGTTTGTTTGTTTGTCTGTTTATAGGCCTAGACAGCCAGATTCTGATCTGGTTATTGTTTAACGTTGTAAGGCCTATCCGCTGATCTTATGGCCTGCTCTGGACCGATTGCCAAACCTTGTAAACTGCGACAGGATACGCCTGCAAGGCCACACCCCAATACCAGGGGTGCAACAGAAATGTGTGGAACCACTTACCAGTCAAACTTCTTTTACACCGTATGAGTTGTAGTGCTTTTCACATTTAATTTTATGGTATTGGCTTTTAAAAATGTTTTTTACCCTGCATTAATTAGTATTATTTTTCAACTGAAAATTTTTGACTCTCCCTACTATTAAATCTAGGTCTTGCTACTTTCCAGAGCACTGTCTCCTAATTTGCATCTGCACTATTTATTTGCTCTTCCTGAGTATAAGGCTGTAGATTAGGGCTTCTCAAATGTTTGCATAACGTCGACCATTACTAGAAAATGGTCTGACCTCTCCTCCCATTAATTATTATATTATTATAACCATCTCTCCTCCAATGAAGAATTCTGATTGAAAAGTGATAGTACTATATGGTTAAGGATACGCTTTGGTCACAGAGGTCACAGATTCCGTGACTTTAAGAGAACTCTGTGACTTCTTTGGCTCCAGCTTCAGCCCCCAGCGGTGGGGCTCCAGCTTCGGCTTCAGCCCTGCCATGACCATACCTTAATTTTGTACATTTTTACCATGACTGCTCTGTGAATTTTGCCTAATTTTACTCTGACAAAATCGTATTGATATACACCTCTACCCCGATATAACGTGACTCAAGATACCACAAATTCGGTTATAACGTGGTAAAGCAGCACTCCAGGAGGGCACTCCGGTGGATCAAAGCAAGTTCGATATAACGCGATTTCACCTATAACGCAGTGAGATTTTTTGGCTCCCGAGGACAGCGTTATATCGAGGTAGAGGTGTAGTTCAATGTTGTTTAAAAAATAATTTTAAGAAACTTGGGGAAAAACTGATATCAATTGAAATCTATAAAAATATAATAAAAATAAAATCCTTACAAACTGGCTTTTATCTATTCCTTCCAGTCTCTTTTTTTCTTATATCATTTTTTTCTTAATGTTTCAGCTCTTTCACCAATAGTGCCAAAAGCGCAAACAATATTGAGTGCTTTGCACAGAGTGATCCTGTTCTCTGTAAAAAGCTAATATATTGTACTTTCCAGAGAAGCATTCTTAAGTACTTTTATAATCTGAGTAACTAAAGGTTTGCTCCTACAAATCATTACTCAGAGCAGTTCTTATTCACAGGAGCTGTCCCTTTTGCTTCAGCTAAATTAAGGAGCAAGCCCTTAACTGATCAAACTGAAAGATCTCAGCAGTTGTGAGTCCTGAGACTAAGATGTGAAGAAGCTTTATGACATATGCATTGGGACTAAAAAGAAGCATGACAGATTGGCCAACGAACATGCATGTCCTCCAGAAAACTGCACTTCTGATTTGACAGCCCAGCTGCATGAAGCTTTCTGGATATGCCAGCTTCTGTTCTTTTACAATGTTGCTATTAGAGATGGGTTGATGCAATAATGTCTGGATGCAGATGTCGCCAGAATTAGAATTTGGGGCTCATTTTTTTCTCTATTCACTCTCAGCTGTATGGATACAGAGTTTGGATCCAACATCTGAACCAAAGACGCAGAAATCTTCTTCGAAGGTTTCTGCCATTTCTCTATGAATTTTGAAAGGACTTCTGGGATTTGATATTCCAGTGAGCAGCGCTAGCATTGTGGGGCTAACTGCACCACTCCCAGCTGTAAAGGCTGAGGGAAGCTTGTGACAGCTACTACACGCTGGAAGATCCTTGTTGTACCCACGTAGAGTTACTCCCATTTTACACTGGAGTAAGTTATTGCAGAATGAGGCCCAACAGCTGGAAGAGAGGTGTGACCTGCCCCGCTCCTCTAAATAGGCAGCTGACTCTGACGTCTAATGAAGATAATAAAGATATCTATCAACATCATTAACTCATTCACTGTTGATGATTCACATATGATGGGCTTGTGAGCGGCGCTGAGTGCAGTGCCAACGTTTTTTGATCTTTCCCAACCTAGCCCCTGTGGGGTGAAAAGAACTATGTGTGTGTGACCATTGACTAGGCCTGGGGCGGGCAAACTTTTTGGCCTGAGGACCGCATCAGGTTTCGTAAATTGTATGGAGGGCCGATTAGGGGAGGGGGTCATGGCCCGGCCCCCACCTCCTATCTGCCCCCCTGGCCCTGGGACTCCTGCCCCATCCAATCCCCCCTGTTCTGTGACGGCCCCTATGGGACCTCTGCCCCATCCACCCCCCCCTGCTCCTCTGACTGACCCCGAACCCCCGCCGCCCCATCCAACCCCTCCTCTCATTCCTGATAGCCCCCCCGGGACCCCTGCCCCATCCAACCACCCCTTCTTCCTGTCCGCTGACTGCCCCCGGAACCCTTGCCCCTGACTGCCCCTTGCCGCCCCATCCAACCCCCATCCCTTCCTGACTGCCTCCTGGGACCCCTGCCCCCATTCAACCCCTGTTTCCCTCCAACCACATCCACACCGCCGCCCCCTGAACACCACCCCGAACTTCCCTGCCCTCTACCCAACCCCCCCTGCTCCCTATCCCCTTACCGCGCTGCCTTGAGCACCGGTGGCTGGTGGCGCTACAGCCGCGCCGCCCGGCTGGAGCTGGGCCATGCTGCTGCTGCCGCAACCACACAGCACAGAGCACCGGGTCAGGCCGGGCTCTGCAGCTGCACTGCCCCAGGAGCTCACAGCCCCGCCGCCCAGAGCATTGTGCCAGTGGCGGGGTGAGCTGAGGCTGCGGGCGAGGGGGAACAGCGGGGGAGGGGCCGGGGGCTAGCCTCCCGGGCCAGGAGCTCAGGGGACAGGCAGGACGGTCCCGCAGGCTGGATGTGGCCCGCAGGCTGTAGTTTGCTCACCCCTGGATTAGGCTCTAGTCGGTCTGCTCTTTAAAAAAATGAATTCTTGCACACTGACCTTTGCTACAAATACAATTATATCAAGTACCATACAAGTGAGTCATGCCTTATCCTTCCTTCCTCCTCTCAGCCACACCCAAAATTGATAGTGTAGGCAGACAGTGACTAATATTTCAGACTGAAAGCTAATCCAGCCACAATGATTTCAAGTCAGATATCCCCCATACCTGCTCAGCACCTAATCCAGTTTACCTGCATTCCCTTTTCACTCCCTTCCTGCTCCCCTTGAATATTTCTCTCAGGCTTGGCCATAAGCTTGATCCAAAGAAGGCATAAAATCTATTATTCTCTTGCTTAAGAGCTAGCATACTCTTCTCTCTCCCTCTCCATTCTCACATTGGGAGCAAACTGTTCAGTTTTCTTTGTCCCAGAGCATCTGGATGCTTTAATGAGCCAAGTGGAACATGCCTATATTCCTGCTCTGGGACTGGGATTCCACACTCAACATCTTGCAAGCAGCCTCATGACAATGCACCACATTATTTTTTTTCTATTCCAAAGCTCAGGGACATACTCAGATGGCTTCAGTGTGCTCACATCCATCTTAGTCCATCTTGAAGGAAAATAACTGCACACTAGGGCAACGGCACCACTATTCAATCCTTTTGATTATCTATGTTCCCATGAGCAATATAGTGCTAACAGTGAGATTTCAGGGAAGAGCATATCAATGTGAACTGTGCATTTTGAGTCACTGTTTCCTTGTCCTCTTGGGACTTCTCTTCATACTCCACCTTTTCAATATACTATGGTTATTTTGCATGGGCACACTGGGATAACCTCATGAGATACAGATCTCAGGAAGCTGCTTGAGGGCATCAACAGTTGTACAATGTTACGCAAGCATAAATCAGTTCAACGCATACAATATAATGCTGGGACATTTAGCAGTCATCATTTCAGTCCATTTATACACTGACAAGACTGCTTCAAAATGATCAACACCCTCTACAATGCACCTTTCGAGATCCATGGGTCCTACACTTGCCTATCACAACATATGTGATATCACATCATCATCCAGGGCACTAAATGTAGCAATAACCATTATTTGGGTGAAACCAGACAATCACTACTCTCTTGAATGAACTCACACAGGAAAATGATAGAAGACAAAAACACCATATAACCTGTGGGTGAACACTTTTCACAAAGCGACCACTCTATATCTCACCTATCAGTCTTCATCCTCAAATGAAACCTGAAGACAAGCCTGGGAGCTTAATTCATACCTTTGCTAGAAACTGAAAATCATGGTCTTAATAAAGACACTGAATTTATTGCTTATTACAACAATCTATAACTCACTAGCCCCTCTTTTTTGTCCTGTGACTACAGGAGTGTTAATTGGCCACTTCACCTTGAATGATCCTTACAATATGTGCTAACTACTTGTTCAATCTTTTATTTAGCTGTGACACTCTTGGGGCTGGTCTACACTACCAAGTTTTGTTGACAAAACTTTTGTCGACTTTTGGGTGTCGACATAACAAAAATCGCCCAAGGGTGTCCACACTTGCGCCCTCTGTCGACAGATCATGTCCACATTGGGGACACCATCATCGACAGGGTGAGCAATGCACCGTGGGTATGTATCCCACAGTGCAGTGTTGTGGGAAGGACGAGCTGATCACTGCACATCTTGGGATTCTCTCCGAGTTCTCCCACAGCCTCCTCTGTGAGCTCTCCATGCTGAGGAATGGCAAAGTAGCACAGCAGTCTGTCCCTCTCCCCCTGCAGCAGCAGTCTGCCTGACATTGTGTTCCTAGCTCAGGGCAGAACAGGAGCATTCCAATGATTTGCTCTTTGTTTGTTCCCCAAACAGAGTAGCACACAGATACTTCCCCAAGCTTTGAAGGGGCACATGCCTGCAGGGTAGCAGTGATCAAAATACTGAGCAGAGCAATCAGGGCAGGCATCGTGGGATATTGGCGGAAGCCCGTTCTGTCAACAAAACAATCAGCAGTGTCTACACTGGCTCTTTGTCGACAATAAAGGGAGGGGAAAAGACAAAAGTCTCTCGTAGGGGTGGAAGTTTTTTGTCGCCAAAACTGGGTGTTTTTTCAGACAAAAGTCCCATTGTAGTGTGTACACTCGTGCTGTTCTGTCGCCAAAAGGCAGTTTTTGGTGACAAAACTTGCCAGTGTAGACAAGCCCTTAGTACAGGGCCAGCGCAACCCATTAGGTGACCTAGGCAGTCGCCTAGGGCGCTAACATTTGGGGGGTGGTGACCGCGGCAGCCGGATCTTCCGCCGCCTCTGTCAGGGACGGCATTTCGGGGGTGAGACCTTCCACCACCTAGGGCGGCAAAAAAGCTGGCGGCACTCCTGCCTTAGTACCTTTCTCAGAACAGAAGAATAGCTCTGTGTAGCTCAAAAGTGTGTCTCTCTCACCAACAGAACTTGGTCCAATAAAAAAATATTACCTCACCCACTTTTTCTCTCTAATATCCTGGGACTGACATGGCAACAACAACACTGCATTCTTCAAATTTAGGTATAAGTGTTTCTTAATGAGGGTGGCTGTTTCAGTGGTACTGTAACCAATCAGGAACTACAGCTGTTGCATCTGCCAAACTCACACACACATGCAGCCTGCCTTTCATTGCAATTTAACTCTAGGCACTCTAAAATGAAGAGGCCGCTTTGAGCAAAGTGCATCTCTGCACTATGCACTGAGAAAAAGTAAATATTCAGTAACTGTGAGGATGTCAAGTGATGAATACAATGGGCCAGATTCATACCTGGTGTCATTCCATTGAGGTCAGCAGAGTTACACAGATATGAATTTGACTCACTATGTCTTTTCATCTCACTGACTTGCATTTTTTGGAATGTGTGATTCTGCTTGTTCATATCTAGCTTTTGTTTGTTTGTTTTTGTGGTCTAATGTCTTCTGCATGAACAGCCAGATACTATGAAACTGTAACTTCTGAATTGTAAAATACTCACAGCATACACCAAGATTAGTAATACTAGTGGTTACAGCTATGTAAATAATGGATTTTTTTTAAGTTCACTGAAAATTCAAAAAAAAAAAAAAAAAAGTCACACACAGACAAAAATGTTATTTCAGGTCAAAACAAAAGTGAAATTTTTTTGAAACTTCCAGCTAATCAAAAAGTTGAAAAAATGTCATTTCTGGTCAAACAAAATGTTTCATTTGAGCTGAAACAAAATGTTACAGTTTATTTTGAAGCATTTTTAATGTTTTTGATTGTTTTTAAATAAAATTAAGGGAAATTTTTAAATGAAAAGCAGTTTTGAAGCAAAAAATTCACATGCTTCATTTAAAAAATGTTGAAATAAAAGTTTTGAAATTTTTTTATAATTTTTTTCAGGTGTTTTTTCTAACGGAAAATATTCAGTGAAACTGATACAAATTCTCAACATGTTTTGGGGTTACCTAATCTGCATTTTCACAAAGTTATGGTAAAAAAATGTCACCCATCTTTACGGATGATGAAGTAGCAATACCTCACTGTACTCCTTCAAGACTCATGTGCATCTTAAAAATGGAAAAGTAGTTTCAGTCTTACGAGGACAAAAAAGACTTCAGAAAGAAACACTATGTGATAGCAACATTTTCACAATGTCTCCCTTGCAATTTTATTAAGTTATTGCTGAAAAAAAGTATGAGGCAAAGCAGCAGAAATAGGTACTAAATCAGCAAATTAATTCAGATATCAAACATTTTTATTGAATTTGAAATGAAAATGCCCAGAAAATTACAGAGATAAAACATGCAGTCAGCAGGAACAGTGATCAAACCACACTGTATCTGCAGCAAGTCTTCATGTCAACATTTACCTTTTCCCTTGCTGTGTGTACTTTTAATATCAATGACAAATAAAACACATTCCAAGCAAATCCACTCTGAGGGGAGAAAGCTACCTGAATGACAAACCAGAGTAGCTGGGCTCCCAATGGAATGATGGGTGGAATCCTACCACTGGCCACTCTATTGCTACAACATTGATGAATTAAATTTCACCAATCATGATGTCCCCATTTTAATAAAAAGTAAACTGAGGCATAGACAGACACATTGGCATGCTTGTTGGAACACAGCATAACTGGGAATAGAACTCAGCACTTTCGATGTGCAGGTCCATGCTCTAACCACTAAAGACCACTACTTCTCTGCAGGCGACGCAACAGTGTGCTTCTCCCCATCCGTCAGTACCTTGTTCGATGTGCCTCATCCCTGAGCTAGAGAGAACACACCTAAAGGTGAGTGCATAGTTACATCATCATGACTAGGGCCCTACCAAATTCACAGCCATGAAAAATGCATCCCGGACCGTGAAATCTGGTCTTTTGTGTGCTTTTATTCTTTACTATACAGATTTAAGAGGGGGAGACCACCATTTCTCAAATTGTGGGTCCTGACCCAAAAGGGAGTTGCAGGGGGAGTCACAAGGTTAGTTTACGGCGGGGTCACAGTATTGCCATCCTTACTTCTGTGTGGCCTTCAGACTTGGGCGGCCGGAGAGTGGTGGCTGTTGGCCGGGCGCCCAGCTCTGAAGGAAGCGCCCCGCCAACAGTAGCGCAGAAGTAAGCATGGCAATATCATACTGTGCCACACTTACTTTGGTGCTGCTGCCTTCAGAGGTGGGTGGCTGGAGAGTGGCGGCTTCTTACTGAGGGCCCAGCTCTGCAGGCAGCAGCGCAGAAGTAAGGGTGGCAATACCATACCATGCCATCCTTCCTTCTGCATTGCTGCTGGCGGTGTCTCTGCCTTCAGAGCTGGGCTTCTGGACAGCAGCCACCAGCTCTGAAGGCAGCAGCACAAAAGTAAGGGTAGCAGTACCACAACCCCCCCTACAACAACCTTGCGACTACAATAACCTTAAGCTATGGGGTTTATGGAATACTTTTCTTGAGATTACAAGTTTGGTTGATAAAGGTAAGAGCATTGATATAACATATTTGGACTTCTGTAAGGTATTGGACTTGGTAATGCACAATTAAAAAAACTAGAATGATATAAAACCATCATCCATTGAGGGTATTTCTTGCTGTGTCCTGCGGGGATCAGTTCTTAGCCCTATGCTATTGAACCTTTTTATCAATGACCTGAGAGAAAACATAAAACCATTACTGATAAAGCTTGCGGATAAAGATTGTAGGGTGGTAAATAATGGAGAGAACAGGTGTCTGTTACAGAGCAATCTGTATCACTTGGTAAGCTGGGTGCAAGCAAAAAATATGTGTTTTAAATATGGCTAAATGTAAAGTTAGACATCTAGATACAAATAACATAGGCCATACTTACATAATGTGGGACTATATTCTAGGAAGCAATGATTCTGAAAGACTTGAGGGATAAACAGCTGAATGTAAGCTCCCAATGCGATGCTCTGGCCAAAGGGCTAATGTGATCCTTGGCTGTGTATACAGGGGAATAGCAAGTAGGAGTAGAGGGGTTATGTTACCTCCATATTTGACATTAGTGGGACCACTACAGGAATACTGTGTCCAGTTCTGATGGCCACAGTTCAAGAAAGATGTTGAAAAATCAGAGAGGATTCAGAGAAGAATGATTAAAGAATTAGAAAACATGTCTTAAAGGGAAAGCCTCAAGGAGTTCAGTCTATTTAAGTTATCAAAGAGAAGGTTAATGGGTGACTTGAGCCCATTCTGTAAATACCTACATGCAGAACAGACATTTAATACTAGAGGACTCTTCAGTCTAGCACACAAAGGTATAACAAAATCTAGTGGCTGGAAGTTGAAAAAGTTAGACTGGAAATAAGGATAATATTTAATAGTGAGGGTAATTAACTATTGGATCAACAAAGGTTGTGGTAGATTCTCCATCAGTAGAAATTCTTACATCAAGATTGGATTTTTTTTTCTAAAAGATATGCTCTAGTTCAAACTGGAATTAAAACAGAGAAGTTCTGTGGCTTGTTATACAAGAGGCCAGACCAGATAATCACAGTCCCTTCTGGCTTTATAATCTACGAACTGTCCCTACCAAAATTTTCCACAGGAAGGAGAGTTTGGGGCAGTATTTTGTTATCTAGAAGAAAGGAAGGAAACAGGAATCAGATAATCTGTTCTTTTGAGGCAGAGGGCCACCAGAAACCTGGTTATCAGTGTAACCACACAATCTTATTTTCATTACCCTCATCCTTCTTCTTTCCTTTCATTTGTCACTTCTGCCTCAAATTATACTGTAAGCAATTCAAACCAGGGTCTGTCTCATGCCATGTGTTTGTACAGCGTCTTGTACAAACTAACAAAGCATAAATTCGTAATCACTAATCAATTATTAAGAATGTGTTAATACAGTATATTGCAATATATAATTAAGATATGAAGGATTATTAATAAGTAATCAGACACAGAAGGATACTTCACTGATAAAACTGAAAAATAAATGAGGTCTAGACAGACATGCTAAAATATCAATAAACTTCTATTTAAGTGTTTAAGGAGCCAGGTACTAGATCTGTTCTGTCTTTGTACAGCACCTAGCACAATGGAGATCTGGTCCATGACTGACGTTTCTAGGCACTAGCACAATAACAAACAAACAATAATCCTACTTGAAAATTGATTTAAAAAAATCAGTCCTATCAAAACGTTGAGCTGCAAAATAAGGACTGCTATTTTTTGTAATTTTTAAGACACATTCTAGTCAGAAACCAACAATTACCCTACTGTCACTAAGTGCTTTTAACTACATTGCTGAATAGAGTGTTACAGGAAAGAACGTATGAGGAAGCAAAGTGGGATTAGTGTTTGCACCTAAAAGAGCAAATTAAGGGTTGCATAATAGGGGATATAAATCATAATGCGTATCAGAAACTGAAATGTAATTTTTCAAACAAAGCTTTCCCCCTCCACCAATTATACCAACTACTATGCATTCACTTACAATAACAGAGGATAAAAGTTGGTTTTGTTTCAGAATCAACCAGACTGCATAATCTATGCCCAGAGATGAACTGTCCTGATTATCTTTAGCACACACAAGTGTGGGAACCAGCAATTTATTCTAGAGATAAAAAATGCTACTGGTATCAGACACCTACTTTTACTGCCTTTTATTAGGGACCCACTACTACTAGATCTGATAGAAATCAAGACCCAGATTAACATATTTTACAGTAGTGTTAAATTTTATAGACTTTCTTTGGACCTTGTAGTGTATATAGGCCAATAAATTCATTTTGGTCAAGGCTAAATGATCAAATAGATATCTCTCGCTGCTCTGATGTATCGCTGCAAAAGGAATGTTAATCATAAGAACACTGAGGAAAGGAGAAACATATAAATGTAGGTATGTCAAATAATACAATCAAATATTCGGTTTAAAAGAAAGTTTCTTATTGTGATAGGAGCCTTTTCTCTGCTCAGAGATGCTTTCTTGATATGTTATGTAGGGTCCTTATTAATGTCATTAAGAATTTTTGGATAGCTTCTCCTTCTAGATTACATGCCAAACTCCTGGATTACATGCCAATCTCCTTCTGGATTACATGCCAACCCACTTGCCAGGCAATGGTTTTATCATCTTCAGGAATATGTCTCTTTATCACCCATGAATTTACAGTTTCTGAATTTTGAAAAAAAAAAATCCCTTAAGTAACGGCAGACTGGATTCAACTTTCTCTGGTCTCATCGATTCCCAAGTCATATTTGCACTGATTCCACATACCTCATCTTTAAAAATCTTTTAACTGGCAAATAGAATGCTACGCTGGTGGAAAATCCAGTATCAGTACTGAAGTCAGCTAATTCTGCTGAATTAACCATTTCAACTAACTAAATAACCAAGTGCCTACTTCTGTTTTTTCAATACAACTAAGTGTTCTTCCAGTGCTCTGGGCACCTACAGCACTCCAATTCCTGATTGGAACTTAAGGCATTACCTTAATACAAATAAATAATCATAATTAATAATCAACAGTTCTCTTGTTTGGGTATCTAGAGGCAGGCGATAGTTACAGAGGAAATTGCTTGGCGGATCATATGAACAAAAAACAAGAGCTAAGTGTAATTTATTGTTATCAACTGTCCAGATTCAGTGCTGACTTACCAGAGCCTCTGCTTTCACTATAGAAAGAGATGGCTGCTGATAGTAAGCACAGCGAAAAAAGGGTAATATTTTTCTTTATCTGATCATGGAAACTTTTGTTTCTCTGTTTATTCAGTGATCTAAAGAAAGATACACAGAAAAGCTATAAAGGCTTATACTCTCTGTACAAAGATGCACACTATAATTTCAAGGTGCTTTTTTGATTTTACTTATGCCAAGCCAAAAGGGACATGGAAGGCTTTGCTATCATTGTTCTTGGGTAGAGAAGTGATAATTACCATTTGTCAAAGCATGTCACTAATATCTCGTGGATTATACGTTCCAGAAGCATGCAGCATTACTGTATTTTGACACTGCTTGAAGGATCTCTGACAATTCACGGAGGCAGTGTTTAGAGGTGGAATAAGCCTAATAGACCAACAAGCCAATGCACATTGTTCCCTAAAGTATATTTCACCGTGGTTTTTCAACCTAGTTTTAAGACCCAGGTAATGAGCTTTGAAGCACTTCCCATGTGAATTTTTCCACAGCACTGCCAGGAAGTTTTCCCCGATATTCAGTTGAAGTTTTCTTCATTCTTAGTTTCATCCTATTACTTCATGTTACATCACTATGTTCTCTACCATACTAAATAATTCCTCTACAGCCTCAGTGTCACATGTATCTGAAGATTATCAGGTACCCCTTGGTAACTGCATAGACAAACTACACATATTTAATGTCAAATCTTTCCTATTAGACAGTCCATCCATCCATCTGATTATTTTGTTGCTCGTCCCTGAGCTCCCTCGATTTTATCAAAGCCATTCTTGTTATGCACTGCTCAGAAATTAAGATACTAGTCCATGTAGGGTGACCCCAGAGCCTTATGAAAAGGGACTCCTGCTTTCCTAGTCTATAACTGGTTGCCTTTGCTCATGCAGCCTTAAACTGCACTGGCTATTTCTGTAGCCATATGACATTGGAAATTAAATTTACCGTCCCGTATCACCACTCCGCAAGCCCACTGTGGTTTGCTAGATATGTGCATAGTGGGCAGGTCCCTCAAATGAGCAACAGGGTGAGTGTATAGTGGGAGCATTGATAAATGCTTCACTCACTCTACCTAGTGCATGTAGCTGAGATAAAACATCTTGCTCATTCACTCTTCTGGACACTTGGTGGATTGAGCTGTCGAGGTGAACTCTACCCACCCACCCCATTTCCACCCCAATAATTCAACCCTGTCCCACAAACCTAAGTAATTATGCATAACCATCATTTTCCTAGTCATATACATGGAGTGGAAGAAAAAGAAATCTCGAATTCCCTCCACCTTCTGTCTTTCAGGATGAGAGAGAGCAAGAGAGAGAGGAGGGGTGCAGACCCATTTCTGTAAAGCTGCTCTCCTTTGCTCCTAGAAGTTCCAAATGAAAATAATTGTGCTCACAATTAACCATGGGCACAAGACTATGGGTGAATTTATTTGTGGGCATGAACGTGAGCATCGACTCCAGTGGAGCTCAGCTGATTTAAATCAGTTTAGAAGCTAGTTTTGTGTGTCATTCAGACACCCATCAGCTGATTTAGAGCGTTTCATCCCTCCCAGACTGGAGCTAGTGAAGGTGACCTGAGGAATCTCTGCAGGGAGCCCAAACCCCCTCTACTGGGCAAGCCATAGATTTAATGGCCCCTGAAATATTCACATCCATCATCCTGGAAGAGGGATTTGTGTATATGTTGTATATAGTACTACAGGAATGATGCAGGACAGCAGGTGCTGGAGATATGGAAATCCATCAATGCAGGAGACAGGCCAACTAAAAGAAAAGGGTTAAAGAAAGCAAGGAGGCTGCACTTTCCAAGTGTAATACTTTGTTGTTACATCTAAAAGAAGAAAGGGGACATGGAGTTTACCTCTTATAGCCAAAACAAAATGCCCTAGGGAACTGTGAAAGGTTGAGGGTTACATGATTTAGGGTGCCTTTAATCATTTGCATATTCATTTCTCTAAGAACATTCAAATATGCTGGGAAATGCAGGAATGAAAAATATTCAGAGACATGGGTGGTGGTGGGGAGTTGTCATTCAGGAGGGCTGTAGCACAGCCAGTCTTTGGGCAACCTAACGAGCGCAGATGGCCTGTAGTAGGCTGCCTGACTAGCGGGAAGAGTCAGCACCGCAGACCAGCTCTTAAGACCAGCAGCAGCAGCAGTTTGGCGGCTATTTGTCCATGGCTGAGATAGCTCCAGCCTTAGCTCCAACCTTGTTTCTCTCCACGTAACCCTACTCTGACCCTCAGCTCTGATTCTTGACTCCTGCTCTGACTCTTGGCTCTGGCCTCTGAGTGTGGCTCTGACCCTGAGCTCCTATTCCTAACTACTGACTCCTGCTCCAACCACTGGGCATGATTGCCTGGTCTCTGATAAGAAATAAAAATGGAAATGTCAGCATCTGGAAAACCTTGACATGGCATGAGACGCTCTACACTCTTAAATAAATGAAGGGGCGTAACATCATGGCTAGGGCCCTACAAAATTCACGGTCCATTTTGGTCAATTTCACGGTCATAGGATTTTAAAAATGGTTAATTTCATGATTTCAGCTATTTAAATCTGAAATTTCATGGTGTTGTAATCGTAGGGGGACTGACCCTAAAAGGAGTTGTATGGGGGAGGGGCCGCAAGGTTATTGTAGGGGGAATTGCAGTACTGCTACTCTTACTTCTGCACGGCTGTTGGCGGCGGTGCTGCCTTGAGAGCTGGGCAGTTGGAGAGCAGCGGCTGCTGGCCGGGAGCCCAGCTCTGAAGGCAGCGCAGAAGTAAGGGTGGCAATACCATGACCCCACTACAATAACCTGGTGACCCCCTGCAACTCCCTTTTGGGTTAGGACCCCCAATTTGAGAAACGCTGGTCTCCCTCATGAAATCTGTATAGGATAGGGTAAAAGACCAGATTTCATGGTGGGAGACCAGATTTCATGGTCCGTAACGCATATTTTATGGCCGTGAATTTGGTAGGGCCCTAATCATGGTAATCACGGCAGGCCACTGCTCAAGTGCAAGCAATAAAACCGACTTTTAAAATGAGAAATTAATTCTCCTTCTCATGTTAAACATACATGCAAGTTTACGTAAATGAAGCAGAATGACTGTCATGGCAACTCCTCACATTTAATTTATTTTACTGTTATGAAAAGTGTGTGTCAAAGCCATCTGATATGCTGCACAAGCTTTAAGGGAAAAGAACGCTGAAATCATCCAGTTAAAAAAACATCACTCAGAAATCATCCAGTTAAAAAAGACACATGCAAAAGAAAACAAACAACAGGGACAAAAGTCTGTGAGGAAAAGCTGGTGAAAACAGAAGGCCAAAATAGTCAAGAAGGAATCCACATGACCCATACTGACAGCTACAAAGGATGTATACAGAATAGGTCATACTGATGGGATCCTCCACCAAGAATGCCCAGACTCCACCCAAATTAGAAGGACCTCAGGAGAAAGTATGATCAATCCAGTTGATCCCATTTGTCTTGGAGTGACACAGGGGAGAGGCAATCAGGTACCTCTGATCTAGAATATTAAGGGCTTATCAGTGGTTTAGGCCTTAGTTCTACAAGCTCTTGTGCCGTTCAGAGCAGAATGTGCTAGTTTATTGCCCTCCAATGCTAATGATGACAGTGAAGACTCTGCCTGGGCCAAAATAAGGTTAAGTTCTAGTTATAATCCCCCCACACTATCAACATCAGTGCTACCATCATGTAATTGTAATCGTCATCCCCAACAGCTGCTGCATGCATACACTGTAAGGGAGGTGCCGTGCTCAAACACTGTGATTCTTACATTCCTGTGTTGGTCTATCACAATGGGATCAGCAGATCTAAAAGCTGACCTTTTAAGATTTTATATAATAAATAAAATAAGTATCAGAATTCTCATTTAGACGGTGTCATTGATGGGCATGACAAGTACAAAAAGATGGGTTCTTGCCTTGGGGAATTTATAATCTATGTCCCCAATTCAGCCAAGTACTGAGGCACGTGGCTATCTTTAAACTCATGAGTAGTCCCATTGATTCAATGGAGCCCAAATAAATACTGGTCAGTGGGACTACTTATGTGTTTGTTAGGCACATACTTCCGTAGCTTCTTGAGTCTGTTGAATGGATGAAAATAAACAAGGGAGTTGGGATTTTTGGCTGAAGCGCATGAGTTCATTAGAAAGGATGCCAAATGTGTAAAGAAATGATCTAGCATTCCTGTGAATCCTGCCTGCACACTTCTACACTGATCAAAACTGGACTGAAAGTTGTTTTATAATATAATTTTAGAAGAATTATTTTGAAGTTATAGAGAGGACTCTAATACACTCTAATACACATGTACAAATTTGAAAGGAGTTGAAAATTTCCCCAAAGTCTCCATCTAAAGAGGGAATGTATAAGCTAAGTTAATAGCATCTAAATACAGTACTGTTTATACACAGGTTTTTTTCTGAATGAGCTTTTAGTTATGAAATATATTACAGGATTCAAATGTCTGTGACAAGCATGTATGGTCCTTGATAACACTGTAAGAGGCTCCTATACTGCTCTAAGAGTTATCATCAACATCAAGGATTACTGACAAACAACATGGATCAACACAACAAATCTCTAGCAAGATGTCATATATAATTACTGGGGTTATTTTCCAACAATGGCTCCACTGATTTGTAATAAATTGTTTTGTTTTTTTTCAGATAATCCAGGAATTTCCATGATAGTAAATGTTTATCTTCCCATTACAGTGTATGAAGTAGGAATTCTGATTCAAGAGCTATCCCAAGCCAGACCAGTAAAACTAGAGCAGAAATCTAGGTAGGAAGATACTGCAAGACTGCTTGAAGGGGGATGGATAGCTCAGTGGCTTGAGCATTGGCCTACTAAACCCAGCATTGTGAGTTCAATTCTTGAGGGGGCCACTTAGGGAGCTGGGGCAAAAATCAGTACTTGGTCCTGCTAGTGAAGGCAGGGGGCTGGACTCAATGACCTTCTGGGGGGTCCCTTCCAGCTCTATGAGATAGGTATATCTCCATATGTTATTCTTGATAAAGAGAAAAATATAGCAGTGACAAGGGAATTGGACTGATTCCTGTCATTCAGGCTCCTCCTTTTGTAAAGACAGATTGTGGCCCCACCTTATATATAACTGTGCAGAGGTGTAAGGAAAGATGGGGGTAAGACCCCACCAGACACAGTCCTCTCCATGATCTCCCTGTATAGCAAGTTGCACGGAAGAGGAGCAGGCTCCATCAGGCTTTTCACCATAAGGTGGGAAGAGGGCAGTGCTTGCTTTGACTGTCTCTCTACCTCCAAGTTCCAGCCTGCACATCTCAGCTAGCATGGACAGGTGGAAGTGATTTCTGCTGGCAAGGGACGAGTGCAGATTTTTCCCAAAGAGAAGGTGGGAGCAGGAGAGGAATACTGACTTCACAAATCATAACTTCTGCCCAAGGCTATTCCTCAGAGGAAGCAACTACTAGAGTTGGGTGAAATTTTTCAACTGAATTTTTTTTTCCAGTGAAAAATGCAGATTCAGTGACACTGAGGGCTTGTCTTCACTACTGAGGAGGTCCATGCTGCGGGTGTTGATTTAGCGGGTCTAATGAAGACCTGCTAAATCGATGGCAGAGTGCTCTCCAGTAGACTCCGGTGCTCCAGCTCCCTAAGAAAAGTAAGATAAGTTGATGGGAGAGTGTCTCCCGTCAACAAAGTGCAGTGAAGACACCTGGGTAAGTCGACCTAAGCTACGTCGACTTCAGCTACGTTATTCACATAGCTGGAGTAGTATAACTTAGGTCGACTTACCCCAGCAGTGAAGACAAGCTCTAGGCCACTGCGTGAATTCATGTCAGTTTTGTCAAGTTCTTTCAACTGGGGAAAAAACCTCTAAAATACAATTCTGAAACAATGTAAACATTTAGTTTTGATATCTTTGAAATGAAATGTTGTAATTTTTCAATTCAAAAAGACTTCATTTGAAAGTTCCTTTAATTTTAATATAATTGAAAAATATTTAAAACACTCAATCTAAATGAAGTGTTTCATTTCAGGGCAAATGAAACATTTTGTTCAACCTGAAATGAATTTATTTTGATTTTTCAAAATTGCCAGAGAACAAAAAGAAATCCATCCTCACTCATCTCTATAGGCTGTATACTAAAGTTATAACCTAGCCCTTAGTAGTAAAATGATTACAATATAATTTGGCTACACCGTGATTCACCTTATGTACTGTATTTTAAAGTGTTTCCCCAATCACATTGACATGAACCTTCTAACATGGCACACATTAAATGAATTAAAAACTGTCTGATAGGTCTCAAAATGTAGCCGTAACCCGGGAATCATCTGAGCTGGTCTGTTTCCAGTGGGGTTCCTCTGGGATTGGTTCTTGTCTCTACTCTATTTAGCATCTTTATCAATGATCTGGAAGAAAACATAAAATCATCACTGATAGTTTGCAGATGACACAAAATTGGGGGAGTGGTACAAAATGAAGCAGACAGGTCATTGATTCACACTGATCTAGACTGATAAACGGAGTGCAAGCAAGCAATATATTTTAATATGGCTAAATGTAAATGTATACGTCTGGGAACAAAGAATGGAGGCTCTATTTACAGGATTGGGGACTCCATTCTGGGAAGCAGTGACTCTGAAAAAGTTCTGGAGGTGGTGGTGGATAATCAGCTGAACACAAGTTCCCAGTATGATGTTGCGGCCAAAAGAGCTAATGTAATCCCTATGCATAAACAGGGGAATCTGAAGCAGGAGTAGAGAGGCTATTTTACCTCTGTATTTGGCACTGGAGCAACCGCTATGGGAATACTGTGTCCAGTTCTGGTGCCTGAAGGAGAATGCACTATAGTGCTAAACTCAAGGACTTGATCTATTTCGCTTAACAAAGAAAAGGCTAAGGAGTGACTTGATTACAGTCTGTAAGTACCTACATGGGGAACAAATAAATATTTAATAATGGACTCTTCAGTCTAGCTGAGAAAAGTACAATGAGATCCAATGGCTGGAAGTTGAAGTGAGATAAATTCAGACTGGAAATAAGGTGTAACTTTTAATGATGAGAGTAATTGGTCATTGGAACAATTTACAAAGGCCTGTGGTGGATTCTCCATCACTGACAGATTTTAAATCAAGATTGGAACTTTTTCTAAAAGATCTGCACTAGGAATTATTTGGGGGAAGTTCTATGGCCTGTGTTTTACAGGAGCTGAGGCTAGATGATCACAATGGTATCTCCTGGCTTTGGAATCTCTGAATCTAAGAATGTATAGCTACATGCTCTGAATTAGTTTGACATTAACGATACGCTTTTAATTTTGTGATGCCACCCATTCTTTGCTTTTCCAGGTTCATCCTCATCATATTATGTAGCTTTGAAAATTCAGGTCGCATTAAAAAGGTTATGATAAAAAGGCATTTAGGTAAAATAATATGCAAACATGTTTAACAGGTATCGACCTATAGTATACAGCAAAAATGCAAATGTTATGCTATATTATTCACACCAAAATGAGTGTAAGGGCACAAATGATTAATGTAACCCTCATAAATATTCATAATACCCCAGGGCACCAATGCATTGAAGATGATATAGGACATGTAGCATTTGTATTCCTGAATAGTAATTCTCATTATGAACACTACTCTGGCTCTGCCGGCCTACACCCTTCTAATCCACTTTGCTCTACCATGTAGCCAAGCCTTTAGACACTGCATTGTGATAACTGTTGGTAAACTGTGACTTCTTAAATGGCCAGTACTGTAAGCCATTCTCTTACCAGGATGCAGAGACGGTCCTGCACAATACATGTGAGCTACTTGGATTTACTGGAAACAGGTGTTTAGAACTGACAAAAGCCTTCCCATACTTCTGCTCCTCTTCCAGAGTGTGAACACTGCTTCCGGTATATCCTGAGCCATTGGTACCAGTGTTTTAGAGATGAAAGAATGGCATGTCTGGATAAAAGCCCTCCTTGCCTTTATGCAAGAACTCTGGAGAATGTGGTATCTCCCCTTAGAACTCTTACACTGAGCAATACAATATGACACCCATTCAGTGCATGGAAATTGAGACCCTCTCATAAAATCTTTGCTCAAGGGAAAAAGAGAATGTTACATACTAAGAACCAGGGAGAAGTGATGGAATATGGTATTTTGGATGGCATTTCACATTTATTAAATGATGCCCTTTCTTTTTTCTCTAAGTACTGCATTATCCTGTTCCCATTAATTTTCTATTCCATGATAATCAAGATGAGTGCTTGCTGAGGACTTATTTTGTTCCTGGCCTTTTTCTTTTAAAAAAAGTAACAAAACAGCACACATTGAATCTTCACATACCCAAATAAAACACTGCAGTCTCAATACTCTTCCATCACTTTATTCCTAAGCAGACGTTATAAAAGTAGGAATGGCTTCATGGTCTAAACATTAAGTTTGTAATATCTAGACCTTTCTGCAGTCACAGGTTCAAATCCCTGGGTAAAGTGAATTGCAATTCTTTACTGTGGATAAGTTCTCTCTGCCCTGCATGAACATTAAAGGTCCCAGGATAATTTCCTAAGACAAAGTTTGCCCTGATGCCTTTCACCCATGCGACATCTCTCTGTAACAATGCTTTGTACCAGCCGATGGCAGCAATACTGTAGTGCATGATTTGTGATGTGCAGTATAGATATGAACTATTATTTAAAGGATAATACATATTAATTGCTCTGTTACAGTAGGGTCTTAATGGAAAACCATTCAAAGCAGCAGGAAAATGAAAAATAGAATTCTATTTTCCATCACAATGTTTCCTGTGATATTGTAGGAGGGAGACAGGGGATCATTAACAAGCAGGTCAGCTTTTCTTGCAATGGCAGCCTAGCATACAATATGCTGGTTGAAGACAAACACAAACCCAATGCTAAGTAAAAGCCTCTTTGCTTCTAGTATAATAGAGAAAATGTTTAACAATCCATCCTCTAGTGATGCCAAGGTCAGTGAGAATCATAGATGTGTTGAATAAATGCTGGGTATAAAAGCTATCTGGAGGCACCTGCAGAATAGCCACCTAATATTTTTAACTGTGCTTAACGAAGAGAATGCAAATACTATAATCTTCTAATATTAGAGAAATTTCCACCCTTTCCCACTGCACATACCCCTATAGGTACCCTATGCATGATATGGATGAAAGCCTTGCTCAGTGCTACATTATTATTTAGACTTAAAAAAAAAGAGCCAGTCTAATGATATTATAAACTACATGATAACAAAACGAATCAACCTCCCTAATAAGGCTGTTAAACCAACCTCACCTCCCCACTAAAAGTCTCTCCAGCCACCCCTGCATATCTAGCATGCTCCTCCTTCTCTGGCACAATAAGAGCAAAAATTCTATCTGATTTGAAGCCTTCTTATCCAGGAAGCACAACGAGAAATAATGGACTTTGCTGCTGAATGGAGTCAGTGAGGATTAACCAACTATCCACTAACTCAGGGGTTCTCAATCTTTTTCTTTCTAAGGCCCCTCCAACATGCTATAAAAACCACACAGCCCACCTGTGCCACAACTGGTTTTCTGCATATAAAAGCCAGTGCAGGCATTAGGGGTTAGCAAGCAGGACAATTGTCTGGGGTCCCATGCCAGAGGGGGCCCGGTGAAGCTAAGTTGCTTAGGCTTCGGCTTCAGCCCCAGGTGGCAGGGCTCAAGGCCCCAGGCTTCAATCCTATGCAGTAGGGCTTCGGCTTTCTTCCCTGGGCCCCAGAGACTCTAACGCTGGCCATGCTTCGAGGACTCCCTGAAACCTGCTCACGACCCCCAAGGGGGCCCTGGACCCCTGGTTGAGAACCACTGCACTAACTGGAACAGGTCAGCTAACAAGGAATTCACAGACACAATGTCAGAAGAAAATGATTCGTGTATCACTAGCATAAGATTTAAAGTCCCCTGTATTTCTAAAAATAGTCAGGAGCAGCCCTAGATTTCCAACACCAGAGTTCTGACCATTTGCCTCAAGATGACCTGTGGGAAAAGGGTGTTTGGGAGCTGCCATATACAGGGCCGGCTCCAGGTACCAGGCACCCAAGCACATGCTTGGGGTGGAACCTGGTAAGGGGCGGCGGGGAGAGCGCGGCGCGGCATTCCGTGGGGGAGGGCGCTCCGGCGGCACGGCGCTGGGGGGCGGGCTCTGGTTGTGCGGGGCTCGGCGAGGGGGCGGCGCGGGCGCGGCGCTGGAGGGGGGTTCCGGCTGCGCTCGGCGGGGGCGGGCTCCGGCGGCGCGGTGCTTGGCGGGGGGGGGGGGCGGCGCGGCGCTCGGCGGTGGGGCTCGGGGGCGGCGCTTTTTTTTGCTGCTTGGGGCAGCAAAAAAGCTAGAGCCGGCCCTGGCCATATAGATAATTGTGAGCAAAAGACAATTGTAATGTTGTATTAGACCACTTAGGACAGAAGAATCCCACTACAGAAAGAATGTGGACAAATTGGAGAGAGTCCAGCAGAGGGCAACAAAAATGATTAGGGGGGTAGGGAACATGACTTATGAGGAGAGGCTGAGGGAACTGGGTTTGTTTAGTCTGCAGAAGAGAAGAGTGAGGGGGGATTTAATAGTATCCTTCAACTACCTGAAGGGGGGGGGTCCAAAGGGGATAGAGGTAGGCTGTTCTCAGTGGTGGCAGATGACAGAACAAGGAGCAATGGTCTCAAACTGCAGTGGGGGAGGTTTAGGTTGGATATTAGGAAACACTATTTCACTAGGAGGGTGGTTAAGCACTGGAATGGGTTACCTAGGGAGGTGGTGGAATCTCCATCTTTAGAGGTTTTTAAGGTCTGGCTTGACAAAGCCCTGGCTGGGATGATTTAGATGGTGTTGGTCCTGCTTTGAGCAGGGGGTTGGACTAGATGACCTCCTGAGGTCCCTTCCAACCCTAATCTTTTATGATTCTATGATAATGGGAAGGCTTTTCAACCTAGCAGACCCAGGTATACCAAAATCTAATAGCTGGAAGTTGAAACTACAAAAAAAGACTAGAAATAATGGACTAGTATTTAATAGTGAGGGTAGTAAATGTTGGCTCCACAGAAATCTTCCTCCCAGCTATCTGAAACCAAACTGTTCCATAAGCCTCCAAAACTGGATCAATAAAAGAGCTTCTCCACCCCAGTGGGAAAGTTTGTCCCCAAATCAAAATCAGCAGGTGGTAGTTCAAAGCCAGGCTAAAAAAAAGTCATATACAGCATAAACTAAATCCAAATACCAGCTAAAGTGTGTCATGATAATTGGGCCAACAAATTTAACCTAATTGTGAGCTCAACTGTAAAAAGTAAGTGAAAGTTCAGAAGATGTCACAATAACCTCTAATAACAAATATTGATGGGAAAAGGTACAAAAGGAAGGTGCACAGATTGATTTAGTCTAAACAAAAAGCCCTACTGATATAAATCAAGGACTGCTCGGTAAACAAGAAAATCTGGGTCTAGAAATCCGTAAACCAAAACTTGTGTGTTGGGTATTAGGCCTAATGGTGGACAACATCATGAAGGGATGGGCTAATCCACCCTTCACTCTCTTTTTGGGTCCTTAAGAAAGAGATTTTCAGGGGAAAATACAGAAGAACAGATAGAGGCTATTGGAGCAAGCGTCACCATCATGTGGGCTACCCTCACCATTCCCTGGGACCCTGGGCCTTCGTCATCCTGATCCTGAGAGATGTCCTGAGCAGATCAACCCAGAAAGAGGGACCCACATGATATCACCACCCCTTCCGGCTTAAACTGAATCCCAAACGTTAACAGCATCAACAGCAGCTCCAGCCCATCGGAACTAACCATCTAACAGACTTTCAGCCAAGAGGGGTTTTCTTTCTAAAACTCTCTCTGGCTAGATCAAAAAGAAACAAATGATGTTGTTAAAATGAAAATATTTTAACTGTTTTTCCTTCTTTTGTTTAGCTTTAATAAAAGGTTAAAAGGATTTTTAATGGTGTGTTTACCATGGCAAAACAAACTGTACACCAAACTCCAAGCCTCCAAACACAGTTTAATGTTGGACAAGGACAAGGTTTATACCCATATATGCCGTCTAGATTAATACAACAGGCTTGATACTGCTTTCATTGAAAGCTGTCTGTGTTTTGGAATTAACTTCACTGACAACAGATCCAATTGTGACAACAGAACTCAGATGTATGGTTGTGCAGATCTACAAGTCTTTTGGCTGTTGCTTCAGGCAGCAGCTGATTTTCCTGGAGGCAGTACACAATGTGCTTATGTGTCTGATGTAAGAATCTATAGTTTTAGAGATTTACTGTGCAATTTATAGTCAGAGTTACAGAGGAGTAGAGCTGGACAAATTTTTCAGTCAAATAGTAAATTTGCCTCCAGCTTGTCAGTAAATCCAGGGTACATCTTACGAAGTTTTGCCATTGCAAGTTACGTTGGCATAAAGCCACCAGAGTTAGTATAGTGCTTGTGCACATGCATACTTGGCTCTTTGCATCAGTGCTGTGCCTACTCACCAGGAGCGCTTGTGTCAGTGGGCAATTTTGGGGCACTTTTGATTTAGTTGGGGTTGGTCCTGCTTTGAGCAGGGGGTTGGACTAGATGACCTCCTGAGGTCTCTTCCAACCCTAATCTTATATGATTCTGTGAATGCACAGTGCGGTGCACTATGGGTAGGTATCCCAGTGAGCAACCCACGACCATTCAGCACACTGTCTTTTGGGTAGTTTTGGCAATGCATGGTGAAACAAAAATGAGTCCTGCAGAGGTGACGGAGAGCAAGGGGTCAACTTTCCATAACACAGTGTTCTTCGTCCCATAATATTAGCTCTGTCCCATAATTTTTGCACCTATTTCAATTTCCTATGAACCTGCACTGGACTTGTTGCTGTCCGCTGCCTCTGACAGAAGCATGGAGCCTGCACAGCACTGCACTATTTTCATGAGCAATGCAAGCACAGGATGCATGATCATCCGGTATTTGCAGAGCCACCAGAAGAACCGTGGGGAACCTGACAATTTCTTGGAGGACAGATTGTGTTGGGACATAGCACAAATCAATTCACGGCTCTGGGCGGCATTCATGCAGATGGTGGAGCCCAAGAAACGAGCACTGGCTAGTGGGATTGCATCATAATGCAGGTTTGGAATGATGATCAGACTGCTCTGTATATTCATTATTTACCAGTCCCTCAATCTCTGTGTCATCTGCACAATTTATCAGAGATGAGTTCACATTTTCTTCTAGGTCTTTGATAAAAAATATTAAATAGCATAGGCTCAAGAACCAATTGCCGTTGGACCCCACTAGAAACACAGTTGCTGGATGATAATTCCCCATTCATAATTACATGTTGAGACCTTTCAGTGTAATGTGTGCTCTGTTGATTTTGTATCAGTCTAGCACAGGGGTGGGTAAACTAAGGCCCGCGGGCTGAATCCAGCCAGCCAGAGATTTTAATCTGGCCCTAGAGCTTTCGCTGGAGAGCAGGGTCTGGGGCTTGCCCTGCTCCAGCACTGCAGCCAGGAAGCAGGGTCAGGGCCCGCTCCACATGGCTCCTAGAAGCATGTCCACACTCCAGCTCCTACACGTAGGGGCAGCCAGGGGGCTCTGCTCTGTACGCTGCCCCCACCCCAAGTGCCGCCCCCGCAGCTCCTATTGGCCGGGAACTGCAGCCAATGGGAGCTGCAGGGGCGGTGCCTGCGGACATGGCAGCGCGCAGCAGAGCCGCCTGGCCACGCCTCCACAAAGAAGCTGGAGGGGGGACATGCCACTGCTTTCGGGAGCTGCTTGAGTTAAGTGCCACCTGGAGCCTGCATGCCTGAACCACCCTCCCGTGCCCCAACCCCTTGCTCCAGCCCTGATCCTCCTCCCACCCTCCAAACCCCTCGATCCCAGCCCAGAGCACCCTCCTGCACCCCAAACCCTTCATTCCCAGCCCCACCCTAAAGCCTGCACCCCCAGTCGGAGTCCTCACCCCTCGCACCCGATGCCTACTGCCCAAGCCCAGAGCCCCCTCCCACACCTTGAACTCCTCATTTCTGGCCCCATACCTGAGCCTGAATCCCCCAGCCAGAGCCCTCACCCCCTGCTGCACCCCAACCCCAATTTGGTGAGCATTCATGGCCCGCCATACAATTTCTATCCCAGGTGTGGCCCTCGGGCCAAAAAGTTTGCCCACCCCTGATCTAGCATATTAAACAAACTGTTGTGAAATATCAAGGCTTACAGAAGTATAAGTATATTACATCAACATTGTCATTTTTTATGAAGTTACAAGTTTGGTTGATAAAGTTATCAAGCTATTTTGACAAAAATCTATTTTCTACAAACCTATATTGATTGGCATTAATCATATTACCTCCTTTAATACTTCATTAATCGAGTCCCATATAAGTTATTCCATTATTTAGCCCTTGCTGACAGGCTTACAGTTACCCAGGTAATTCTGTTTACACTTTTAAAAATTCTTTAGATAGTTCTTTCAAAACTTCTAGATGCAAAATATCCAGACTTGCTGATTAAAAAAATATCTAACTTCGTAGCTACTGTTTAACATCCTCCTCAGTTACTGTTGAAATAGAAAATATTTCCATCATCATCAATCATCATACAATATGAATACATCATCTGGCTTTTCTTCCCAAATACAGAACAGAAATCTTTACTGAATATTTCTGCTTTTTCTATTATTGATGATTCTGCAATTTCTATCTGGTAATGGAGCAATATTATTGTTAGGATTCCTTTTGTTCCTAATATACTTAGCAACTCTTTCTTATTGGCCTTAATACTACTGGCCACAGATTTCTTCTTGTGTCCTTTTGCTTCCCCAATCAATTTTCTACAATTTCTAGTTTCTCATTTGTATTTACTGCTATCAAGTTCCCTGCTAAAACAGATTTTTTTAAAGCAATGTAGCCTTCTTTCTTGATTATGGGATTATGGATCATTAACAGTTTTTAAAACATTCCCAATTATTTCATTTTTTTGTTTGAATTCTCCCAGATGATTTGGCTCATAATTCTTTTTTGGCTTTGTGAAATTAAAGCATCAAGTGTATATCTCTCTGCCTTTGACTTTATTCTGTTTTCATATAACAAATGTAATTAAGTCATCACTTGCACCTAAGCAGCCACTAATTTTGAATTCTGGAATCGTTTCCCTTTTTTTATCTATCAATATGAGGTCTAATATAGAATTCCCTCATAGTGGATGCAATATTTTCAGTTAGAAAATTGACATCTATAATTTTTAGAAATTCTGAGGATATTTTAGGACTGACTGCATAAGACTCCCAGTACATGTCACTCAGATTGAGGTTCCCAATGACAATGCAGCTTTTTGTCCTCTACATTATAGCCAGGTGCATAAGGAGCCAGTCACCCTCTTCTCTAGTGTGATTTTGCAGTCTGTATCATCTAGTACTTCATCAGGCACTTTATCTGACAGAACATTAATATGTAACCTTTAAAGATCGTGAGCTGTCAGTGACCTGGAAACAGATAATGCAATTTTTAACAGAGTGACCCTCCCCTTCCCCTTAACCCAATCGATCTTTCCTAAATAGGTTTAACTAGTGATTTTAACATTCCAATCACGCAAATCTTCCCACCAGGTTCCAGTATTGCTAACTGAGTTGAATTTATTCTCATAAATGAGCAATTCCAATTCCTCCTGTTTATTACGCTCTTTCCATTAGTTTATAGGCAGTTAAAGAATTTCTTCTTTTCATGTCCAATGGTGCCTTGAATAATTTTGAGATCAACATCTTTATTTTGTGCTAAATGAGTGCTCGTTTGTGCCCCTTTTTAGCCCTCCCCTAGTTGGAAGTATTCTGTTTGTTAGGGCTGATGCAACCAGAACGCTTCAACAGGTCCTGGGGAGAAGCATATTTAAAAGTGGCTCTGTAAGCTCAAAAGTTTGTCTCTTTCCCCCAAAAAAGTTGGTCCAATAAAAAGATATTACCTGAGCCATCTTGTCTCTGATAAATATATTTCATCCAGCTTTGCTGTAAGGGACAGAGAATGAGGAAAGAGGGAAATAATATACCACATCATCCACAAATCCTCTACATTGTTTCAGTCATGTCATAATTAAGGCTACATTTTAGTCACAGGTATTTTTAGTAAAAGTCATGGACAGGTCATGGGCAGTAAAAAAAAAATTCACGGCCCGTGACCTGTCCATGACTTGTACGATATACCCCTGACTAAATCTTGGGGAGGGAGGCGTCCCGGGGGTGCTGCGGGTGTTTCAGGGGGTGGCTCGGGGGGCACCACGGGTGTTGGGGGTGGCTGGGACCCCTGCTGGTGTTGGGGGGGGGGGCGGCAGACTCCCTACCCGGCTCCGCACCTCCCCATAAGCTGCGACATCCCTCAGCTTCTAGATGGAGGTGCAGAATGCAGCTCTGTGTGCTGCCTCCTTCCCAAGTGCTGGCTCCACAACTCCCATTGGCCGGGAACCACAGCCAATGGGAGCTGCAGGGGCAGTGCCTACAGGCAGAGGCAGCGTGCAGAGCCTCCTGGCTGCACCTCCCGCTAGGAGCCGAGGGATGTTGCCACTTCCGGGGAGCACCCTCTGAGGCAAGGGTCGCCCAGAGCCCTCACCCCTTCCCACATCCCAAACCCCAGCCCTGAGCCCCCCATCCAAACTCCTGTTGCTGCTGGGAGGGGGCGGTGGCTGCTGCAGAAGTCATGGATATCACAGAAAGTCACAGAATCCGTGACTTCCATGACCTCCATGACAAGCTCTCAGGCTTAGCCATAATATACAAGAACAAATGGGTATAAACTGGCTATGAGTAAATGCAGGCTGAAAATTAGAAGAATGTTTCTAACTGTCAGCGGAGTGAGGTTGTGGAACAGCTTCCCGCTAGAAGCAGTAGGGGGCAGGCAACCTGATTGGTTTTAAGATATAACTTGATAAATTTATAAACATGATTCTATCTCATGGTTGCTTGCAATAGCAGAGACTGGATTGATTTAAATCACTTTTATTAAGTGTGTGCCTTCAGCCCTGTCACCTCGCACTATGTGTTCATTAGATCTTGCAAGCCAAATAGGATTAGGCAAAATCAGTACTTAGGGAACATTTGCACCGAGTCGTTTTGGGTGATTTATTTGTTGGCATTCTTCCTTCAGGCGTCTGTACTGAACAATTGTCCATAGTATGGTGCTAGGAGGCACTTTGCTGATAGAGATGAAGTTTTTTGGATCAGATGTAAAAGATATTTGACCTTTAAAGATCCCAGAGTCAGAGTGCTTTCAGGAAGAGTAGTGGCATTCTCCCTGCTTCTACTGATCACATTCCCACTCAGGTAAATAAATTCTGACTACCCTAAATTCTTCTGCACTCCCCATCTGCAGCTGTTGCATAAATACAGTGTTGCTATATGCTGTCACACATTTTCATATCCAAATCAGAGGTGATACCATTTAAATGATGATTCAAATGAGTTTTATGCATCCCTTACATAATTTGCAGGATCTTTATAAGGCTTAATTAGTTAATATTAGCTAAGTGCCAGAAGACACTTGGATGAAAGAAGTAGAAGGAATTTGTATTATTTGTGAAATGTGACTCTACTGTGCTTGGAATATAGTATAACTGACGCCTTGACTCCTGGGTCCAAGAGGTTTTATGAAGGCACAACTGACAGGAAGGAAATATAGCCTGTCTAATTTCAGTAGACTGTCTCTAGTTCATATTAGTGCCTGCAGAAACCAATCTAAGATTATCTCATTCTTAAGCAGTAAAGATTACTCACAGCACAACTGGAGACCAGTTTGACAAGAACATATATATCAGATAAAGAATGTCAGTTATAGTGATGCTGCACTTTCAGAATGGACAGGCAGCCTACTGCAGCTGCATGGATCAACAGGCATTGTCAAAGAGAAAAGGACATGACATTAAAAAAAAAAAGCTGTTGTATTTGGGAGGTTTCTCAGGTTGGATCTAAGTGCATTTTCCCAACTGTGTGAATGTAAGTGTTAAACCAACAATACTTGCCACAAGAATGACTCAGAATGCTCCTCCTGAATTCCCCTTAGCTGTCATTGCCTTTTTAACTCACCTCTGATGCCTATGAGAAACTTGCAATCTGATACTGTCATGCTGGTCAAATAACTTGAGTATGATTTATTTGTTCCATTTATTTATTGCTCCCCCTGTTGTCTCTTTCTTTACTTGTCTGTGAGTCACCAAAGTCACTCCTTCTTCTGTGTTTCGTAAGTGCCTACTACGCCCCATCTCAAAAAAGATAGATTGAAATTAGATAAGGTTCAGAAAAGGGCAAAAAAATTATTAGGGGTATGGAATGGCTTCCATATGAGGAGAGATTAATAAGACTGGGACTTTTCAGGTTGGAAAAGAAATGACTAAGGGGGGATAAGATAGAGGTCTATAAAATCATGACTGGTGTGGAGAAAGTAAATAAGGAAGTGTTATTTACTCCTTCTTATAACACAAGAACTAGGGGGTCACCAAATAAAATAAATAGGCATCAAGTTTAAAACAAACAAAAGGAAGTATTTTTTTACACAACACACAGTCAACCTGTAGAACTCCTTGACAGAGGATGTTGTGAAGACCAAGACTATAATAGGGTTCAAAAAAGAACTAGATAAATTCATGGAGGATAGATCCATTGATGGCTATTAGCCAGGATGGGCAGGGATGGTAACTCTAGCCTCTGTTTGCCAGAAGCTGGGAATGAGAGACAGGGGATGGATCACTTGATAGTTGCCTGTTCTGTTCATTCCCACTGAGGCACCTGGCATTGGCCACTGTTGGAAGAGAGGATACTGAGCTAGATGGACCTTTGGTGTGACCCAATATGGCCATTCTTTTGTTCTTACGGTGAGATACCAGGAAAAAAATGATAATAAAGAAACAGCCATTGAGCACTGTTGTCTTCCAGGAAGTTCTGTGTAGTCTTAGTTTCCAGAGGGCTATGGCCACTCGCTTCTGGACAGTCAGGGCTGCTCGCATCCGGGTGTCCTTGCGCTTCAGGGCAGGGGACAGCAACTCACAAAGTTCAAGGAAAGTTCCCTTCTGCATGCGAAAGTTTCTCAGCCACTGGGATTCATCCCAGACTTGCAGCACTATGCGGTCCCACCAGTCAGTGCTTGTTTCACGTGCCCAGAATCACCGTTCCACAGCATCAACATGACCCATTGCCACCATGATGTCCACGGCGCGGGGTCCCATGCTTTGTGACAGGTCTGTGCCACTCTCAGACTTCATGTCCTCATTGCGCTGCCGTAGCCTCCTCGCCCGATTTCTGAACATCTGCCTCTGGAAAAAGTGGCTGATAAGGTGCGAGGTGTTGACAATGGCCATAACTGCAGCGATGGTCGCAGTGGGCTCCATGCTCGCAGTGCTGTGGCGTCCGCGATGTCACTCAGCAGAAAAGTGCGCAAACTGATTGCCCGCCGGCGCTTTCAGGAAGGGAGGGAGGGAGTGACGGTTGGATGACGACATTTACCCCAAACCACCCTCGACACATTTTTTTCCCCAGCAGGCATTGGGGGCTCGACCCAGAATTCCAATGGGCAGCGGGGACTGCGGGAACTGTGGGATAGCTGCCCACAGTGCACTGCTTCCAATGTCGACGCTTGCCCCGTTAGTGTGGACTCACAAAGTCGAATTACTGTCCTTAGTGTGGATACACACGTTCGACTTTGTAATATCGATTCCACATATTCGATTTAAGTACAATCGAACTACTCTCGTAGTGTAGACATACTCTTTGATGACACAGACTGAATATCTATATAGATTTTTCTAGCCAATGTTTAAAATCCCAGAGGCCACTGGACATGACATAACACCTGAATTTTAATGACTAGAATTTACATGATCAAATGCCAGTGAATAAATAGGGTTTAGCTTGGGATATTTTAGAAGGATCATTATTTTCAGCATTATATAAATCAGACTTTTCATTATGTTCCATAACTATAGAGCTGGAAACAGTACTGCTCTAAGCAAGGAAGTACATTATTCACTATAGCTTTGATATATTGGAAGTTCTTGATTCTTGTGCCACCATTGCTTTTTCTGGAATTTTCAGTTTGATATAAAAATGTTGATTACTTTAACCCCCTATGGATTTATGCATTACAATTTAATGTCATTAAGCAGATAAATATTCTGGGAATATAAACTAGGGCTGTTTCCTTCTAACTAAGAATCCAAGTGTACGTAGCCAAAGAGCTATAAAATTGATGGGCTAAATCCCGTAACAATTACTCTGTCATAACTCAGGCAGAATTCAATGAGAGTTTTATCTTGGAAAGGCAGAAAGAGGACTGCAGGCTGTGGGGCACTAAGAACATTGGAAGATGTGTGTTGTTGAGCCCCTGGGGTTATTGGTATATCGTACAATTTTCAAAACTCTTCAGTGACTTAGGCTGCTAAGTCCCATTGAAAGTCAATCATACATAGGTTCTTAAGTCACTCTGGTGCTTTTGAAAATTTTACTCACTGTGGTCACAGCAGGGGAGTTCAGGATTCATTGGTTCTATTCCCACCCCTGTGACCTTTGGCAAATGGACTTCACCACTAAGTGCCTCAACCTTTAAAATGAAGATCATGTCTTCCTCACACTGGATTTGTGCAGCTTAATCAAAGTTTGTGAAGTGCTCTGAGAACCTGGAATGACTGGCCCTACATAAGTATGATCAAATCACGGGTAGAAAATAGTTTGCTCTAGTTAACCACTGATTCCAGTGGAAAGATTCAAAGAGAGGGCAGGCAGTGACATGGTCAAAACAATGGAAGAGAAATAGGATTCTTCTCCAGGCATTTTGGAGAGGGTGAAGAGAGGGTCAGATAAGTATCTAGGAGGATAAAGTAGCCGTAGTCAATATAGATGCTGATTATGGAATGCACAAGTGATTTTGCAATGGGAATGGAAAAGGACAGATTTAAAAATTGTGGAATAACAAGTGATAGGGTTGTCTCATTGTCCAGATGGGAGAGGAGACAAGGAGGACTCAACCATGCCATCCAGATTATTGGCCTGGGTGGCATTGGAAGGTGCCAATAGCAGTGGAGAATGGAGGAAGCAAAGCAGGTTTGGGAGCAAAAATTATTAGCTATACCTTCCTTTCAACAATAGTGTCTAATATGAATAACCCCTTTCCTCTGTATTATTTTCCATCCTTTGAGAAGATGTTGCTGTGAAGCAAAAATTAGTTGCTCTTCTTGAAGTATTCAATGTTTTTGCCTTATGTTACAATAATAATATTCCACACTCATCTAGCACCTATCATCTGGGGGATTTCAGAGTGATCACTACATTTTACTGAATTTTCATGAATTTTTGAAAGAGGAGACATAGGGCTTGTACACACTAGCATTTACTTCAGTATAACTTAAGTCGCTCAGGGGTGTGAAAAAGCCACTCTGAAGCTCCCTCACCAACATAGCTACTGCCGCTCAGGAAGATGGAGTAATTATGTCAACGGGAGAGAGCTCTCCTGTTGGCATGGAACATCTGCACTAGCAGCGCTACAGCAGTACAGCTGCACCATTGTAGGGATTCTAGTGTAGACCAGCCCTGAGACACAGAGTGGGTAAATAACTTCCCTAGGTACACAGGTTACGTCTATACTTACCTCCGGGTCCGGTGGTAAGCAATCAATCTTCTGGGATCGATTTATTGCGTCTTGTCTAGACGTGATAAATCGATCCCGGAAGTGCTCGCCGTCAACGCCGGTACTCCTGCTTGGCGAGAGGAGTACGCGGAGTCGACGGGGGAACCTGCCTGCCGCGTGTAGACCTGCGGTAAGTTCGAACTAAGATAGTTCGACTTCAGCTACGTGAATAACGTGGCTGAAGTTGAGTATCTTAGTTCGAAGTGGGGGGTTAGTGTGGACCAGCCCACAGTCTGTGGCAGGGCTGAGAACAGAATGAAGGTCTCCTGACTCTCAATCCTGTGCCTTATCCAGAGAAAATCTTTCTTAGGGGGCCAAAGTAACTTCCAGACAAAACTAAATTAAAAAAAAAAAAAAGAGTATAACAGGTGAGAAAGAAGCTGTCCCCAGGACTACAGTAGAGCCTTTTGCATTTCTCAAAGCCCCAGGGAGATTGCACAAGAAGATGTGCATAAAGCAGAGCCACTTGCATGAACAAATCCCCATTTTATGCATGCACATGTGCAACCTCTGAGGACACAATGGCAGCACATTGATTTTTTGCTGGAGTTCTTGTAATTCCCTTCTTTGGGAATGCTGCAGGTAAACACTGAAAGTCATTTCCTGTAATGGCAAATAAGCATGACTGCATCCCTCTTCGGTTATGAAATTTTAAATAAGTATAACTAATCTGGCAAGGCGTCCATTTTCCAGCTTGATCTAAAAGCACAACACAGAACATAAAAGACACTGGAGGTGGGGAGGAGGAAAAGTGGTCAGGCTCAAATAAAATTAATACAAAAATCTGTAAACATTTAGCATAATGGGACCCTTTACAGGCAGTGAGCTTTGTAAAATTCAGAGAAAATGGTCTATGAATCGCTCCTGGAGGGACGGCTGGCTTTATTGAAATTAGAGCATAATCTGTAAAGGTTTAAAAATAGTCGGGTGATGTTTTCTAGGCAATGGATTGTGCTTTTTAAAGTAAGAACAGTGCTTGAGTAAGCTTTTAAATGAAAATCATTACATGTTAAGTCACAGGATTAGCGGGAATGTCAAATTGAATGCAGTGGACTCTTTGCCCCAGAGGACCTAGAGAGCCTATAGACCAAGTCTGACAACATCTTTGAAATCCAGCAATAAATTAACAGCTGGATTTAAGTGGATGGAATTTACATCAATCAACAATGACAATGGAGATGGTAAGAAACTGAATGTTCCACAATAGAGAAAAAAGTAGCTAAGTGCAGACTGCAAGCCAAACAGCATTAATGAAGAGCTTCTGGTTTTTGCACTTGACCACCAAGTCAAACTGCAGATTTATTCAGGTAAGGGGGGAGAGGAGGAAAGCTGCACACTTTTCATTACCCTGTCCACAAGTCTCTACTGGCAAGAAAGCAAGACTTCTTTTCTGAATTCACTTCCTGAAAAGTATATCTGCATTCAGTAATAGCAAACATTATGACTGTCTTTACCTGACAAACCTCTGAAAAATCTTCCAGTCATACACCAAGCAAAGGTTAAAATAAAATGCCAAATGTCTCTGCTAATGGCCCTGAACCTAAACAAGGAGTCCCATGACAGCACAGACCACTTCAAGACTGACACAGACCTAAATGACTTGACATATGGTAATCTAATAATACTGCCATCAGATAGAACCCTGCCAAAATGACCCTAGTACCTAGAGACGCTCAAATGAAATTAATGAAAATAGGATTAAGCTCCAACCAAAATCATTAATAACTTTGCTTCAGCACAATTATATTCTTCATCTATAGCTTGGGCATGAACTTTGAGAGAGATTAAACTAGGCAGAAAGCTTGCAGGATAACAAATAGGCCAATTTTGAGCAAAAACGACCCAAAGAAACAATAGAAAAACGTAAACATTTACAATTGTGACTGCTAATGTGTTATGGTTGGTTTCACATATCTGCAATGTCTAGACTGCCTGTGCAGTTTATGGGATATTTGAGATGACATTATAAGGTAAATAAAATGTTCTGTGGAAAATGAAGGAATTACTATGTTTTTATAACACTGATTACTATATGAAAAAATTAAAGTAACAAAAAAAAAGAGTATAGCAATTGTACACTTGTGCGACGGAGGGGAAGGCTTTCAAACCCACTGAAGTAAGTAAAAGATGTGTTCTTAATTCAGGTTAGTACTTAACTCACAGTAACTAACCCAGGGTAAAACAGCAGTGAAGACATAGTAAGTCAGGTTTTAACTCAGGTTAGCAGCTTGAGTTCAACCCCAGGCTCCCTTATAGGCTTTAACTCAAGCTGCTAATCCATGTTAAAACCCAAGTTGTTGTGTCTTCATTGCTATTTTAACCCAAGTTAGCTAACCAGATTTAAGAATACACCTTCCGCTTGCTGTATAAATATACTCTTAGTGACTCAGGACTCGTAGCACGCATTCCACTGACTTTCAGTGGGACTTTTGCTCCTAAGTCACTTAGGTTTAGCTCCTCAAAGATATTTATGCACCGAACTCCCATTGATTTCAATGAAACTTAGGTCTTTAATCACCTCTGAGGATCTGGGACTTACGCCTTTATGAAAATCCCACTTCAAATTGTAGCCCAGTGACCTAGTTTGCCTTTATTATATTCACATTATATTCTGCTTTGCATTATGTTCAGCAGTAATGCAAGAAACCTACATGCCTGTATCCTGTAAGATATTTGCTTCAGCAAGCTAGCATAAGACTTGAGGCCTATGAACTTTGAACAGATAAACTTTGCAAAGATAAATGGCCCAACGGAAAACCCCAAGTATTTGGGGAGCTGGAAATAGAGTTTCAGGGAAAGTTCTGATCACAGGTAAATGATTCAACCACAGAAGTGTCCTGGAAATGAACTGATGTACATAACAGATACATGAGATAAGCAGGCTAATCTTAGATGTGCTTGTCTATATATCTTTTCTTATACCTTCTGATGGGTTTGATTATTTGTTTTATTATAATAGGTTATTATATAGGTTTATATTAGAGTATATTTTGGCCATAACACAAGGGACCTACAGGCCACATCCTGTATGTTGAGCTAAGGCAAAGTTAGCATACATATGCTTGGGACCTTTCACCTAAATAGATGGTGATGAGCTAAAGCATAAGGTCCATATATGGTTGCAACCTTTAACATGGAGAAGTAGGTTGGCATAGGGGGCTTCCTAAGTTCATACCCTTTTAAACTTAACAGGTACACCACAACTTGAAAAGAACCAAAATAACCCGTTAGGACAGAAATAACAAATGTGATACCTAACCACAAAAGGACCATGGTAATGAATTAACATATACGATAATAAGTTGAGATCATTGATATACTAATCTATAGAAAAAAGACACTCCAACATTAGTAAGGTGAGAAAATACAAATAAGGAAAAGGGGAAAATCCCCTACTGAATATGCAAACATAACGGCGTTAGCGTAACATATTACAAAAGTGGCATCCCAGGTTAAGGGCAATAGGAGAAAGAGATGTAGTGCTTGGGAGGTGCCAGAATTATGGCCACTGATGATGATGGGAAAGGTGATGGTGATGAGGAAGACAATGGCTAACATTTCAGGTTGTTCTACAAGGGATGGTGTGAGTGTTTGGATGTGCAGATGTACATTCTGTTTTATCTCTATCTACCTTACTGAGTTGGGGTGTTTGTGACTGTGCTAAATATATTAATAAATTATATTTGTAAATATAAAAGAGTTCCTATAGTGTGAGTGTTGCAACTGTGCACATCGGGGTTCCCAACTATATAATAATTTGAATAATACTGGGCCTGATCTTGGAGCAAGGACCTGTCAACCTTCAAAGTGATAACTGGGAATTCTTGAGTAATAATTATAATTAATCTAAAGATCAGGCAACAGATTGGCACCCCAGATGGGACCCTAAGAGGCACACCGGGACAACCTCCTTACCGGGATAGGAAACTAAGTAAATCTAAGTTGAAATCCAACTGATCTCAAAGTCAGAATTTGTTGCTGATCAAAAACACTGCACAACTCACCAGGGACTTCCTCTTTTTCCTCAGCTGTTTCCTTTCTGTTTCTTTGCCTCTATCATACTACTAGTTCTCTTAACTGATTAATTCTGCAATAGAGGGAGGAATATGTCCTCCAGGGGGCAGGACCAGCTCTAGGCACCAGCAAACCAAGCATGTACTTGGGGAGGCACAATTCCAGGGGTGGCATTCCGGGTGTTTTTGTTTTTTTTTTGCTCAAGGTCTTGACCATCAGTCTAACTTGGCATGTTGTGTGGGTGACTACCTGTCTCCCACCATTAGGTCTCCATGAATATTGTAAGTATGTAAGGACGTCTCATTGCTGAGGATATCCTCATTGGGTATTATTGACTAGTCACTGGGGTTTAGTATCTTGCAAAAAGGAGATTCCTTTATACATGTGTTAAGGGGGCTTTGTAAGTTGAATTGTGATAACATTATGGTACCTGAAGTTAAAGTGGCAGACACACAGAGCTCAGTGACGCACACTCCATGGTGGAGGGAGTAGCTAATTGATGTTTTAATTTATGCCAAAAGGCCACAGTAACTCAGAATTTGTACAGTTCTGGCTACCATATTTCAGCCCCCTCAGCTCTCCCAGGCTGTGTCCAGATCCATTTATCGTCAGCCTGCCCCTGCTGCTCGGTAGGTCCTGACTGGGTAATAATCTCTCGAACAGCTAAGTGCACATTAGACATCAAGGGAAGAGAGAAGGAGAAGACCACCCTCCACCCCCCCCCCGCTTTTCTTGGGACTTCTTTAAGTAATTGTTGAAACCGGTTAAGGGGTTAATTATTTAAGCAGGGAAGTCTCCACATATGTATAGCACGAAGTGCTAATTAGACTAGCTAGTAGAATTTAATTGAGCTCATTTGAAGTAGAAATTAAAGATAAGTGGAGTAGAATTAGCCAAAATTTCTGGGAAACCAGTTGTGGTCAACCAAAATATAGCATAAAAATACATTAAAAATCGCAAAGGAGGTTTCGTACGAATGCAACATAGCCAGGTTATTTTAATCACCCTAGTTGGTAGGGTTTGATCACCCTTACTGAGTTGGGGTGTTTGTGACTGTGTTAAATGTATTACTAAACTATATTTGTAAATATAAAAGAGTTCCTATAGTGTAAGTTTTGCAACTGTGCTCATCGGGGTTCCCAATTGTATAATAATTTCAATAATACTGGGCTTGATTTTAGGCCAAGAACCTGTCAACCCTCAAACTAATAACTGGGAATTCTTAAGCAATCAATATAATTAATACATAATCTAAAGATCAGGCAACAAAATGAACTCAGTGTGGGATTTTCAGAAGTGCTTAGATTTGGCTTAATTCTGCTCCAGTGAAGTCTCTCATAAAAATTTAATGGGAGTAGACGAAGTTAGGACCATGTTAAGCACCTTCTGAAAATGCACCCCTTAAGCTCCTAAATCAGTGGCAGAGCTAATACAGGGGCTGTCAGGAATTGGGCCGGGGACTACCCCCCTTGGCAGACAGCCTTGGCAGGTGTATGTGTGTGGTGCCTTTTCACATGGGGCTGGAGAGCAAGCCCACCCTCACCATATTCACCTGGAAGCAGCCGTTCCTGTCCTGCAGAGCTAGGCCAGCTCCCTGATTGGGCTTTGCAACATGGGGTACAACCCTGTGCACCATGTTGCAACACCACTCATTAAGATTTAGCCTGCCACCCCTCCATCATGTCAGGATTAATACCCAGCGTAGGGAGCTGGGCCAAGCCCCGCAGGACAGAAGCCCCCGTTCCAAGGTGTGGGGTGGACTCGCTCTCCAGCTCCCCTCCTGTGATGGTTCTCGGGGTATCTAAGACTGAGTCATCTCGTTACTCCCTGCCTCCAGCAAGAGGGAATCTTGCCCACGGTAGCTGGGTGTCAGCACCCTAACATCACCTCTAGTCACTCAAGCACTTTCCTCAGGGCTATGCCAGCCTTGTCCTTACCATGCAGTTTAGCAATAGGTGCACTCCAGTCCCCAAGTCCCTTTTAATTGCTCCCCTGTGATAGCCAGCTCATGCTGGTTACTCAGAGAAATCCCAGATCCTGTGCCCCAATTTACTAGTTCTACCTTAAATCACCGCTCCTGTAAACCGCACAGCACTTATAATAAAACAAAAGCAAGGTTACTTAAAAAAAAAATAGAGATACCACTAGAAATAAGAGAGTGATGAAAACACATGACTATAATATGAAACAAAATTATAAAATTCAAATCTGGGTATTTATTTATCAATAAAGTAGGTTTTTCTTCCCAAAGTTCAGTCTGTTGCAAAGCTCGCTGGCTTCAAGAAGCCATGATCCAATGTTTCCATGAGAACATCCCCACACCCAAGATGTCTCCTCAGCGGATGGATCCCAAGTGCCTTTCCCGCACTCTGTATTATACTGAAACAGCCTTTAGTCTTTATTCACGGGCAGGGTTATTGTCTGCCTGTTGTAATGTTCCTCTTTTGCCTCCAAGTCGTTTTGATTGCTGGCAGTTGTCTCTCACGGTTTTTCATTTAAAGTACTGGGATAGAGCAAAGCTTGACAACTGAGCCTTGCAACATTACCAGCTAACCTGGGTGAGGTAACAACTCTCTCCAACTTGAATGGGCCATCACAGAGAGACATATTGACATATTATTCCCTGGTGACTAACTTTTTCTCCAAGTCCATAAAGAATACTTTCAATATAATTACATTATTCCTTAAATATTGTCCCTACACATATGTCTTGCCATGATTATTAATCTTGACAAGCTACGAGTTTTCTGTAGATACCTTACATATTACTCTTTATGGAGAAATATCCTGCAAAATGTGTGTTTGGTGTCATGAGTTATCAGGCCTGAGACAGGAGTTGTTTGCAAAGAACAGGGGTCCCTTTGCCAAGGAGCGTTGATGTCATAGCCACAGCCCTCTCTCCCCCACACACACTGCCTCCCCTCTGCACCACACTCTGATTAGCATTGTAATGCCAGGGCAGAGGATGCTGCTCTTGGTGGTCAGTGCCCCCTCAGACATACCCCCCCACACACACCATGTTGCAAAACCTGGCTCAGCCATTGTTCTAAATAATCATTTTAGGAACTCACAACACAAGCCAACACACGTTTCACTTTGTAAATCCATTAGTCAAAGTATGGATGGGAGGTGTATTTGTGTGAATTAATGAATGGGGAGAAGGGGGTAGAAAGCTTGTTACATGCCCAATCTTCAAGTCTTTGCACCTCCCATTCTTTCTTTGATTTCAGAGGAAGTATAGGCCTTCAAGACTGAGCCCTATAGGCAGCGCCGTATTATTGCCTAGGCCAACAAGGCCTAGGCCTAGGGCGGCAAATTTTCAGGGGCGGAAGCTCCCCTCGGCGCCCCGCCCCCCTGCTCCAGCTCACCTCCGCCTCCTCTGCAAGCGCGTCACGGCGTCTTGTTTCTCTCCCCTCCCAACGCTTGCAGAGGAGGCGGAGGTGAGCTGGAGCAGGGGGGCAGGGAGGGAGGAGGGAGGAGAGGGAACGCCAGCGCTGGGGGAAGAGGCGGGGCCGGGGGCGGGGATTTGGGGAAGGGAACCAATAGGGGAAGGGAGGGGGCGGAGTTGGGGCGGGGACTTTGGGGAGGGGGTTGAAATGGGGGTGGGGAAAGGGCGGAGTCGGGGCTGGGGCGGGGCCAGGGCGGCAATTATTTTCCAGCTTAGGGGCGGCAAAATTATTAATCCGACACTGCCTGTATGCTATAAAGCAGTGCAGTCTAATCCCACTGGGTGTCAGTAGATTTTTCCCCTTGATCCATAAGCCAATAAAGGTTGTGTAGTATGCCACCAAGCTACAAAATTTGACCCCAAAGCTTTTCTTAAGAAGTGAGAAGTAAATGTACTGAGGTAGAGAAATGTCTACTAGAAACCTCTGCTTCTGCATTTATGGACATTGAAGACATCAAAACTGTCTCCTTTGGCAAGTTAGCCTTCTTTCTGCTACTACCACCACTCGGCGCTACCTCTGCAGTGCATATATGGCAATCATGTAGGGCCCAATTTCTCACATGGGAAGGTGTCAGGCTTATGCATTCATTTAAGGCAGCAATTAGTATGATGCAGCTGCTCTTGAATGAAAAAGCACCTCCTTGGAATAGGAAGTGGCTTCTCCAGCTGCAGAGATAGTGACTGACCTTTAACGAGGTACAAAATATCCTAACGTCAGAAATCCAGAGCACTCAAAAGCCCAGCATGCAGGAAGCGAGACCCTGTGTAACTGAAATGCCTGTGGATAAGCAGGAGGGTGCACAAGAGCAGAAATAATATCAATATCAAACTCCATAAATTATAAGAGGGCAAGCAAATCAGACACTGAAAAGTACTGCCTGAAGTCCCCAAGTCCTGCTCTCCAGCAATAATGGCCTGTTATACATATATCAGGTCTTAAGGTATAGTATACTTTTCAAGACACTTAAACAGTCCAGCTTCCCTCTGAAAAGCCAAGAACAAGCTCTCTTTATAACATTATAATACTTAGTCCTGCCATGAATGCAGGGGACTGGACTAGATGACCTCTCAAGTTCCCTTCCAGTCCTATGTTTCTATGATTCTGTTTTGAATTTTCTGAATGAATGTACTGGCATACAATATTCAAATGCTGTAATTGAAATATTTGAAATCTGAGTAGCCCTCTCCAAGTTTGGGGGAGAGAGAATTTCATGCTTTGACAGACTCTCCCAACCCCGCACTTGCTCCACAACCAATCACAAGCCAGCTCCCTCTCTTTGCACTCGAGGGGAGAATCTGCACTGTTCACTTGGCAGAATGCTCAGCAAAGTGTCTGTTTTGTATTTTGCCAGGATTCTTTAGAACTGAACAAACCCACAGGCAGGCCCGTTGATGGGGGAGGGGGCAAAGGGGGCAGTTGCACGGGTGGGCCCCAGGGCTCCTAGATGTGTGCAACCGCTCCAGGCCCCATGGGCCGGCGCGATTGGCCAGCGCGATCAGTCTCGGAAGTGACGGATTCATCACTTCCACCCCGGGTCACCCCCGGGATGTCCCTGGCCTTGGGGCTTGGAATTGCTGTCAGCAGGCCTGACCATAGGAATCTACAAATTATTGAAAACTGCTCTGCAGGAAACCAAAACTCTTCAGCTGAGGGTGCTCAGTAATTGAGTGCTCATAACACAGGGTCTTTCCCCAATTGCTAGCCCACACATACTTAAAGAGGAACAGCAAAAACAAACCAGCCAAAGACACCCACCCTAAAATAATTTACTATGTAAAAATCACAAAAAACTCATGTATGTGCCTTATGTATGTGTTTCATTCACCGGGACTGATGCTCAGCTGGTGTAAATCAGTGGAGCTTCACTGAAGTCAATGGTTCCATGTGCCACAGAAAGCTTTTGACCTCTATTAGTAGTGGGAGTTTCTGTGCTTTTGGTTAGCCTACTGAGCACATGGCCATGATCAGAAAGAACCATCTACAGCATTCAGAAACACAATTTTGAGAGGGTTTCAATGCACCAAGTCCTCAGAACTCCTACACAGAAATACTAATGCATATTGCTCTTGATTTTTAAGAAGGCAGCAGTCTTAGTGGAGGAAGCAGATGTCACAAAGTACAGCATGCATGTTATAACACTAGCAACTGGGAGGAAGCATTTTTGGAGCTACTGAAGTGAGTGAATGAAAGGGTTTTTTTTTTTTTTTGTAGAATATGAAGTACAATAGTGCTTTGTAAGAAAGGAGTTCTGGTAACTGAGCTCCAGGTTGCATCAGGTTATGAACGGTTTTAGTGATAGGCAAAGCTCTGTCTTATTCAGCACCAACAAAGATGAAGACCAGATGTAAAGAAAAGGGTTTACCACTGGAACTGAAGGTCAAGCCAATGGGAGCTTTGATTCAGCCCTTGTCATAAATCAGATAAGCCTGTCTTCTTTCCTTCAGAGCTGATTAATCTCCCTTTGTTTCTTTTCTACTTCCCCACCTCTTAAGAAGTCCCACATCTTGGCAACTCATTAGAAGAGAGTGGAAAGTAACCTCAATACCCGTTAAAGTTGCTCATGGGGTCAGCCAGAGAAGACACTACAAAATAATGTGAAATATTCCATCCCTGTAAGGCATGAATGTGGCAGGCTGGATGGTCATTTACACTGCTCTGGCAGTGTGAATGGGTCTTAAAGTGGGCCCAGAGCCATGTAATAGGATCTTAGTGTGAATGAGACTCTCTGCACTTGACCTTCTTGTAATTCTGGTCCCAAATCAAGGTTTCCACATGTGGTAGCAAGTTATATTATTAGACTGCCAGGTCAGCACAAGATTGAGTCTTAAAAAATATGATAGTAACACTTTATATTATTGATTTGTATAAAAATACAAGAAATGGGTGTCTTCTCTCTTTACACCTTCTCCATTATCCATTCACAGAGACCCTGCTATGAGCTCTATGCTGGTATTCCTAAATTTGTCTCACCACACCTCTCCTGTTTCCTTCTGTCCAGTCCTGCAAATATCTGAAACTTTATCCTGTATCACCGGCTGTCAGTTCAAGCTAAACTCAGCCTAAGCTGAGCTCGTTCTTCTTCCTAAACCCTCTCCACTCCTACCTTTCTGTCAGCTAGGACATCACCATCACTCAGACTCATAACCCCAGGGAAATCTTAAACTTCTTCAACTCTTCTGCCAGGTTGTTATGAAGCTCAGTTCTTTTCCCACAGTATATAAAAGGTACCAAATGCCTAAAACACCTGTCTATCCCTCCCACCTCATTTACTGCAGCCTCCTCATCTCTAGCTCTTGACATCCCTTTCACTGTCCTTCAATCTGTCCAAAGTGTAGCTGCTAAGAATGTCTTTCTTGGTACTGATTGCAGCACAGTTCCTCTACAGGCCTTTCATTTCCTACTAGCTTCTTCTCCTTACTCTCAGATCCTTACAGTGCCTCACCCCAGCCTAAATATCAGATTTTGTTTCTTATTGCATCCAGCCCTCACTTTCTTCCCTCCAGCAAGAACAGCCCCTTGGGAGTCCCTTGGGCTCCTTCTCCTACCTTCATACCTTCTTCCACACTTGGGATAACTTCCCAATCCCATCATCAAGACCCCAGCATCTCTTCCTTTAAATCACTCCTAAACAGTCACTTTTTCCTGAAGATCCACATCATGGGCATGATAAGGCTGTTAATGATTTTAAGAAGTAACATCTTTGTCAGGAACCCACAGCGGAACTCAACCCAGCTCATTGCGCTCAATTGATTCAGTTAATGAACCTGGCCTCTTGATTGGTTGTAGAGTCCAGCAGGCACATTCTTAAACTCTGCAGCAGGCCTGAGCGTCTGGCTGTGCAAAAGCATTCTATGCCTATAGGTGTGTTTTTGGTCTCACTGCCTGTTCCTAGCTTCCTCCTGGCCCTTGTTCCTGCTTGCTGCCTGGACTTGGTGTTCAGGTTCTGCCCTGGCTCTGACCCTTGGCTCCTAGTTCCTAGCTCTGACCCTGGCTTGCTGCCTGGAATTGGTAACTTGGTACCTGATTTAGGCTTAGGCCCCTAGGCCAGGTCACCCTGTTCCAGCTATTAGACAAGGCTGCCCACAGCCTAATCCACAACATTTTTTAAGCTAACACCATCTCCAGCCTCCTGGTTTCTCCTGTTCTTTTTAGAGCTGTGTAAACTGAAGTTCTCTGGGCCATTTTCTTATTTGTTGAGTGCTACTAAGGAGCTTGGTACAACATGAGACTGCCCTGAGCAGTTTACAAAGTCCTATGTAAGTCTAGAAAACTCCCAGTTTCATTTACAGTGCAATGAATGTATGAAACACTTTTTGAGAAGACAGTTTCTTAACCTAGCCTACACTGACCCTCCAGGCCACAGTCAAATATCCTATGGCATAGGGACAATGGCCACTTTGCCACTGTATCCCTTGAGGGTTACTAAGATTTATTCTGGCCCATTTCCATTTATCTTGGTCAGAAGAAATAGTTACTAGCTTCTTACTTCTACTCATTTTTCTCCTTGTCGCTTGTCATGTCTCAAGGTCATTTTAAAGTTCTACTCTGAAAAATGACTGTAAAGATGGCTCCATAAGAGCGTCTCAGTAGCGTATGGACATCTAGGGCCAAATTTGCTAAACTTAGAATTAACAAGATGGTTTAACTGCTAACCTTGGAAACAGCCACAGAACTGAACGTCAAGTTGTGTTCTTTTGCACTCTGGTATCATCATCAACAATAAAGATTATGCAAATCAAAATCTGCTCTCAGTTACACCCATCAAAGTGGTATATAACTATTAGTCACTACGGAGCCCACTTCAGACTGACATTGGTGTAAATGCTAGAGATGAGGGTATGGATCAGCGTTCTTGTCGCACTCCTCATCAGTACCTGGCTGGGCCAGGGAAGCTAATGATCTAACCAGCAGACCAAAGTCAGTCATGTATCCTGGTCACTAGCCAGTGGAGGCATGTTGTGTATATGCTAAGAAAAAGAATACTAGAAAGGAAAAGCTAGTATTTTCCAAATCAAAAATGTGGTATTGGTAAGTAGTCACCAAGAAGTTCGGACACACTTTCAGACTATTGGTTGTTTGTGATTTGTTCTCTTTAACTATTTGCTGTTTGAAGAGTGATTGGTCACACGGTATTAGTTCTGTTCCCTGATGGGATGCCTTTTTTTTTTTTTTTTAAACATGAGACAAATGAATGACAAACAGCAAATAAAATACTTCTGGTAGGGATTCCTGAAATTGTTGGGATTTGAAAACATCTTAATGAATCCCCACAAATATCTATACACTTGCGAATAATGAATAGGGATGACCCTATGAATAACAATGAATCAAATTCAAGTTGTTTATTTGAGAATATATTTGAGAATCTGATTTTTTTCTAATGGTTTGGCCAACTCTACCCAAAATATTAACACCTTTTAATACTCAAGCAGCCATGCTCAAATCAATATATTTCCTCTCAGCAATATTGATGGATCTGGTTAAACATGAAGGAATTAAAGAAAACTCTTAACAGAGGGCCCAGTCCTGTACTGGCCAAACTAGGAAAGGAAATATGAACCTGAGCAGTTGCAACCTTACTTCTTAGCCTGGTCACTGAACACTCTAATGTGTGTTACAATGGCCAGAGCAATAGATGAAAGGGGCAGCTCATTACATTTCTTTAACTCAATCTGTACATACAGCTGGTCCATTCTCCTGTGGAATGGAATTTTGAAATTCATCTATTAAATAGAATCTAACTTTTTGCATTGTGGCCTCAGGCCTGCCATGACACGGAAATAAAGATGAATAAGGCTTAGGCATGTTGCCGTACATGTAATTTTGTAATTGAATGTGTTTTATCTGCTTAAAGGACTGTTCATGTAAGTATGCCTTAGAATATTACTTTTTAATGAGGACTGATTAAAAAAAAACAACAACAACCTCTGCTCGTGTATAATTTATGGTGCATCTCCAGCAATCTAACTACTGTTTAAGCAAGAAAAGCATCCCCCAGTTACATAACACTGGTTTGGACAATATTGATATTGTAGATGTAAATCAGTGATACCAACGAGCAATGCAATGATTATAATTGTTACATTAGCTGGTTATTCTGAAAGAATTCCTTTTAATTAGCTCATCGTAGATTATATATGTTTGCATAAACAGCTATGCTAGAATGTCTGAGAGAGGACATGATAACAGTTTTCAAGTACCTAAAAGGTTGTTACAAGGAGGAGGGAGAAAAATTGTTCTCAGGCTTAAATTAAAGCAAGGGAGGTTTAGGTTGGACAGCAGGGAGGGATAGCTCAGTGGTTTGAGCATTGGCCTACTAAACCCAGGGTTGTGAGTTCAATCCTTGAGGGGGCCACTTGGGGATCTGGGGCAAAATAAGTACTTGGTCCTGCTAGTGAAGGCAGGGGGCTAGACTCCATGACCTTTCAAGGTCCCTTCCAGTTCTAGGAGATGGGATATCTCCATTAATTATTATTATTAGGAAAAATTTCAAGGTGGTTAAGCACTGGAATAAATTGCCTAGGGAAGTTGTGGAATCTCCATCATTGGAGATTTTTAAGAGCTGGTTAGACAAACATCTTTCAGGGGTGGTCAAGATAAAACTTAGTCCTGCCTGGAGTGCAAGGTACTGGAGTAGACCTCTCGAGGTCCCTTCCAGTCTATGATTCTATCATTAGACAAGGAAATTTGTGATTCAATTGAGGACTTAAGGGTATAATTTTGTTCAGATAATAGCACTTTTAAAAATCAGTCAATTATGTCTGCTTAGACAAAATTGACTACAGAATGTATTAACACTTTTACAGCAGGACTCAAAAGTTTCCTGAAAACATAATATTGATGTGGATGGGATCTTATTTTCACTGGCTACAGTACAGTAGCTTCAAGACTTAAGTAAGAGTTGCAGCTCAAATTTTAAAGGGAGGGCATCTCTTCTGAGCACTGATACTGAAGTTGTGTCGATCATGCAAAAGAAAAGCCTCCAGCAATAGTTTGCAGAATTAAAACATATGGGATTTACCTACAAAACACAGAGTAAGTGAACATCCTTCATGTGCAGTGTGGTAAGCAATTTCTTCCTCCTACTCAACCTCAACTTCAGTGCTTTCAGAAGAAAAGTGCTGTAAACATATTACTTTATGTCTTCCTCAGACTCAGCATATAAAGTGTTGGGGAGGAAGTTATTAAATAAAGCACAAAACAAAACACAAAGAAACTCCATTTGAGGATGAAAGCATATCCAGCTACAGTTTAAATTTCTTGCATACCAGGGGTGTCTGACCGTGTTACCTCTGCCAATAGTTAGTATAGCTATGAATATGATCTTTGGATCTTATTCCCTTAAGCAGACTTTTGTTTAATGTCTCATTTTTCAGAAGTCTTTGCTAACATGCTTATGGACTTCCACCTGCTTCTTTGGTAATCATGTGTGTGCAGGGAGAAAGGATGGTTGTGTGATTAGGGCACAGGACTAGGAGTATGGGCACCTTTTTAATCCTCAGCTAAATGACTGGCTTCTTATGTGCCTATAAGCAAGTTACTTAACCTCTCTCTGTCTCAGTTTCCTCATCTGGAAAGTATTGTTAAAAATGTTGATGTCTGGAGGCGAGAATAGATTCTCAAAGAGGCGCAGCACACAATGCATAGGAGAAGTGGAGGCCAAAGTGTTAGGCCACACTTTCATCCACCTAGACCTCAGCTACTCAGGCCCCCTCAGTACAATTTAGGATCCCAGGTTTGCCTAATGATTACAGCTCGTTGGAAAGAGTTCCATCAGGAAATTTGCAACAGCAAATGCCATTTCGTTATAGTCAAAACTTTCTGCAGGAATGTGTCAATCTGAAATTTTGTTTGTTTGTTTTTTTAAAAATGGAAAAATGTTATGTCATAGGTAAGACACAGCACGTAATTGTCCTGCTCTACTCAATAGGGTGAGGCCTCTACTGGAGTACTGTGTCCAGTTTTGGGTGCCACACTTTAGGAAGCATATGGATAAATTGGGAGAGCCCAGAGGACAGCAACAAAAATGATAAAAGGATTAGAAATCCTTACCCATGATGAAAGGTTAAAAAAATTGGATGTTTAGTCTTGAGAAAAGACAATTGAGGGGGGATCTGGTAAGTCTTCAATTATGTTAAGGGCTGTTATTAAGAGGATGGAGACAAAACGTTCTCCATGTCCACTAAAGGCAGAACAAGACATAATTGACTTAATCTGCAGCAAGGGTGATTTAGGTTCGATATTAGGAAAAACTATCACTATGAGGGTAGTTAAACTCTGGAATAGGCTTCCATGGGAGGTTGTAGAATCCCCTTTGAGGTTTTAAGAATAGGTTGGACAAACACCTATCAGGGATGGTCTAGGGCTTGGTCTACACTAAACCCCCAAATCGAACTAAGGTACTCAACTTCAGCTACGTGAATAACGTAGCTGAAGTCGATGTACCTTAGTTCGAACTTACCGCGGTCCAGACCCGGCAGGCAAGCTCCCCCCGTCGACTCCGCGTACTCCTCGCGGCGAGCAGGATTACCGGAGTCAACGGGGAGCACTTCTGAGTTCGATTTATCGCGTCCAGACTAGACGCGATAAATCGAACCCAGAAGTTCGATTGCCTGCCGCCGAACCAGCGCGTAAGTATAGACAAGCCCTAGGTTTACTTGATCCTGCCTCAGCACAGGGGGCTAGATTAGATGACTTCCAGCCCTACATTTCTATGGTTATCAGAATGGAACATTTCAATTTTTTGTTTCAAAATCACTTTTCATTTTGAAAAGTATTTCATATTATAATGTGTATTATCAAGTACAATATAAAAAGTCAATCAGAATAAAACATTTTGGTTTAATTGAAACAGAATATTTCAATTGACCTAAAATTAAATCATTTTGAAAGTTTTGCTTTTCAGGGAATTCCAAAATTTGTTTTTTGTTCCAAATCAGAACAAAATCAAATTTTGAAATGTTGGAATTTCCCATGGGATGGAAATTGACTTTTGACCAGCTCTAATTAATGACAAAACACCTTTTAAAAAAACAAATGTTACTTGTTATTGATCTACATTAATGTATTGATCTACAATAAAAGGACAGTACAACTTTTCTTAAACTCTGTGTCTGCCAATCCTTCATTCTAGAAATGCATTTGATTTACATACTGTTGGTCATCAGTTCCCCTAGTTTACCTGTGTCTTTCAAAGTGACATTGGTCCCCAAACTACAGAGAGAACTAGTAAAAATGGACAATGCCAGTGTGAATTTTAGAAAGTAATGTTCTATTTGCTAGAATTGATTTTCCTTATATTTTAACATAAGAACATAAGCACATAAGAATGGCCATACTGGGTTAGACCAAAGGTCCATCTAGCCCAGTATCCTGTCTACCGACAGTGGCCAATGCCAGATGCCCCAGAGGGAGCGAACCTAACAGGTAATGATCAAGTGATCTCTCTCCTGCCATCCATCTCCACTCTCTGACAAACAGAGGCTAGGGACAACATTTCTTACCCATCCTGGCTAATAGCCATTAATGGACTTAACCTCCATGAATTTATCCAGTTCTCTTTTAAACGCTGTTATAGTCCTAGTCTTCACAACCTCCTCAGGCAAGGAGTTCTAAAAGTTGACTGTGCGCTGTGTGAAGAAGAACTTCCTTTTATTTGTTTTAAACCTGCTGCCCATCAATTTCATTTGGTGGCCCCTAGTTCTTGTATTATGGGAATAAGTAAATAACTTTTCCTTATCTACTTTCTTCACATCACTCATGGTTTTATATACCTCTATCATATCCCCCCTTAGTCTCCTCTTTTCCAAACTGAAAAGTCCTAGCCTCTTTAATCTCTCCTCATATGGGACTCATTCCAAACCCCTAATCATTTCAGTTGCCCTTCTCTAAACCTTTTCTAGTGCCAGTATATCTTTTTTGAGATGAGGAGACCACATCTGTATGCAGTATTCAAGTTGTGGGCATACCATTGATTTATATAAAGGCAATAATATATTCTCCGTCTTATTCTCTATTCCCTTTTTAATTATTCATAACATCCTGTTTGCTTTTTTGACCGTCTCTGCACACTGCATGGACGTCTTCAGAGAACTATCCATGATGACGCCAAGATCTTTTTCCTGATCCATTGTAGCTAAATTAGCCCCCATCATATTGTATGTATAGTTAGGGTTATTTTTTCCAATGTGCATTACTTTACATTTATCCACATTAAATTTCATTTGCCATTTTGTTGCCCAATCACTTAGTTTTGTGAGATCTTTTTGAAGTTCTTCACAGTCTGCTTTGGTCCTATCTTGAGCAATTTAGTATCATCTTCAAACTTTGCCACCTCACTTTTTACCCCTTTCTCCAGATCATTTATGAATAAGTTTAATAGGATTGGTCCTAGGACAGACCCTTGGGGAACACCACTAGTTACCCCTCTCCATTCTGAGAATTTACCATTTATTCCTACCCTTTGTTCCCTGTCTTTTAACCATTTCTCAATCCATGAAAGGACCTTCCCTTTTATCCCATGACAACTTAATTTACATAAGAGCCTTTGGTGAGGGACCTTGTCAAAGGCTTTCTGGAAATCTAAGTACACTATGTCCACTGGATCCCCCTTGTCCACATGTTTGTTGACCACTTCAAAGAATTCTAATAGATTAGTAAGACACTATTTCCCTTTACAGAAACCATGTTGACTTTTGCCCAACAATTTATGTTCTTCTAAGTGTCTGACAATTTTATTCTTTACTATTGTTTCAACTAATTTGCCCAGTACTGATGCTAGACTTACCAGTCTGTAATTGCTGGGATCACCTCTAGAGCCCTTTTTAAATATTGGCATTACATTAGCTATCTTCCAGTCATTGGGTACAGAAGCTGATTTAAAGGACAGGTTACAAACCCTAGTTAATAGTTCCGCAACTTCACATTTGAGTTCTTTCAGAACTCTTGGGTGAATGCCATCTGGTCCCGGTGACTTGTTAATGTTAAGTTTATCAATTAATTCCAAAACCTCCTCTCGTGACACTTCAATCTGTGACAGTTCCTCAGTTTTGTCACCAATAAAAGTCAGCTCAGGTTTGGGAATCTCCCTAACGTCCTCAGCCATGAAGACTGAAGCAAAGAATTCATTTAGTTTCTCTGCAATGACTTTATCGTCTTTAAGCGCTCCTTTTGTATCTCGATCATCCAGGGGCACCACTGGTTGTTTAGCAGGCATCCTGCTTCTGATGTACTTAAAAAACATTTTGTTATTACCTTTTCTCTCATCTTTTCCCAACAAATGCGAATATCACTTTATATTTCAGTATAGCTAGCTTGCAAACTGTCACCATTACTGATAATATTGGGAAAATAGAACAATCCTAATCCAGAACCTCTTCTAAGAAGTTGTTCTGAGGTTCAATTATTCCCCTTGCACACCTCCTTTTTTACACACGTGCCTTGTACCTCTCCTTCCCCTATCCCCACATTTGCATACAGTATAAGATAGTCTTTGGGTGAGACATAAAGGCCGAATTGTTACTTCAGTGGCAAGTCCTAGAGGTGGAGGGAAGTGGGCTTGTTATCTCTCTGTCTTTGGTAGCAACAGGTGTGTGGCAGGATGTTACAGTCTCCTCACTGAGCAATATAGTCTTGGCATGCTGGTGCTGTGCCAATGCTTGCTCTCCAAGTATACTGTGCATTTCTGAAATTCCAACATCCTCAGAATCACGTGGGATGAGCATCAAACAGGCTCTAGAATCCTGAAAGACAGCTGCTGTAAGTGGAGTCAATCACAAAGACTACTGGCTCCCAACAAGGTTCAAGGGATGGGGAAATGGGACATTTAGCAACTCCTAAAGAAGGAATGAGGAAGCAGATGCTCTTAGTAGAGCACCTAGGTGAGTTGAGGCAATGGGCCATATGAGCAGTGGATCTTCAATAAGAAAAGTTACTTTTTGGGAAGGGTGTTACATTAGGAGGGTCAAAGTGAGAGGAGGATGGAACCGTTTTCCATCAGAAAATGCTGATTCGACACAATCAAAATATGCCACAGCAACCTCTCAATTCCATCTAAACTTTCTATGCAAAACGAAAAATTACCTGGATTCCTGCCAGCCTACCCATCTCCCTGAGATCCCTGGTTCCTCTGCAACCTGCCAGGCAGAATAATATCCCCAGAATATTATGGAATTTCACTACTGTGAAAAATTTAGTATTTGGTTTTTCATCTTGATTTGGGATGAAAATTTTCCCCAAAAAAACTTCGTTTTGCACAGAATGGAAATTCTGTTTCCCAGCCAGCTCTACTATTTAACTCACTTTTTGATCTTCTGGTCTTACACAACATGTTTTTTTTCCCCAAGAAGTCCAATATAATGCACCCCAAATGCAAAACCAAAACACCTTGCATCTCTCGTTCTTTATAGCACTAATAAAGTACTAGGTGCTTTAGAGGCATGTTTTTATGGGTGAAATATTTCATGCACACATCATGCTACACTCTGAGTGAAAAGTCTTTCAGTGCCCCTAAAACATCATAACAGCACAAGAGGATTGTTATTAAAGCTATTCATTTTTAAAGTACCATTGTTCACAGTCTGGTACAGCAAAGTGTCTAATGAGCAGGTCACCAGCAGGTTCTTCCAACACTGGTCTAGTCACACACCAAACCAAATTTATAAATTAACCTCATTACCAGAGTTGCAATAAAAAGCAGCATGAAGTATCCCATGATTGGGGGAAAATGTTGCCCTAGCAACAAATTACCACTGTTCCTGCCATGAAGGAAGTCACTAATGTTTACATATGGGTCAATAATTCAGTGCTGCTTTGAAGAATGATTTACAGTAAAAAAAATACATATGATAGAGCATATTTAAAATAAAGGTTAATGATAGTTAAAGTGGGTATTCCTGATACAACTAAGAGCATGCTTATGCTAAATATTTCACAAGCTTAATATGAGTCAACAGTGTAACACTGTTGCACAAAAAGCAAACATCATTCTGGGATATATTAGCCAGAGTGTTGTAATCAAGGCACGAGAAGTAATTCTTCCGCTCTACTCTGTGCTGACTAGGCCTCAACTGGAGTATTGTGCCCAGTTCTGGGTGTCACATTTCAGGAAAGATGTGGACAAACTGGAGAAAGTCCAGAGAAGAGCAACAAAAATGATTTAAGGTCTAGAAAACATGACCTATGAGGGAAGATTGAAAATATTGGGTTTGTTTAGTCTGGAGAAAAGAAGACTGAGAGGGGACATGATAACAGTTTTCAAGTACATAAAAGGTTGTTACAAGGAGGAGGGAGGAAAATTGTTCTCTTTAACTTCTGAGGATAGGAGAAGAAGCAATGGGCTTAAACTGCAGCAAAAGAGGTTTAGGCTGGATATTAAGAAAAACTTCCTAACTGTCAGGGTAGTTAAGCACTGGAATAAATTGTCTAGGGAGGTTGTGGAATCTCCATCATTTGAGATTTTTAAGAGCAGGTTAGACAAACACCTGTCAGGGATGGTCTAGATAATACTTAGTCCTGCCTTGAGTGCAGGGGACTGGACTAGATGACCTCTTGAGGTCCCTTCTAGTTGTATGATTCTATAGATGTAGTTTATTTTAGGGTGTTTCATTTATAAGGTGCATATATTACTTCAGTAGCTATTGAATTCTAGTACCTTTCTCATTATGATTTCAGGTTCAGCATACTATATAAGCACAGTTTTACCACTGAACAAAATATTACCTTTTAAACTGCACCTGTTCAGTTAAAAAACAGAGAAAATATGATCTGATAGGTCTTTTTCGAGCTAACAGCCCATCTCTCTGCCAAAAAGGGTTGTTCCCTGCTGTGCACTTTCTATTGTTTTCTGCAGTCTAGTTTTAAGACTGCCAAGTGATGGGAGGTGGGATGGAAAGTGAAGCCAAGAACCATAGTACCCACTTGATCCAAATATGGGGTTCCTCCAGAATAGGACTGAAGCACACAGGTGGGCCACAGAAGGTTGCAGTGTTACTGCTAATGTTATTCTGTGGATAAATACTGTAAGAGCCTTCTGTCTCAGGGGTTGTCAATCTGACATTGTTTGTGAGGCCTATATTCATGATTTTTTAAAATGCAGGAGAGCAAAAAAAGCCAAACAAACTCTGATTGGCTTCCAGTGAATAGATTAAGGTCACATTCCAGCCACGGCATGATGAAACATATTTAAGCCTCCTTCTGTGTACTTTTTAAATGGAAAATATTTTTATCTAAATACTTAGTTAGATCCTTACTAATCTGATTTGCATGCACATAATAGTTTATTTAAGCTATTGTATGAAATATGCTATTGGGAATAACTTTGTAAGTGAAGATAACACAGAAATTCTTTAGAAACCAGACAGCCTTTCAGAACAGAGATGGATAATGGGATCAAAATTCATAACTGAAACATGCTTATCTGGGGTAGGAAGGAGATTTAATTTCGCACCCATTACTTGCAGGCTTCCCATATCTCACATTAAAAAATAAGCTAAAGAGCAATATTTCCAGTGGAGATCATAACTCTTGGCAGCATTAGCTCATGTTAACATTAAAAATAATGTGAGTCACCAATATAATCAAGACTACATAAAATATTAACTCAGATATTTTCAAAGAGGTACATTGGTTGTAGCATCCTGGGGAGTCATGGGTCTAAATCCTCACCTACTGTGCTGAAAAATATAGTTTCAAATTCTCATTTCATTATTATTTTGTATTCTGTATAGAATTATTTATATTCAAATATTTCAACTAGGAAACATTTCACTGAAGTTCTTCCTTTCAACATGCACTGAAAACATTGACCCAAAACTTCCTGGGCTCTGACACTCTTGACTGAGTTGAATAAGAATTGCACTCATGTGAGTTAGGGCTGAAATAAGCCCAGTGATTAGTGCAGGGCAAAATTTTTCAACTGAAACTTTTGTCAGAGAAGAATGCACATTTGGCAACACAAACATTTTGCGAATTTGAATTGGGTTTGCTGAATTGTTTGTTTTAAAAAATCTGAAAAATTCAAAACGTTTCATTATGACATTTTCAAAGGGAAACATTTTGATTTTTGGTTCAAAATGACTTTGCTTTGAAATTTCATTTAATTTACATAGAAACCCTTTAAAATGGCCATAATTGTACTGAAACAAAACAACCTTCAACTTTTTAATTCACCAAAATTTTTGAAATTTTGTTTTTGAGTCAACCCAAAATATTCTTTGTTTCAGAATTGCCAGCAAACCAAAAAAAGTCTGTTATTCCTGCAGCTCTATGAATGATTTCATTTTACTACAGTAAATTGGCTATACTTTTAGGCTGCATCCAGGAATGCACTTAGACCTAATTCAGCAATGTACTGAAGAACACGCCTAACTTTAAGCACATGAGCAGTCTCACTGATTTCGTTGATATACATATGTGTTTTACAGGATCCGGGCCTTAGTATTTTTTATATTTAGGAAAAACAGTAAAGAAATTGTATACATTAAGGCTAATGCAGGTGGTTTATAAATTTTTACATAAAGTAATTCAAGAGTCTCTTCTAATTACTTTGTGTGGGGGACAATCAGAGAATTTGACCAATCAAGTCCTCTTTTTGACCACTCTTTCAATCCTACTCGAATAAAATAAATAGGATTTGACCCCAGGTAGTGACTAATTTGCTATAATCACATATAATGCTGCACACTATGTCTGAAAGTTCCGTTGAAGGTGGAGTTGGTAGAATAGTATTTGGTAAATAATTTCCTTGACAAACTTTACATATTTGTTTGCCCATTTTTCTACATTAAGTCAGCTTTATAGTTGTACATATATACTATTGAGTGACTGTTTTTCAACAAACAATGACATTCAAGTAATGTATTCTCTGTGTATTTTTTTCCCTATTCAACCAGCTCTGATGGCAGGTTATGAAATTGAAACTAGAAATAATAATATGGAACCAAGTACTGGGGAAGTTGTGAACTCTTTACTTACTAGTGAGCAGTTACTTGCCCAAGCAATAACTTCAATAAGAATACTGATGTGAGTAAATCCTCACTCACATTGGACTCACAAACTAGTGCCTTGAAACCTTTTTTCAGTTTTTATTCAATCAGCTAAAGTCAAAGGACATTTTTCTACACATGAACTGAGAACTAAGTATGAACTTCATGTCTGTGGAAAATAGTTCTATCAGTGCATATACCAGGCAGTAGTGACTAGGGTAGGAGATCACGTAGGGTATGTCTATACTGCAAATTAAAGTGTGATTGTAGTACAGGCAAGCGTAGTGCAGATAACAATAGTAAAGATGTGGCAGCATGGACTTCAGCATGGGCTAGGCAGTCTAGTACAATTCCTTTGGGGACTCTGGGTAGGTACTTGAGTTGTTGGATCATATCTTGGTCCGTTCCGTTGCACCTTCATTGCTAATGTTACTTGCATTAGCTAAATTATATCTAAGTGGGTATGTCTACCTGTGCTACAATTACACCTTAACTTGACTGTAGAAGATGCACCCATTTAATCAAAAGAGGTAATTCATGTCCAGAATTTTGAATTCCTTTAATAAACATCATTGAAGTTCCTGTTTTAAGTTAAAAATCTATTTATAGAAATTAAAAAAAAAAAAAAAAAAAAAAAACACAAGCCAAAGCTTTCAGAGGAAGGGGAGAAAGGAACTAAATAGGCAATACGTTACCAATAATTGGCCAATTCTTAGAGCCATATTCTATCTGCAATCCTTGCCGAAAAAGAAATCCTTAGATCCTTTCCACTGACATCAAGAGAATTCTCTGAACATGTAGGGAAGTACAAGGTCCTTTGAATATAAACATGAAAGTCTAATGAGAAGGATGAGTTGAAGGAATAATCAAGCTGGGGAAAGGCACATCAGACTAAATGAAAGATAATAGACTGTTTCAGCAGAAGAATTAGGTGATACTACCTTCCATGGTAGCAAAAAAGACAGTAGATAGAATACTTATGAATTTCCTCTAAAGCATGGCCACTGTCAGGGAGAAGACAATGGACTAGATGGACCTCAGGTCTGATCCAGCATGGCTATTTCTCTGTTCCTACAACTATACAAGGTGGTAAACAAGGAACTGTGGCTATATTGAGTCAGTACGAATCATATAGCTGAGGCAATAAATGTTCACATCATGTTTCTCCACGGGCTGACATTAACCATTCTTTAGGATCATATTTGAGGCTTAACTTTTAGGTTTAATGTAATTAAAAAGAATTGTTGAACCACCTCTGATCTGTTTGTCCATTTGCCAAAATATATTTTATGAAGAATCTTATCTGCTACATAGTCCAAGAGTTATACTTTTCCCCCACAGTTTCTACCAGGGTTATTTTCTTTCTTTATCAGTTGCCCACTCTGCAGCTCTCAGATGCTAGCAAGTAGTCTGCTTCAATGCTTGCAGATGTGAGGAACTGTATGATATAATAATGTCACTATATAGAGCCCAGTACACCCATACCTTGAATACTGCATGTAGTTGTGCTTCACCCATCTCAGAAAAGATACTGGAATTGGAAAAAGTACAGAGAAAAATGCAATGAAAATGATTAGGGGCATGGAACAGCTTCCATATGAGGAGAGATTAAAAAGACTGGTACTGTTCATCTTAGAAAAGAGATAACTATGGGGGTTATAATCAGAAATGGTGTGGAGAAAGTAAATAAGAAAGTGTTATTTACCCCTTCACATAATGAGAACCAGAGGTCACCCATTGAAATTAATAGGCAGCGGGTTTAAAACAAACATAAGGAAGTACTTCTTCCCAAAACACAGTCAACCTGTGGAAATTTTTGCCAGGGAGTGTTGAAGACCAAAACTATAACTGAATTAAAAAAAGATTTAGAATTAGAGAAGTTCACGGAGGATAGGTCCATCAATGGCTATTAGCCATTAGATCAGGAACGGAACCCCATGGTTGGGCGTCCCTAAGCCTCTGACTGTCCCAGATGCTGGGACTAGATGACAGGTGATGGATCACTTGATAAATTACCATGTTCTGTTCATTCCTCTGAAGCATCTGGCACCAGCCACTGTCAGAAGACAGGATACTGGGCTTGATGGACCATTGGTCTGACTCAGTATGGCCATTCTTATATTTTTCAGAAGCTTTGTCAAGAGCGAATTGGAACCAGTTATGTTATGCAGAGGCTCACATTATACATTTGCCAAGGCTGATTCCCCACTCTGGCACTTCAAGTGCAGAAGGTGGGCGCCTGCAATGATTCTAAAAATTAATACTGGCCACTCCACGCTTGTATTAAACTCCCAAGGTTACAGCATCTCTCTGACCTTGGATGGGTAGATGCTGCCCTATGGGGTACCCTCAAGCCCTTTCACCCCCCCTCCAGAGAAGAGCTGAGAAAGAAAACAAAGGGAATCAGCTGGTGCCACCAGCTAATTAAACAACATATGCACAAACCTCTTAGGACCCAAAAACCCAATCCTGTTCTTAAAAAAAGATACATTTTATTTAAAACAAAAAGAAGAAAATACATTTGGAACTGTTACCTGGTTTACATCTTTGAAATTTTCCACTTTTCATTCAAGTTCATGCAACATTTTTTGCCAATAGCTTTTATCAAAATCCTATTTGAATCATTATTGAACATTTTCATTCACCAAAGCCAGTTTTTGGTTAACAAATATTTAATAACAATTTTGAAAATAAAAATGTTGGTGAGTGAAATGCTTATTAAACTTTAATTTATATATTAATAAAAATGTCAATTTTATTGAAGTCAATGGGAATTGCAGATGCTCAGCATTTCTGAAAACCAGGCTACTTATTTATCTTCATTTATATTGACTTGAGTGCCTAAAGTTGGGGACCTAAGTTTGGAACGTATGGCCAGCATGCCCAAGGAGACAGACAAAGTTAGTGTGAGTAGGGAATAGAGTCCAGTAGTTCCCAACTCCCAGTCCTGTGCTTACATCAATGCACCCCTCCACCAGTATTAGATATGTATCTTGGGTATTGAGCAAAGTTGGGTGGTGCCATATTTGGATTTCTGAGTTTCAGGTGATGACGGTGCTTGGTTTCCTAGCACAACCTAAAAACAATTTACAAAGCAGTGGGGTTTACAATAGCTAGAGAGCTTGTGCAGTTATGTTCCTTGAATGACATCATGACACATTGCTGCCTCTGGAATGTAATTGTGGCTATTGTGCCATTTACAGTTAGGTGTGCCTCAGCATTATGCTAAACAGTGCAAAAGAAATGAGATAAAAGCATCAGAGAAATTGCAGAGTGGAGCTGCTGAGAGAAGACCAGACAGCATTTAGAAACAAGAGAGAGAGAGTGGGTACAATTTGATTTAGCCTACAGCTAACCTCATAATCAGATTGCTGATCATACAGTAGCAGATATACTTATACGCATGAAAAAGCTTCAAAAGGAAAGTGTCAAATATGATAAAATGCTGCTAAGCACCTTAGAAGACAAAGCATTTCTAAGCCTTATCTACACACAAAAATTGTCCAGCTTTAAGTTTACCAGCAGAGTGAAAGATGTTCCTAGTGTGGACACAATTGAACCACTGTAGCTTATTCCCTTTTCCATACAGGAATAAACTATACCATTATAAGGCACCTTCATATCAATATAATTGTGTCCGTGGTATGGGCTGTACCACTATGTCAATTTAGAACATCACTCCCCTAACTGACCAAATTATACAAGTACAAAAACTGTGTAGACCAGCCTTAGTTACATTACTCCCTGCCACTGTATCCAGAGGCAGATTACAGTGTTGTGGGGCCCTGGGCCAGAGCAGTGGGGGCCCCTCTCCACACCTTCCACTTGTAGTTCTCTCCCCCACCCCCAGCCCTGGCGGTCCTGCGAAATGGAATTGGGGCTCCCGACGAGGAGTGGGGTCGGGGCACAGGGGCATCCATTTTCCAGGGCCCCTCAATTGGCTGGGGCCCCTGGGCATGGCCCTGTTGGCTCAGTGGTTAATCCACCACTGTTGTATCAATATGTCCAGCTTCCTTTCATATCAGCTTCTACTTACCTGTAGTTCTCTCAAAATACTGTACATGAACCCCTCAAAATTTACTCTATTGGGGATTCTGGCCCCCAGCTATTCACACTCCTTCCTTGAATGAATAAAGACTAGGGATGACTGTGCATTTCTGAACTTTACCCAGCATACTCTGACAAGCGCACTGGGTTGTGGGACCACCTAAAAAATAAATATTGTATATTTTTAAATTAGTCAATATTTAAACTCCAGCTATAGCCTGCTCAGATCATGAGTCAAGTGGGGTTAATAAAACAAAGGGCAGGAGAGAGTCTGCTTAGGTTAGATTAAAGACACATTCTTACAGGAAACTGGAAGGCAGAGAGGATTGTGTGTTTTTTCTCCCTTATGGCAGTAAATCAAGCTTATTGAAAATGATGAAAACGGGGGGCTGAGTGGTTTTGTGGTGGTGCAGTGAAAGGCATTATAATACTAAATCAAACAAAGACAAGCATAAAAAATATTACGCTCACAATGGCTGGCACAAAAAAATTAACATCTAAAAATATTGTAATGTTCTGGGCCTCTTCCCTCTGGGAAAGCTCTAAAGCCAGCAAGATGAATACAATTAATTCCATCTAAGATGGGGATGGGCTGGCTGAACCAGCAGACAAACTGTTCCAAAGCTATAATTTGGTATGGGTTGGGAAAATCACTTAAGCAATGCAGACAGTCTATTTAGGCAGCTACTTCTGCCACAGTCACTTTTGCCACTTCTTCAAGGCTACTGTGTGCGTAAGTAAGGCCCCCATACCCACATGTGCCTGCCTAAAACCTACCTGGTTTACAGCCCCAGGCACAGGGGGAAAGCCGTGGAATGTGTACCCTATACTTCTCCCGAAGAGTAAGTGGGCAGAGAGGGTCAGGAAATAGACATAGCTATGGCTGCATTACCCCTATGCCCCATCCAGAAAAGTGTCTGGAGGCAAGTGGGGCAAGTATGCAGCACCTTGTAAAGGGCTGGCACAGCATGCTCCCCCCATTAATGGAAAAGGCAAGCTCCAGCTGAATTGCTCCTCAGAGGAGTATCTCTATGCCCATATCCACACTGCACAATAACATGAGTACAGGGCTGAGCTACAGACCTGAGGTGTGTTTTTACCCATAACCCCTCAGGGGTGCTACCTTACTCACCCCATACTCAACTTCAGACACATTCTGCCTGGATTTAGATATGGACAATAGGGGGGTTATGGCACAACCACATGCATGGACATGTGTACGGTCACTAATGTAGATGTACCCTGTAGCACAATGTGCTTGTCCTCGCATAGTGAAACTATGCACTGTCCCCTATTCGTGGCTCTGCCTGAAGGCTCAATCTAGCCCTTGATTTCTTTCCATCCCCTAGTAGTCCCCCGCCCTGTCCTGCCACTCTCTATGGTTTCCCCATCCAGCACCCCCTACTGCCCATCCTTAGTAGGAATTATTACACCTTGACTTGTAAGTCTGTGTCAACTGGCCAACACTCTGCTCTACATTTTAGAAACTTTGGGTCAGATCCTACATTCAATTACACAAGTGTAAATCTAAAATAAACTAAACTTACTATAGTGCAGTACTGCTGGAGCCATGCTAATGTAATGGAATTGAGATCAGACTCTAGACTTACTTATAAGTTCAGCTACTCTTTAGAGGCAGTTATACGGGCATCATCTAGAGAGAAGTGTAACCTGAAGGAAGAAAACTATTCCTTTTTTTATTCTGGGGTGAAAAGCAATTATCATATGACAAGAATGCATATTATAGTCTGAATATCAGGTGGTGATGCCATCCCAGTGTACGACAATCATTCACTTGATTTACTGGAAATGTCTCCTTGTGGGGGAGGAATACATATCTACCTCAACCGCAAAGGAAAGCCATAGGCATCTTAAGCAGCTTCGGAGTCACCAAGAAATAGTAATGAAACTCTAAGAAAGTTGGTGAGTGAAGCACTTTCAGCACTTTAAGCACTTTCAGATGAAGCCTGGATTTACTTAGGGTGATATAACTTCAGCAAGAGAGAAAAAGGAAATGAAACACCATAAGTTATTCCAACACAATGCCTAATTCCAAAGCCAATTTCCGGGTGCTATATACAAGATGAAGCCTACAACATCTTCAACTCACTTCCATACATGGTCATAACAATAAAGTATAAAATGTCAAATGTGTGTTTTGTGCACATTTTATTTGCATTATATGATTAAAACGGTAAGATAGACTTACACTTGTTTCACAAAATTGCTGATCTAACCAGCATAGAAACATAGCAGCCTATGTTTTTCTTCAAAGCGCAGTCAACCTGTGGAACTCATTGCGTGGGGATGTTGTGAAGGCCAAAACTATAATGGGATTCAACAAAGAATTAGATAAGTTCATGGATAGGTCCATCAATGGCTCTTAGCCAATATGGTCAGGGATGCAATCCCATCCCTCGCTCTGACTGTGAGATGCTGGAATTAGATGACAGAAGATGGATCACTTGATGATTGCTCTGTTTTGTTCATTCCCTTTGAAGCATCTGGCACTGGCCACTGTTGGAAGACAGGATACTGGGCTAGATGGACCATTGGTCTGACCCAGTATGGCCATTCTTATGTTCCACAAAGAAGCACTCAGATAGGACATGCAATCTTATCTGCCAGGGTCAGCATATTTATTGTATCATTCATTGTGCATTATAGAAAGATCTTATCTTGTTTTGAAGGCTATTATAGCCTGCACACTACTGATACAGTAGGCAGGGGATGTGCAGATAAAAACTAGTGAAAACATTGATTATCTGCATATATAATATATAGTTCTGCACTTAGGAAGAAAGAATCCCATGCACTGCTACAGGCTGGGGACCGACTGGCTAAGCAGCAATTCTGCAGAAAAGGACCTGGGGATTACAGTGGACGAGAAGCTGGATATGAGTCAAAAGTGTGCCCTTGTTGCCAAGAAGGCCAACGACATATTGGGCTGTATTAGTAGGAGCATTGCCAGCAGATTGAGGGAAGTGATTATTCCCCTCTATTTGGCACTGGTGAGGCCACACCTGGAGTATTGTGTCCAGTTTTGGTCCCCCCACTATAGAAGGGATGTGGACAAATTGGAGAGAGTCCAGTGGAGGGCAACGAAAATGGTTAGGGGGCTGGGACACATGACTTATGAGGAGAGGCTGAGGGAACTGGGCTTGTTTAGTCTGCAGAAGAGAAGAGTGAGGGGGATTTGATAGCAGCCTTCAACTACCTGAAGTGGGTTTCAAAGAGGATGGAGCTCAGCTGTTCTCAGTGGTGGCAGAGGACAGAACAAGGAGCAACGGTCTCAAGTTGCAGTGGGGGAGGTCTAGGTTGGATATTAGGAAACACTATTTCACTAGGAGAGTGGTGAAGCACTGTAATGGATTACCTAGGGAGGTGGTGGAATCTCCATCCTTAGAGGTTTTTAAGGCCCGGCTTGACAAAGCCCTGGCTGGGATGATTTAGTTGGTGTTGGTCCTGCTTTGAGCAGGGGGTTGGACTAGATGACCTCCTGAGGTCTCTTCCAACCCTGATATTCTATGATTCTATGATAATGTCCTTTCCTACGTATGGGCGTGTGTTCTATCTCACCCACAGCTGTGGCAGCACTGCTGTGTTTTCCCTGATTCCCAGATGGCAGCTGTGCTCCTATGATTCACAGGGCAAGTATGATGTTAATATTAACTGGCTCAGCCTGCATTAACATGCACAGTAAAGAGCATAATTTGCACCATGTTTATAGGGAAGCACATTTTATATACAACCGTTGCCTTCTGAAACTACCTTCCATTATCCTGATTTGCGAGATTAACTATATGTAATTATGAGGAACACCCTAAGAACCAACAATAACTCTCAGACTGGAAGAAATTTTTAAGTGGAACCACTGCTGTTCCCTGACTGCTCCCTCTTCTTGAGGGCCACAACCCTCTTGGTGTGGCACTCTTCATGCAATTGGAGGGGAGAGCTTGGCTGCACAGTAGCATGATCTGCTAGGGACAGGCCATATTTCCCCTCTGTGATTAAATCTAGAGCTGGTCAGGAACTTTTTTACAATTTTTGGTGTGTATAAAATCTGAGTCATAAAATCCAACTCTTTTCAGGAAAGGATCAGTTTTAATGAAAGTCTCATTGGGAAGGTTTCTCGGGCCCATGATGGAATTTCTGGTTAAAGAGAGAATCACCCTAGAATAGTCAAGTGGTCTGGGTATTCACCTGAGATGTGGGTGCCTCAGGTTGAAGTCCCTCTCTACCTGATTTGGAGCAGGGGCTTGAAACTGCATCTCCCATACCCTAAGAGAATGCCCTAACCACTGGACTGTTTAATTGTGGCTCTCTCCCTTCACACCTCCCCCCCAGTCACCAAAAAGATTTCATATTCATCCTGATGTGGAACAGGAAAAAGTTCTGAAATCTCAAACTTCAGCAGGACAGGACACCCAGCTCTAAAGGCTCCAGCCACCCTTCCTATCTGTCCATCTTAGGTACTAATGTGGCCGTCATTGCCACAGCATTTGAACACAACAGTCTTTAATGTCTCAACATCTTTGAGAGGTAGGGATGTGCCAATATCCCATTTTACAGGCAGTGAACTGAGGCACAGAGAAGCTAAGTGACTTGCCCGTGGTCACACAGGAAGTCTACGGCAGATCAGGGATATTTTCCATATTATTTCCATGTCTTCTCGATACTCCACACTCTATAATAAAGGTGAGCATATAGACCATAGATATTACCAATGGAGAAAGTTATTAGGCTATCTTGTCAGTTCCTTTTCAACACAATATAGCATTTTCATTGATTTCACCCAGCAATCTTTCTGCTCTAAATCATTAAAAGAAGCTGTATTTTTATGCTTAAAGTTCACGGTAGAGACAGAAATGTCTCTCTTTTTTTAATTTGAAACTAGGACTAAGGGGTTTGAAAGGATCAAAGAACTGTTTTCATTATATACATATATTTATACAGCCACCCATACACACACTAATTGATAGTCTATCATGGCTTTTAACAGTGTCTGTGGTTCACTTGCTGACCCTCACTAAAACTTGGTTGGGACATAACTTAATTTGAATCCAAGTGATGGCTGGTAGTCAGTGAAGCCTTTTAGTATTTCTGCTTGCAATTTCTTCATGTACGGTAAAAGTGGAATTTATTATTTAACATCTGTGTTGAGGCCTTCGCCAACTCAGAGCCCCACTGGCCCTAGATACTGTACAGACATTCAGTAAATGTCCCAAAGAGCATACAGTCTAATAGAGGGCAAGGCATAATAGCTGACTGAGGCAAACCAGTAGGAAGGAGAAGACGGGATTTAAAAAAAAAGAAAGGTAGATGTGTGCACAATTCTTACCCAAAGCAGCAGCATTCATATCTCAGTACCAGAACAGTCATGGTCACTGTACCTGAAAACACTGCAAAACTGTAAGAGGGGCTATATTAATATCACCAAGAACGATAGGCCATTTTCAGTGTTGTGGAAGTAGTAATATTGCCCAAGGGTAGGAGGTCGTTCTCCTTATTCTGGTGTTCTAATACTGTATTAACAGCCCACAATCAAATACACCCTAGGGCAACACACAACTGCCAAAGAGCAAACTGTAATGCCTGGTGGCTGAGGCAGGCTAGGGGGCAGTCCAGAGCAGTAGTCAAGTGTCAGGAGGTCAATCAGTATCACAGGCAGCCCAGGGCAATGGTCAGAGTGTTTGCGGGGGTCGGTGGCCAGAAGATCCAATCCAAGGGGCCATGGCAGCAGGTTAGGGAGGCAAGCTTGGGCAAAATGGCAGGATCAGTCTAGGCAGCAACCAGCAGACAATGGTCAGTTACTCAGATAGCTTCTGTGTCCTGTTGGGATCTTTGTATAGTCCAGATACCCAATGAGAGTGCTGCTTCTCCATCCAATCAGGGGCTTGGGGTGTGGCTGCTGTGGGTCTGTAGGCCTTTAGCACTAAGGCTGTTGGTCAGGGGCAGCAGCTCAGTCCACCACCATGGTGCACTGGCTAAAGATGCTACCTGATGACCTGGTGGGCTTGAATTCAATACCAGGCTCCCGACACTCATACACTGACTTGCAGACAGCAACCCATAAATAGAGCTGGTTTAAAATATGAGGAGAAAACCATTTTCAATTATTTTATTAAATTGTTTTTCCAGCTTTTGTTGAAAAAGTCTTTTAATGGAAACCTTCAAACCACCTCGACATGCAACATTGACATTAATGCAATTTTTGTAATCCGCTACCCAATGCATTTATTTATGGAAACGTTCTTGGCTGAAATCCAATAAATAGCACTGGTGTCCCGAAATGACCTTATTTTCACCAAATTAATAAACTTTTATCCAACATGATCACTAACAGAAGATTTTTAAATAGTTTTGCCAATGTAAATGATTTTTATGGGTAACATTAACATTGACAAAAAATAACTCATGAACGGGCACTCGAATGGATGAAATCTTGTAAAAATGACTGATGACTTTTTGCTGATTTCCGATGGAAATGTCAGATTTCACTTTGGGATTCTTTTCTCCTCCTAGAGGCCCATTAATTAATTAATTAATTAATGAGTGTACATTTCAAGATTCTTGTGTCAGTCACTTTGTTATCTAAAGGCAGTAGCAGCTTTAGATAACTACAAAAGTCTCCTCAGAATCTACAATATACCTTATGGCAAGTGAAAGGAAGTATCGGGCATACTACAGATACTGAGATAACCCTGTGTATTTGCCAAGTATTTGAAGTCACTTATTGTAACTGATCATGTATGCAGACCACAGTATAATAAACTACAGTGGCTGCCTATATATAACAATATGTAAGATACACTGAATGCCAGTGGTTACTAATTTTGCCTTATGTTTGTGTATAAAAATTCTTGTTCTAAGCTATAAGGAATGAATTCTGCTACCATTTAATCATGTTGAGAGGTGTAGTTGTGCCACAGGTAGTCCTACTAAAATCATGAGGTCTATTTGCAAAGCAGCCAATTCTGAATGTGAGTAGGACAGGGAAATGAGGTCCTTATAGACTTAGGGCATTTTTAATAAGCATTCTCAAACACACACACACACACACACACACACACACACACACACTTGAAGTCCTAGTATTTCAATGGCAACTGACACCTGCATTTGTAGGTGCAGTCATGGTAACAACTATACGTGTATATTTTCCACTCACCCTGGACTTCTCATGGTTTGAAAAGCAGACCTTCAATATCATTCTTGAAAACAGGAAGCAGGCATCATATTTAAGAGGAAAATTTCTTATCTCCAGTTAAAAGGTTAAAAAAATATTGCAGGTTAAAAAATAATTCCCATGGTTATGACTGACAAGCCTGAAGAACAAGTCTGAAGAGAATACGGTTAATCTGAATAACAAACACCAAGTTAAACCTTTCGGAAAGAACAGTCATGTGAAAATGCTTTCTTGCCTCTACATTTTCTGGCTTACTGTGCCATAGTGTAGGAGAATGTGTCATACAAACCCACAGCAAGATTGAGAATCATTCAAGGTTTGAATTGTTCATTGGCCCTAAGGGGAGGTGAGCATTCACAAATTCCACATGATTAATAGCTATTTTGTGTTGACTGTAGTTCATTAAACCCCTAGACTTATATAGCTGTTACTTTCCTCAGGTTTCCCTTTGGTGAGACAGTACAGTCTAGAGAATGTAGATATTTAGGTTGAAAGAGACCCTGTAAAAATGAAGAAAAATACAATTAAAATAATCTTTGCACTGTTTAAGGATTTAACACTGTGGCAATACATTGTCGTTACATTTAATAGTCAGTGTTAGATGCTTGACTGCCAGCAGCACTATACATCTTCAAGAATATTCTCTGTTGACATCAGTGCTAGGCAGTGAAAATATTGTAATCATCTTCAGCCCCCTCCTTCCCAAAGTTAGCTCTGACTTTTTAAGATTATGTAAAATGTGTAATGTTTTCATAGTCAACACATAATTGCTACTGTAATGACATCATGGTTATGACATCCAGCACTTTCAAAGCACTTCGGGCCTGATCCAAAGCCTATTGATTTACTTCAGTGAATTTAATTTTGGAAAGGACTCTGAATCAGGCACTTATGATTCAACCCCTTTTTGCAAGGTAAATACCCTCCCCCCCTCACATTGTTCTTATCTTCAGAAAGAAGCCAGTACGGTGATTAATCCAGTATTGCAAGGAATACAAGGTTTAGCAACTGAAGAGAGGTTTACAATTTGTAGTATGCAGGAAATAGCACGATTGCTTAATGAAACAAACTAAAATTAACCAATAGAGTTAATAAGCAAGAAAGGAATCAGTATATGGGGAAGGAAATCATTTGTTCTGAATTGTTAGAAACCACCACTAGCCCTTCACAATTTTTCGAACTGGGGAAAGTTCCAGGTTTTTTTAAGCATGAGCAACTTTTAAATTGGTATTGTCCAAAGTGTATTGAAAGACATGCAAAAGAGAGAGCTAAATGTTTAATAAAATGTCAAAAATTATAATACATTGCAGTTAGAGATTTGGGATCTGTGATCGCGCATCCTAACCATTATTCGTGTTATTTAATTTATTTATTTTTTGCAACGTATTAAGTTCCTGGTGTGTCTTATTCACAGTGTCTTTATTCATGTTCAGTCCAAATAAGGATGTGTTTAATCAGCTGGAAGCTGTCCATTCATTAGGTCACCTGTAAGATAGCATCTGTTGAGAGCAACTGACGGTACCTCTACTAATGGTCGATTATGAAAAAAACACAAATGTAGAAAGCCCTGCAGATTGCCTGTTGCTCCATAAAAAGGCATCAGTCCATCTGTAGGTGTAATCTGTTTGAGGTAACAATACCACAATAGCACATAGAAGAAAATGAACAGCAATCCCAGCTGAAAGCTGTCACAACACCAGTGGCTTACCCAGTGCAATGAACTAAGTGGAAATGCCCTATGGAGATGACCTATAATGGAAATGGACAGTGCTATATGGTGATTAACCACAAAGAATTTCAATACGGTCAGCTTAGGTGAATGGTCACAATGCAAAACTTTTGTTTTAGGCCAAAAATATATATGGCCTAATCTCTCCTGCACCTGTCTTCAAAAATGAAACCTGAGAGGGTGGAGGGTCATGACAGAGGGGAAGCCAGGCCAAATATTAGTGGCATTGCAACCCCGTACTCCAGGTTGCAATGCCACTGACTCAAATGAGTGAAGTTCTTTTGGTTCACACATAAATCCTAGTTAAAATAACCATTTGGGGGCCCCCCATGAATTTGGGCCCTAGGCATGTGCCTAGTTTGCCTATATATTTATCTGACCTTGCCAACTGCTGTGCATAACAACAAGAGCATCACAGAACCCCACCCAGATGCGCTGTCTGGGAAGCTCAGCCTTTAGAGGACAGAACTCAAAACCACATTACCTCAGTGATCAGTTTTGAGGGTCTATATGTATAAAGAATCACAAATGTTGAGGACTGGAAGGGACCTCAAGAGGTCATCTAATCTAGCCCCTTGCACTCAAGGTTAGACTATGTAATAACTAGACCATTCCTGACAGGTGTTTGTCTAACCTGTTCTTCAAAACCGCCAGTGATTGAGATTCCACAACAGCCCTAGGCAATTTATTCCAGTGCTTAACCATCCTGACAATTAGGAAGTTTTTCCTAATGTCCAACCTAAACTGCCCTTGTTGCAATTTAAGCCCATTGCTTCTTCTCCTATCCTCAGAGGTTAATGAGAACAATATTTCATCCTCCTCGTTGTAACAAATTTTTATGTACTTGAAAACTGATATGTCCCCCACTCAGTCTTCTTTTCTCTAGACTATACAAACCCAATTTTTTCAATCTTTCCTGATAGGTCATGTTTTCTAGATCTTTAATCATTTTTGTTGCTCTCCTCTGGGCTTTCTCCAATTTGTCCATATCATTCCTGAAATTTAGCACCCAGAACTGGACACTATACTCCAGTTGCGGCCTTATGAGCGTGGAGTTGAGCAGAATTATTTCTTGTGTCTTGCTTACAACATTCCTGCTAATACATCCTGGAATGATGTTCACTTTTTTTGAAACAGTGTTATACTGTTGACTCATATTTAACTTGTGGTCCACTATAATCTCCAGATCCCTTTCTGCAGTACTCCTTCCTAGGCAGTCAGTTCCCATTTTGTATGTGTTCAATTGATTGTTCTTTCCTAAGTAGAGTCCTTTGAATTTCTCCTTATTGAATTTCATCCTGTTTTCTTTAGATCATTTCTCCAGTTTGTCAAGATCATTTTGCATTTTAACCCTATCCTCCAGAGCACTTGCAACTCCTCCCATCTTGGTATCATCAGCAAACTTTATAAGTGAACTCTCCACAAGCGTCAGCTTCCCCCGGGCCCGGGGGGGTGCTCAACCCTACGCTTCGCACCAGGCCCAACCCCCACCCAATCCCTTCCCCCAAGCCTTCCCGCCCCGCCCCGCCTCTTCCCACCCCCACTCCACCCCTGCCACACCTCTTCCCACCCAGTTCCGTCTCCAACCCCAAGCACGCCCCATCCCCGCTCCTATCCCTACCTGCCAGTGTCTCCTACATGGAGGAGCGTCTCCTCTGCTGGTGGCTGGTGGGTGCCGAGCATCTACTAATTTTTTTCTGTGGGTGCTCCAGCCCTGACGCACCCACGGAGTCGGCACCTATGGTACTCTCTATGCCACAGAACCAGGACCGATCCCTGTGGGACTCCACTCGATATGGGCTGCCAGCTTGACTGTGAATGTTATATTCTGACATAAGGTCTGTAGTCAGTATCATGAGGCAGGCCCTCTTAACATCATCATTACATTGGCTCAAAAATCATGAGATTTAAAAAAAATAATAATTGTGGGATTATTTTTACTGCCTTCTGTTTTTTGAGCCTTTAGATTTCACATATTCAAAATTGTCTCTGCGTTCAGGGGAGGAGCCGAGGAAGCAGAGGTGAGCTGGGGCCGGGGGCAGGGAGCTGGAGCTTTACCAGTTGTTAAATTTAAAAGCCCTTTTTAGAACCAGTTTTCCTGCGCGGGACAACCGGTTCTAAAAGGGCTTCTAAATTTAACAACCGGTTCCTGCGAACCGGTGCAAACTGGCTCCAGCTCACCACTGTCCCATACCCTCGGCAAAAGAAAAGAAATGCCCCTCCCTTACATAAGTTATTTCCACTTTATGGGAGAACGGGGATCCTAGATTATAGGATACATTTTGAAAACAAAATCTAACATTTCATCTGCAAATAGTTGTGCCCGTAATGTTCTTAATGCAATCGCCTGTGTGTGCAGTTTAGTTGTAGCCATGTCAGTCCCAGAATATTAGAGAGACAAGATGGGTGAGGTAATATCTTTTATTCAACCAATTTCTATTGGTGAGAGACACAAGCTTGAAGTTGGTCCAGTACAGAAGTTGGCCCAGTAAAAGATATTACCCCACTCACCTTGTTTTTCTAATCATCTGTGCGTGTCATAGAAATGGGACATTTATCTATCTGAGGAAATTAAACATCTACATTTTATTATATGGACCTGAAAAGATTTGTATTTGCAAAACTACAGGTGCAAATAACAGTGCGTATATTACAAGTGCACAAAATTATGGGTGCAGTTTCAGAGGTCAGGCTGAAGCCCATTTATTTAAAATATGTGGCTCTCATTATCACTAGTTAGTATTTATTTTGCCGTTGCATCTACAGGCCTCCATCAGGAACTGTACAAACATATATGAAGATACAATCCCTGCCCAAGGGCTTACATTTAAAGAAGGTATTAATTAAAAAGTTATTTGAAAAACCTTCATTCCTGGTAGCATAACTCAATAGAATACTATCTCAGCTAAGCAAATCTACCACGAGATGCTGATAAGAATGAACTTTACCGTCTGTTAGGGATGCACCAACCTGCATAACAGGTTTCTCCATTTTGTAAGCCTGTTTTGTTTGGCTGAAAGTCATCTGCGAGCCAAAAATTTGTCTTGACCTGTTTGGGTGGGAGGAACCCAAGGACACACAAAGGGGGACGGGCTTTATTTTACGGCCTTTCTCGGTCTTGCACAAATTTCCAGCCAGTTACACGCAAATAGTCAAGAAGCCCCCTCAGTAGCAATAGAATATGTATTTAATATGCACGTTAATCTAGCTCTTAAATAGCTCCGTGACAGCATTTTTTTGTTAACCTCATATTCAAAACCCACTCCTTGGAGGGAAGCCTGCCCTAAACACTGATGTTACTGCACAGCAAAGTTCTCCAGCTATTTAAATGTTACACTTAGCATTGTGCCTGCTCATACTGGGCCCTATCTGAATAACTGGAATTTATTCAAGCCAAACAATTGGCTGATTGCTTGAACAAGGTATATCTTAGTTTTTGATACCAACCAACAAGAATGAATTTCCTTTGAGTGATTAAATACTCACATGCCCAAACCATTTCCGTACAATACTCCCAAATCTGGAAACCAAGTTGTATAAAGCCCTGACCAGAGTTACTGCAGCCAATGGGAATCTTTCCATTGACTTCAATGGATTCTGGATCAGATTCTATATATTGAAGAATAAAAGAGCACAAAAGCAGCCAACAAAGCGATAAAGAAATCATCCAATTTCACTAATGTTAAAATAATAACAGTGCTAATAGTATTTTACACTTTAATTTAACATTGATATAGAAAACAGTCATTAATTTGAAGGTGAAGTTGCCTTTGCCAACAAAATGTAATACAATAAATGTAATGTGTTATACATTATATAAAGTCTGAGTTTCCTCAGACCTGCAACTCCAAAGCTTGATCACTCCACTACTGTTATGCTGGGGAAAGGGGGGGTGGGGGAGGGTGAGAAATCACATCACCTCATTGAAGCTGTTGGATGTGACAACCACCTTTCAATCAGGCTAAATGAGGGAACAATTAAATGACCCTTTTACTTTAGTGATAGCTGAAACAATGGAAAACCACCACCCAAGGACTAGACTTTACACAATATAGTTAATGAATAGGTTAGATCTCTTAATATATATTGTTTAAAACATCTAGCAAATAATATATGCACAGACAAAATTTACACTGAGACACATGCAAATTAATGCAAAACAGCCATAGATCCTAAAGTATAATAAACATGCTTATTCAAAACTAACTTTTAATATTTCATAGCCTCTCATGTCTTATTTTATTTAGCATGCAGAGCAGTGACCCACATGCAAGCCGAGCAGCTTCCTAGTTCCCCAGTTCCTGGCTCTATCCTCTAACCTGACACTGCTTCCTCATGCCCCCTTTCTATTAAAGCAAGAGTATCAAATCATCCATGCATAGAAATATCTAGCTAGTATAACATAGCAGATGACACTGCCAACATTACATTTTTGTGGTATGTAATAAACATTGCTACTGTGCTGTCATTTCTGCTGGGTCATTTAATATCAGAAGGGTGCAGTAAATAGCATGTTACCTCTTCAGAGTTCTAGGACTGCAGAAAGAATTAAATGTTAAAAAAACAACTTGTCAGTCTTAATGTAACTTTTTTCTGGTTATTTATTTTCCTCAGATAGGAGATTTGATATTAATCAAAATAAGTAATCAGTTAGTATTAAAACATACCATTATGAAGCAAACAGACTCTGATCTGCCAGAAATCAAACCAAAAGTGTAATTCTTCTATTTCCTTGTGTTACTTCTAAGTTCTAAGCAATAATTTATTGTTTCTGTATAAAATATTCAAGACTGTGCATGTAGCATTGCCCTATTTTCTAAGGACTCTGTTCTGCTGTTTCCAAAATGCTATAAAGCGCCTATTTATTAATAATTTCTAATAATAGAAAAATAGTAATAAATAATAATAATAGTTTTTTATTAAGCCACTCATCTTCAGTATTACTGTGGTATGCCATATCGCAGCTGGGCTTCTGTGCAGTTAAGATTGGAAAATAGCAAAATGTACTCCCCATTTATTCTATGGAAAGCTGGTATATAGTCATCTGGAGTTTTGGGAGGTGCATTGAAATGAATGCATAGTATGCAAAATGGCCATGTCCCAAAGGCTGTTAGGTGATTTCTACTTTCATATTCTTTTCACATTGTACGGTCTACCTACGGCTTTATATACAGTCATCCATCACCATAGTATAGCAGGTCTTATTTCAACAATTCACTGGCTGGAGGACTTTTTTTTTTTTTTTTGGAATGGAAGATTGAAAGTTCTATCTCCCATACCTCCGAGCCCTGTTTCACACATGTAGTGAGTGAAGTAATTACTGTTTGGTTTACATATGCATGCAACCATAGACCTTCAGATGCTGGAAATGGCTCATCTCTGTTTTTCATGTCTATTAAAAAAGAACAGCATGCAGCTATGGACAATGCTCTCCCCAGCAAGGAGTTATGCAGTTTTTCAGGAGCCTGTCTAAAGATCCATTATGATACTTTACAACTTAGTGTCAATACATCAGAAGCTCCTGCTGATTTCCTATTTCAAGGGGCTAATTGCTATACCTCCTCCTAAGAGGGAGAAAAGCTAAACAGTCCCAACTCTGGCACTGGTTATTTCCTTCCTTGTGAAGAAATATTAAAACCTGCTGTGAATTTCTGCTAGGAGGATTTTCTAAACATTGCATGAGACACACAGGGACAAGACCTATTATTTGTTTATCTAGTTGTGTGTATGCACATGCAATGCTCCATGTTTATAATAGGCCTCTTACAATAGAAGAAGAAAAGAGGAAAGCACTTTCTCTTTTAAGACTTCAGAAAGTTAAAATAAGGTTATCTGGTGTCTTAGTTTGGTCTAATTCTTTCGCATACTTTCCCAAATCCCCAGTAATCTGTTTCATGGACGCCTACTGTGACGGGTTAGATCACAGAACCCCCTTGGAAGCTGCCAAGTGATGTGCCAAGACTACTTCTGCCCCTGCTTTCCTGCCCCATCAGCTTAGGACTTCAGTGCCCTGCCTGGTTTGAGCCAGACTCGCTAGCCTGCTGCAAACCGAGACCTAGGTCTGAATCACGTCCCCTAATAGCTGTAGGCTTACCTGAAAGCAACTAACAGAAGTGTTCTTGTCTTTAACACTCAGATGCCCAACTCCCAATGGGGTCTAAATCCAAATAAATCCGTTTTACCCTGTATAAAGTTTATGCAGGGTAAACTCATAAATTGTTCACCCTCTATAACACTAATAGAAAGTTATGCACAGCTGTTTGCCCACCCAGGTATTAACACATACTCTGAGTTAATAAGTAAAAAGTGATTTTATTAAATACAGAAAGTAGGATTTAAGTGGTTCCAAGTAGTAACAGACAGAACAAAGCAACAGAGGGTCCTGTGGCACCTTTAAGACTAACAGCCTATCTAACTGTTAGTCTTAAAGGTGCCACAGGACCCTCTGTTGCTTTACAGATTCAGACTAACACGGCTACCCCTCTGATACTAGACAGAACAAAGTAAGTTACCATGCAAAATAAAATAAAACATGCAAATCTATGTCTAATCAAACTGAATACAGATAATCTCACCCTTAGAGATGCTTCAGTAAGTTTTTTCCTCAGACTGGACACCCTCCAGGCCTGGGCACAATTCTTTCCCCTGGTACAGCTCTCGTTTCAGCTCAGCTGGTAACTAGGGGATTCTTCATGATGGCTCCACCCGTTGTTCTGTTCCACCCATTTATATATCTTTTGCATAAGGCGGGAATCCTTTGTCCCTCTGGGTTCCCACCCCCTCCTTCTCAATGGAAAAGCACTAGGTTAAAGATGGATTCCAGTTCAGATGACATGATCCCATGTCACTGTAAGATCCCAAGCCTTCATTCCTCCCAGCCTGACTCACAGGAAGGCTTGCCTGCAAACAGAGCCATCCACAGTCAATTGTCCTGGTTGATGGGAGCCATCAAGTTTCCAAACAACCATTAATGGCCCATATTTTGAATAATTACAATAGGCCCTCAGAGTTATATTTCTAGTTTCAGATACAAGAGTGCTACATTTATACAAATAGGATGACCACACTCCATAGATTATAAGCTTTGTAATGATACCTTACAAGAGACCTTTGGCACGAAGCGTATTTCAGTTACATTATATTTGCTCATTAGCATATTTTTATAAAATCATATAGAGTGCAATGTCACACCTACTCTGTACAATCTAAAAACCTGTCTACATATAGCAATATTTTGAAATAAACTTGGTGAGGACTAGAGGTGTATTTTGGGCATTGCTTATAAAAGAAATATAGCTGTATATGTATACAGTGAATGTCGAAAATGCCTTCTACAGGCACATGAGAATTTGAGATATTGTTCATAAATTTCTTGGCCAATAAAATTATTGCTGTGCATTGCAAACAGTGCATTGTGCACAGCTCTTAGCAGTATGGTCATTTACTGAAATAGCTTTTTTATGCCTCCCATGTAAGCTTTCTGAAGCAGAGAGATGAATAACCAATTTCTCCACATTTTCCTATGTGGTAATCAAGGCAACTCTTTCCCCCTTAACCTGTATCACTGGCCTTTATATCTTTCCATTTCCTGTTTAGGCTGATGAACTAAAAAGGTAGTACTAAAGTATATTCAATATGGGGAAGTATTTCTTTTTTCTTAATAACATTTGCAATGCCACTCAATTTCATCACTAAAGGAAAAGCTAGCTTTCATTTAAAAAACAAACCAAGAATTGCTTGGATCTACGGGGTCAACAAACTCTCCTCCCTTCCCCAAGAACTAATGGAATCCGTAGGAAGCTTACCTCCTCTGTAGGCCAGCCACTAAATGGTGAGAGAATTCGACATTTCAGCAGTAGAAGGGCCACCAGGTAGAGTGCAGTAGTAAGCACATTACCCAGTGCATGACCTTGGCTCCAGAGATGCAGTAGGTCCACTTGCTTTGGAACCTCTGGGTACGTCCACACAGCTGCTGGGAACGAATCTGGCAGCCCAGGTGGACAGACTTGAGTTAGTGGAGCTTGTGCTTGTGTGCTAAAAATAGCCATGTGGATGTTCTGGCTCAGGCTGCAGCTTGGGTTCTTAAGCCTAGCGGGGTCGGCCTTAGGGAAAATGGAACCCTGGGCGAACTTGCATTTTGATGCCCCCTGGCCCCTGTGGGTGTGGCACCACCCATTGTCCCTGGCCCCCATGAGCTCCCCAGGCTCCCCACCCTCCCTTCCCCCCTAGCCACTGCACTGTGCCCCCTTTGCCCCTAATCCTTGCATCCCCCTCCTGCACCCACATGCGAAAATTGACTGGGATGCACAAAGCAGCTGGCATTGCTGCTCACTCCCCCACTGAATTGCTGCTCCTCCACCACGCACAGCCTTAGGGGGCTGTGAGGGGGGGGAGCAAGGAGCGATGTCAGGGCTTACTGCATCCAGGTCACTTTCCCTGTGGGATGTGTAAGGAGAAGGCAGGAGAGCAGCAGCTCCTGATGCCTCAGCACAGCCCAGGTGGGGAAGTGACCTGGATGCAGGGAGCCCTGGTGTGCGTGTTGGGGGGACTGTGTGAAGGAGTGTGTGTGTGTGTGTGTTGTGTTGAGGGGAGTGTGTGTGTGCTTGAGTGAGTGCACTGTCTCTTTAAGAAAGCACTCAGGGTCAGGAGCCTGAGCTAGGCTCGTTCAGACACAAGCAGCTGCCAGCAGCTCCAGACCCAGAGAGGGAGCAGCACACACAGATTCCCCCTGTCCTGTCACCCCAGCTCAGTGGAAATTGGGTGCACGTGAGAGGGGGCGGGGGACACTCCGCCATCCGCTTCCTGCCCCCTCCAGAGCAGACAGGAGGACTCTCCCAGTCCGGTGTGGCCATGGGCGACTCCAGGGATGAATGCGGGGAGGGGACAGGAACAGCAGCGGCTGCATATGTGGAGCGGGCTGGAGGAGGGGCATCCCTGCTCCAGAGGAGTCACCTGGCTCCGACGGCTGGTTGTCCAACTGCCCCCTGCAGCTCAGGTCTTCCACCACGCCCCCACTGCTCGCCTGCCTGCCTGCCATGCCGCCTCCATCAGCCCAGCTGGCCTCGCGGCAGCAGGTCAGGTGGGAATCCAAACCTTGCGCACGGCGCCCCCTTGGGTGGGCCGCCCTGGGCGGGGGCCCGTACAGCCCACCACAAAGCCTGGCCCTGAAGCCTAGGGAGGGGAATGGGCTTCAGAGCCTGAGCTCCAGCCCAAGCAGGACTCTCAAAGCTATTTTTAGAGCACTAGCCCAGACCATGCTAGTGCGAGTGTGTCTGCCCGGGCTGCGAGACTCACTCCAGCACCTGTGTAGACATACCCAGTGTGGCAACATACTAGGATTACAGTGGCTACTGCATGGCTTTGGGGGAAGGTTTCCTTCTCTAATGGCTCTGCCAAGAATGCCGCTGCTGAATAAAAATGTTCAGGTTCAGCACTAGGAACTAGATTTGCCCCATAAACCACAAATGAAGAGCATTATTTGCTGATGAAAATTGCCTTCTACTTGGGAAAAACTGGCACAACCACACAAAGAAAATGATTCTCTCCCTCTCTTCCCCTGCCTTTCCATGAACCCCTTCTAACTGGCCTCTGAGAGTACCACTTTAATGAGGAGCTTTTCACACAGCTCCATTAAAGGGAACAAAAAGATACACACTTCTATTTCTTCTCATCAGAGTGACTACATACGTAGCGGGAAGTGGGATAGTTTAAAGATAACTTTAACTACAAGCAAAATGTCAACATGTTGAGCAGATGGCAGGGCTCTCAATTCCAGTTATAATTAAATATACTGTGACAGCATCTTTCCTTTAAATGATGGGAATTTACTCAAAAATAACATTTTCATTCTTTCCTTTTGAAAAGGGATGTCACTGACGTAAATACAGCCTAAAATAACCTCTCTGTATTTGTCAGATCAAAGGATTGAAAAGTAGTTTTAAAAAAATTCCAAACCCAAATGGTATTTTAAAGTAAGTTGTAGGGTGTGGGGAACTCAGTGAGAGCTTTCTAGTGTGCTTTGCTAATTAAAATTACATGATAATGTAATCTGATTTGATGTCAAGTGCTATACTGATTTTTAAGCAAAATAATGTACTCTTGTACTATATAGGAATAAAAATTAAGCAGTTCCCTTTTGTTTTATTGGCAAATATGTTTACTTTGGACCAGCTTCTCCATGGCCTTGCACCTCATCTAGTCATTTACACCAGTGCAAAATGAGTTTCAAAGGCTACCTAATCAGAATGATAGAATCTAACATTTATTTTGAATCCATTTGCACAGGTGTAAGTGGTTAAATTCATAGCCTCACAGATATTTAGGCCAGAAGGAGCCACTATTAAATCATCTAGTCTGACTTCCCACATAACATAGGCTATAGAATTTCATCTAGTTTCCCCATTACTGAGCCCAATAACTTCTGTTACCTGGAGCTGGTAGGTACGATCCCATGGGCAGCAAGTCTAAGGGGGAAATCTGTTCAAGACAGTTGGCAGTTTTTCAAAGAGACATTATTAAGGGCACAAGAGCAAACTATCTCACTACGTAGGAAAGATAAGAAGTATGGCAAGAGACCACCCTGGCTTAACTAGAAGATCTTAAATGATCTGAAATTCAAAAAGGAATCCTACAAAAAGTGGAAACTAGGTCAAATTACAAAGGATGTATATAAACAAATAACACAAGTATGTAGGGAGAAAATTAGAAAGGCCACGGCACAAAACGAGATTAAACTAACTGGAGACATAAAGGGTAAAAGAAAAAATTCTACAAATACAAGAGTAAGACCAAGCACAGGCTCATAACTCAATGAGGGGGGCAAAAACAATAACAGAAAATGTGGAAATGGCAGAAGTGCTATATGACTTTTTTGTTTTTTGTTTCAGTTTTCACCAAAAAGGTTAGTAGCGATTGGACATCTAACATAGTGAATGCCAGTGAAAATGAGATAGGATCAGACGCTAAAATAGGGAAAGAACAAGTTAAAAATTTCTTACTCAAGATAGATGTCTTCAAGTCACCAGGGCCTCATGAAATACATCCTAGAATACCCAAGGAGCTGACTGAGGAGATAGCTGAGCCATTAGCAACTGTCTTTGAACAGTCATGGAAGACAAGAGAGATTCCATGGGACTGGAAAAGGGAAAACATAGTGACAATCTAGAAAAGGGGGAATAAGGACAACCTGGGAATTACAGACCAGTCATCTTAACTTCAGCACCCAGAAAGAGATAATGGAGCAAATAATTAATCAATCAATCAATTTGCAACCCCCTAGAAGATAATAAGATGATAAGTAACAGTCAGCATGGATTTGTCAAGAACAAATTGTGTCAAACCAACCTAATAACTTTCTTTGACAGAGTAACAAGCCTTGTGGCTGGGGAAAGCAGTAGATATGGTATATCTTGACTTTAGTAAGAGTTTTGATACTGTCTCACATGAGCTTCTTATAAACAAATTAGAGAAATACACCCTAGATGGAGCTTCTATAAGGTGGGTGCATAACTGGTTGGAAAACCCTTCCCAGAGAAGAGTTATCAGTGGTTCACAGTCAAGCTGGAAGGACATATTGAGTGGGGTCCCACAGGGATCAGTTCTGTGTCTGGTTCTGTTCAATGTCTTCATCAATGATGTAGATAATGGCATAGACAGTACACTTATCAAGTTTGTGGACAATACCAAGCTGGGAGATGTTGCAAGCACTTTGGAAGATAGGTGTGACACATGGCTAGAAAGGGTTTAACATCCTGCAAAATAAACAACGCTCAAAAGACATGTGGGGAGATAATGTTTGTGGTTTTGTGTATTTACATATGTATGAATAGGGTCAACCATGTAATCAACAGTCCCTGTCTATGCTGTATTCTGATAATTCAGAGGTCAAAAGAACATCCTATCATTTAAATGATTTGTAAACACGGGATATCTCTGTATTCATCTCTCTTTGAAGTGTATAGCAAATAATCTGTGAATGGTGGAGGAACAAGCCAATTGCCTTATGTTGATTCTATAGCTAAGTACAGATGATGGACCTCCTTCAAAGTCATCCTAATTCCCTTTTGAACTCCCAACTTGTCAAAAGACATGAAATTGTATAGAAGATCCTTGGGTCCTGATTCTGTTGTCTCAGATCTGCTTAGGCTTCATCAAGGGAAGTTTGAGTCGCAAGACTGAGGTCCCAGTTATGCTGGTACGCCCTGAATATGAAATTTGGGCATTGGACTATAACCTATAAACTTTTTCTAAAAGAACTCTTTCCAACTACAAAGCTCACCATCTCTGCTATGAATCTGCACCTAAAAGAATTGAACTCCTGTCTGTATGTATATTGCTCTTTTAACCATATTCTCTCTTTTGTTTTTTAATAACATTTAGTTTCGTTAATAAGAATTGGCTGTAGCGTGCATTTGGGGAAGATTTGGAATATTCAATAACCTGGGAAGTAATGTGTCCAATCCTTTGGGATTGGTAGATCCTTTTCTTTTATATGATGAAATAAGATTTACAGAAATTGTCACCATATTTGACGTGGGTACCTGGATGGAGGCTAGAGGCTGGATCACTTTAAGGGAACTGTGTTGTTGGGACTTCTGAGTAACCAGTAAGGTAATAAAGAAGCTGTTTTATGCTAGCCTGGTAAATCTAAATAGTGGACTATCCACCAGCTTTATGGGGATTGTCTGCCCTATTCTTTGCAGTTCACCCTAATTGAATGATCATAGCTGACCCCCATTGAGACCCCGGTCACAATAGGATTAAAATTCAAAATGATCTGGACAAACTGGAGAAATGGTCTGAAGTAAACAGGATGAAATTCAATAAGGAGAAATGCAAAGTATTCCACTTAGGAAGGAACAATCAGTTGCACACATACAAAATGGGAAATGACTGCCTAGGAAGACGTACTGCAGAAAGGTATCTGGGGGTCATAGTGGATCATAAGCTAAATATGTGTCAACAGTTTCAAAAAAAGCAAACATCATTTTGGGATGTATTAGGAGGAGTGTTGTAAGCAAGACATGAGAAGTAATTCTTCCGCTCTACTCCACGCTGATTAGGCCTCAACTGGAGTATTGTGTCCAATTCTAGATGCCACATTTCAGGAAAGATGTGGACAAATAGCAGAAAGTCTAGAGAAGAGAAACACAAATGATTAAAGGTCTAGAAAACCTAGAAATGACCAATGAGAGAAGATTGAAAATATTGGGTTTGTTCAGTCTGGAGAAGAGAAGACTGAGAGGGGACGGGATAACAGTTTTCAAGTACATAAAAGGTTGTTACAAGGAGGAAGGAGAAAAATTGTTTTTCTTAACCTCTGAGGATAGGACAAGAAGCAATGGGTTTAAATTGCAGCCAGGATAGTTTAGGTTGGACATTAGGAAAAGCTTGCTAACTGTTGGGATGGTTAAGCACTGGAATAAATTGCCTAGGGATGTTGTGGAATCTCCATCATTGTAGATTTTTAAGAGCAGGTTAGAGAGACACCTGTCAGGGATGGTCTAGATAATACTTAGTCCTGCCTTGAGCGCAGGGGACTGGACTAGATGACCACTTGAGGGCTCTTCCAGTTCTATGATTATATGATTTTTGTGACTCTTATCTGCACTTTCTATTGTTAAATATTTTTTTAAAATGGGGACACCAGAACTGTATGCATTATTCCAGTATCAGTCTCATCAGTGCTGCAAACAGAAGTAAAAAAAAAATTACCTCCTTACTCCTAACTCCCCTGTTTGTATATTCAAGGCTCACATTAGTCCTTTTTGCTACAGCCTTGCACTGAAAGCTCCAACGTAGACTCTACCTCTTTTCCTAATCTGGACAAACCCTATTTTTTATTCATTGTAAACTTAATAAGAGTTCAGCAAAAAAATGTAAACTCTCTTTCCATGTGTAATATTTCCATTATTTTTTTCAATGGTTAAATCAAGCTTTCAGGGGTATAAGGGTTTATTGGCTCTTCCCTGGCTATACTCTTAAACAGAAGAGTTTCATTAGCTTTTCTTCAGTACTGCTTCCAAAGATGTTTTAGTTTTTAAAAGACATTTCCCCATCCGTTTCATGGGAATGCCAACATGGGATCTATCTCCCCTTTGGGATTTTTGTTGATTCTTCTGGTACTAATTTCTTGATCACCTCTTCTGGCAGGAGCTAAATCCTTGGCAATATTTCTTCAGGGAAATAGACATTCTGCTTGTTTCCAGCATCTCTCCTCTATTCTCTTCTTTAAACATCAAGGCAGATCAGTCATCTAATTTTTCTAAGCAATGTCTATTGCACGTGTCACTACACTTATCTCAGAGGGAATCTACTGTTCTTTTCACCAACTTCTTATTTTGTATGTAACCGAGAAGATATCTTCTGTGAATTTCTCTGATTGTCATCATTGTTTTATTTTTACTTTTATATTTTATTAATGCATTGTAATAATAACCATAATTACAACAATCATCATTTAATATTAATACCTACAATGTGCGTGGCACTGTAAATAAACAAAGACAGTACCTGTTCTGGAGAGTTAGAATTTTACGGATAGACACTGTTGAAGATGGGACCCGTTGTGAAATCCAGAGATGGGAGTGACTTAGTATTTAGTATTGTAGATGTACTGAACATTGTGCTTCTTATTGGGAGTATTCCTATTGACTTCCAGCAAGCTGCTCCTCTGTTCTATCTATGTGTGTGGGCTCCATCACCATGGTTTCTGAGCATCTCACAAGCGTGTATTCTTACAACACCCCTGTGAGGTCGGGAAGTATCATCCCCATTTTAGAGACAGGCAACTGAGGCACAAAGAGATTAAATGCTTCATGCTTCATAAGTAATAGCCAACATAGATTTGGGAAAAACAAAATCATGCCAAGCCAACCTAATTTTATTCTTTGACAGGGTCACTAGTGAATGGGGAAAAGCTGTAGACATGATTATCTTGATTTTAGTAAGGCTTTTGACACAGTCCCATTTGACATTCTCATAAGCACACTAGGGACATGTGATCTAGATTAAAATACTATAACATGGGTGCAAAACTGGTTGAAAGAGTCAAATGGTAGTTATCAATGATTTGCTGTCAGACTGGGGACCATACCTAGAGGGTTCCCCCAGGGGTCTGTCCTGTATCTGTACTAGTAAATATTTTCAGTCATGACTTGGAGTGGAGAGTATGCTTTTAAAGTTTTCAGATGACACCAAATTGGAAGGGGTTTCCAGCACTTTGGAAGAAAGGATTTGAATGCAAACTCCCTTGACAAATTGGAGAACTGAGCTGAAGTAAACAAGCAGGGCCGGCTCCAGGCACCAGCCGACCAAGCACGTGCTTGGGGCGGCACCTTGGGGCAGGGCGGCGCTTGATTTTTATTTTTTATTTTTATTTTTTGGATTCGGCGGTGCGGCGCTCGGAGCGGGGGCGGGGGCTTCGAGCGGCATGGTGCTGGGGGGGCGGGGCTTTGGGCGGCGTGGTGCTTGGAGGGGGCGGGGCTTCAGGCGGCGTGGTGCTCAGGGGGGCAGGGTCTTGGGGAGGTGGGGGCTGGCGCGGTGCGGCACTTGGAGGGGGGTGGGGGCTTTGGGCGGCGTGGCGCTTGGAGGGAGGGCAGGGTCTCCGGACGGCGCAGCGCTTGAGGGGGTACGGCAGGGCAGCTCTCTTCTTTTTCGCCCGGGGGCAGTAAAAAAGTTAGAGCTGGCCCTGCAAACAAGATAAAAGTCAATAAAGACAAGTGCAAAGTACTACACTTAGGAAGGAAAAATCAAATCCACAACACAAAATGGGGAATAACTGGCTAGATGGTAGAACGGCTAAAAAGCATATAGGGTTACATTGAATATGAGTCAACAACGTGATGTAGTTCCAAAAAAGTCAAATATCATTCTGGGGTATATTAACAGGAATGTTGTATGTAAGACACAGGACATACTTATCCCATCTACCCAGCACTTGTGAAAACTTAGCTGGAGTACTGTTTCCAGTTCTGGGTGCCACACTTGAAGAAAGACGAATTGGAGAGTCCAAAGGAGGGCAACAAAAATGATTGAAGGTTTAGAAAACCTGATCTGTGAGGAAAGGTTAAAAAAACTGGGCATGTTTAATCTTAAGAAAAGAAGAATGGGGAGTGGGAAACCTGATAAGTCTTCCAATATGTTAAGGGCTGTTATAAAGAGAATCGTGATGAATTGTTCTCTATGTCCACTGAAAGTGGGTCAAGAAGTAATTGACTTAATGTGCAGCAAGGGAGATTTAGGGTAGATAGTAGTAAAAACTTTTAAATTATAAGCATATTAAGCACTGGGACAGGGTTTCAAAGGTGGTTGTAGAATCCCTATCACTGGAGGTTTTTAAGAACAGGTTAGACAATCATCTGTCAGGGATGATCTAGGTATACTTGTTCCTACCTCAGCGCAGGAGACTGGACTAGATGATCTCTTCAAACAAAGTCTGTAGTAGAGCTGAGAATTGAATCCAAGTCTCCAGAGATACAGCCCAGTGCCTTAACCACAAGACCATCTTTCCTTTCTACTGCCTGCTAAAGGTGAAAGTAGGTGGCCCACAATGGAGCACACACAGTAAGTTGTCTGAAGCTTTTGGAACTTTCTTGTTTCCATCATGAGAAAAACAGACTTTTGTTTCAAAAGGTATTCCATTCTATACACACTACACTTTTTTTTTTAAATACTTTTGGCCTCTCTAACCATTTTCACAAGGGAAGTCAAAGCACCACATTCCAATCCCATTGTTTTGTCTTTAAATCAGGCCTCTTTCCCCCTTTACCCCTCCCTCTCCCACCCTCCCAAGAATTCTGCTGCGGATGACATCACAAAGTCATTTAGTTCCAATGAAAAGGATCTCTTTGATTACCTGGTCCACAAGAAAGCAGATATAATTTGACATTACTTGGGGACTTTCTGACATTTCTTCAGGATTAGCAGCAACTTAATTATTTAAAACCTGCTGTTTAGTTTATGTCCTACATCTTCTGAGTCAATTAAAAAGCACAGAAATGTTGATGAGGCATTTAAACTGTGATGGCAAGTTACATAGTTTAAGCTAATCAAAGAAAAGCTTTCTAAGCAAAACAAAAGTGAAAAAATAACATGGTTATACAAAGCTAAATGAGGTGTTCAATGTAAAGCAAATATAGAATAGCATAAATCTCCAAACCCTGTAGAACAGTGGTGGGCAACCTGCAGCCCGCAGGCCACACGTGGCCCATCAAGGTAATCCATTGGCGGGCCGCAAGACAGTTTGTTTACATTGACCATCCGCAGGCATGGACGGTCGATGTAAACAAATTGTCTTGCAGTGTGCCAGCAGATCACCCTGACGGGCTGCATGCGGCCTGCAGGCCGCAGGTTGCCCACCACTGCTGTAGAAGGTACATGACAAGGTACATGACAATATTATTGGTGTTTGCATGTAATATTTCAAATTATTAATGTGGGGAATTGAAGCTGCAGGGCATATGAAAATGGAGGGACCAGACTGTGGAACTGCACAAGGCAGGAGTCCACTTGTAGCGCCCTGCATCACCACTCACAGGGTACGTCTACACTGTAGCTAAAGGTGTAATTTCCAGCTCAGGTAGATGTATATGTGCTACTTTTGATCAAGCTAGCACAGGGGTGGGCAAACTTTTTGGCCTGAGGGCCGCATCAGGTTTTGTAAATTGTCTGGAGGGCCGCTTAGGGGAAGGGGTCGTGGCCTGGCCTCCCCCTCCTATCTGCCCCCCCCCGACTCCTGCCCCATCCAACCACCCCTTCTCCTTGTCCCCTGACTGCCCCTGGAATCCCTGCCCCCTGCTGCCCCATCCAACCCCCCCTCCTTCCTGACTGCCCCCTGGGACCCCTGCCCCCATTCAACCCCGTTTTCCCCCCGACCGCCCCAACGCCTATCCACACTCCCATTCCCTGACCACCATCCTGAACTCCTCTGCCCTCTATCCAACCCCCCCACGCCCGCTCCCTGCCCCCTTACCACGCTGCCTGGAGCACTGATGGCTGACGGCGCTACAGCCACACCGCCCGGCTGGAGCCAGGCCACGCCGCCACCGCTGCTGCCGCCACACAGCACAGAGCACCGGGTCAGGCCCGGCTCTGCAGCTGCACTGCCCCAGGAGCTCACAGCCCCGCTGCCCAGAGCATTGTGCTGGCAGCAGAGCAAGTGAGCTGAAGCTGCAGGGGAAGGGGTACAGCAGGGAAGGGGCCGGGGGCTAGCCTCCCAGGCCAGGAGCTCAGGGGCCAGGCAGGATGGTTCCGTGGGCCAGATGTGGCCCGTGGGCCATAGTTTGCCCATCCCTGAGCTAGCACATTAAAAATAGCATCATAACTGCAGCAGCATAGCTGGCGATGGCATGGGCTAGCCACCCACATACCTGCCTATGGCCTCGAATGGGATTGTATTCAGCCAGGTAGCCCATGCTGCCACACCCACTGCTGCGGCTATGCTTCTATTTTTAGAGCCCTCGCTCAGTCTAAGCTATTGTGTCTCTGTTGATCCAAGCTGGAAATTACACCTCCAGCTGCAGTGTAGATGTACCCTAAGGGCTTGTCTACACTTACCGGGGGATCGACGTGCGGCAATCGATGCATTGGTGGTTGATTTAGCGGGTATAGTGAAGATCCGATAAATCGACCACAGATCTCTCTCCCGTCGACTCCTGTACTCCACTGGATCGAGAAGAGTAAGGGGAGTTGACGGGAGAGTGTCTCCTGTCGACATAGTGTAGTGTGGAGCCCGCAGTAAGTAGAGCTAAACTACGCTATTAACATAACTCAAATTGCGTCGCTTAGATCGACTTTCACGCGTAGTGCAGACAAGGCCTAACAATGCAGGAAGAGAAGCAATCTCTGCAGAGCCACTGCATCCTCACAAATATGAATTGGTGTGTGGGGAAGGGGGGGAAGGCAGTGTAGTTGAGCCAGTCCAATCTACAGATGTGGGCTGTGCCAGGTATAGAGCTGGCATAGTTTAATCCCTCTGTCCCCAGAGCAGAATGAAGACTGGCAGGGAAATTGTTACTCTCTGAGCACCACAAAACCATCCTTTGGGCGCCACAACAAAGTGCTGCCCCTTGTTAAATTATGATCTAGCATTGAGGAAGCACAGTATATTAGCCAGATACTTTCTGTAAAATATGATTTAACCAGAATGGCAAAGATACTGCTCTTACTTACGGCCAGATCCAAAGCCCATTGAATCAATGCAACAACCGTCCCTTAAATCCTGTGTAAATTCACTTCCTTCCCTGAACTTGCCTGGGTGTAACAGTGAGCAACTTAGGCCCAGTAATTATTAGAATTGTGCAGAAATTGGAATTTCAACTGCCCAGGAAATTCCACAGTTCTGACATTTGTTTTCATTCCAGATCAGAACAAAAACAAAGAATTTCTAAGTTTCCTGTGAAAGGGAATCTTTTAAAAATTTTTGATTCCAGAACAGAACTAAGTGAATATTGCAAATATTTTTATGAATATTCATTCAGTTTTTAAAAGAATTCACTTTGACTTCTGACCCGTTGCCTTCTGTGAATATTCTAGCACATGAGTTTACTGACACAACCTTTGCTATTTTAGCAAGTGTTCAAGTAGATTTTGCAAAATAGTTATGGAAAAAAATTCTTAATTTGTAAGCATGCATATTCACACTAGAAGCCTCATAAGAGGTACTCTAATCCAATCAGGGAACAAAAAACATTCCATGTAACCTGTGTGTCCTATTATTTATATGATGATAGTGCCTAGGAACCCCAATCACAGATTAAGACCCCATTTTCTAGGTGCTGCACATATGATTTGGTGTAGGTATCAGACAGGACTCAACAGGCCGACAAGACAGTGGGACGATCAGGTCACAAAATTATCACAGTTTAGCAGAAAAACTGAGTATCATCTCACCACTTGACCATTTTACTTGAATTTAAAATATCAAATACTTGTAACAAGCTTCTCATGAACAAGAATTATTTTCAGAAATTATTCACCAAATTATTCTTAATTAGGAAAACATTCAAGAAAATCACAACCTGTTTTTAGCTGTTTTCATTTTTTGGGAGTGGGGGCAAGTGGGTGCTGGGAGAACCCTAAATACTGAAGTATCCTCAACTATCTAAGGCAAAAATGGCAATTGTTTCAGGCAACCACACATGGTGCTACCTATCTGTCTAGGCATTTAAAACGTACCCATCACTGCAGTACATGATTGCAAGAGGATTAATTGATACAACTGAGGATGAAATTTGACTTCCTGAGTTCATACAAAAGATGAAAACAGCTATAAAGCAATTATTTCCCTGAAGAAGCCTTATTTTGTGATGTTTCACTGTAAAAATCACAACCTAGAATATGTATAGAGCTAATATATAGAGAAAATTTACTTGTATTACTGCTGCTGCAGAAGCATAACAGTTAAAACTAGATTAGTCAAGCACTAGAAAAATATACCATAGGGTAAAATCCTGTACTAGTAGAGGGATAGATTAGAACAGTGGTTCTCAAACTAGGGCCGCCGCTTGTTCAGGGAAAGCCCCTGGAGGGCCAGGCCGGTTTGTTTACCTGCCGCGTCCGCAGGTTCGGCCGATCACGGCTCCCACTGGCCGCGGTTCGCCGCTCCAGGCCAATGGGGACTGCAGGAAGGGCGGCCAGCACGTCCCTCGGCCCACGCCGCTTCCTGCAGCCCCTATTGGCCTGGAGCAGCGACCGCGGCCAGTGGGAGCCGCAATCGGCCAAACCTGCGGACGGGGCAGGTAAACAAACCGGCCTGGCCCTCCAGGGGCTTTCCCTGAACAAGCGGCGGCCCTAGTTTGAGAACCACTGGATTAGAAGACCTGATATTGTAGGTCCTTTTCATCTCTAACATTTGATTTTAGGATTCAGACAAGAGTTCTGACAGGAAAAATCTACTCAGTTAAAAATTCCACTAGAAATTTTATATATAACTCTCCTTTTATCATCATCGTCGTCTCTCCTTTTTATATCCCTTCTGGATGTTAATTACCTTTCTATATATATCTAATTATTCCTAATTGTCCCTAGTCTATAACTCCAGTCACTCCCAGTATGGCATTCAGAATCAAAGAGTTTTCATTTCTCCTTTCTTGATACCTTAAATATGGGTGTGATCTTATCTACTTTAACATCTTTAGGTACCTCTCTGGTTTTCAGCGACCAGTTCTTTTTTTTAATCTGATCCCAATCCTGTACTTCTCCTCCATTGACTTGAAGGGGAACCCCACCTAAGTAAAGAGTACAGGCCCTTTGGGTGAAATCCCTTTAAGGATTCTGAGATTTAGCTTTCTAGTCCTAAAAGTTTCTGAACTTTCATTTGTTCCAATTATTTGTCACCTGTTTAAGAATCTTCTATGTCTGTATTTAATTTTTTTATTTTCTGCACACCTGAAAATTTATCTCCATTTCCAGCATTTTTTCCTTGGTCTCTCTGATGAACTTTGAGGAAAAGCAGCAGTTTTGTTTCACAGCAATATCTACCTTATATGTAATAGTACCAAATATACTTCATATTCCCGTAAGGATTAAGGTCTTTATAGCTTCGCTCATTTAACTTTTCCTCCATATACATATTTATAACAGGTTTTATTTGTCTTCTCAGCCAGCATAATCTTTTTTTTATTAATATTAGCTTTCTTGATCTTTATTCACATTCTTTCACTGTGTGCTTGTATGCCTCCCTGTGTGCAACTGGCTGTTCATTTATATTTCTTGTACAACCCTCTCTTATTGCTTTCCACAGCAATGATTATTTTCCATTTCTAGCACGTTTACTCTTCAATAGTTTACATAATTGCTAACCCCCTTGCTAGTCTTGTTTCAACTCCCCTCAGATGCTTAGTAAATGGGAATAACTATATTTGCCTTTGGGGTGTGGCTGAGTCCAGTTATTAGATATGATGAAAAAAGAACATGCAGTCACACATGCTAGCACCTAAGGAAGATCTACCTAATCAAATCTGTCCAGGTTTTTATACTAAGCTTATCGCTAGGCATTTCTGAGCCCTAAGCCACCTTTTAATCTTCCCAGCCAAGATATTATCGATTCCCAGACCTAGCACACTAGATCAGGGAGAAGCAATATAAACTTGCTGTGGGGACTTAATGTCACTACCATTGCTGGGAGCAACAACATTAGATTTTCAAAATCAATTTCTAAAGTAAGGCTCCTAAGCCTGTTTTTAGGCACAGAAATAAATAACCTGATTTTCAAAACTACTGAGCACCCACCCACTTCCATTTATTTCTTGTAGTCTACTCTCTCATTAATGATACACCTCCCAACCTCTTCAAGTTTCAGAGTAACAGCCGTGTTAGTCTGTATCCGCAAAAAGAAGAACAGGAGTACTTGTGGCACCTTAGAGACTAACAAATTTATTAGAGCATAAGCTTTCGTGGACTACAGCCCACTTCTTCGGATGCATATAGAATGGAACATATAATGAGGAGATATATATACACACATACAGAGAGCATAAACAGGTGGGAGTTGTCTTACCAACTCTGAGAGGCCAATTAATTAAGAGAAAAAAAAAAAAAAAAAAAACTTTTGAAGTGATAATCAAGCTAGCCGAGTACAGACAGTGTGATAAGAAGTGTGAGAGTACTTACAAGGGGAGATAGAGTCAACATTTGTAATGGCTCAGCCATTCCCAGTCCTTATTCAAACCGGAGTTGATTGTGTCTAGTTTGCATATCAATTCTAGCTCTGCAGTCTCTCTTTGGAGTCTGTTTTTGAAGTTTTTCTGTTGTAATATAGCCACCCGCAGGTCTGTCACTGAATGACCAGACAGGTTAAAGTGTTCTCCCACTGGTTTTTGAGTATTTTGATTCCTGATGTCAGATTTGTGTCCATTAATTCTTTTGCGTAGAGACTGTCCGGTTTGGCCAATGTACATGGCAGAGGGGCATTGCTGGCACATGATGGCATATATCACATTGGTAGATGTGCAGGTGAACGAGCCCCTGATGATATGGCTGATGTGATTAGGTCCTATGATGATGTCACTTGAATAGATATGTGGACAGAGTTGGCATCGGGGTTTGTTACAAGGATAGGTTCCTGGGTTAGTGGTTTTGTTCAGTGATGTGTGGTTGCTGGTGACCTTCAGTAAATGAGGCAGAGGTCCTCCAGGCCACACCTTCACTCACTACAGAACTCTGATTCATTCCCTGAATATCCTTCATCCAATGCAATGAATGAGGCACAGGTCCTGAGGAAAAGGTAGTATGTGATCATGTATTTCATGATGGTATCATAAATTAAATACACAAGGAGTTGAATTAATAAAGAAATAGACTGGCAGGATTGTGGCGAGACAGTGGAACACAGGAAGGGATCAAAAGGACAGAAATTTGCATGCAGAGACCAATTGGGGGAAGGGGAATACACGAAAGAACAAGAAAAAGGAAAATGAAGCAGGGAGAGCAGTGAGTGGACAGTAAAAGATGGTGTGAATGTGAAAGATAAAGTATCAGAGGAAAAAAGAGGTTTCAAGTAGAAGAGAAGAGAAAGGAGATATTAAAAGAAAATACAAGGGAGGGAATGGTAAGGAGGTGGATAGAATAGGCTGGAGAGAAAAAGAGGAAGAAAAATGAAGATTGGTTCAATCAAGACAAAATAGCTATCCCTTTCCTGCAGTCATGTGACCCCCCCCCCCACTCTAGGTCTCATATACCACTCTGGCAGCATATTGTGGACATTAGTGAACTACAAGGGGCAGCATGTAGAGAACAGGCCAAACATCCACCCCTACACACAGGGCCGGCCCTAGACCAAATGGCACCCCAGGCGAGGAGCATCTTCAGCACCCCCCACATCCCACTTGTCAAACTTCTGAATACTTTATTTTTTTGCATTTGTTGCCCATTTCACAACTTTGATGCACGATTTGCATGCATGATTTATCCCTGTCATATAAGATGATAAATTTGCATGCTAGGATCTGTAAATCTGTATTTATTCATTCCACATATAAACAAATACAAAAATTCATTTCCTCTAAGCTTATAGAAACTTTATAATTTTAAGAATAACTGAAATGTACTAACATCAAGAAATTGAACTGTGCCCCAACACTGGGTAGACCAGTATTAAATAGTGTTACAGTAGGTAATGACTGTGACCGACAGTGTAAGCAAAATCTTCAAAGCTATATACCATTGAGAAAAGTGTCCTTGAGCTCTGCATCATGAATGAATTGGAGCCTTAGAAGGTTAACCCTGGCCTAGTCCTTTAGTTCAAAAGGTCACTTTTCTCGCCTTTGCCTTTGTGAACTGAAGCACAGCGTCAGAGAGATCCAAAGACTGGCCAATGGCATTTGCAAGTGATAAAATACCAAGCAATGTCAGCCACTAGTTGGCCATTATTAATTGAAGATATGTTTTAATGAGCCTGAGCTTTGAAAAGCTGCTCTCACCACTCGCGACTGTGACCGACAGCGTGAGCAAAATCCTCAAAGCTATCCACGCATTAGGAAAAGTGTCCTTGAGCTCTGAATCATGAATGAATTGGAGAACTTGGAGTGGAGAGTGCTTCCCATGTGGCAAAATGTGACACATGTTGTCCAATTCAACATAGAGGTCTTTATCATTGATGTCCGAACATTCCTTCAGCAACTGGTGAAGGTCCATACAATTGTTCAAGAGTGTTTTCCTGTCTGCTGGCAGTTTATTAAGGTCATAAAAAAAACCCAAGTCTTTTTGTGGTGCTTCATTTGTCCTAACCTTTCTTCGATGGACACTTGAGCTGTGTCAATGAGCAAGCAAAAAAAACTCCTTCTTGAATCCCTGCCCCTAAATCCGGCCTGCCTACCCAGATCTTTCTGTCTTCCTTCCCATATGGGAGACTGCATAAAGGCAGTCCTCGCCGTGGGACCCCTTGTACATCTGCTCAGCTCCCCACCTGGCTAATGTGAAGAAAGGCAATCTCTCATGTAGGCAGGCCCCAAACCAACTACATCCAAAACAGTCTCCTTACAGAGCTTAATGCAAGATAGTATGAAGAGATGGTAATGACAGTGATAGTTAGTCACAAATCAGAAGGCCGTAGTCCCATTAATATGTTAGTGATAGCGCCTACAGTAGAGCAATCAACATCAACATCATTCTAGCTAATGTATCCTCAGTGTTTAAAGGGCAATCATTTAATAGGGGAAATAAAATCCTATCTTTTAGAATTCCACTCATATCCACAGTTATTCACTTATGGCCCAAACTTGCAAGTTGTTGAGAAACTTCTGAGTGATGCTGAGAACCCTCTGTTCTCATGACTCTGCCACTTGCATGACCAGGCTTGACACAATCAGAACTGGATTGAGGGGCAGATGACCCAGGCAAACGCCTGGGATGCTTGGTTTGGGGGGGCGCCACACCCAGGGTGCTGTTTTTGATGTTAGTGACAAAAGGGAAAATAGAATGTTTGAAGTAAAATGTTTCAGGATTCATTTTTCACTAACCTCCTAGAATGTTCTGGACCTTTGTAGAATCTCATGGAACCTTCCAGACTTCATGAGAATTTTCCTCCAACCTCCTAGAATGTTGTCAGCCATGTGCCCTCATCGGTATACAAGGCCCGGAGTATCGCCAGTCAGTGAGATATAAGAACAAACTGAAGTGAGGTGAGAGCCCAGTTGCGATATTGTGAACCTTGTTTTATTGTATAATTGTGAAAATGTACTTGTGTTTTTTAAGACTTGAAGAGTGGATGTAGCAACTAATAAAGGACATATTTAATGAGATGCTAGAGATATCTATTGCAGCCCTATCTACGCAACAATATAAAAGAAATACTGTTACTTCATCTGTTAGTCTTTAAGGTGCCACCAGACTGCTTGTTGTTTTCGTTACTTCTTTTGCCATGCTTAATGTTTATGACTTTCTAAAACTGCAGAACATCGATTTTTGCTCCCCCTAATACTGTCTGTTTTCCCCCATAGAAAATAAAAGATGCCCCCAAAGAAGACTTCAGGAACTCAGTATAGAAAGTGAAAAGTTCAATTGCAATCTAATTTTCCCATCAAGTTTGCCCCTAGCTGAAAACATCTGAAACAGAACAACATAGACCGGACTTTAAGCAAGAGCGATCATCCCAGTGCAGAAGAAACTGAGGAATGAAGTGTAAACGACGGAAGTCCTATTACTAAGGAATAAGCAGATTTACCTGAAGATAAGGAATGGAAATGTGAGGAAAGTGATGGAGAATCATCAAGTTTTCCTGGTGGCATAAAGGAGAGTGATGATAAAGAAGAATATGGCTCACATAAAAAGGAGAATAAATGACCAAAAAAAATTTGGCTTACATAAAAAAAAAGAGAGAGAGAAATGATAAAGAAGAATCAGCCTCACATGATGACAGAAATAGCAGTGAGAAAAACTGCACACCACAAATCGATACATCAGATCCTGCTTTATGGCTGGCGATCCTAAGCTCTGCCAATATTGATTGTACAATTTTGAACAGGCCGGGCAAAATCGAGGATATGATGTTTCCAGTAATTGAGCAGAAGCAACACTTCTCAAAGTCACACTGCAAAAGAGTGCTCAAGATGTCTGAGAAACTGAATCAGCATTGGCTAGTTTACTTGAAATCAACTGACAGAGTGTTCTGTTTTTGTTGCAAAATATTTGACAAGAATGCCAAGTCATTGCTTGTGCTTTCCTGGTACAATTACTGACATAACTTAGTTGATGCTCTGAAGCAACATGAAAAGTCACCTGGCCATTTTACGGCCTACTCCAAATGTATGGCTCATGCTGAATAAATGCATAGAAGCAGAAAACCAGTGCATTATTAATGTAGAAACCCAGCACTAAAGGAACGAGCTCGAGCATCTGATCTCAATTACCCTCTTCCTTGAAAAGAATAATTTGGCTTTCCAGGGCTTGTCAGACAAGTTGTTCATTGAAAATAATGGTAATTTCCTCGGCTTGGTAGAGTTCCTTGGGAAATATGATGATGTCATGCATGAGCACCTACGTCAAGTAGTTCATAAAGAAGCTATGGACCATTACTGCAGCAAAACAATTCAAAACGAATTGATAGACCTTATAGCAAGGAAGATGTTTGAGAACATATTGATGTGGCTCGGCAAAGCGAAGTACTATGCACTCCCGACATTAGTCACAGTGAAAAGATGTCATTTACAGTAAGGTTTGTTGATGACAAGGATGGCTGTATCCAAGTAAAAGAACACTTTATCTGTTTCCGGTCTGTGGATGACTTTACTGGAAAAGGCCTAACAGAATTGTTTATGAACATTTTGAATGAGAATAAAATAAAGCTTCAGGACTGCCAGGGCCAAGGCTATGACAACGGTGTGAACATGAAGGGAAGAAACAGTGGTGTCCAGGCTAGGATCCTTGTGATGAATCCAAGAGCTTTCTTCGTGCCTTATGGCTTCCATTCCCTCAACCTGGCTGTGTCAGATGCAGCATCATCTTCTTTAGATTCAGTATCTCTCTTCAGGATACTGCAAACGATATACATCCTGTTTTCAACTTCAAGCATCAGGTGGAAGATGCTCACAGATAATGTTACAAATCTGACCATGAGACTGCTAAGTGACACTTGCTGGGAGAGCTGCATTGACAGTGCAAGGCGAGTGAGGTACCAAGTAACTGAGATTTACAGCGTCCTGGTAGAACTCAGTAAAGCCAGAGCCAGAATCCAACACGAGGTATAAAGCCTGGCAAACCAGATCACTGACTTCAAATTTCTTGTCTCAATTGTGGTTTGGCAAGATATCCTGTTCCAAGTAAGCAAGGCATTATAAACTCAGCTGGTGGACATCGCGACCACTACTACTTTGAGGAGACGCCACCTTGATTTCATTGTGGCCTATGGAGAAAATGGATTTGAAGATGCCATCATAGCTAACAAAGAAATGGTGGAAAACTTAGGAGTTAAGTCGATCTTCAAGGAAAATCGTATTCATCACAAGAGACAGTTTGGTTATGAGGGAAGAGATGAGGTGATGGGAAGCTCGGAAGAAAAATTCAAGGAGTTTTTTTGGTTGCTCATTGACACTGCTTGAGTGTCCATCGAAGAAAGGTTCGGACAAATGAAGCACCACAAAAAGACTTGTGGGGTTTTGTATAACCTTAGTAAGCTGCAGACAGAAAGGAAAACACACTTGAACAAGGGAAGCACTCTCCACTCCAAGTTCTCCAATTCATTCATGATGCAGAGCTCAAGGAGACTTCTCCTAATGTGTGGATAGCTTTGAGGATTCTGCTCATGCTGTCGGTCACAGCCGCAAGTGGTGAGTGCAGCTTTTCAAAGCTCAGGCTCATTAAAACATATCTTCAACTGACAATGGCCAACAAGAGATTGACATTGCTTGCTATTTTATTGCTTGAAAATGCCATTGGCCAGTCTTTGGACCTCTGACACTGTGCTTCAGTTTACGAGGGCAAAGGCGAGAAAAGCAAGCTTTAGAACTAAAGGACTAGGGTTAACATTCTAAGGCTGTCACCCACCCACTGTAACACTATTTAATACTGGTCCACCCAATGTTGGTGCACAGTTCTATTTCTAGATGTTAGTAACATTTCAGTTATTCTCAACATTAAAAAGTTTATAGAAGCTTAGAGAAATTAATTTTTTTAATTTGCTTATATATGGCATGAATAAATACAGATTTACAGATCCTAGCATGCAAATTTATCGTCTTATATGGCGGGGATAACTCATGCTTGCAAATCGTGCATCAAAGTCATGAAATGGGCTACAATTTCAATAAAAAAATAAGGTATTCAAAAGTTTAACAAATGGGGGACTCCATTTGGTCGAGGGCCGGCCTTGGACACAATGAATGCCAGACAGAAATAAAATAAAAATAAATAAAATATAGCTATTGGTGCAGCAATTCTGACTATTCTGCAAACATATTTTCTGTTCATGCATGCCCTGTCATTGTAACCATTTCAGTGGGTGGGATGGTCTGAAAAAGTATATTTGCATTTTTAGGCACAAGAATGGTGCTATTTCTCTAACTGGAAAGGAAGTTTGCTGAGTAAGAGTGTTCCTGATAACTCTCTCTAATGCTTTACTGTTTTTTTAAGAACACAGCATACAGTAAGGAAAAGTCTAAATGCCTTTATGAAATCAATGGGTGTGGTGCAGTGGTATGAGCATGGCACTGAAAATCAGGAACCTGTTCAACCCAATTCTTACAGCTCACTCCCTTGGTGGCTTTAGGCGAATCACTTCACTTCTCTGCCTTGGGTTCCCATTATGTAAAATGAAGATCGCCAGGCTTATTTCCCTACCTCACAAAGTATTGTGAGGATTAGTTACGTATTCCCAAGTGCAGTACAGAGAATGTTTTTAGCTTTCCTTTGCCATTCCTTGTGTGTGTAAGGGCATGAAATAATAATTAGGAAACCATTGTCTATCAGATTCCTTACTGTGCTGTGCCTTTTGCCCAGTTCTTAAATCCATCCTGCACAGATCCTTAAAAAGGAATATCTACAAATATTGGATTGGACAGTGTAGTGGGGCGTATGTTTTAGTTTGATACATATAAGAATTTAAGGAGCAATTCATTGCCACTGAACTGGACTGGGAAACACTTTAAATGCAAAGAGCCTTGAAAAATCTTTAGACTGTTTGTTGTATTAATCTAAGTGTCTCACATCAGCATGACTCATTGTTATGGAATTGTTGTCTCTGAAGTTACTAGTCTGGCTGGTTTTGGAAAAGGAGGGCATAGGAATGCTAAACTCCTCATTTTCAAATGGCTGGAGGTATGTTTTCACCTGCTGTGCATTCAGATCCAACGCTGCACTTATGCACATAAATCAGGCATGCCCAGTTACCATGTTTCGTATTCTGTGCCTGTCTGCATAGACAGAATTTGCAGAAATAGTGGATATATCTGTAAGTTCTTCAGGCACGCGTGAGATACCTCCATTTGAAAACTTGGCTGAGAACATTTCCGCTACAGTTCTTAGTCCCATCTGAACTAACACACTCTAGGCTACTGTTGATAGATGTTAGACGTTTGGCTGCATGTGTGTTTTCTCCATGTGCTGTCCCAGCTCTGTGCAGATAGTTGGCACAGCAGACCTCGTTTGCACTGCCCAATAACCACAGACCCATTTGTAGCGAAAGAACTTGGTCAGATTTATTGTCAACGAAGCCCGGTCCTAATGCCCTGGCTCAATGGTTACAGATACACTAACACATGTACGCCTGTTGCAATGGACTAGCTCAGTTAATGGCAGGAATTTTCAATATCCTCTACACCAGCCAAAGACACTCCCTCTGAGACTCCATTTTATACACCAATACAAACAAGTTACATGTTACCCCTCTGCCACCCATTACCTTGTACCTGCTGGTTTGATAAAAACATCTTTATCCATCATGCTATCATCCTGATCTTATCTTTAGGATGGGTCAGCATGTTCCTGTTATCTTTGGGAAATGTGTTGGTCTCGAGGTCTTCTGGTACCACCCTTCTGGAATGTGTTTGCCTGTGTGTTTTGTGCCTGACATTTTCTTAGGAATATGTGTTTCTACAATATCAGCCCTGTTCTTACCAGATTCTGTGAGCTTGCAGGCAGGCTGAATCTGACTTCTGTTCACTTTGCTTCTTTTCTTTATATCAGCAAAGCTTGACCACTACTTTAGTTCAGGCCTCAGGCCTCACACCAGGCTTCTGATGGAAAGCCTTATGTTTCAGGCTCTCTTCCTACTACAGCTTCTTGTGGACACCTTGTGAATGGCAGCAGCACTGCCTCAAGTTTCAAGAGTGACTCACCAGAGCCAGACACTTAACTTTCACTTTTTTAGAATAGGAACAGAACTAAACTGGGAGCATCAGACATCTACAAATGTTCCTGTTAAACATAATGGGCCTGGGCCTGCTCCCACTGATAGAAACGGGAATTCTGTCATGGACTTTAATGGGAGCATGTACAAGTCTAAAGCTCAATTTAAAAAAAAAAAACATCTGCACAGGCCCTGAAAAAGGTTATCATTTCAGTGCCTGAAGGTGAGGCCTAGAGTGTAAGAAATTATATTTTTCACTGGGAAGCATAACAGGGAAATCAGTTACAGGCACAGACAATATCCTGCAACATGATATGAATGCAGATTGGAGTCCTTATTAAATAGTCAGACAGTTCCTTTTTTTCCCCAACCCACTTTATAATGCGCTGTGACACTGGATGGAAAAGGAGACCATTGTAGGTCTTTGCTTCTGTTCAATTAAAATGTAAAATTATTTCCATATGCTGAGCCAAACCCTGCTGTCTCTATGCAGTCCTCACACAGGGAAAACAACCATTAGTTTCATAGGCAGTTTTTTTCCTGAGTAAGGATGGCAGGATTCGGCTCAAAGTATTTTAATATAATCATGACTGACATATAGATTGGGCCTGATTCTTATCCAGGGACCCCTTTCCATCCACCTTGACACCCATTTACACCATCAGGGAAGATTAAAAGGGCCTTGGGAAATGAGAATCAAGTCCTAGATTTCTGCTATCTCATTTAGTTGAATGAGTCCATGTTGCTCATGGCAAGTAATGAACAGATTCATAGATTATAAAGCCACAAGGGACCATTAGATCATCTCATCTGACTTCCTATACAACATAGATCATAGAATGTCACCCACTTAGCCCTGCATTGAGTAGGGTTACCATCCGTCCGGGTTTCCCCGGACATGTCCGGCTTTTGAGTCTTTAAATAGCCGTCTGGGGGGAATTTGTAAAAAGCTAAAGATGTCCGGGATTTCCCCCTGGATGGCTATTTAAAGACCCAAAAGCGGCTGACAGGGTAGCCCCACCGGATTGAGCCGCTCACTTGCGGCCTCTCCGGCAACAAAAGCCCCTCCCCTGCAGCTTCTGCACGCCGGCAGCACTGTGCGGGGCATAGGCACCGAATTTTTTAGCCGGCGCCGGTGAGTGCTCGCACCCCCCCTGCTCCGCCGCTTCCCCACCCCATTCCAACCCCTTCCCCAAATCCCAGGCCCCGCCTCCTCCCCCGGGCACGCCGTCTACCCCCCTCCCTCCCAGACTTTTGTGCGGCAGGCCTGGGAGGCGGAGGGAGAAGCAGAGCGCTCAGGTGAGCTGGGGCAGGGGGCGCAGGGAGGACTGTCTGCAGCAGTTAACCGGGGGGGGGGGGGCGCAGGGGAACCGCTCCCCGCCCCAGCTCACTTCCGCTCCGCCTCTGCCTGCTGCCTTGAGCGCGCAGCCACGCCGCTCCGCTTCTCGCCCCCTCCGTCCCAGGCTTGCCGTGCGAACAGCTGATTCGAGGCAAGCCTGTGAGGGGAGCGGAGAAGCGGGGCAACTGCGCGGTCAGGGGAGTAGGCACAGGCAGAGCCGAAGCAGAGGTGAGCTGGAGTGGGGTAGGGTGGGATGGGGTGGGGCAGGGAGCACGGCGAGTCAAGGAACAGGGAGCAGGGGGGTTGAATGGGGCAGGGGTTCGGGGGGGGGACACCTGTCAGGGGGCGGGGATGTGGAGAGGGATTGGTGCAGTCAAGGGACAGGGAGGGTTAGATGGATTTGGGGTTCGGGGGGGCAGTCAGGGGGCAGGAAGTGGGAGGGAGTGGCTAGGGGGCGGGGCTACCCCCTCCCGGTGTGTCCTCTTTTTTGAAAGTTCAAATATGGTAGCCCTACATTGAGTCCAATAACTTGTGTTTGGCTAAAGCGTATCTTCCAGAAAGGCACCCAGTTTTGGTTTGACATCAAGGGATGAAGAATTCTTCCCTTGATAGTTTATTCCAGTGGTAAAAAAGTTACTGTTAAAAATCTGTGCTTTATTTCCAGTTTGAATTTGTCTGGTTTTGATTTCCAGCCACTGGTTCTTGTTATGCCTTTCTTTGCTAGATTAGTGAGCCTGCTGGTAGCCAGTATTTTCTTCCCAAACAGGTATTTACACACCTTCTTGATCTTCTTTGACAAGCTAAGCAGATTGATCTCTTTAATTTTCTCACTATAAGGCATTTTCTCCAGCCCTCAAATCATTTTTATGGATCGCTTCTGCATCCTCTCCACTTTTTCAACATCCTTTTAAAACCACTGCCACCAGAACTGGATGCAGTATTCCAGTATTGTTCTTATCAATGCAGTATACAGATGTAAAATTGCCTCCTTACTCCTATTCACTACTCCCCTATTTAACCATGAAAGGATGCAATTAACTAATTATTGGACATTATTAACATGATGTATGAAGTAACTTCATGCTAATAACCAACAGTAACATGCAGTAGAAACATGTAGTACAGTATCTGTTCAGCACTATATCCGATTAAATTTTACTAGTCCACAAATGTGTTGAATTATCTGCAAAATATTTTGGTCTGGTATCTGAACGCCTAGAATTTTAAAGGGAACTAATAGTATTTAGTGTTATGTAAATAACTGAATTTAAGATTTTTATTTTTAAAGAGAGGAAAAGGTTTGGTGTACCCAAAAAAGAACCCACTCTTGTGTAGATTTTTTAACCATCTCAGACCAAAAGCCCCTGCACCTATTTGAGATTGAATCTCAGTGAGCAATTCCATTAGACACATTTGATTAGAAAGAAAGTAATTGAAGCCCCGATAGAGGAAAACATCCCTATTCAGGACAGAATTTAAGCACATCCTCAAGTTTACGCCCATTGTCTCTGAAGGCAATGGGACTTACATGTGTGCTTATAGTTAAGCATACACTTAAGTGCTGTCCTCAGTAGGATTGGACACAGGTGCTTGTTTAACTATTTTTCTAGACTGGGATATGAAAGAGGAGCCCCCCTGTAGGGACTATTGCCCTGTTACGCTGAGGAAAGACAGCAGGCAATGGTTGTAGTTTAAATAGGCGGCAACCTTACTACAACGTCTGGGAGTACCTGGCAATAAATATTGCAGTGCAGGTCGTCATCATTTCCTTAAGCATTTCCACGTAATCTCCAGCCAGACATCCTGTTGCTGGGACCCTGCCATCCTCCCCTTGTATGTGGATTAAGGGGGCTCTCCACTGCACCTGATGTAGCAGCACTGAATCCCACTTCCTCAGATCCCTCAAGGGATGCTTCACTTTAAATCCTTTTCCAATCCATTTTATACAATTACTGCTTCCCTTGTGTAACAAGTACCTCCAATGGACATCTGCCACAAGGATGGACCAGCAATTAGCTTGGCTGCCTACCTCCATCCCACTCTGGATTCCTAGATATTTACTGATTCATTCCTTAATATAGGACAAAAAATATATCCACTCCCCAGTCAGACAGTGAGACCTGCGGATGCTGGGTGCTAACCAGAAGGGGAGCAGCTCCAGACCAGAACCTTGGCCTCCCCCAACAATTACTGAGACTACCTGGATGTGTTTGAAAAGAAAAATGCAGATTCACTACCCCAAACACTATCCCTACAATTCAGTGCAAAGGTGCCCTATGGATGGATATGCACCATGGCTGAACCAGACCTAGAGGCACTACATGCGTATATCCAGGAAAATCTTGCAAAATGCTTCATCTGGAGATCCACCTCTCTAGCAAGGACACCAGCCCTCTTTGTGTGGGGGGAAAAGGAGGGATCATTATGTCACTGTGTAGACTACCACACGATTAATCAGGTGACTATTCGTAGCTGATACCCCCTACACCTTATCCCAGAATTGTTGAACTGCCTGAGGACTGCCAGGATCTTCACTAAACCAGTTCTGCAGGGGGCATACAATCTAGTGTGTGTAAGGCCCAGGGATGAATGGAAGACCTGTACACCAGGAAGCAATGCAGACTTCCTGCCTCCAGCCCTGATTCTGGCTACTGACATCTATTTGTCCCTGACTCTACTATTTGCCTGTTGGCTGTAACTTGGTGCCTGGCCCTGACTCCCTAGTATCCTGACCCGGCTTGTCCCCAACCCTGCTATTTGTCTCCTGACTACAGCTTTGTAACTGATAGATGCACATAGGCCACACACAGTCTGGTCCTGACAGTGCCTCTCATCCATGCTGCCTCAGAGCTGCCTCAGAGCTGCCTCACTGCTAAAGGCCAGTAGTGAACCTGTGGGCCAATGGCACAATATTATTCCCACACATCAGCTCCTGTGTCTATTCATGTGATCCTGAAGAAAGGAATAAACACAGAGAATTTAGCACCTAGGCCTCTGAATTATCTTCCTTAACAGGGGGCTCCAACCTTGTATGCATTTGGATGCTACCACGGATAGGCTTAATGTGCTGGCCTGCCATTCCAGGCTGTACTGCGGATGTAACCTATGTAATCCTGAAGCAATTCGCCAGAGCCCTCTCAACAATATGCATTCTTTGACATTGCCATGAACAGAAATTTCCTTCTCCAAGGTAACTCCTTTCCCTGTGAAGAGAAAATGGCACCAAAACTAAGTGAGTCTGTGCTGCTTTGACTGGGCAAATCCTAGCTTCCCCCATGCTCTGGTAGTAATATGACTTTCCTTGCTATGCCTTAATTGTTTTATTTACATACTGAGAGACAGGGTGTCAGGTCCCTTTCCCCACTGAAAATCCCCCAAATCCCTATCTAAATCCTTCCTTGCCAAACCCCTTATTAACCAGATAGCGAAGTGGAGGAAATTCCCACCCAATTCAAATATACACTTGAATGTTCAAAGTGCTGGTTGTTTTGCATAAAGACAAAATTGGTGAATAAATAACCAGGGTGCTTCCTGATGCTCCCTACTCCAGGTACATTTCCCCCTTCATCCTCCTCTGCTACCTGTCACAGAGGGGCCCTTAAAAGGACAACAACTCCTTTTCTTCTAGGTAGCAGGACAAATACCACCACATACCCCTGCAGTGAGCACATTTGATCCATCCAGCACCTAGTGGAGCCAAAGAAAGTTTTGCCAATGTATTCAACAGGATCAGCATCTGACTCTACAGATGAGGAGCAAACTTCCCTAATCGCTATGTTTTCAGATGACTATTTCTTAACGGTCACCATGTTCAGTCTGGTCACTTAATTAAGTGAAATAGTTAAGTCTGAAAGCAAGTGGTGTCAAAGAAAGATTTTTTCAATGCAGCCTGCTTTTTTTTTCCCCCCCAATGCCTAATGGTTGCCTAAGTGATGTGCTCAGTTTGCTGCAGCCTGATAGTGAGTGGTGTAGATAAAATAGGCCTCGCTACCTGGGGAAATGTGTTTGCTTCTAACATTTACTGGGCAGAATCATTTGCAAATTACTTCAGTTAGCAAAATGGTGGGGAGGCAATAGAGTCAAACAATATTTGATCTTGGCATAATTCATGGCAACATAAAGGGATACAATCATGTTATGAACATGATGGGCCAAATTTTAACTTGACAAGTGACTCCTATTGAACTAAGTATGAGCCTCACATGCCTCATAAAATCTGGCTCAGTAAAAAGCAGCCAAAAGAAAAAGCATATCACTTTATAAATATCTTGTGACAAAATTCCTCACTTCACCACTGTAGCACTTCAGTGTAGACATTACCTATGCCGACGGGGGGGGGGTTCTCCCATCACTGTAGTTAATCCACCTCTCCAGGAGGCAGTAGCTAGGTCGATGGAAAAATTCTTCTGTTGACGTAATGGTGTCTACACTGGAGATTAGGTTGGCTTACCGACACCACTCAGGGGTGTTGATTTTTCACATCGAGCAACATAGTTAAGCTAACTTAATTTTCTAGTGTAGACCGGGCCTTATCCAACAAAGGAATTAAAAATGTAAAGAGGAATGTTGGGAAATATGGAGCATATGGGCCCATGTTTTCAGATGTGGGTGAAATGAGCACACCCCCAAAAGCATGTGTGTGTCTGTTATGACAGAAGTAACATGTATTTATGCATACCACATAGCTAGCTAAGCACATAGTTATCGGACTTGCCTGAGTAAACACCCAGTTGCTGATGCAGATATGGACTTCTTGGAATGCATATTCATGCCCACATTTAAAAATTTGGCCCAGAAAGCAGAGAAATAAAATTACTAATAATGCAGAGTTCTGATAGAGATCTTAGTAAAGAACATCATGAATCGCACCCTTTAAAAGTAATGCACTGACGTCTAAAAGGAAGGTGTTTTAGCTGGTGGTGACCAAGAATTTAACTCTCAGTCATTTGCACAGAATCAAAAGTGCTGTGATAGTTTTGCACTACAGACCATAGCATCAAAAACCATTGCCTTTTAAAGAGTTGAGATGAACAGTATTGAACAGCCATCTGTTCCCAACCCTCACATAAAACAAACATATTCTACTCCAAAATAGAAAGGTGTGCACTACATTTTCCAAAATAAACATAAAAGTTTCAATATGTTTCTTCATACACTTACAGGAAAAACTCAGATATGGAAATAGGTTGGTCAAAAACTGAGAGGAAAAAATACATCCCACAGTGAATAAAAGACCATTCTCAAGCTGCTAGAAATAGTACTAGCTCTTCATTTCTGATCCCCACCTATTACAATAGCCTAGCCAGCTACTAAATCACATCACTGCTTCAAAGACTCTGAAAGATATAAAGTCTCAGGTTGAGAGGAAATAGAGATTTCTGTCTCCTGTCTTCTCCCCTCACAGATTCCAGTACAACACAAAATGAACAATGGAGTGGAGAGGAAAGTTCTACAGAAGTTTCAGCCAGCAGCTGGGCTGGGAAGAGATAGATAACTCCTAAGTTAAATGAACATAAAGTTTTAGGTTTTAAGGCTGACCTACTTGCTATCAAGCAAGTATATCAATGTAGAGTGAACCTGCTCTGCTCTGGAAAGTTCCAAGCAGGCGTGTTCAGGAATAAAGTGTGTTTGTTGTGCATGTAAACGTGCCCTCTGGGCTGCTGAAGGTACCAGGCATATTCCCATGTATGTTCAGTAGAGTGCACCTGCTGTGCTATGGAATGGACCAAACAAAACTCCCACAATTCTAGTCTGAGTGGACTATCCTTTCCTTCTTTTTTATTCATACCAAATAGTGTGCTATCTGAGAAAATAGAACACAAAGTCATATTTTTGACTAGTCTGAGTACTTTCTGTAATGACTCCATGTCACAACTGAAACCACAAGGCAAACATCCACTTACTTTGTTCCTCTATATTACAAATCAAACTGCTAATGAAGGTTCATAGAATCATAAAATATCAGGGTTGGAAGGGACCTCTGGAGGTCATCTAGTCCAACCCCCTGTTCAAAGCAGGACCAATCCCCAACTAAAGCATCCCAGCCAGGGCTTTGTCAAGCCTGACCTTAAAAACTTCTAAGGAAGGAGATTCCATCACCTCCCTAGGTAACCCATTCCAGTGCTTCACCACCTTCCTAGTGAAAAAGTTTTTCCTAATATCCAACCTAAACCTCCCCCACTGCAACTTGAGACCATTGCTCCTTGTTCTGTCATCTGGTACCACTGAGAACAGTCTAGATCCATCCTCTTTGGAACCCCCTTTCAGGTAGTTGAAAGCAGCTATCAAATCCCCCCTCATTCTTCTCTTCTGCAGACTAAACAATCCCAGTTCCCTCAGCCTCTCCTCTTAAATCATGTGTTCCAGTCTCCTAATAATTTTTGTTGCCCTCCGCTGGACTCTTTCCAATTTTTCCACAATAGCATTTTGGGGCATTTTCCAGATTTAAAAAGCACACACTGATTCGATTATTCGTGGAAAAACTACTGCACTCTGTCAACTTAATTAAAACTAGGAACTGACAGTTTCCCAGATGAAGTGCAACACCAAGCCTATATACAGTGTAACAGTGCAGAATCTGTTACTTTCTTTAAATAAGTAGGCGTGGCTCATCTAGAAAAACTCAGTTTAAGTTCAATGAAATTTTGCTATGAATCACTGATTTATATCTTTTAAGCCAACCATATTTCATTGTAGTTAAAAGTGAGCCAAACAGCAATGTAGATCCTAGCATTGACTCAGTAACCATATGTATTAAATTACGGCAAAGATAAAAGACCACAATATAACTAGGAAGAGGCATTGGTTTGAAAATGAAAGGTCACAACATCACAGTTTTAAGCAAGACACAAAACTCAATGGCTAGGAGTCTATACTGACTACACAAGCTGCCCTAAACAATACATTTTCATCTGTGAATCCAAGAAATTATGAGAATTTCAGACACCCACCCACCACTATCATCATGAAGAATTTGTTTACAGGATAACTTACTTGAAGTAACAGTTTCCTCTTTAATAGTAATCTGGCTGTGCCAATGAAACCTAAACTAGGTGGGAGCTAGAGATGGGCAAAATATTTTAGCTTAAATCTTTTCATTGAAAATTGCAGATTCAGCAACACCAAAACATTTCACAAATTTATCTTAATTTCACCAAACTGTATTGGTTGAAAAAAGTCTTTCCTCATAGGTCATGTTTTCTAAACATTTAAACATTTTTTGTTCCTCTCCTCTGGACTTTCTCCAATTTGTCCACATATTTCCTGAAGTGTGGTGCCCAGAACTAGACACAGTACTCCAGTTGAGGCCTTATCAGTGCTGAGTAGAGTGGAGGAATTATTTCTTGTCTCTTACTTACAACACTCCTAATACATCCCAGAATTATGTTATCTTTTTTCTTTTTAATAACAGTATTACATTATTGACTCATGTTTAGTTTGTGATCCACTAAATCCCCAGGTCCTTTTCTGTTGTACTCTTTCCTAGGCAGTCATTTCTCATTTTGCACTTGTGCAACTGATTATTCCTTCCTAATTATAGCACTTTGCATTTGTCCTTATTGAATTTCATCCTGTTTATTTCAAACCATTTCTCTAGTTTGTCAAGATCATTTTAAACTCTAATCCTGTCTTCCAAAGTGCTTGCAGCCCTTCCCAGATTCTGGGGGTAGGGTGGGGAAAGACAGACAGACAGACAGACACACACACACATGGTGGACTCTTGAGTCCAGTACCTGGAAGAACATACTAGGAGTACTAGTGTGCATTCCAACATGGCACTATGAAGTATAGCTTCCTGGATCCAGAGAGGGGAAGTGTGTTGTTCAAATATTAATCAAAATCCAGAATATATTAATTATAGGACTTCACCAGAAGTCAGCTTACTAATTCTTGCAGGAGATAATGATTTCTACTGGGTGTGCATTTTATTAAATATTAAAATAGACACTGAAGATACCATAACTATCCACCCAATATGTTTAATTATATTTTATGCACAGGAGAGAGAACTAATAGATGCACAGATGAAATCCCTGCTATCATTCAGACAAGATCCTTTATGAATTAAATACATTGTTGCTTTTATTATAGGTCACAAAAAGTGACTTTGGTATTCAGACAACCATACATCAGTCACTTGTCTTCACTGATCTGCATATCTTACCTTAGAAATGACAATTTCATGGTCTACAGAAGAAATGTTCTGTGCTTTATTAACATCCAAAGTCAATTATTTCCATGCAATATAGAAGAATAACTAAATTGTAATAATTCTGAAGAGGCTCTTTTCAGAACACATCCCCACGTTGGGGGAACTGGAACCACACAGCCCCATAGGAAACTTACGGAGGCAGACTCCCCAGTTCATATGGGGAATGCATACTGCTACACCCCTCAAGGGGTGCACCAGCCCTTCCCTGAGTGCCCAGACATCGCCTCTGGCTGATGTGTAGTGGGATCATCTCCTCCCCACCACTTTTGGAATGCTTTAATTGCAGAGAGGAAGCAGGGACTGCAGTTGTGCCTCACTGGGAGAGAGTTTAAAAATGGTGAGGCTGAAAAAGACCTGAAGTGATATGGTAAAATTCACTCCTGTCCACAAGGCCCACACAAGGTGCATGTGTAACAGTTGTTACACTACACAAGCCCTTGTTACAGGAGTGTTCTAGGCCTGTACATATGTAAATAGTTGATTGATAAAGTACCAGTAGATGGTGCTTAAGAACACATAGCAACTGCTGGATTTTATAAGACCAATAAAACCTGATGTTGTGCCCTGCAAACAGCTTCCTGTGTACAACTCATAACAGCCGTATTTTGATAGTTTAATAGGACTTAAGTGGTATATGGGCCTCATGTGGGCTCTCTGCATAGGAGTGAGTTGTATGCCTAGTGAATAGAAGACTGGATATTAGCTTTTAAATGTGATATGGTAAGAAACAAACAACGAAGAAAAAGCCAGGATTGCCTATACAGTGGTTGGCTTTACATCATTGACAAGCAAGCTTCTTGTTTCTTTCTGTGAGTCACTTCACTAATGAGAACAATCCTAGAATATAACTGAAGAAACGCCTATTGATTTTGATGTGCTTTGGATCAGGGCCTTTCTTCTGGGCACCCGAGTATCAGAGACACATCTATGTGTAGACTTCAGTGACAGATACCACCATTCTGAAGGATAACGATCAGGAGACCAGCCTCCTATGCTGTCAGGCCTAGCAGTCAGAGCAGGAGTCAGGCCTAGTGGTCAGAGTCCAAATACCGACGCCCAAAGTCCAAGCAGAGTCAGAGCTGGGGATCTGAGCCACAGGTCAGAACTGAAGAGTCCGAATGCCAGAGCCCACGGTTGAGATAGAACCAGGGAAGATGGTCAGAACCAGATTACACGGAATCAGGGAAGGCAGGGACAAGACTGGGGGCAGGGTAGACTCTTGGCTGGAGTGAGGCAAGGACAGGGAAACAGAGAATCCACAGATATGTGCATTAAGCAGCCACTGATCCTCTGCAGCTGTTGGGCTTACAAGCAAGCCACCTATGACAGCAGGTTCTGCTGTGGCTAAACTGCACTTGTTGGCCACCTGATGACTGGGCAGGTGCAGCTGCAGGCCCCTTGGGGTGAGCAATAGAACATGGTAATCATGTACAATACCAATATTGGAATTATACGACACCCAGGAAAGGAACTGAAGAGGGATAGGACTCGAAGGAGAGAGATAAGCCCAGGTGAAGCAAGAGCAAATTCTCTTAGAATGGAAACAATGAAAGCCTCATTGCCTGGGTCATTTAAAACTCAGATCAAATGAAATAGTGGCAAACATACTGTAGAGAATAGTTGAGCACTGGCAGGGATGGGGGAAGATTTACAATATGATTCAATAGGTTTTTATCCATCTCTGATTCTAAGACAGAGTGAAATAAAACTGGTAGAGAAGTAGAAATTGTATTTTAAAGCTTCTGAGGGTAAACAAACAATAGAGTTTTAAAAAAATGTAAAGCAAGACTGCAAGATACTTCAAGTTCAAACTTGAAACTGAAATATAAACTGAAATGTAAACTGAAATGGTTTACAACTAAATTAATATTAATAGATACAGGTTCATTTAAAAAGAAGTCATTTTTTGTTTTGGTTTGGCTTGATCCCTGCAGGATTTGAAACCCACACTATAGAGCATTGTGTTTGTGCATGACAACCAGGAAGTGTGACTGCCTAGAATCTGATAAAGAACAGAAGAGACAGTCTCCCTTTTATTCTTACTCATATGGCATGCATAGCTTTACAAAACAAAATATATACTGGTCAGATCCCATATACATACAGCTGAAATGGTGGAGAATTGATAGACATTGTGGTAGCTGCTTAGTGGTAGAAGATTAGGCAAAAAGGAGTGGCTTTTAGGTAGAAATTTGAGAACCGAGTTCAAACAGCCTTGTTCAGGAGAGCACTTAAGCGTGTGTTTGAGTCTCATTGAAGTCAGTGAGTTCAGCATGTGCTGAAGTGCTGTTCTGACCTGGGATGGATTTAACTAACTAACTACAGGTGTAAGTGCTTTCCTGAATCATGGTTTGATCAAGGTGTGTGCTGTATGATTGAATATGACCATTTATATCACTGATATTACCACTGTTATACAATTGCAACAAATCCTGTACAAAGTATGTACAAAGGTGTCAATGGAAAAGTTACAAATCTATCAAATATGATTATCCTGGTTAAATCCATGTATCATCTTTGTATCTAAAATTATGAATATTAGCTATGGACCTGTATCTTACACATGCTGTATTCCTGGGTAACACCCACCAGACAAGATTTACATTAAGAGTAGATAGCTACGTGTTATTGACCCATTAAGAACACTCAGGGCCGGCTTTAGGCCGATTCCCCTGAATCGGGCCCCGCACCTAAAAGGGCTCCACGCCCTAAAGAAGAGCGCCTAACTTAGGCGCCTTTTTAATTTTTCTACTCACCTGGCGGTGGTCCGGGTCTTTGGCAGCACTTCGGTGGCAGGTCCTTCACTCGCTCCAGGTCTTTGGCAGCATTTCGGCAGCGGGTCCTTCAGTGCCGCGGAAGACCCAGAGCGAGTGAAGGACCCACCACCGAAGTGCCGCCGAAGACCCGGACCGCCGCCGGGTATTCGAATCAGGCCCCGCACTTCCTAAAACCAGCCCTGAGGACACTTCTCTCTAACACTGGGCCATAGAAGAGACACTCATTTTGCCCAGTAGGTCTTCATTCGGGTGCCTCAAAAAGAATCTAGGCCATGGCTGCCTCATGCGTCATCAAAGCATGTAAGGACATGTGATATGCTCATGTGACCCCGGACTCCATCTTGGGCCAGTAACTTTCCATAAACAAAGACTTTGTTTCAGACAGCAAGTTTCCAGGCACATGGCAAAGGACATAAAAGACCCCTGAGATATCTCCATTTTGCCTCTTTCCTGCCCTGATTCTCTGGACTGTGGATTTACAACTAAAAGATGCATTTTGAACTATGGACTGAGGACTTTCCAATATTTTGAAAATTACCAGAGAGACTTTACAAGCCTTCAGTCTATTCCATCACTACAATTATTTGTATGTATATGATCTATTAACCCCCTTCTTCTATTATTAAACCTTTAGTTTTTAGTTACTAAAGGATTAGCATCATGATTATGAGGTAATATATGAATTATATATCGACCTGGCTAAGTGGTTGATCTCTTGGGATTAGAAGGATCCTATATTTGATTAAATTGATTTTCAGTAACCACTCATTGTAGAGTCCAGTATGTGGGTGGTGAGCCAAAGGCTGGAATGCCTACAAAGACTGCATTTTTGGCTTCTTGTTAACCAGTGTGGTGAGACAGAAGTTTACTGGCATGGTATAAACTAATGATCGAATAACCACCAGTTTGGGGTGAGTCTGCCTTATTTCTCAGCAGTTTGTCCTGAATTTGGCATCCTCAGCTGTGACCCAGTGAGAAACAATGATATGAGGGAAGGGTTATTAGTTTTCACCTGAAAAGAGGGAGGTTCTTTCAACCATAGAAACAGCATGGAAAAAGGCACTGAAAATTGTTGGTACTCAGTGAAATAAACAAGATAAATGATGAAAAGTAAATTGGATGAATTTTTTAAAAATCTAAACCAAAGGAAATGGTTAAGCTGAATATTCAGAATATATTCCTAAAAGGAAATGTTAATCTAATTCCTAATAATCAGAAAAGGAAATATTTTTAAAAAAACCTTATGATTTTTAACCAAGTGCTATTCCTTTAAGAGAAGTGGCTTGGTCCAGGGGACTTTCATGCAGTGTTTTATATGTATAAATTCAACAAGCTGTAAAATATCCAACTATCTAAGTTCTTGCATAGGTGAGTTTCAAAAAGAGTTTGTTTAAACTAGAACAAAGGAGTAACTCAGAATAATAGAAAATGTGCGAATGACAGAAATAGTAACAATAGCATATTGTCAATTATTCCACTATCCATCATTCTCCACAATTTCCACTTTTTGTTCCTCAGAAATAGTGAGCCTGAGTTTAAATATAAGTGCTGCAATTTAAACACCAGCCATGATTTAAAAAAAAAAAAAAGAAAACAGGGGTTACTGTGGCATTTAAGCTTTGTTTAGACACTTATTTTAAATACTACTATACTCTTGCAACAAGTTTAGGGAGGCTGTAAACCAACATTTAGAGAAATAACAAGGTTCCACAAGTTATAAGGTTAATTCAAGTCTGCATGTCTCCAGGCACAATACCAATACAAATTCTTAAGAATTCATTTGGACTTCAGTGGAATTTGCCTAAGTAAAGAATTCAAAACTGAGCATAAAACTGACCATAACTGGCACAACCTTGATGCTTGTTAGAAAAGTGCTATAGAATTGACTCAAAATCCTACATTTTGCAAAAAAAAAAAAAAAAGAGTTACTATTAGATTTGGAACATTGCTATAGAACATTGGCTGTAGTATCTTTTTAGTAAGGAAAAAATAAGGGGGGGGCAGACAAATCAGGAATAACCAATGTTTCATGTTTTATTCAGATTTGAATCAATTGCCTGTCTTTTCCTTTCATCATGCTGATTCTGTTTAAACCCAAATCCAGAAGCATTAAGGATGGATCATGGACCTTATAAAAATAAACAGATTCAGTTTAGCCACAAGCTACCTTAGAAAAAAGACAGACTTAAGATGTATGGAAGCCACAGAATTATGGACTTTTTGATAACAAACTAATAGTATGGAAAAAAAAAACAAACTTACTTTCTTTGCCTCACAGTGATCATTCTCTATGGATGTACTTCAATAGCCTCAGTGGTTATGATCTAAGTAGTGCCACGCTTCCACTGTGGTTTCAATTCCACTTAATAACCATCACTACCTCGGTAGGTAGAATAATAATCTCCTTATAACAGCCCCACAAACATCACAGTACTTGCAACATCCCAGCAAACTTCAGTAAGCTAAGATGTTCTTTTTGTTGACAAAAATGAATATACACTGCTCACATGTGTCAAGGAGAAAGCAGGGCTGTATTGCTCCAGTACGATACGAGACACCAGTAAAATATGTTCAGATGAAATCCATAAGACAAGGTGCAAGGCTCACATATAGACCTTCTTAACTTTCTGCAATCCTCCTCAAGTGCTCAGACAACTGGTAAATTTTTATCTCATGCAGCGTACAGTGGGCCAGATTCTCAGACAGTGTAAATCAATGTATTCCCACTGACTTCAATGAGGCAACTTTAAGCTATGTCCATTTGCACCAGCTGAGAATCAGCCTCAGCATGAGTTGCATACTGATAAATAGTACTGAATGTTTGGGGCTAGATAGGGCACTAGCTACATGTGCTCATGGAAATTAGGGGGAGGGCACAAACAGATTTTTCCCTCCAATGTTTTAGCAACAAGGAATGTTTTTTTTTGCTTTTCTGGGTAAATCCTATAAGCATCAGCCATGCACTTAAGCACTGATTTGTCAGAGAAACAAATTCTGCTCCTATTGAAGTTAATATCAAAACTCCCTCTGATTTCAGTGAAACTGGATTTGGCTCCAAGAGAGGACACAGACTTTACTGTATGCACAAATTTCCCAAAAGAATTACACCACAACTAACAAAAAGCATTTCTCCAAGATCTAACCACCTCTACAGTCAGCTAAGCAGAACTTCTACAACCATGCATACCCTCACTCTCTTCTTGCTTACACTCATTTTATGTTCCCCTTCCCTGGTGCACCACACTCAAGGGCCTGAAAGGATTGCCGTCACAGGGGTTAGCAATCAGCAAATCTGTGGGAGGCTGACCGTGGGAGGCTGGGGCGGGACTTAAGATTTGTGCAGGGAACTACAGTGGGGGTTAGTGGGGAGCTGGAGTGGAATTAAAAAGGAAGCAACCTGGGCAGGAGACCAAGTTGGTAAAATCTGAATCACGGGTTGTCTAGGGAGGGGAGACAAGGAGCTGTAGCGAGAGTGACGTTGGCGTCATAACAGAAGGAATCAGCATGGAGCAAGTGTTCCAGTGGGTTCTGTTGTGTAGAAGAGAACTTCTTACTCCTTTACAAGTAACCAATGTCAGTGCTCTGTGTAGCGTTGGCTTTGAGCTCACCAGTCACATTACTTGGTTTCCTAGCATTGCTTTTCTGCTCTTTAGTTAAAAATCTGTACAAGTTACAGGAGTCCACCAGAACGTTAAACTGTCCCCAAAAATTCCTTCTGCTTAGTAATAGGAAAATAATAATTTGGGCTTCATTGACAGAACTATATAGAAAATACATGTCTGTGCTGCTGAATAAAATGCTGACAGTTTGAAGGCATTGCCTTAATTGTCAGGGGCTTCCTCCCTGCTCTGACTATAAATCTTAACATAAATCCTTAAGGAACCTGGAGCCTTAAAATTCCACCTCTCTTGTAGAGGATTTTCTTGCCTGCCAGGTGCATGCCACTGAGCTACGGCAATGGTTAAAGTACTTTCCTGCAGGATAGATGAGATCTTTGGGATGCAGGGCTGCACAGAGCATCTAGGATAATGCAGCCCTTGCATTCCAGTTCACAATCCACCAAGAGAAAATTGGTTCTCATGACCACAATAGCTTGGACTATTGCCCACAAACAATTCAATCACACATTACATTTTGCTAGGATGCTTCATGGTCGGTCAACTTCTTTTGTTACTTTGTGATTCTTATTATTCCTGATTTTAATAGACAGCAGGACTTTTATTTTAAACCCCTATTGACCCAATTTCCTTTAGAATTGGAGAACTGGATTACTCATCTCTCTCTCTCATGCTGGCACAATCAACCTAATAAAAAATGATAATTTTACGTAAGTGTTCAGACCTATTTCTGGACATTATTCCTTGTGTCGCTGATGAACTCTGGGAATTTCAACGAGGCTGTCAGAGTTCCTCTGCGATGAGAGAAGAATGTTCTAAGCAGTTGTATATCATGAAAGTAGGCCTTCTGATTTTGATATGCTGTATACACCTCTACCCCGATATAACGAGACCTGATATAACACGAATTTGGATATAACGCGGTAAAGCAGTGCTCCGGGGGGCAGGGCTGCACACTCCAGTGGATCAAAGCAAGTTCGATATAACACGGTAAGATTTTTTTGGCTCCCGAGGACAGCATTATATTGAGGTAGAAATGAACTAGAGATGAGCTCGAATTGCACATTTTGCCCCTGAAACAAGGTTTAGATCTGAATTTTGAACACCCCAAAGTGGAGCTGGACAGAACAGGGCTTTCAGTCCAGTTCATTATAAAGATAAAAGCCATTTGCAAAAAATCTGGATCTGGATCCATGTTTGAATTTTGACCACCACCGAAGCTCTAACATTTTGATTTGGGCCCACCTGTCATATCATTTGGCCTTCTGCTTTTTAGAGCATACAGATGGTGACTTCCTGTTGGAGAAATGCACTAAGCCAAAGACCAAATATTAAAGGTATATGAACATGTTGGAGTTCTGAAAGGAAAATGGATGCCAAGGGGGAAAGACTTTTAGGAACTACCTGATTTCTGAGTAAAAGAAACAATCATAATAAAAATGATTAAACCCATATTCATCAGTCGAATCAAATTTGTAGCTGAAGTGCAAGATGAGCAACATTAATCTAGTGGAACTCACTACCACAAGATATCCCAGAAGCAAAGAGCTCCCCAGACTGCATAAAGTATTAAACTTGTATATGAATAATAAGTACATACACAATTACATTAAAATAAGATAACAAATAAGGGAACCTCAGGCTTCAGGGTATAATCTAATTACCAAGGATTGTAGCTCAGTGGGCCAGTTTGCCTCTATTATATTCATGGTTTTGCATTATATTCTGCTTTATTATATTCAGCTGTAATGCAAGGAACCTACAGGCTTGTATCCTGTAAGACATTGGCTTCAGCAGTTAGCATGAGGCTTGAGGCCTATGAACTTTGGCATAGATAAACTTAGATAACCCATATATTTTGGGGAACTAGAAGTAGAGGGTAAGGGGGAATTTTGTCCATAATGACATCAGCAAACCACAGAAATATGAACTAACACCATCTTCTGGAAGATTTTGGATGGAACATCCAAATCGCAAGAGTGCCAGGGCAATGAATTGACGTATATGATAATGAGTTAAAATCATAAATATACTAACCTATAGATGGACACCTTAATATTAGTAAAGGGAGGAAATACAAATAAGGAAGAGGGGAGAAACCCCTACGGAATATGCATTAGACATGGTAACGTCCGTGTAACATACTATAAAAGCTGCAGCCCAGCCTGTGGGCAGGAGGAGAGGGAGATGTAGCCCTTGAGAGGGGCCAGAATGATGGCCATTGGTGAAGATGAGGAAGATGACAGTGATGAGGAAAATAATGGCTAACATTTCAGGTTATTCCCCAATGGATGGTGTAAGTATGAGGGTTCAGATCTACTTTCTGTATTATCTCTATCTATCTTACTGAGTTAGAGTGTGTGTGTGATTTTGCTGGGGGCTTGGGATGGGAGTGGGAGGGGGCGAGGGCAAGAGCTTCTGCCCTTCAGGGGAACTGGGGTTCAGTGCTTTAGGCAGTGGGAGAACTGTGGCTGAGGGCTTCAGCCCCACAGCTCTGCTCCTGGTTTCAGCCCCGTGGGGGTGCTGGGGCTCAGGGCCCCATGCTTCAGTCGCAGGGCCCCATGGCCCCCTGAAACCAGCTCACGGCCCCTTAGTGGGTGGCAGTCCCCTGGTTGAGAACCACTGACTTACAGAAACCTGCAGTCCATCGTGTGCTCGCCCAGAGACCAAGAGAATTCTAGCTGAGCCAGTGAGAATTCCTCCTTTTAATTATAACACAGACCAAAGAGATGGTTGCGGCCCCAAAGAGTTTACAAACTATGTCAATTCTCCTCAGGCTCCTACTGCAAAGTAGCTCAGCTAGTGCTTATAGCCCCACTCTGCCCCACACAGAGGCTTGACAGATGTGGTAGTGACAGATGTGGTAGTGACAACAGCAGCACTGTATTTAAGATGCATTCATTTCTACAGTTAAAAAAAAAATCTAAGGTGAAAGATGTGGCATCATCAGAGGTGTCATAAACCAGTTATAGCACCCACAGTATGCTAGCCACCTTGCGGACCATATGGGACAGATACTCCCTGCCCTACAGACCATGCAATCTAATGGGAGCACCAGGCTTAAAGTAAATTGAAACAGGAGAAGGAGGGGGGATATAGGGGAACAGCAGTCCCCAAACCAGGGAGAGAAGGGGGAGCTTTCTTTCCCTCTACTTTTACCAGAGGAGGGAGAGCAGTGCTTCTCCTCTCCCCACTTCAGCCCTAGCCCATCCTTCCCTTAACCCAGGGCCGGTTCCAGGCACCAGCCGCCCAGCATGTGCTTGCGGGGGGGTTGTTACGGCAGGGGCAGCTTGGGGCGGCAAAAAAGTTAGAGCGGTCCCTGCCTTAACCTGTAGTAGATATGATGTATGACAAGCTTCAAACAGGTGAAAAACAGAACAAGCTGCAAAAATAAGCTCACGTGATAACTTGGTTGTTATGCACATATTCTAAAATTTGTACAAAATTTGTTATTGTTGTAATTTTATGCCCAGCCCAATAAAACCCCCTTTCCAGGGCAAAGTGCCCTTTACCCAGAATGCTCCATCATCCCTCACCATCCCACCTCTCTGCCGACCTCCCTCACCATCCTCACTCTACCAGGCAACTGAACAACCACAGAGATTAATGGTGGATTTTAACTTCATAATCCTTCTTTATGGATGAAGATAACTTCAGAGATTCTGTTAGCATGGATACAAACAAGCCTACGGTGGAAGATTTGACAGATGAAGTGTGCTAGCCACAGCAAGGAGAGAGATTCCAGAGGATAGAAGACGAGAGACTGAGGAGAATGACATGGAGATTTACTGCTCCAGGCATGCTGCTGAAAAAATGTACTGCTTGTCCACAACAATGAAGTGCCAGTAATGTGGGTGAATGGCAAAGACCTACTTGTTCTACTGGTGAGATGAAAGTTTTACAAAATAGCAGTTTCTGAATTAAAACAAAGCAGGATGATTGGGGTTTCTTAATGTAATGATTACAGTATTTGTAAGAGTTTAATGTGACCCATATTTCTTAAACACCATGAATAGAAATGTATTCACTTAAATATACAGAAATCCATTATTGAGCATGTCACATAAAGGACTCCTCAAAATTAGCCTCACTGCAATGAAACTAACTGGGGAACAAGTAGCCCTTGGTTCCATTTCAAAGAACCCTTTTATCTGGGATGGCTGCTTATTTTGTACACATGTGAGTGTACCCGAGCATCCCAATTATGTGGTTTTTAAGTTACAGAACCATATGGACCAGCTTCACCAGTCCATTCTGGCTGATTGTGCTGCTCCAGTAATGCAAAGCAGCCATAAATCCACATTAACTGTCCTGTTAAGACGGGTTTATTGTTACCGTGCATCACTGGAACTGGGTAAAGCAGTTGGAATATCCTAGTGAAAATGGACCATAGGTTTGTTTGGGTCACCGAAGAACTAAGCAGTGTTCTTAAAAATGTTAATGTCTTTTTAAATACATAACCCATGTCTGAGTTCAGAAAGGCAAACGCAAAGATATAGACAGTGCGAGTGCCTTTAATAAAGGCTTCCAAAACAAGCCAGCTGTTCTGAGCCTGTTGTGTTCTCTAATAAATAACCTTCTCGAAGGAAACTATGGCTTTGATGTCTGCGAGTCACTCCCAGCTGCCTACGGCCAGCAAGAAAACATCACAGAATCCAATTTGATGAGAGTCGCCAATGACACTGTCAAGAAAGTACACTGCTGTACATCAGCCTTAAGTGAGTGAAGGAATTTCAAATTGTACACGTTCAAATGCTGCAATTCTGAGTTCACATGTGGTGACTCTGACAGATCCTTTTCAGCTGACCCGTCACCTCCAACTCCACCTTAAAATGAGAGCCAGAGTATTAGCAGCAAACAAGATTGTAGCTTCATTGCATTAGTGACTGTACAAGCCCTGAGTAAGACAGTACGCCTATTTACATGTACTGAGACGGAAACCACTTAGTCTCGTCACATAATTAACATTCCTGCTGTGATAGCATTCATTCCCCAAACCACTCGCATTTAAATTCTTCTGACTGATCTGAACCACTTGGGCTTCTGGGATCCCAGAATGGCTGGGAAAAGGAAAGCAACAGCAGAACAGCAAACACTCAGTCAGGAAGAAGTCGTACCTCCTGGATACTACTATGTGCACACAGATGCGATGCAGCACAGAGCAGCATTCGGAAAGCAATTTGTAGCCCTTTTCATTGTGATTGACAAGCCAATTAATGCCAAAAATTGCCTTTACAAAGTAGCTTCGGCAACTCTGAGCACCGCACTCCAGTGACAGCACACTCATTAAGTTTAATCTGTCCAGCTAAATTACAAATTCTAGATGCTATCAAAGGGTATCCACATCCTGTCAAAGTGGTTTCAACTATGTGTATGCATAAACACATGCACATTAGAGCTTACAAACAGTTTGGGAATCCAAGTCCATATGCAATGGCCATACTAGGCTCTGAACCAATGTCAAAGTTTTACAAGATAGTTTGGCAGGGACTTAGAGACCACTGCAATGCAATGGTCAAAGTGAAGTTACTCTGGATTTACCCAGTGTAATTGAGATCAGAATCTGGCCCTTACCATCTAATACTAGGTACACGCTGGATATGATGTTAGCTATCCCAGTCTAGTCAAGTGTCCTAGAAGGAAACAAACAAATCTGGATGATCAAAGCCGCTTTGTGGCTCCAGGGAAAGTGATTTCTGGTGTTAGGTGACATAAAATCATCTCAGGTATAAATTATTGTATTTTGGGGAAAAGGGAGAATAAATTCAAATTAATATCAACTGAGTTATTGCACTGTGGGTCTCTGTGCATGAACACTAATTTTATTCTGTGACACTGATTTGAGAATGCAGACTTGAGGGGGAATAGTCCTAACTCAATTCACAAACCTATTAGCATGTAGTTCCCCTGAAACTAATGAGATTTATGTAACTAAAATCCCAACACGTGCATGTTCTTTTGTGCAGGAGATAGATTGTAAAGTATGATTTCTCGTACTCGTGTGCTTTTAGCTTTGATATATATATTTTAATAAAAGGAAGTTGCCTTCCTGCAAACTGTACTTAATGACAAAAATTACCATTAAGGACAACCATCACTTCAGTTGATGATGAGATATCATCCATAAAACCCATCAAAAAATTGTTATTTCAAAAGGGCAGTTTCATGGCTTCCCAATTATAGTTATGACTCGTTTTTTGCAGAGGGGAGAAAAGCAGTACATTTCTTTTGTATGCTTTGTGAACAGTTTTTTGACACATTTAAATTGCTTAGAGTAGGTTTCCTTTCAAAACAATAGTGGTGGCTTATTAGAGCTTATAATGGAAACATTCATAGATGAAATTCAAGCACAGTACTTTTGCTCAGAAGACTATGGGTAAAATCCTGGCCCCCTTGAAGTCAAAGGCAAAAATCCCAACAGGATTTTCACTCTCTGCCTACCTAGGTCCCTAGAGCTCATAATCACAGTATCAGAGCACCTTGCAAATATAAGACTATCACTCTTCTTCTCTGAAGGCCTGGAAGTGGATTCTCATGTTGTTTTTTTGTTTTGTTTTTTTAATACTGCTCCCACTTTTGCTTTGACACTAGCACATCTGGTGCTTATACTGACTCATTTCCCAAACACAGTATCAGTAGCTACATTCTCCCTAAAGCCCTGGATTATGTAGCAAGGTTCTCCAGTTTCATACAAATTGACAGTTTGATTTGAAATTTTCACCCAGAGTCAAGAGGAAGTCTCCCTATTAAGGACAGCATAAGCATGTGCTTAATTTTAAGCACCTGCAGTAGTCCCTTGAGACTTAAGTACATGACAAATGTTAAGCACATGTGTTTTCCTGAGTTGGCACCCAGATTCTGATCTTTGTTACAATGAAAAGTGGTCTATAAATTGTGGTTGTCGTCATCAGTGAAAAAAAAAATGAAGGACTAGAAACAAATGGCAAATGAAAGTTACATGACTGTACTAGAAGAACTGATCTGTACACTTACTACTTATAATCACTTAAAATCCATCTTTCTGTAGTTAATAAATCTGATATGTTTTTTACCTAAAACAGCGTGTTTGACATGCAAGGGAAATCTGCTCAGGAACGAGGGCTGGTGCAGGTCCTCTCCACGTTGGGGCGGACTGGGTAATAAATTTACACTGGCCAGGATTCTGATCAGGGCAAGACAGTACAGCTCTGGGGTCCTAGGCTGGGGAGCTGGGGGGAATTGGCTGGAGCCTCTATTGTTGGTTCATGAGGAGCTGGTGAAAACATTCATGTAACTAATATGGGTGTGTCCCTGCCTGTGGATGGCTGTGTGAGTGCAGGACTTGGAGGGGTTTGGAGCTTGTCAAAACATCACAGTGTGAGAGGCATAGGCACCAACTCGGTGGGTGCTCTGGGGCTGGAGCACCCACAGGGAAAAATTGGTGGGTGCTCTGCACCCACCAGCAGCTCCCCACCCCACCCCAGCTCACCTCTGCCTCCAACTCCTCCCCTGAGCATGCGGCGTCCCCACGTCTCCTCCCAGTACTTGCCACCACAAAACAGCTGTTTCGTGGTGTAACAAGCTGTGTGAGGGAGGGGGAGGAGCAGGAACGCGGCGCACTCGGGGGAGTAGGTGGGGAAGAGGCGGGCCGGGGCTGGGATTTGGGGAAGGGGTCCAATAGGGGAAGGGAGGGGGCGGAGTTGGGGCAGGGACTTTGGGGAAAGGGTTGGAATAGGGGTGGGGCAGAGGTGGAGTCGGGATGGGCCGGGGGCAGGGGTGGGTCGAGCACCCACTGGCACCAGGAGAAGTTGTCGCCTATGGTGAGAGGGATCCCAGTTTGGTAAGCCAAAGGGTTCAGCAGTACCCCAGTTAGAGGTTGTACCCAGCGGAACCCATCACACTAATCCAAAGGCCAATGGAAAGATACCAATTGACTTCAACCACCTTTGGATCAGGCCCTATCAGAGTAGACAAGGGAGAACCTGGCACAAACCTGACACAATAAATTAAACTATTTCTTATCAGTGAATTGTTATGCTTTAAAAATATACTATTTCCCAAGTACCATCAGTAATAATAATTTTGCAAAATGCTTAAAATGCGGATTAGATATTTATGAGAAAATACGTATTTCTGTTTCATCATTATTTAGCCCCAGCTAATGAGCACTGAAAATAAAGTAGAATCTGCTAAAGTCTGGTCTGACACAATACAAATAATGATGCTTTCATTTAAAATGCATAGCCAGAGATTTTTAAATGGAGACTCGCTAGGTCAAACTCATCTCTGGTGTAACACTACTGATGTCACTAGCATTCTATCAGGGATTAATTTGGCCTATGATTGAGCTATGAAAAGAGTACAAAATAGTAATAAGAACTGAGTAATGTTACCAAAAAATTGCACTTCTTTGCATTTGAGTCAAGCTTAGTAAGACAGTGAAATCCACTGGTTACCCACTCAACTAGACAGAAAATATTTACAATGTCTGTTGTTCCACAGACAAGTATTCCTTCATTGCACCATCTCATTCTCTAATGGATGGCCTCTGACCCAGTGACTGAAGGCTTCAAAGTGTGGCTACCACATTGCTAAAAATTATGTATTATAAATCCTTTAAAGGAGGATGCTTTACAAGTCAAATGGACCAGATAGAGGACTTACATATACACACCATAAGGAGAAAACCACATATCACAAAAACTGAATAGTACTCCAGTTTTTAAATCTGCAGACCTGCTATTATATACTGGATAAAATAAGTCTTAGCTATCATTCGAAGGGCAATCATATTGAAGATTTCTGGTTAGAAAAAGCTTTAAAATAACAAACATTGGATCAGAACAATCCAATGGAGTTACTCAGGTAGAAATACTGCCCAGTAAAAGTATTCTAGATTGCCTTCAGAGTATGGCTTTCACAATTTGACAGCTACATTTAATTCCACTTAAAAAGCCTGGCTACATGTTGAGATGGTACCTTCACATCCAGAATCAGCATGGGACGGTCCTACTAGATCACTGATACTCACTGAATGGGCAATGGCTGGGTTGCGCTAATGGTAATGCAATTAGAGAGGGATAATGGGAGTCAGAATCACCAACCCCCCATTATATCACAACCTGTAACTTTCACTCATGCGGGTTTCCCCGGTGGGACAAATTCTGTTCTCACACTAGTTTAAAGCTGGAGTCACTTCATTGAATCAATGAAGTGACTCCTGATTTAAACAAGTAAAACACAATTTGGCCAATAGCCTTCAGTGCATGACCCTGCATGACTATAGACTACTCAGATGAGAAAGGGTTGCCAGATAGGACTCTGTGTCCTACTCCATTTGGCAAACATTTATTCCCCCCTACACACACTATGTTTTCAAAGCAGCTGAAATCCATCAGTGTGTTTGTGTTTAACAAATGCAGTGTCAAAAGACCCACTAATATAGGCATAGTTCTGGGAATAACTGCTGCCTTCAGACCAGCAGAGGGCATGTTAAACATTGTTTTGAATACCAACATCAGTAATGCTGACCCAATTTGGTTTTTAATTTCTTTACAATTAAATAGTAGAATTAAAAGAAAAAATAAGACCTAGAGAAAATTCAGAGCCTCTTTTCAACTTACAGTAGAATTTTTTTTAGACTGTAAACATCTAGGGGGCAGGATCAGGTCTCCGCTGTGTTCCATACTGCGTCGTAAATAAAAATGATCAGTTGCAGAGCATAAAATCTTTGAAGATTTTTTTTAAAGAGGGCATAAATTCGTTCCATTGTTAAGTAAATGATCTACAAATACTTTGCCCATGGATACAACTACTTAGCAATTGACAGTGTGTGGTTGCAGGTGCTTTCTAGACAGTTTGAGATAGTAATACAGGTTAACAGGCTAGTGCATTAGTCTCATTGACATTCCAAATGAAAGGTGATGTTTATGGCTGTTTGATAATTTTAAATCTATTTTATATCTATATAATTTAGTAAAACACAAACATGGTGTGGCATATTCTACTCTCAGTGGCACCAAGGAAACCCAACTGACTTCAGTGCTATCACATGGATATAACAAAGCTCTTAATCTTTGCTTCCTGAGCTCTCCCGGCTACCTCCTCTCTCAATTACTGTGGACATCACCATCATCCTACCTGTCACTCAGGCCCATAACCTGGTGTCATCTTTGACTTGGACTTCTCTCTAGGTTCATCCAAGCTCAATCTAAGTCCTGCCAAGTCTTTCTGCAAAACGTCTCTCAGATATGGCCTTTCCCAGCATCTGCATAGCTAAAATTCTATTCCAGACTCTTATCTTGCATGTCGATTACTGCAACATGCTTCTGTCTGGCCCTGACAAATGCAATCTTGCCCCACTTGTATCCATTCAGAATGCTGCTGTAAAGATCATTTTCCTAGCCTGTCACTTTGACAACCACCTTTGCATCCCTCCATTGGGGTTTTCTTCTATATTGCATCAAACATAAGTGGCTTCTATTAACTTCCAAGGCCCTTTATGGCCTATCCCCACCCTACCTATCATATCTCATTTGCTGCTGAGATGTCAACCTTCCCCTCTGACCAGCCCAGGATGCTATCTCCATTGCTCAGCTCTTAAATGTTCAAAGTAGCACCTTTGTGCTTTCTTCCAGGCTGCCCCTCTCTCTTGGGAAGAGCTTCTGATAAACCTAACTCATTATCCTCCTTCCAAACCCTTCTTAAAGATCTCCTTTGCTGTGATGCCTACAAAAACTGTAACAGTTTGCTGGTGCATTGATACCACTGCCTTTCATGCTGACCAATATTGTCCCATTGTTTCCTTGTAACTCCCCATCTATATGCATCTGTTGTCTCTTGCCTTATACTTAGATTGTGAACTCTTTGGGGCAGGCACCATCTTTTTGTTCTGTGTTTGTACAGCGCCTAGCACAATGGGGTGCTGGTCCATGACTAGGGCTCCTAGGCCCTGTGATAATACAAATAATAAAATAATAATCATAGAATCATAGAATATCAGAGTTGGAAGGGACCTCAAGAGGTCATCTAGTCCAACCCCCTGCTCAAAGCAGGACCAATTCCCAGCTAAATCATCCCAGCCAGGGCTTTGTCAAGCCGGGCCTTAAAAACCTCCAAGGAAGGAGACTCCACCACCTCCCTAGGTAACGCATTCCAGTGTTTCACCACTAGTAATCAATAACTGTAGACATAGTTGTGGAGAATGCATCATGCAAGAGATGGATAAGACACATAATCTTTCACATCATAATTGCCAGGTTGCCAGTATGAATTCAGCCTAAGTGAAAGTTGTTGTCATATCACAACGGCCAGTGTGAAACGCATTAATTAGTGGCTTCCAACTCATTCGTCGTACACAGGCAGCGTCATCATAAAAATCACCGCCATCCTGGGCAGTCTAGTAATCAATCTCTACAAAGAGGCCAAAGAGGGGATGAGTATGGAGATGGGACGACCTTTTAATCCCTAAAGGAGAATGGGTGGAGTACACAGTCAGAGTAGTCGCAATGAGGCATCATCTGCTCTTCAGAAGTGTTTATCCGGCATATTTCAGACTAAAATTTTTTAAAAACAAAGAATCCCCCAAATGATTCAAGTGAGTGGCTCACAAACATCCGTTTATTTTCACAGCACTCCTGTGAGATGGGTTGGGGAAGAGTGTTATCCCATTTTATAAATGGGAAACTGAGGCAAAGAGATCAGGGTCAAAAGTATCCACTAGTTTGGGGCATCTAAATTAAGATGTTAGGACCTGAATTTTCAGGATACTTTTATAGCACTTTATACATCCAAAGCACAGCTCTGATTAAGTCCAGTTGCAGCAGCGAGTGCTTAGCGGATGCCAGGGTCTCATGCTGGGCACCCAGAAAATAAGGAACACACAATTAGTGACCATCTGTGAAAATTTGGCTTAAGTGACTTGCCCAGCATCACACAAGAACTCCATGGCAGAGGCAGGGATAGAACCCAGTTCTCCAGGCCAGCATTCAACAGCCACAAGACCATCCTTTCTCTGCCTGCAGGCCCCTGTCTTAATCATTACTCTCCTTCCAACTTCTGTAGTAAATGAAGCAGGGGTCCTACAGACAAAAGTCTTTCACTGCACAACCTTGAGTCACCCCCCAGAGCAGGATGAGGCAATGTATAATAAAAGACTATCATAATGCATACGCACGAAGGGTGGAATTAAAGTTGCAAAGGCAGGTGTTAACTTTTGAGTGCTTGATAATGCACCCTTAATAATGTTCTTTTGAACGTAGTTTTTGTGTATATAATTGTAAGTGTAGGACAGGTACACAAAGTTATACATTAATTCTGAGACACACATAGGCTCAAGTGAAAGCCCCAGGCCTTGACACCTCACACAGCTGAGGCAAGTGGATGAGAATTTGGACCCAGATTCAAATTTCACATCATGGGTGTTAGCTCTATAACAAGACTGAGCCAATTCATACACTCCTGAATTTTTGGAGGACTAGAGTTGAAATGGAGATCTAGATCCAGATCCGAAACTACATCGTTCTAATCAACATCTAATCTAAGGGTAGAGCTGGGAAACATTTTTTGGCCAAAATATTTTTTCCCCAGTGACAAATGAAGATTCATTGACACCAAAACATTTAGCAAATTTGTATCATTTTCACCAAATTGTTTTGCTCAAAACAAAATCCTTCAAAAAGAACCCCTCAAAATGTTTTGACATTTTCAAAATGACTTTAATTAAAAGAATTTAAATGAAAATCAAAAATTTTAAAATTATCAACATTGAAGTGAAACATTTTGATTTTGTTCAAAAGAAACCTTTTGTTTGATCTGAAACAATTTTTTTTATTTACTTTTCAATTCATTGGAATTTCTAAAAAAAACTCTTTTCACAGTGATTTTTCTTTTGTATTTTTCAGAATTGCCAGTGAACCAAAGAATTCATTATTTGCACAGTTCTAATTCTGAGATACCGCCACTTTCTAAGTAAAGTGGGAGTGAAATAATAGTGCAGAACCCAAAATAGCCTTGATTTGTGCACCAATGACAGGTGTTTTCTACTGCTTCAATGTGTTTGACTATACTATAATATACTATAAAATATAGAAATACACAGATTATGTATATTCAACAAGTATTAGACATGAAAGGTTGAAGAGGTTATTTAGTTCATTACATCCCCACAGTATGACATTGGAGGATTCATTCTGATTTCACTGTTTCCTGTCTGCAGAAAATATTGGATCATGGACTTTTATTACCAAATAACACAATCTGAATTGTATCTAGCTATTAAATTAAATCACGTGGAAATTATTTGCTGTATTTAAAATAGCTATAAGGGACACTACAAAAAAAAAAACCCCTCATAAATCCTCAGGTCTCATTGTGACATCTTACTCTTAACTCTATGGGAATTTTGCATCTAAGTTGTGTTCTAACTCCCTTAAAAAGAGAAAAGAATATGGAATACAACATTCCACCCCTTACCCCAGAGAATGTTTTAATTTATCCGTCTCTGCAAAAATATATTTTAGATTGTTTAAATCATGGCCCAAATTTAGCAGTCATGCGCATGTTGTTATAAACTACAGCCCTTTTACTACCTATAAGGGCAGGTCTACACTTACCTCTGGAGCGATTGATCCATGGGGGAGAGTGATTTATCGCATCTATTGAAGACGCAATAAATCGACCATCGAGCGCTTTCCCGTCAACTCCAGTACTCCACTGGAGCAAGAAGCGTAGAGTTGATGAGGGAGTGTCAGCAGTTGACCTACCGCAGTGAAGACACTGCGGTAAGTAGATCTAAGTACGTCGACTTCAGCTACTCACGTAGCTGAAATTGCATAACTTAGATCGATCCCTCCCCACCCCCAGTATAGACCAGGTCTTAGACTCACCTATGAATTTGGCCCATTGCCAGTTGAATTTTGGTCATTACAAATTAAAAACACTGACTTTTTAAATCAATCCATTTAAAGTTATAAAATCTGATTCTTCTTTAGTGTACAGCTGCCATTTATAAGTCATATTGGTTGTTTGGATTTTAGAGAAATGCAATCAAATTATTTTTACTCTTAGTAAAGTAAACGCTTCTAGCATAGATTGGGCCAAATCCTTCTCTCCTTACTCACACGCATAGTCCGTTGACAAACAGTAGTCACATCCACTGAAGTTCAAACTGCAATCAAAACTTCTTTCATTAAACTTATTTCCAACTGGCATCCAGTGCTCTATATGCCCTTGAGCAATCTGTATGTCAGTTCTGTGGAAGCTATGTCTATACAGGCAGTGTAGTTAAAGGGAAATTGCAATCAAAATCTATAAGATTATCACAAACCTTTTAATGGCCAACAAAATTGGCCATCTAGACCAAATACAACTTGCTTCAATGATAGGGAAAAACCGGTCTATGATCTGTTTCCAAGATTACATCTGACTACTGTTAACATTGAATGTGAACCTTATACGTAGGAAGCAATCCATTGGCTTCACAGTTAAGATTCATGAATATCTCTGTACCCTTCTAGCAAGGAATGAATGACATATCTGAAGGGACTTGAGAAAACTAGAGATATGTTCAGAAAATATGCTGCATCGCATCAGTGATTACAAAGAAAATAAGCAGTTCTTCAACCCTGCGAATGGAGTACACGTAAAACAGTTGTGAGCTTTGCTCACAGCATCCAGCAAAATCCATTTCCCATCCCAGGCAAGGAAGAAAAAGTCACAATGGGGAAAAAAAAATCAGCTATCCTCATCAGAATCTACCATCTCAAAAGCTGGAAGAACACACACAATGTCTTCCCAGTATTTAGGATTTTTCAGGCATTTGCTAGACATTTTCCACAACGGGCGAACAGAAGATCCAGGTTTCTCTTCCTAGATCAGCTCATCAACGGTTTCCTTCCCCTCTCTGAAGGGGGACTACAGTGCAAACCAAAGGAACAAGCAGTGATGAACAGCATAATAAAGATATAAAACACATACTTACACTTTTGGTGTACAATACTCCCAGGTCTCACTAGCTGGAAATAACTAGCCCATTTCTTTATGGCACTGTTGCTCCCATCTGAGCTACAGAAATATAAAAACATAACAACATGTAACAATAATATAAATGACTGAGAGGCTGGCAATAAATAAGGATGAAATAAGCAGCTCTAAGGCTTTTATAATCTAAGAATCCTTATGATAAATGGTAGATAAATGAATACCTTGCAGGTTTCAGGATGAAAATGATGCTCCAAATGCTGCTCCTTGTCTTGTGTAACAGCTAAGGAAGCTCTGTGCCACTGACATGCTGCCAGGCAGCATTTCATATAGGCATTCGTGGGGTCCTAGTGCCTACCCAAGATATTTCTATTCCCTTTTATATTCAAATAGGTTCACGTTTCACTGATCTGGTGCTAGTGACAGAATCCTTACTGAGAGCTTCCAGTTTCTGATGCTGATGTGCTGTTTCTCTTTTGTCTGTATTAATAGGGATGTCTCCTCTGTAGTGTTTTGGGATTCTCCCTCTTTCCAGTAAGTTTCTTCTACCTTTACAGCTGCACAGAAAGTTTGCAAAGGAACAGCCACATGACTTGTTCCTGGCTCTGTTGCAAACTCAGCTCCCATTGAGTAAGCCTTTGATTTATGGCTTCTTGGGGAAAGTAGGTGAAATTTGCAGCCTTGCACAGTCAGGCTATGAAAGTAGGTAGAATTTCACATTTTGGACTTGGTTCATTCGGTCCTGAAGCACAAAGCAAATCACAATGGGTGCAAACGTTCATTGGTCAAAACTGAAGACTAGATCTGGACAAACCTCTGTAAATCAGAATCAGTTAAACATAGGATGGCCTCATGCATAATTTCCCCTCTTAGACTGGGATCCACCAAGTAAATACACTAGCAGGGAGCAGTGGAAGGAAGTGGGGACATTCAAGCAAATTTGAGGCTCCCTGGGAAACCACTCATTTGAGGTCTTCCACCTCATGGTGCATGGCTCAGATTTCATTGTGTCATTTTCTTCCCTACATCAACCTGCCTCAAACTACTCTGCCATGCTAGATGTGAGGGAGTGGGAAAGATCTGGGAGTGTAAAAGGGAATGTGCCCAGAACTACATGTGTTTGTGGGTGCATGAAGGAAATAGTGGATTCAGGGTTCTTGTTAAACAGGAGAACAGAAGAAACCGTCATGTTCCCCTGGCTCAAAGATATGAAAGATGTCCTGACTCCCCAGGGACCTCTACTCATCACCTGGGAGCCCTCGCTCCACAGGCAGTAGCCCACACTCCTATCCACATGGCCCTGGAGCAGGAGCATTAAATATGCCACCAGCTTTTAACCTGGCCCTGATGTGATGGAGCCTTCATGGCTTGGATCTGAACCGGCCCCGCAAACAAAAACACTTTCTTATAACCCTAATCAAGAAGTGAGACACTACCACTTACAGTGAGTGCACTGACATCACTTACATTAAGAGCACTTTGCTGGAATTTGTTCCTGAAAAGTATACTGACTATATTGATAAAACAGCACAGTGTTTGGCTTGTGATATGGGAAAATGGTAATTCCCCTGCAGGAAAAACATTTTAAAATACCTGACACATGATGTAAGCCGGTGCAGTCCAAAGATCTTCAGAAGTACTTTTATGAGTCTCAAGGATAAATCAGTTCTAAAGAGGTGGTGAACTCTGAGTGTTATTTAGAACAAACCAATGGAAATAAATAATTGCAAATGGATTGGAAGCCTGGGCATAGTTTATTTTTTAGAATGTGGATCAGGAATAACAAATATCTCTACACAGGGGTTCAAGCCAAAATGTATGTTGTTTTTCTCCTCCAAAGCTATATGGACTATTATCTAAAGTCTATGGAATTTCATAAAAGTTCCATGGTAAGTTTAATTGTGTTTGTATTTTCTTTACTCATCCACTAATGCTTGAAAAAAGAACAGGAGTACTTGTGGCACCTTAGAGACTAACAAATTTATTAGAGCATAAGCTTTCGTGGACTACAGCCTATGCATCCGAAGAAGTGGGCTGTAGTCCACGAAAGCTTATGCTCTAATAAATTTGTTAGTCTCTAAGGTGCCACAAGTACTCCTGTTCTTTTTGCGGATACAGACTAACACGGCTGCTACTCTGAAACTAATGCTTGAATTCACTATCACAAAGAAGGTGGAATTACTCCAAGAAATCAACATGTTAAACTGAATAGTCAGTCACATTTTTAAACAAACAGGGCAATAGAAATCTCTGTAGATTTTTCCTCAAATGTAGACATGAACAAGGCTATAGTTAGTAAAGAAATAACAATAAGAATTAATGAGTATCACTAGTATGTCCGGCATGGTACTAACACAGGGCTCCCATCTATGGCTAGATGGGAGCAAATATTTCCACCCCTCTTGGCCCCCATGAAAAATTTTGATGAAAGAAATATTTTTCATTTTTATCAAAAAAAATTCAAAATTTCTCGTGTTTTCATTGAAGCTATTTTCCATTAAAAAGCATTTCAACAAAAAGTTTGACTGCCTCTACTCCTGTCCCAGTCTTATAATCTGCCAGATACAGATCATACAGCTCACTAAATAAAATACACAGGAAATCATTCAGAATATTAAATTTAAAACACAGGAGTAGTTGAATGTTAAAAAGCTCCCATGCTCTTGTTTGTTTTGTTATTTATAATTTGTATTCCTGACAAATATACTATTTATATATTATTTTTTCCTCTTTCCACCCCTTATGACTGGAGATGTGTTAACTGACTGCTTCACCAGTGGTCCCTTGAAATATGTGTTAACTACTTGTGCTAAAAAATCTGTGTCACCTTGTATTTAACTGTGACACTCTAAGTACATGTCCCTGTGAAAGCTCAAAAGCTTGTCTCCCTCACTAACAGAAGTTGGTCCAATAAAAGATTTTACCTCACCCACCTTGTCTCTAAATTATAAAGAGAGAGAAAGAGAGAGAGATATACCACCATATCAGAACAGTCTGAGGATAACTGAAAGTAGGCATTAGTATCTCTAGCTTTTAGACCACATCCCAGAACACTTTTGAGCTAGGGCCCCAAAAAACTACATGGTCTGTTACTTATTGTTAACCCTTTCAGCTTCACAACCCATTTCTCAGGAATTTTCTTTCTTGTCAATTAAAAACAGAAAGTTCAGTGATGTCCAATGGAAGTTGTTGTAGTGTAATTGAGAGAACATAGCCTATTGTCAAAAACTACCATGAGCATGTCTTGGCTACAGTTACGGTTCTCTTTTCTATACCTTTAGTGGCAGACTTAATTGTAGACTCACAAGTTCTTAGACTTGGAAACACTTATAGGAGGATTTGCTGGAGATGTGCAATAGTTGATTTGTTTCAGAGGGTTCCCACTAGAGTTAGTCAAATTGTTTTTTAAAAAAAATGGACTCATGAATATTTTCAGAAATAAAATCACCATGTTCGGGTCCTGCTGGTTTGATCTTATCTTATTTGTTTTAGACAATTGCTGTGAAAGAATTTGTAATATCAATGTCTTCATGTATTGTAGGATGAGCTTTTTCTGATACAAATGTTGGTATGAGTAAACCCATTGTTCATTATTCTCCTGTTTAAAATATTTCAGTCATCCAGTCAGAAAACAGAACCCAGGTCATGAGAACAGTCACATAATGAATATCAAATAGCTGTAGTGAACCGTTCACACCAACCAATAATCTAAAAATTCTTTGCTCAAACTATTCAGTAGCTGCTTGAAAAGAACATAGTATCAGCTAATGAACAAGCCACTAAAATGCCACTCAATACTATTCCCTCAATTTAATCCCAAAACAGCTGCAATGGTTGAAGTAGTAGTCTAGAAATCAAGAGGAGGTGGCTCTATTGCTAGGTCTTCCCCAATCTTCCTGAATGTCCCAGGGCACATCACAAACTCAGTGGTCTTCAGTTTTCTCATCTGTAATGTTGGTATAAGCATTATGGAGCGGGTATCACCTCTCCATTGCTAAGGTTGCAGCTAAGTTTCAGTTTAAATCAGAATTTTGCATCTAAAATATACATCAGATTGGCTTAAAATTTAATAAGGTAGGTCAAAGGCAAGGGTAGACTTGGTGGAGAAAATTTGAGGCTATTGATCAAGGGATGCCCAGGATACAGCTCCTTCCTCTACAGTAGGAGGAAAAGAGAAAAAAAACCTTCCCCTACTAAATATCCTTTTTCCTAGGAGAATGTGCACTGAACTACAGTCCACAAGGTCATGAGTTCTAGGCTCACCTGACTCATCTTCAGATGACGCCTACTCATATTGCTGAGCACTTTACAGTCTTTATTATTGATCAAAACCTCATACCCATAACCGGGGGCAGGCAACTATCTCCGCACTCTGCTCTATTTCACAGATAAAATAATGGAGAGGTTGCACAAGGTGACTTCTAGAACTGGAAACATAATCTACTGCTTTAATATGAAAGAATCAACTCTGATCCACTTAGCCACTCTATCTTTATGAATGAATGTGCCAAAGTTATGGACTTGGCTAGCCCGTTACCACTAGACACCAGTCCCCAAAACCCAAACCCGAAACAGAACTCAGGACTCCTTGATTTCCTAAATTCTACTGCTGTCTAGCAAGCAGCTGTTAAAATCTCTTGAAAAACTGTGTGTTAGTTCTAGGGATAGAGGAGTTAGAGTGGATCTGAAGGTCCTTGATTCAAAAACTGCTGGTGACCTAATGCAGAGGTTATTGTGGTTCAACAGGACAGAATTTCCTTCCTCTCTCCCCTCCCCCCCCCCCAGCCACTTTGAATAAAGTTGCAGCTAAGTTTAAACTCTAACTTGGCATCTTCTCTAAAAAATTAGGAGAAAAAAAACAAAAAAAACACAACCAAATTTGTCTGAACAATGGGTAGATCAGGCTCCTGAGAGAAATGCTACCAGTTCATTCCTGGCACAGCCAGGGGTAGAATTGAGGTCCAATATAGAGCAAAACCAACCCTCTGAAAGGTTAGGTGAAATCTACATATTTTCTGATGCTTTCTGTGCAATGAGCCTTTTCCTGCAAAACAATGGGAGGTACACCAATGAATTTGCCTATCAAATAGTTTCACAGGGTGGAATATCTATGCAGTGAATGAGGCAGGCCGCTATGAGAAGAAAAAGAGTGATCCAAAATAGAAGGCAATAAAATGGTATCCTCAAAAGCTGTATTCTATCCCTGCCTCTGCCATAGACTACTTCTGGGATGTTGGGCAAGTCACTGAAGCCAGAAGGTTTGGAGCTGGCTATTAACTTTGGCCTTAATCTCTCTGTTTTAGTTCCTCTGCTGAAAAATGGCAAATAATACAGCACAGAGGTGTCAGGTGGATAAATTCAGCATTATTCATGGGGAGGAAAATATTGGAGCTGTGCAGAAAGACCTGGGAGGTTTTGGAGGAAGATTGGGCATACAGAGCTTTCCCACTGAGGAGGCAGGGAAGGTGGGAGACAGTAAAATAGAAGTGCACAGTACCTAAATCTGGGTTAAGGGCTAGGAGTAATAGTGAGAGGGTTGGAACTGTGCTAAGTGTTGAGGTGGGAGGAGCTTGGACTTTTCTTATGCAGAGAAGGGGCAAGGAGCAGAGGAACCAGAAGTGGGCTAGAGAGCAGGCGACAAGATTAGGTCTATGCTCACCAGCAACTACACACCACACAACAGAAACACTAACCCAGGAACCAATCCCTGCAACAAACCGCCTTGCCAACTCTGTCCACATATCTATTCCAGGGACACCATCATAGGACCTAACCACATCAGCCACACCATCAGGGGCTTGTTCACCTGCACATCTACCAATGTGATGTATGTCATCATGTGCCAGCAGTGCCCCTCTGCCATGTACATTGGCCAAAGTGGACAGTCTCTACGCAAAAGAATAAATGGAAACAAATCAGACAACAAGAATTGTAATATTCAAAAAACAATAGGAGAGCACTTCAATCTCCCTGGACACTCAATAACAGACTTAAAAGTGGCCATTCTTCAACAAAAAAACTTCAAAAACAGACTTCAACGAGAAACTGCAGAACTAGAATTAATTTGCAAACTTGACACCATCAAATTAGTCCTGAATAAAGACTGGGAGTGGCTGGGTCACTACAAAAAATAATTTTCCCTCTGTTGATACTCACACCTTCTTATCAACTGTCGGGAATGGGCCACATCCAACATGATTGAATTGGCCTCATTAGCACTGACCCACCACTTGGCAACTCCCATCTTTTCATGTGAGGTCTATTTATACCTGCCTACTGTATTTTCCACTCCATGCATCTGATGAAGTGGGTTTTAGCCCACGAAAGCTTATGCCCAAATAAATGTATTAGTCTCTAAGGTGACACAAGGACTCCTTGTTGTTTAGGATCCCCTATATAACCCACTTTTGTAGGCTAACATGCTACCCTGTAACTTATTCTGTGACACTTAGTCATTTTGTTGAGGATAGTTGTTTGCTTCCATCAATAGGAGTGTCAGCCATTGTTTTGCGTAAATGAAAGCATTACCCAGCATTCATGAATGTCCTTGTCAAAGACCTGACACTATCCTGAAGTGATCACTCTTCTAGCCCATCCGAGCTAAATTCCTGTTTCTGCAGCAGCTCTGGTGTTGCTGGAAATGGTGTTGCTATTGGGTAATAGCTAGATTTGGGGGAGGTTTAGTTTGGTTTTCAATTGTTATTGGTTCTTTCCCCTTTAAAACTTTGTCAGTCTTACAATTCATCTACCTCTAGAGCTGTTGCTACTCCTTGTTGCTGTGGAGATGCTCCTCCACTTTTAGTTGCCATGCAACCAGTTCTGGGCAGCAGTTGTATGTACATTCCCTTAACTTGACCATTTTTTTTTCTTTTTACGACTGGTTTCCATCTCTCTCTCCACAGCCTGGATCTGTCTAAGAGTACACTTGACTTCCATTTTTCAAACATTCCCACGGGGAGGAATTTTTGTCATCTATTTTTTCTGATTAGCTTTCTATTGCACTTTTGTTATAGAGTAAATCACAGACCGTCTATCCCTGAATCACCCCTCCAGATGACAATCTGGTACAGCTAAAGAAAGAAAGAATCTGGGTTTATTTGGTTTATTGTTATGGATACAGAGCTAGTGCGACTTCTGAAATGACAAAGAAGGCACAGAGAAGCTCAAATCTCATCAGTGAACTTTGACCTAGTTCTTGCATCACATCCTGGAACACCTCTACATTAGCTCCAGAACTCTATGACCTAACTATGTGTTAACTCTTCTCTCACCATACAAATAAACAAACAGCAAAAATATTTAAGTATTAGAGAAATTTTGATATGTTGTAAATTAATACCCACTCTGGTGTTTATACCTGCTAGGCTGTGTGTATATATATATATACACACACATATATACCTATGTATATATAGATATACATGCTGCAGCACAAAATCCATAGTGTATTTGAATGATCTAGCTGGCTGGCTGATTGCAGTTGGTTTCTCCCTCCTTTCTTCCCTCCTCACACCCCAAGAATTCTAAATCTACATCTACCTGTGAATTGCAATCTTATGCTTTGGTTGATAATCCATTTTTGCTTAAGGCAATAACAAAGCCTATACACTTACTGTAAATAGGAATAGTTCAGGAAAAGAAATCCTCTGACTAGGTCTACTCATTTCTCCCCCAGTGAGGAAGTAACCCACTCTGGGGGTGAAATCCTGCCCCCATAGAAGTCAATGGGAGTTTTACCATTAACCTCACTGGTACCATTATTTCATCCCAGAAGTCCAAATGTTTGCCTGGAAGCTACGACAACATAATGTGTTACACAAACAATCCTACATTAAAAGATCATTGCAACTCTAATAAAATCAAGCACTTAAAAGTTGGAAAAATGCCAGAATGAAGGTTGTCTGTGCAACTAATTTGCCCCTCTTGTGCATATGTATTATGACACAGTCTTTAATTACATGACTACATACAATTTTTTCCACAGGACCCCTGTCTCATTCAGTGCACAGGATACCTAGTGGTCACTACAAAAGCAGTTGTTCAGCACAAGTTTCAGGTTGCAATTACAATGAATGCAAAGCTTTCATTGGGATCGCACAGGTGACCAAAATAAAATGCAGTTGTATTCTCCTTGGGTTTTGTTGTTCTTTTTTCAGAGTAGCAGCCGTGTTAGTCTGTATCCGCAAAAAGAAGAACAGGAGTACTTGTGGCACCTTAGACCCGAAGAAGTGGGCTGTACTCCACGAAAGCTTATGCTCTAATAAATTTGTTAGTCTCTAAGGTGCCACAAGTACTCCTGTTCTTCTTTCTGTTCTTTTTTAATGCTGTTGCACATTGAGTAGACATCACCACTGGTACATCTATCATGATACCTAGGTCTTTTTCCTAAGAGTTCATAACTAATTCAGCACCCATTAGTAGACTACAAGTAGATTAAATTAATCCAGCCCAGTCATTATAACAGGATTTTAAGTATTGCAGCAGTATTGCCTCTAATAGAAATTCTCAAACTGTGATCTCCAAACCAGAGTTTATAATGAGTTAGTCACATGCTTGTTATCCAACAATATTTTGCACTTTCAGAAATATGTATCATTTACTAGACATGTAATTAACCAACAATACATGTTGGAAACACACAACTCATTTAATTAACCTGTGATTTCTCTTACTGACAGGCTGAGTGTAGGTGAGGGGTCACAGAATCCAGCCCTGGGATTTTTCTCCTTACTCATTTGTTTTCAAAGTGATGCTGCCAAGTATTTTATAACCATTCCTATATTTTTTCAGTTCTCTACTGTAACTAGCTTAGAAAATAGAAATTTCTTTCCTCACCCTGATTATCCTTTTCCTCTTGAAAAAAAAAAAAAGACTTCATCCTCTGTTTCTGATACAGATTATAAACAGCAAAATGACCAATTTGATGTATATATATTTATTTATACATAAGACCAGGTTCTCTCTGACTCTGGGTGGTGCAGTGGGGCTGGAATCTAACCACAGCTGCTCAGCTAAGATTTCTTTCAATATGTCTTCAGGGCTTTCAGCTGGTGCAAAGCCAGTGGAACTGGCTACTATGCCAACTACCTCTCAGCCTGTGGTGGGAGATCGTGTTGAGGGTCAGAAGGGGAATATTGGGGGCAGGGAAGAGTTTTGCTCAGCTCTGCCATTTCTCAGATGGTATAACATCCCTTAGGAGCTACAGACAGCTGGTATAAATTACAGTAGCCTTTAGTGGATCTTGGTACTGGAGAAAATCTGACCTATATATTGTAAACAATAGTGATTGTTTGGAACTGATAGTAGCAATAGTACCGTGAGTGTTACAGCAGAAATAGCAGCAACCACAATAGTTAGAATACATGGGATGGTGCATTTTAAGTTTACCTTATTTCAGTTGCTCTGGACAAGTTTCTTTGTGACAGAATTGTTCTATGCTAGGTCTCTGCCCAGTGCCCCCCATTCACCTCCCCCCCCCTTCTTTTTTTAAGGTTCAGCAAAATCAGTTTGGCTATTTTTGAGTTCTAGGAGCAAAATAAACAACTGCACACGTCACAAATGTTCCAATCAGAAGTGCCATGCATGTACAAGTTAGTCAATGAACTGAATTCAGTCAACCTTGGTTTATTTGGTAGATTTCAGTGAGATCTAAGGAAGAGGAAAACTGAAGATTATATTTTAGAGTATTCAGCATAAGGATGACATTTTCCTCTCTGTTTTGATAGTATGTGGCACATGGGAAGTAGCACTAACCCTTATTGGGGTCTCTGGATGCTACCATAACACAAGTGAATAATAATATATCTTAGGCTGAAGAAAATTGGTTTAGTTTTGAAATTATGACCTCTGAAAGTTTTCATGCATGCACAATAGGATTTTTTTGTTAACTTTCTTCACTCAACCTACAGTTTAGAAAATCTAGATCTACTAGGGGATGTTAGGTTCCAGTGGTCTTAATCAAAGATGACAGAATTCAAGAGGTACCTCAAGGCACTGCTGGACAAAGAAACTTACCAGTTTGATAACTTGATTAAAAAAAAAAAAAACAACCACTTATCAGTACGTGATCCTAAAGTTGCTACCACTGGGTGAACTGATAGTAAAGCAATAGTGTAAGACATCCCAAAAAATGCCTAATGTAGGTGCAGTTTTAGCAGTTCAAATTCATCTAAACCAAACCTAAACAGTTCAAGTTCATCTAAACCAAAACCAAACCACATCTAAAACAGTCCAAGTGAAGCAACAGGGGTTGATTTGCCTCCAACACGTCAGAATTAAACAGCTGAGTTCAATTCATTACACATTCTGTGACAAGCTCTGCAGATCAAGCACAGCCCTAGGTCTAACACTTGTTCCTTTTCTCGGAAAGCTTTTAACAAGCAAGACTTGCTCACAGAGGAGACTTTCTGGAGTTTTCCCAGCTTCACTTCTGTACAGAAGATAAGCCATTTTGCCTGGATTATGGGGCTCTTCAGCATTGACATTCACTGTGCATTGGGACAGTCCTGAAAACAACCTCTTTGCCCTGGAAGGACTAAAACAATGGAGAAGCACAACAGAGACGTCTACTGGCTGTACTAGTAAGGCAACCTTTTTAACTCAGGCCAAATGGCTCTGGTTATTTTCTTCAAAAGGTCTGCAGTCATCTCATGTGCTACTTCGTAACTGTACCATCTGCCCCGAGCAAGGGGCAACATGTTGTTACGCTGTCCCCGGAGGATCTTAAGAGGGGTGATTGTGATTCTCTAGTCACAGTCTCCCTCCAACATCCTTTGCTGCCCTGGGGAGGAAGTAATCTGTGCTGGGTGCAGCATGTCAGCACAGCTCTACTGGCTGGAGCATTGAGAGCTGGGGGCACAACGCCACTATGTACATCCTTCTTGCCCCTCCTGCTCACCTACGTGAGGAATGAAGGAGGCATTGTGGCTCTGCAGAGCCCGATTCTCCCCCAGTGCTGCTACCTGTTGTATGGGTAGCCCACCGGAGGGTGTCTTATGCCTTGTTACTCCCATGCACGAATGGCCACGTACTACATATAAATTCCCACAAGCTTCTGAGGAGTCATCATGCTCACTCAGAAGTTATTATTGTTCATTTTATTTTCATTTTCATGTTCATCTATCTACAGGGTGCCTTGTAGTAGGTCTCTAAGTGCCATACACCCGTAAAAAACTTACAATACTATAACTATTTTCACCCAAGCAGTTAGTCAAAGTACAGGTCCTGCAGGTTGTTTTCAGTAGGAGGAGAAATTGATGATGGAAGCAATTATCTTTGAGGAAAGCCTATTTTAAAAAGAATGTACAAAGACCTGCTTCCCTGAACACAGAAGAAACCCAACAGCAGGAGATAGCTGCTTTGCTCATAGTTCCAAGCCTCCTCCAGCCGGCACTCAGCCCAAGTTAAAACTCACTGGAGTTAAAATGGTGCTCATTGTCTGAGCAATGAATCCTTCTCTCTCAGCAGGTCAAGCAAAGCTTCAACGGACTGGAACAGCAAATCAGAATCAAGACCTAGAAGGGAGTTTATTCTGTGGAACTCTTCACTGGCAAGAGCCAGCAAGTTTACTGCCAGGTGCTGCAGAGTGTTCTCTGAGCTCTGCCAGCCTGCCCACTCCTCTCAAAACTTCCACTGTGTCCTTCCTTCATTGGCTGTTATTTGCTCCTTCCCCCCTGTTACCCAGAATTCCTTCAAGCATAGGACAACAGACTACAAGAACAAGTGTTTCCTCTTTCAATGAACGTGTTGTACTATACAGTAGTACAGGGGTCGGCAACCTACGGCACGTGTGCCAAAGGTGGCATGCAAGCCAATTTTTGATGGCACATGACGGCGGGCTGAGCTACTCAGCCCGCTGCCACTCTGGGGTTTCCGGCGCCAGCTCCTGCCAGCCAGGGTCCCACTGCCGGTCCCACTCAGCGCCCACTGCTGGCCTGGGTGAAGGAACCCCAGGCTGGCAGCGGGCTGAGACCCCGGCTGGCAGGAGCCGGTGGCCGGAACCCCAGAGCAGTGGCGGGCTGAGCCGCTCAGTTGCTGCTCTGGGGTTCCGGCTGCTGGTCCCTTGCCAGCCGGGGTCCCCGCTGCAGCCCCACTCACCTTGCTTCTGGTTGGAGTTCCAGCGCAGACCCCCTGCCAGACAGTGTCCAGGCCTCCGGCCCTGTTCAGCCCTACCAACCGCCAGCTCCACTCACCTCAGCTGCTGATCTGGGGTTCCAGCCGCTGACCTCCTGCCAGCCAGTTAACAACTGATCACTCAGAAGCCTGTGTGCAGCTTAAAGTATCCAAATGTGCGCCAGACTTTGGAAAACTCAGCAAGGAAAAGCAAGGGCAAGGCTCACACTAAACTGATAAGATCTGCATTTTAATTTAATTTTAAATAAAGCTTCTGAAACATTTTGAAAACCTTGTTTACTTTATATATAACAGTAGTTTGGTTATATAATATATAGATTTATAGAGAGACCCTCTAAAAAACGTTAAAATGTATTACTGGCACGCAAAGCCTTAAAGTAAAGTGTATAAATGAAGACTCGGCACATCACTTCTGAAAGGTTGCCGACCCCTGCAGTAGTACATACAGACAGATTTGCTCCTTAGATAAGCACTGACCAAGAGGTACATTTTATGGGAATAAGCTGCACAACAGGTAAGCTATAGGGAAGTTACATTGTTTATTAGCTTGGTGTTAAGGTGTTTTAGAGAGCACTTAGCATCATTATCAGAATGGAAAGGCAGCTTGAAAGACATGTTTTTCAGGAGGGGTTTGAAGGGGGAGAGGGAGGACACATGTATATGTATACAGAGTGAGTTTATCCCAAACATAGGGATGTGAAAATAGGTGCAGAGTCGTGAGTGGGAGAAGGAGATAGATGGCATAAGGGCTGAGAGAGGAAGCGAGATCTCAGGTGTAGACAGCCACAGAAAGGAATTACTAGAAAAGTCATAGTTATAATTAAATTAGGTCCCTGCTATTCAAGAGCAGATGAATCAAAACATTGGTATGTTCCATTCTAGAAGCCAACCTGTTTTTGCACATTGTGCCTTTTATGAACTCAGCATTGTGACTGAGTGAACAATCTTATTATAACTGTGAGCAACAGGGACAGAGTTACAGAGACAATGATAAGAGACAAAGGACTGGTGACTAATGAGATGAAAATTCAGCAAAGTTCTGCTATTCCTCACACAGGAAATATGATAGATCACAGACAGCTATTACATTGTCTGGTAAACCTGGGTGTACAAATATAGTACCTATCAAACCTCCGGAACAAGGTGTGGGACTCTTTATTGTTGCAAAGAGCATTCACCTATTAAACAGTCAGATGCATCTCTTGGTTTGGAGGTTATGTTTCAAAATAGGAAAAAACCTCCTCTGTTAAAATGAACAGTATTAATTTAATACCCTAATGCAGGGGTCGGCAACCTTTCAGAAGTGGTGTGCCGAGTCTTCATTTATTCATTCTAATTTAAGGTTTCGCGTGCCAGTTATACATTTTAACGTTTTTAGAAGGTCTCTTTCTATAAGTCGAGAATAGACAACTAAACTATTGTTGTACATAAAGTAAATAAGGTTTTTAAAATGTTTAAGAAGCTTCATTTAAAATTAAATTAAAATGCAGAGCCCCCCAGACCAGTGGCCAGGACCCGGGCAGTGTGAGTGTCACTAAAAATCAGCTCACGTGCCGCCTTTGGCACGATTGCCAGAGGTTGCCTACCCCTACCCTAATGTGTGATGCCATCTTATATAATGATGGATTAAAACATAGGTTGATGAAGTTGTTCTACAAAAAATTAATTTGCTACAAATACCCAGTTTGTGGATATGAAAAGCATTCCGTTACAGAATCTGTTATGGATTGTGGCTTGCTTTCTGAGGGTCTGGGCCAGATCCCATTCAAGTCAATTGAAAGATTCCCACTAATTTTTATGAGAATTGGCACTCCAGTCTCAGATTAATATGATTCATGCATTTTGCATGTGTACTTCATCCATTGAGGCTGCCTTTGACTATGCCGGGTACCATGACTACCTTGACATCAGACTACTACTACTCAACGCTATTTTTAAAGAAGTGAAATGTTACTGCAATCAGTTACATGTTAATCGGGTTCTTTTCCAAGTAAGAGTAATTAGTAGGTTCAGTAACGAATACAGATGGGCCAAAGTTGCAGTGTTTTGATTCTGAATCCACAACCAGAATTCCAAAAAGATTGAGAGTTGGAATTAAAATTATTTGTACTTACAGTTTCTTTCAACTGAAAATTCTTCTCCCTGTAAGGGGTTTCCTACAACATGCATGGATTTCTATTCAATACCATTGAGCGCCTATAAAAGTTGACCCTGCCATCCTTCAGAGAAGTACTTTCAAGTAGGGCTGAGTGTGGAGAGTTTAAATTACCTGATTGTTCTCATGCAAGCCATGAGTGATTGTTATACTAAATTTAGTATAACTCTTCTAATTTAGAGAGTTAAAAATATACCAGGACGTAGGTGTTTAAATGCAATCCAGTGAAGGTGCTGTCCTCTTAAATGGAAAGCTGGTGGTTGGGGAGGGGGAAAATCTGCGTCCTGGTCATGTCCTCTCTTTTGTCCTGCCATGATTTCCTCCACACTCATGTTCACAGCAATGAAAACTTTATCATGTATATATTTTTAACTCTCTGCAGGAAATTTTGAATCTGAAGTGAAAATACTGAAAACCAAAATATTTCAAGTGAAAATAAAAAATTTAAATTTGGAAATGCCACTGCAGTGCTCATGGGACTTGGAGTTTAGGCCCCTCACACCACCATTCTCCTCTGGGGTCTAGGGTCCCCAGGCAAGGATCTCAAGGTGCTTTTCAGATAAATGTAATTAATCTTCACAACATACACTGCCATGATTTCCTCCACAGACACTATGACTGCGGGATAAGTAGAGAGTAGGGAAAGCCATGAGGACCAGACATTGACACTGAAATATAACAATTATTCTAAGAGAACAGCATCTCTCACAGACAGCTGATCAGTGCCTTATGACATTTTCTGGGAACAAGCAGTCTTGCCAGCTCCCCAGCCTTCTCTTACCCTATATTCCTTCACCTTATTGGCTTATTTGTAACAAAGTGTGGTTTTCAGTAGCCTTATCACTGGGCCAGCATTGCATCTCTTGCAATGCTTACCCACATCCCCATAGTCCTACTTTTATTTTTTGTTATCACTATCCATGCTGCCTGCCATGCTACATACAGCATGTACTGAGAATAAATTGGTTTATCCTGAGAAGCGGTGGGAGATTGTAACTAGCAGCAACATTGGCTAAGTCTACTCTCAACCACCTAGTCATTTCCCAGGGAATGAAATGGTTCTTTCTTGTTCTGTCCATATAATACATTACTGCACCAGTAAGAAAACTAACAGTGTGTTTTGAAAATGGTTCTTTGCAACCTGCAGACCCAGTGGAGCCATATGCTCTGTCTATGAGCAGGGGAAGAAGACGTGACATGCTTTGTTGGTGGTGACCACATCTTCTTTGCTATTTCCTCAGCTTACCTTTTTTTCTAACATGCTCATCTGAATGGCATCTGAATGTCAACTCCATATTTCAGATTTAGTCTTGGATTATGAATCAGAAGGGATTCTTTTCTTGGGAGGAATTTATTAAAGGCACCTACATGGGGTTACAATTGGGGAAGAGGACTCAGGAAACTGGCACTGTTGCAGAGAAAAATACAGACTTTGCAAACCAAATTTCCATTTAAACCACAGTTAATGAAACCTCTATTTCACTTTTTACACTTCCAACTGGATTTAAAAAAAAAAATCCAGTTCAAGCCAATGCAGCCGAATGTTATTTTTCAAGTTGTACAGGAGGTTAAATGTCTATGTCAGAAAAGGAATAAGTTTGTCCTAAATGTCAAATCTGCAAATTCTGAAATAAAACATTTACAGATTTAAAAAACACATCACTTGCTTGGATTCTGTTGTGCAAACAATCCTAGCTTTACAACTAGTTTGTAAATTTCAGTTCATTTTTCATTTAACTTACAAGAAAAGAAGAGAACAAAGGCAAAATCATTTCATACCTATTAACATGTCGCTTACTGGTCGTAAGTGACCAGATCTTCAGTGCCAATGAAGTTATGGGGTTATGCCAATTTACACCAGTTCACAATCTGGCCCAATGAATACAGCTGTCAATTAATGAGCTCTCATGGGAAATCATTAAATTTCCCCAGAGCCATATATTGCGATTACAATGCTAAGTGAAATGAGCAGTACATTTAGTAAATGTCAGTATATAATTTAGGTCACCAAAAGGAGAGTGAAGAGGTCACAAAGCTATTGCATACACAGTTATGCAAGTTATCTGGAATAAAGGATCCATTGCAATCCTTCTGATTGAGGGCAACCGGTATAGCTGGAAAATAGCTCTTATCTGATTTATCTTGCAGGGCAAGTACTGACATCACAGGGCTAATGGAGTTATGCAAATGCAAAGAAAAGCCTGGAATAGGATTATATGATGTACACAGTACTGTACTATGTACCTGTTCTGATTTTCTGTGTAAATCTCTGAGGCAAGCCAGTTTGCTGTCAGGCTCTCCATTTGGAGAGCAATTTCAGTTTAAGAGGGCTGCTGTGACATGGAGTCACAGTGAGATATTCAGAAGTGAAGGGGGTGCCTCAATATTTGGACACCAAACTTAAGACACCTATAATGAGGTTTTCACCCCCTCACACACACACCCCCCCCCCAGACTAAAAGGAGTTAATGAGGCTGGGAAGAGGTCAATTAACCAGCAAAGTCACATCTGAGGGGAATTAGCTCTCCTAACTAGTCCCTGAATAATGACAGAACCCAGCTGGGAAGGAACAGGGGGAGCTAAAGAGAGCCAGGAAGCTGGCAGCAGAATAGGGCTGCAGTGAGGGAGCCTGTGGCCATGCTCTGGACAGTACAGAAGGACAAAAGAAAAAACTTGGTGGAGAGGCTGTAGGAAAAGGCTCAGGGAAAAGGTGGTAAGGTTTAAGAGGGTACAGGCATTGGCTGCTGATTAGAGGGACCCTGAACTGGAACCTGGAGTAGAGGGCAGGCTTGGCTTTCCCTACCAGCCTCTGGGAAAGTGGCACCAGCAGGGCAATGAAGGGAAAATTGCCATCTTGGAGGAAGAGGGTTTGATATCCTGGAAGGGGGAAAAAAACAACAACAACACAGTGACCTGGCTGGAGGGCTAAGCCACAATGACAGAGCACCCTAAGTCACAGACAGCGAGAGAGAAAGTGCATAGTGGCAAGGCATGCAACAAGCAGTAGAAGGGGATGTTGGACCTGGAAAGAGCTAATCCCCAGAGTGCCCAGGAGGAAGTGCTCCTTTAAGGAGTTGTTCCTGGGTCCACTCACCAAAGGGCACCGATGTTTGGAAAAAAATCAGTCCCCTTAAAAGTGTCTCAACCTGGTCACCCAAAAATAGAGGTACGCAAAAGTAGTTGTTTTTGAAAGTGTCAGACACTGTTCTTTCATGGAGACTTTGATTTTTTTTAGATTAAATCAAAAAAGAACAAGTGTATTCATATTTTTGTTAGAAGAACAGGCTGACCAGGGCAGATTGAGTAGACGGGCTTCTTTATTGCAGTACTTGTTCCCCTTGACTCAATTGTTGAGTAAGCACTGCATTAGTTACCTCACACTCTTATCAAAATTAGTATATTAATACCCACATTTACTACAACACCCCCAAAACCCTTATTGAGTAATTATGAACACCCATACAATGAATATTAATAGCTATATACTGAATATAATTATTCCTGCCCCTGATTACTGTTTACAGCATTAGCATATTTTACAGACAATTTTTACTTTGAAGATACATTTTTTTGCTATAATTGCCGCCAGGAATTCCCTTAATCAGCAGTTTGCAGGGAAGGGAGAAAGGTGCCATGACCCTGAGCTCGTTTGTGTAGCTGGGAAAGGAAGGGAGGGGGAGATAACACTGCTTTACCCAAAAAGTATCCCTTAGATCCCCACATTCCTTATGCAGCTGCAATGCTGATCAATCCTTAATGAGCAGAAGGGAACTTTATGGCAGGATGATGCTTTATCTATCAAGCAAAGGAATAGTTCATGCCTGTGCCTGCTCCCTAATACCATACCAGCACACCAGCCGCCTCCCAGGTCTTTACTTTAACCCTTACATAGCCCAACAATTGTGAGTACCTGTTCTGCTCTTTGGATATAGACAAAAACAGTTACAACTTGTGCATTTATAATTATGAGGACAAAGAAAGCAAGAATGGCTTACATCGGCATACAAAGTACATGTGCTTAGCTAAAATGACCCTAAGGCAGCAACTCAAAGGGATGCAGCAAAGTATTGTATTTCAGGTCAAATGTGTAGGCAGGAAAATTTACCTTAATAGGCCATATTTCAAAAAAAATGAATAAGATCTTTTTATATGTAATTATTCAAATATTCATTATTTGTTGGGAACCTAACAAAAAGTCATAGCATTGTGGTAGTGCAGGAAAAGAAAGTGAAACAGACTAAAAATAAAATGAAAGTGACCAATTTCTACCAATCAGCCAAGTGGAATTCAAAAAAAGTAAATATAAACAGTGAAAAATCTTCTTAAATCCAAAGGAAGTTTTAAGTTTATGATTTTCTCTCCTGGCAGCTTATTGTATACTACTTTTTTTTTTTTTTTTGGCATTCCAAAGTAACTGATGGAAACAAATTTGTCAAGACAAAATTTAAGTCATATAACATAAGAGAAATGTAATCCCCTCATTTGCTTTCCCTTTCTCTGTTGACTTCACGAAGACCTGGTAGGCTACCCTCTTTTAGACTACGTCCCTGGAATAGTACTAACAACTCTCTTCTCCTCTATTTCTGTTATACCCCCATGTTAGCACAAACCCAGGTCACATGACCTGCCTCCATGGTGCCCCCCTGTGGCCCAACGGAGCACTACTCAGCTTGTTACAAGGTCTGCAACAGTTAATTGCCTCTTCTGACAGGGTCCAGTGCAATGGTGCTTTAGCCCTCCAGCTAAGGTATCCTCAAGTTTCACCTTTCCAGCATATTAAAGTCCAACAATAAAAGAACCACAGATAGGTCTGATTTTCAAACCCTGAGAAGACCAAGGCCACTATAAAAAAAGCACATGTGGACTTATGCACCTAATTGATACATACAGTTAATAGAATATGCTCCCACAAATGGCCGTTAGGCATTTAACTAGGCCTTTGCATGTGCATACCAAATATGCATGTTCAATCTCAGTAACTGCAAGTGGAAATCCAGGCACCAGTCCAGCAACATACTTAACTTTAAGCATATGGTTAAGTGCTTTTTTGGATCTGTACTTAAGTGTGCAGTTGCCCACATCCGGGTTTCTCAGATTTTTTTTTTGATAATGCCTCTCTCTCCAAGATTTGACAATACTCATAACCATTCTCAGCTGGAAGGAAAAATTATATTCAGTTCCAGCTTAGAATAGTTGACATAGGTACAAAGAACTAAAGTGCATGAACACAGCTGCATTATAGCCTTCTGCTCCATGCCAGCACAGGCAAGTCTCTTGGTACTAACTCTAGCGTTAGGGAAGTGGGAGAGAAAATAAACTATTAGGCATCTATTTCTGTGGAGAAGCACAGTTATAAAGCTTTTGACGCAGATTGCTTAGAGTGCCAGGATGGCAAAGAGACTGAAGGATCACCTGCATTTTGTTACCATTTAAATAGAATGCCACATAAATAAAGCAGACAAGGTGGGGGAGGTTATTTTTACCTATTAAATAAGCTATTACCTCCCCCACCTTGTCTCTTTAATATCCTAGGACCCACACAGCTACAGCAACACTGCATACATAAATGTAACACACATGCATAGCTAGCGCAGAAGTGGTTATGGAATTTATAGGAACTTACCTCGTAAGTGTTCTCCCTTTCAGTCAGCTTCTTGGCAAGGTGCTACATCAATTTACATTACTGATCTTCCGTGACTCAGCACTTTGTTCTACTGTTGAACAAAATTCACCACTTAGGTATTCTTCCCCTGCCCAGATCTTAATTATTCCTGCTTCCTCTCCATGCAGTACATTTTTTTTCTGTGTCACTTGAAAAAAAAAATGAGGGAGTTTCTACAGTATGTCTGCTGTAATGAAAAACAACGTAGACAACATGAGGTCAGCACACCTGAAAGAGAAATTAAGTTCTTGTTAGTGACTTCAGGCTTGCTGTGGACTGAGCAAATATCTTCTGCGTGTTAGCACTAAGCAAAAAGAGGTATGGCTTTATGAACATCTGGCTGTATTTAGCAACAGCATAACACTAGCCATTAAACACTTATAATGTAATGTGAAGAGAGGAATTTCTCACTGGATTCAGTGCCACGTAAAGCAAAAGTTAACCTGAAGGGACAACGGGACAAGTGGTTGCATAGAACAAACTGTCCTCCATCAGGAGGAAAACACACACACACAATGAATGAGGTATAATGGGGATGTTTTTCCATGCACAAAGAGCAAAACAAGTCCCTTTAGTCTAGGTCATTATTATTTTACATTAACAAAGGATGAACAAATGAAAATTCTCCATGAGAAAACTGAGGGTGAAATCCTGGCTGTATTGAAGTCAATGGCAAAATTCCCATTATCCCTTCAGTATGTCTCTCCTTCTGTTAAATCTCCATCTTTAATCCAGTTATGGTCCTGTCCCACAGCCGGCAGATTTCTTACTCTTAAAAATGTAATCCATGGAAAACCAGTCACAGCTATCTACATCACTGAAATCAGTGAAACAAAATTTCCACTGCATTTCTACATATCATATTTCATAGACACCTGTGGCTAAGGTATCTAAGTGTCAATATTATGTTTTATCACTAGGTTTTTATACTTCATTTTGAAACAGAATCTTAAAGGGACACTGCGACAAGAGAGTGGATATCTGGGGTGAAAACTGAAATGGGCTGGGATGGCGTCCCGAGCCTCTGAGGGAGGAAATCTGAGGATTCCATTGTATCATTCCTCCCAAAAAATTTCATTTTGAGGGTGCATTTTTTCCTTCAGGCAATGGAGGCTGACCAGGAAATCCAAGAGTCCTCAAGAATCCCAAGGGTCATCCATACAGAGGTGCCGTGTCTCTGCAGCTGCTCTGTCCCCTGGTAGATCTCCAACTCCCTGACTACAACTGCCTCCAGGACTCCTTGTGGCAGGGGAGCTAGTGCTTTGCAGAAGAGATAATATAGCGCCAGGTTTCGTCAACTTTTTCCCTGAAATGCATATGGGACCAGATGAAGGATAATGTGCATATTCCCTTGGAGCTTAAGCACTGAAAACTTTGGGTGGGCTAGAGTTTATTTTACTGCCCCTCTCCTAATGCTTCAGCACTACCCCCTATAGAACAGTACACAGACAGCCAGAATTCAGTCATTGAGGATTTTCAGCATGTATTCCACAGAGTCAACCTCCCCACAATCAAGAATGAAAGGAATTCACTGAATTCTTAAGTAGCAACTTCGTAAAGTTTTATAATGAAAAAGAAACAATACTAATAGCTTCCTAATCCACACACACATTATCTTCACAGTTATACACAAGTCTAAACAAATTAGATCTAAACAGGTCAGTCCCCACAGAAACCCAGTGGGAAGTAACTCCGAGTTCCAAATGCTGAGGTTGAGTTCATCTGAGTCTGAGTTAGAGTCTGGTGGCACCTTAAAGACTAACAGATTTATTTGGGCATGAGCTTTCGTGAGTAAAAACCTCACTTCTTCGGATGCATAGCATCTTTAAGGTGCCACCAGACTCTTTGTTGTTTTTGTAGATACAGACTAACACGGCTACCCCCTGATACTTGAGTTAGAGTCTTTGTTCATCAGCTCCATCCTGTCTGCTGAATCAAAAGCACTTCCCTTTTCTTGCTTGTGGAGCTTTCCAGTTGGAACCCACACAAATCTTTCTCTGCTGGGCTGTGGAAATCACTCCATCAGTCAGTTAACTAATTAACCAACGAATCAATAGTAAGTGTGTGAATGAATAACTCTGTTATAAGCAAAATTCAAAACTGAGAATAGCAAAATATAGACGACTCTTTCCCCATCACCAGCTTTAAATGAGAAAAGAGGAGGTGAACCAGACTGGTTAAGACAATTTCACTAAAACCAAATAACATTCAAGATATAGAATTCCCCTTTCTATAACTAACACTGCCAGGGCTTCCCTGTGGGAAAGTTAACAATATCATTAATTTGCTACAAAACAACCTGCTTTTTGCTCCTATGTCTGAACTTCTCCCAACCCCTGTCTCACATCAGCCCTGACTATTTGACCTCAGTAGAGTCTTAATCAAGCTACAAGGAGCCTATTGAGCATGCTCAAAACTACCACACCCAGTCCAGAAACTTCTGGGCATGGCATCTCCTAATTGTACATCTGCAAAGCAACAATGACTTGGCACAACTCATTCCTCTGCCCCACTCGCTAGATCTCTTAAAGAGATATCTCCCTATTAGGCATGTGGGTTACAGCAACCCTGTGCATGAACTTCTTCTAGATCGTTAATGTCTCTCCATTAACTTAGTAGCAGGTGGTTTCCCTCACCCTTCATCCTGGAGACCAGTTATATCACACAACATGTCTAGAGCAAGTTGGTCTTCAATAGCCTGGACACTGCAGTCCTATGATTGTTCCTGCATCTGGGTTTTCTACCTAGTACCACGTTCCATTCCTGCCAGCTTTAATCCTGCTAACTTTATGCACTTAAATCTCTGGTGATATGTGGTGTCTGTGACAGCATATTATATGGATAACACATTTCTCCCAGTTGCTTCAATCTCTTGTCTGTTCAGTGCTCACTTTTGATCTATGTCATGTTCAGGGCATACAAACAAAAAAGTTAGATTAAAAAAAACCAGAGTGCTCTTGCTAGACGGTTGCAACATAACGCTATTTTATTTCTTAGAATTTAGAACAATAACACACAAGAATCCAAAAACAAGGCAAGCTGTTTCCTAAGGCAGAGAGGTAAAACTCATCTCACCTTATTCTATACTGTCTCTTCCCAGACTGTCTGACTCCAAGATGGTATGCTGCCCTACTGAGCCCCATAGCCTGAAAGCAGGACCAGGAAACCAGCCCCCCTTTAAAGTGATAACTTGCAATTCCAACATAGTGCTCAATATGCCACAACCTGCTGTTGCTACCTACTGGTGTCTAGATGGATTCTAAAGTGCTAGTATTAACAATATGATTTTCTGGCTTATGTTAAACCAAAGGTAAAGGGTACCTTGCAGTGCTGCAGTTATGAATAAAACACTTCCTTGTTTGTCCCAGGTAATGAGGACTAATAGAGCTCTTTACTGATGGATATTGATTGGTATGTGCCTTCCCAAGGGAGGCTAAGAAACAACTCCTTGAAAATGTGTGGATAAATAGTATTATAGGCATTACAATTTTTTTTTACACTTTTAAGAACATCATAAAGAAAGAACTAACCAGAATTATCACCCAAAATTGAAACTTCACTCAAATCAAATAAGTGAGTTATAGGTTCAAAAGAGTTTAAAGTTACTAATCTGCATGGGAATTTGCACTTCCTGGTTCTGGCTGGGTTAAGCAAAGCATTAAAATATTGCTGATCATTTCTACCTCAACTGTAATCAGAATGCATGAGAAAGCTCAAGATTTCCTGTTCCCTCTTAGGCACAATCCTGATAACCCTTATTTGCATGAGGAAAGATTTATTCACATTAATAGAGGGTTGCAAGATTGGGCACAAGATTTCCACCCTTTTCAGACCATAGGAGCTCATATAGTTTGGATAAATTGCATCTCCACTTTTGGTTGTTTATTTAAATGAAATGGAACCTTTAAACATTGTGGTTCTCTCCTCACTAGTCTAAAGGTCTGCCGATAGACACTGGGTAGTGATATTTGGATGGAAGAAACTTACCTATTAAGTTCCTTTAAAAACTTTCTATAGTAATATTCATTAATCCTGATGCGACATTCAGTTTTCTATGGTATGTTATTTGCTGCATAAAGGAATTGTGCCCAAGTTCCCTTGGGACCTTCACTTCCCTAAGCAGTAAAATAAGATGTGTTATTGTTTAATAATGGCATACCTAGACACTCTCAGACAAAAACGAAATGACCTGAAGCATGCAAGTGTGTATTACCCAGTAACTAAAACCATAGACTGTTTATTGGGATCATAAAACTGATACTTTATGACAATTGGTTACAATAGTATTGTAGCCTTCTCTACTAAAGTGGTTTTTATAGTAAAGTTACATACGTATCATAGAAGGGTTAAGTACAGAATGACACTTCTGGCATTGGATCACTCAAAGGTCACACATTTGAGTTCCATACTTGCACTCAGTATAAATAAACCATGCTGATGGTGTGGTATTAGGAGCATAGCTTACAGTACCACCAGAAGCATTGTCCTTAAGATGAGATATTACATTAACGTCGCCTATCTCTGTGGATAGTGACTACTTAGATAGGAATTAAAGATCAAATAGCACCTTTTTTTAAAAAAAAAAAAAAAGAAGGATATAACTATGGGGGAATTTTCAGAGGGGGTAATCTAGTTGCACAGCAGAGAACATGAACATTCAGTTCTGAGTACTCAAAACTTCAGGGGAATTTTCAAAGCCACGGGTTGCTGGTATAGAAGTTCTGAAAATTCAGCCCCTGATCTGGGAACTCAAGCTGTATGGACACTCTGACTCCAGCTGAGCATATTCCATTCACAGGTTTTGCTACCAGTTAGTGTTCAGACTCAGACACTGTTGCCCAGTGCTAAGCTGACTTCATCCATAGCTGCCCAGCCTGATACTTTTTATGGGGGGAGGGATAGCTCAGTGGTTTGAGCATTGGCCTGCTAAACCCCAGGTTGTGAGTTCAATCCTTGCAGGGGGCCAGTTAGGGATCTGGAGCAAAAATCAGTCTGGGGATTGGTTCCACTTTGAGCAGGGGGTGGGACTAGACATCCTGAGGTCCCTTCCAACCCTGGTATTCTATGATTCTAACCACCAGCATCTTCAAAAGGCAGCTGTCACAATAGATACTGCTGTGCCCACATATTGCTAAATATAGATTGTCCCTCCCTACACTACTTTAGCCCTCAAGTACTGGACAGAAAAGCAGACTGAATCTTGTGTTATCACTAGGTAACAGAAAGCACCTACACAACTCAAGAAACAAAGACATCAACAATGCTAGCACTGCTTCAATGAATATAGGAAGTTAATCACATCCCTCATATTATGCCTGGTCCAGGAAAAAATGTTGCAGATAAGGAACGTACACCAGATAAAGGGGCACCATAACAGAACATTTAGCCCAAAATGATACATTACAATAAAAACATGAGTCTGTGTTGGTAACAGGGCTCCACTCACCATGCTGGCACCTCCTGCTGCCCATCTTGGGGATTAACTCTACAGGTCAGTACACCCTGTCCTATTGGTGCCACACTTATGCTCCAAGAAGAACAGTGGCCTCTTCATGATGCAGCCCTTCATCCATGTCATGATCTGTACTCCCCTCTTCCAGGAGGGAGTGTTGCAGTTCAACTGTCCCACCACTTCACCAATAGTGACTACAGCCAATAGTCCATCCACTTCCCCATGGCCTCTTCACTTTTGCCTCAGGGCCTCAGCCAGCAAATCTCAGCAGTCAGCCAGGAGCTCTCTCTAGCTCCTAGCAGCACTACTCTGTCCATGATGGTAGCTGCCTTCTGCCTGTCAGGCACCCCATCCTCCCTCTTTGAGCTCCAAGGAGTAAGTGACCTAGGTCTGCCCTGCAGCTTTTCTTATATGGGCCTGCCAGGCCCTGATTGGCTGCTCCTCTCAGCCCCACTCTAATTGACTGCCTCCGGTGCATCCTCCCTATGACTCTATTAATCCCTCAGAGGTCAGTGTGGAGCCAAGGCCCCATCACAGTCAAGAACCATCATTTGCCAATAGCATCTCAGATCAGTGAACATCACAATGGCATGATGGACTTGTTATAGTCACTTCTGATCCGTGACCTTGTGGTCTTATTGGAAACCCGGGAGGTGCCCCACACCCTGAGAAAAAGGGCTGAACCAGGCCAGAGAGGCTGCACGGATCACCAGCCAATCAGTGAAGGCCTGGGGAGAGCCAATCAGGGCAGGAGAAGAGGCAGCCAGGTTAGGTCCTATATAAAGGCTGCCTAGCGGGGAAGAGGGCAGTCAATCCCTGGCTAGCAAGGGAGAAGGACTGGCTCCTGATGAAAGAAGCTACACCTTGGACAGAGCAGTGCTGGACAGGCTTGGGGGGAGCAGATAGGTGCTCCGGCCCATTACCTGCCAGGTTGCAGCCCTGTTGAAGAGGGTTGAGAAGGTGTATAGGGCCAAAGGGGAAGAGGCCCAGGGAAATGAGGCAGGGAAGAGGGAGGCTACCATTAGAGGGTCCCTAGGTTGGGACCCAGAGTAGCGGGTGGGCCTGGGTCCCCCCCTTTGCACTGCGCCTCCCTGTTGAGGAGAGGGGCCAAGATAGACTGCAACTTGCCCCTGAGATAAGGGGCTAAACTACAGGGTTGTGGTTGGCCAGTGAGGCAGGTGCCGACAGAAAGACTGCTGTTAACAACAACCCCCCTCCCCGGAAGGGGGTGAGACTAGACTAGTGGGCACTGCTGGAGGACAGTGTCCTGAAGTGGACAAAGACTGTCCTGAACAGGGCACTGCTGAGCAGGGAGCAACGCGGGTCTCAGGGCAGCAGCAGAGATGATGGGCCAGACACCATGCGTCGAGGGCGCTCCGCAGCGGTTGAGAACTAACTCCCGGAGCGACCAGTAGGAGGCACCAGCGGTGGTGAGTCAAACCCTGTCACAGACCTGCATATGAGACATGGTATAGGGGAGGGGAAATGAAATAGGTTGTAACACAGTATGTTCTGTTCTTGTTGCAGGAATGCTGAGACAGGGCCAACAATGACCAGGGATGCCATCAGCATGGAACCCTACTCAACATTCTTACTCACTAGATATCTGCAGTTCACTATGGGAACCAGCCACCTTTATAATCAAGTTATTTAAAATAGTAATACTGGTCCACATTATGGCAGAATTTAAGCAGAGTGCTGTGATAAAGTATCTGTTCAGGAACTAATATGGCCATGATCACTGTAGTACCTGAATATTGTGCTGTACATCAAACAGACACTATTTTAGAAAACACATCAACCTATGCAATATAACCTTTGTGTTTCAATGACTTTCTGTACTTTGGACCTCTAACTTATATTTAAAAAGTATAATTAAAATGGAAGAAATATGAATGTAGGTGATTTTAAGCAGCTGGTAGCAATTTATTTAGAGGATTTATCAAAGGTGTTGCACCTGGTTCTGCACTGTGTGATTGTCAATGGTGCATATCAAGCAGTCAAAATTCAGTTCAAGAAACAAGTGGCATAAGCAGAATTTACTTGCTAATATTCATGTTGTTCCTCACCTGCTGTGGGACTCAAGATCTGCTCTCCCTAAGCAAGAAACTAATTTTCACTTAAGGGAAAATTAGCATAAGTGCATCAGATGAAAAGTAACATGGGCAGGAGGGTTTCAGTTTAGGAACTGGAAAGAAGCCCAGATTTTCTGGGTTTTGCTTTCCACATGAAAGCTCTGAGATGGGCATGTTAATCAGTCTAGGCCTTTTTCTGCCTAAACATACATATTATGTCATCCCAGTGAAACAATGGATTACCTTTATCAACTTGAACAGAGTTTTGCCCTTTAGCTTGACTTTAGGGAAAAGATGACAATGTAGTACACTAAGGCTGGGACTTTCAAAACTGGTCAGCACTAGCCTAACTCTGCTTACTTTGACTTCAGTGGGACCACCAGAGAGAGACCAGTGCTGAGTGTGTCTGAAAATCCCATCTTAAGTATTCATATGTTGGGAGATGCTACTAGTATTAATGGCTTTGTGTGACTTTGTGCCTAGGTCATTCTTATCCAAATACCTAGCAAAATTAAAGAGGAGAGTCACTGTTTACAAATTTTGCTTTATAGCAAGCAGACATTGCTTGGGTCAATTATCTGGAACATGGACTTGAGGTTTTATACTGCCAATTGTCCCCATAGTATCTGAGCCTAGGACACCAGAGGCTCCATGATGGCCAATGAAATTTCTTTGCAAAATTAATCATTTTACTATTTTCCTTGAAAAATTGCATACAGGGCATTATCCATCTACCCAAAAATAAGCTAAAGCAAAATGAACTAGAACTACTAAGGGCTACTTATGTATCTAATGTGCTAAGCACATATTACGGAAGAGTTTGGGTGAGATTTTGTTGCACTTAGTACACATTACTAGGCAGCTGCAGTTACACAACATAGCAAAGAATTAGGGCTGTCACTTAATCACAGTTAACTCATGCAATTAACTCAAAAAATTAATTGTGATTACTCACACTTATAACAATACCAATTGAAATGTATTAAATATCTTTGGATGTTTTTCTACATTTTCAATATTGATTTCAATTACAACACAGAATATGAAATACAGTGATCACTGTATATGATTATTTTTTATTACAAATAAAATGTAAACAAAAGAAATAGTATTTTTCAATTCACCTCATACAAGCACTGAAGTGCAATCGCTTCATCGTGAAAGTGTAATTTACAAATGCAGATTTTTTTTTTGGTTACATAACTGCACTCAAAAACAAAACATTGTAAAACTTTAGAGCCTATAAGTCAACTCAGTCCTACTTCGTATTCTGCCAATTTCTAAGACAAAAGGGTTTGTTTACATTGACAGGAAATACAGCTGCCTGCTTCTTATTTACAATGTCACCTGAAAGTGAGAACAGGCATTCACATAGCACCTTTGTAGCTGGCGTTGCAACGTATTTACATGCCAGATATGCTAAACATGTGCATGCCCCTTCATGTTTCGGCCACCATTCCAGAGGACATGCATCCATGCTGATCATACTCGTAAAAAAATAATGCATCAATAAAATTTGTGACTGTACTCCTTGTGGGGAGAATTGTATGTCTCCTGCTCTGTTTTACTTGGATTCTGCATATATTTCATGTCATAGCAGTCTTGGATGATGACCCAGCACGTGTTCGTTTTAAGAACACTTTCACGGCAGATTGGACAAAACGCAAAGAAGGCAAAGAAATGTGAGATTTCTAAAAATAGCTACAGCACTCGACCCAAGGTTTAAAAATCTGAAGTGCCTTCCAAAAATCTTTAAATGGGTTATCAAAGCAAAACCAACACTTATCTTAGGGAGACTAACAAAATACGTTTTCAGTTTCTAGGCCAAGCCATTTTGTAGGTATGATGAATTTTAAAAAAGCATTAGTCTGTTTTTTAAAAAGTTTACTGTAGCTAAACTCTGAAAGCACCATAACTTTAAATATCTTTGGCTACATCTACCCTGGGGCTGGGGTGTAATTTTCACCTCAAGTCAACATAGTTGTGCTACCTCTCATCAAGCTAGTGCCTTAAAAATAATAGTATAGCCTCGGTAGCACGGGTAGCAGTGAGTGGCTGCATGGGTTAAGTGCTCCAAGTATATTCCCACAGGGTCCAGGCTGGTTTGTGCTCAGTACAGCTAGCCCTTGCTGCCATTTGCCACAGCCCATGCTACTGAGGCTGCCCTGCTAGTTTTCACAGGCAAGCTTGTTGAGAGCTAGCACGAGTATGCCTGCCTGAGCTGGGAATCACATCCCATGGCTCCAAGTGTACACATACCCTCTGTTTGATTTTTATCAGACTTCACAGCTCTTCTGTAGCCTAATCCTGAGATGTGCTGAACAGCCATAACTCCTCTTGCCTTTTGCTGAGAATTGTGGGAAAGAAACAACTTTCAGGATCGGGCCCCCTCTTTCTTTCTTTGCACATTTCCTCTCTGACTCTTCAAAGACAGGAAGACCTAATCACTGAAAACAATTTGTTCAGGTCCAAAACTAGTAAAGATGATTTGCCTTTGTTTTCTTCTGATCCTTATGCTCCCTCCATCTCGCTCAAGTTTTTCCCTGACTCATAGATTTTAAGGTCAGAAGGGACCATTATGATCATCAGGTCTGACCTCCCGCATGATGCAGGCCACAAAAGCCGTCCCAACCCCTTTCCCTTGACTCTGCTGTTGAAGTCCCCAAATCCTGTGGTTTAAAGACTTCATGTAGCAGAGAATCCTCCAGCTAGCGACCCCCGCCCCATGCTGCGGAGGAAGGCGAAAAACCTCCAGGGCCTCTGCCAATCTACCCTGGAGGAAAATTCCTTCCCGACCCCAAATATGGTGATCAGTAGAACCCCGAGCATGTAGGCAAGATTCTCCAGCCAGACCCTCATTGGCCATTGATACTATTTACCAGCGATGGCACGCTGTTTATTTGACTAAAATCATGTTATCCCATTAAACCATTCCCTCCATAAACTTATCTAGCTTAATCTTAAAGCCAGACAGGTCCTTCGCCCCCACCGTTTCCCTCGGAAGGCTGTTCCAATATTTCACCCCTCTGATGGTTAGAAACCTTCGTCTAATTTCAAGCCTAAACTTCCCCACGGCCAGTTTATATCCATTCGTTCTCGTGTCCATATTAGTACTGAGCTGAAATAATTCCTCTCCCTCCCTGGTATTTATCCCTCTGATATATTTAAAGAGAGCAATCATATCCCCCCTCAGCCTTCTTTTGGTTAGGCTAAACAAACCGAGCTCCTCGAGTCTCCTTTCATACAACAGGTTTTCCATTCCTCTGATCATCCTAGTGGCCCTTCTCTGTACCTGTTCCAGTTTGAGTTCATCCTTTTTAAACATGGGAGACCAGAACTGCACACAGTACTCCAAATGAGGTCTCACCAGTGCCTTGTACAATGGAAGCAGCACCTCCTTATCCCTACTAGATATACCTCGCCTAATGCATCCCAAGACCTCATTGGCTTTTTTCACTGCCACGTCACATTGTCGACTCATAGTCATCCTGCAGTCTACCAGGACTCCGAGGTCTTTCTCCTCCTCCGTTACTTCCAACCGATGCGTCCCCAGCTTGTAACTAAAGTTCTTGTTAGTCATCCCTAAATGCATCACCTTACACTTTTCACTATTAAATTTCATCCTATTTCTGTTACTCCAATTTACAAGGTCATTCAAGTCTCCCTGCCGAATATCCCGATCCTCCTCCGAATTGGCAATACCTCCCAACTTTGTGTCATCCGCAAACTTTATCAGCCCACTCCTACAATTGGTTCTGAGGTCAGTAATAAATAGATTAAATAAAATCGGACCCAAAACCGAACCTTGAGGAACTCCACTGGTGACCTCCCTCCAACCTGACAGTTCACCTTTCAGTATGACCCGCTGCAGTCTCCCCATTAACCAGTTCCTTATCCACCTCTGGATTTTCATATTGATCCCCATCTTTTCCAATTTAACCAATAATTCCTCGTGCGGTACCGTATTAAACGCTTTACTGAAATTGAGGTATATTAGGTCCACCGCATTTCCCTTATCTAATAAGTCTGTTCCTTTCTCAAAGAAGGAGATCACGTTTGGCACGATCTGCCTTTGGTAAAACCATGTTGTAATTTGTCGCAATTGCCATTGACCTCAAGGTCCTTAACTACTTTCTCCTTCAAAATTTTCTCCAGGACCTTGCACACTACAGATGTTAAACTGACAGGCCTGTAGTTACCCGGGTCACTTTTTTTCCCTTTCTTGAAAATAGGAACCACATTAGCTATTCTCCAGTCCAACGGTACCACCCCCGAGTTTAAAGATTCATTAAAAATTATTGCTAAGGGGCCTGCTATTTCTCGCGCCAGTTCCTTCAATATTCTTGGATGAAGATCATCCGGTCCGCCCGACTTAGTCCCGTTAAGGTGTTCAAGTTTGGTTTCTGACCAGTGTTAGCACATCAGATCACATAGGTCAGAATCAAAATATGAACAGCTTTGCAAAGTGGTATTTTGAATTTACCCCTTGGACTATGGCTCCTGCTCCTCCATTGTTAGATTCTTCATGGAAACAATGAGCCAGTAATTTACAAAACTCGGTGTTCATTATTTAACTGAAATCTCTTTTCTTGTAACTAGAAGAGAGCTATTACAAGCATTGTCCGTGGAGGTGAATTGCATGCATGAATGATTTAAATCACGGAAATCAAAGGGGAGATGGGAATGTCAGCAAATTGGAATTTTAACAACAATCAGAGTTAACAAACTTGTTAGATCAACTAGAATTTTAACTTTTCTTCACACAATGCATAGTCAACCTGTGGAACTCCTTGCCAGAGGATGTTGTGAAGGCTATAACAGGGTTCAAAAAAGAACTAGATAAATTCATGGAGAATAGGTCCATCAATGGCTATTAGCCAGGCTGGGCAGGGATGGTGTCCCTAGCCTCTGCTTGCCAGAAGCTGGGAATGGGCAACGGAATGGATCACTTGATGATTACTTGTTCTGTTCATTCCCTCTGGGGCACCTGGAATTGGCCACTGTCGGAAGACAGTATACTGGGCTAGATAGACCTTTGGTCTGACCCAGTATGGCCATTCTTATGGATGGAAAGAAGGAAGGCAAAACTAAAGGAAAGAGTTCTTTAACAATGGGAAAAAATAGTTTCATTATAGACAGATCAGTTAAGTCCACAAATAATATGATTTTATTTATAATATAACTCAATTTTACTACAATGTTGAGTTCTTTAAATTATATAATTCCCACAGGGTAGGTATAATTGAGTGACAGTATGTGAGACTATAACAGGACTGTGAAGAGAGGCTGACAAACTCTGATATAATTGCAGGTATCTTCCTGGAATCACATTACAGTGTGCACACATAGTAACCACTATGATTAAGATTGCAAAACAGTTTTGGTTACACCCATTGTCATCACATGCTTCCCAAACCTTTCACCTTTTTGGTATTAAGTTTTCTATACATGGGCTCAGATTAAGCCCCCAATTTTTAAGTGGAATTCTCACTGATTTGAATAGGGAGTTCTACTTAAACACTGACCACACAATAAGGTTGGTCATTTTTTTTATTTTATTTGAGCAAATTCCCTTCAACTGCTTTTGAGTTATGAGAGGGTGGAAAAATATATATACTTTTTCTCAGCCCGGTGCTTTGACATGGCCATTAGTCAAAGCTAGCTGACTTTTGAAACTTGACATGGACATAGAGGTCACTGAGGACTAGTGCAGTTGTTTGGCTTGAAAGAACTGGAGTAGCTTTACATAAAATATAACTGCTTGCAAACTGTATAGTGAGCATGAACAAAAGGAAATTTTGTTGTCTGTGACAGATTGACATACCATAAATGTGTAACCAGTAATTAATGGACCCATTCCAGCTCCCATCACAGTTCATGGGAAAGTTCCCAGTGGCTTCAGTGGTGCTGGATCAGGCCTCAGGAACAAATCTGTCACATTAAAGGACCTTTTGAGTTCTGTTGACAACGAGCCTGATCTTGTAAAAATGCACTACCCGTGAAGAGCTGAGTCCTCAACTCCCAGCTGCTGGATCTCTATACAAGGTAAAACTATCTTGAATGGTGGGATTGCGGCAAAAAGCAAGTTCTAACTTTTTTCTTTTTTTTCGGGGGGGGGGTTAGAGGGGAGTGGAGTAATAATGAAAGTTTTCACCATGGTTGAAATTACAGAGAGGGTGGCTCCAAAAACTTCTGAAATACTGAGAAAACCTTCATGAATTCCACAAAGTTGCTAGTACTCTTGATGCACTAGGAAATATTGCTGATAGCACAATGCACTTTTGGAAAGGAGCTACCTTGTTATAAGTGCTGTCTATTGGGAAAAGAAGTTAAGTGAAAGTCCTTCCTGCCAGTTGCTAGTGGTTTTCCAAGCTTACGTTAAAGTGTTCAAACAATGAGCTCTAAAGCACTTTGAGGCACCCATTCCAAAAACCCTTTAGATCATTTTGGTGACTGTGATTTTTCTATATAACATTTGACTGTTCCCAACTGTTTTTGGATCAGCCATGGGAGGTAATATATTCTTGTTATTTTCTATGGCTTTGTACAGGTTTGACTCCTTTCTTCAGGCTATTTCAACCTAATTCCTTTACTGAAGACTTTACAGACAAGACCCATCTGTTAATTTCATTGATGTCTGATGCCACCTGCTGGAGGAAATCCTGTAAGGTAGTCTGATTCCAGGGAATCTAATCAATGCTCTCTTTGATTTCAGCCTGCCTATTGGCTGCTCCTGCTAAATGCTTTCTAGGTGAGTTTCTGCAGTTCCTCATAATTAAGTCCTTGTGTTGACTTAAGTGACGTTTGTTGAGAAATGTATGAAAAGACTCATTTTTCCACCTTTCTTATGCCGAATATTTCAATATTAATTTTTAATTTTAAATGGCATAGTCTAATATTCTTAAGAGTTTGCAGAGTTTATTTTCTTTTTCTTTAACAAGCCGCACAGGCATTGAATTGATATCTCATGGGCTGTTCTCTTAAATGACTTAACTCAGAAAAGGGACTTAATCATGTGACTAACTTTGGGCACCTGCTGAAGCCCAGCCCTAATTGAGTAAAGCACTTAGGTGCATAAGTACCATTGTAAATAGGTGCCTAAATCTGGGGTTTAGGTGCCTATGTACCAGTTTTAGGTTCCACTGTGATCCACAAAACTCCTGCTGAATCCTATATGCACCTAAACTCACAGGGCACCTAAATTTCTGCCCCCGCAAACTGACCAATATTACTAGCAGAGCTAGCTGTAGCTGTGTGGTAGGTAACTCATCCCTGTAGAATTTCTTTCACTGGGTATAAAGGAGTTGTTGACCAGCTCTGTGCTGCCCTCTAGCTGCTTCCATCACTGGGTCTAGGGCAGGGGTGGCCAACCTGTGGCTCCGGAGCCACATGCGGCTCTTCGGAAGTTAACATGTAGCTCCTTGCATAGGTGCTGACTCCGGGGCTGGAGCTACAGGTGCCAACTTTCTACTGCTCAACCCCAGGCCCTGCCCCCACTCCACCCCTTCCCTCACCTTACCTACAGGAGGGTGAATTTCACCTATTAGGAACAGTGTTCCTTTGAATATGAGGCTTGAAACCTTGAACTAATCATACATTGTCAGTAAATCCCATGACACACACACACTGAATGAATTTTATATTTTAATAAAAACATATCACACTGCTCATTATTGCCTTTGCTTACAATTAACTGTAGGTGCTGGGTTCTTTTCTATTTAATATTCTGTTACATTTTAAAAAGGAAGTTATTTTCTGCCATAATTTACCTTCATCACAGGGGGCATTGCAGACTTTTTCTTTAGCTAAATTTCCTGTTTCCTGTTTCAATCAATAATTTAATTCAATAATTTTCAGAGGAAGTCAAGGGTTGGGCTTATTGTTTCTCTGTTTAAAATATTTCAAATGTCATGTTAAATTACTGTAGTACAGGTTTTGGTAATTAAAGCCATAGTACAGTGTGCACCTGATCCTGCTTTCTCCCATTATTTTAAATGGGAGTTTTGCTCTAGCAGTGTAAAAGGGCCTTAATGTGGATGCACATTACATATATACTCACTTTGATACCCCTCTGTACTACCAGAGTGGTATAAAAGGACCTTAGTATAATTGTGAAATCAGGCAATAATAGTTTATACACATGGATCATTGTGGTTTTGATCTGTCATTATCCACAAACAGAATTATTCTAGTTCCAACACACTCATTGAATTAATAGGCACAAAACCAGACCTGCACAAAACCCTGATCTCATATCATCTATCTGACATCTCTTCCTGGATGGCTCACTGTAGTGGGGCGGCAGCCCCACTCCCTGAGATTATGGGCTGCACACAGCCAATGGGAGAAGGGCTTACTGGGAGCCAATCAGGGCCCAGGTTGGAGACAGCTAATCAGGGCCCAGCTCAGCCCTATAAGAAGGCTGCTCAGGGAGAGGAGAGTCAATCTGCCCCAGGCCTTTGAGAGGGGAAGGTCTGTCTCCAAAGCAACAGAGGGTCCTGTGGCAGAGAGACTAGCACCGCGGACAGCGCAGTGCTGGCCAGGCTCAGGGAGCAAAAGGGAGCTCTAGCCTGATGCCTGCCAGGCTGCATGCCCTGAAGAGAAGCCCCTAGCAGGTGCAAGGGGCCGTAGGGGAAGTGGCCCAGGGAAGTGGGCAGACAGAGGGAAGAGAAGGAGGACAGCGAGGCTGCTGCTAGAGGGGCCCTGGGCTGGGACCCAGAGTAGAGGGTGGGCCTGGGTCCTCCCTTCCCCCCTTGCAGTACACCCAGCCATTGACTGTAGAGAGCGGCCATTACAGACCACACCAGATCCCTGACAGGAGGGATTAGACTTTGGGGTGTGTGGTTGACTACAGTGACTGGGACATAGAGACTGCTGATCAACAACCCCCACCCTCCCGGAAGGGGGTGTGGAAGGACTAAGGGGCACTTTTTCTAGTATTATGAGATCACAAATTCCAAAGCTATGAAGCTATGAAGCTATAGGCCTCAGGAAAGGGTTGAAGTTTTTGGTAAACAAGGGAATTGTGAACAAAAGCATCATAAGAGTCAATCTGCTTCAAGTGCTTAAAGATCTTCAAATCAAAAGTCTGAAATACAGCATTAGTTAGTTAACTATGTTTCAGTGAAAGCTCAGGGCCAGATCCTCAGTTGGTGTTGTAGTAGGAAGAGAGCCTGAGACATAAGCCCTGGTATCTGAGGCCTGAGACCTGATCTAAAGTAATGGTCAAAGTTTTGCTAATATAAAGCAAAGTCAGGCTGTGAACTAGAGGCAGGCCCTGCTCACAGAATTTGTCAAGAAGAGGGCTGATATTGCAGAAATATACATTCCCAAGAAATGCTGGGCATAAGAATATATACACAAACACATTCCAGAGGGGTGGTAGCAGAACACCTCGATACCAACACATTCCCCAAAGATAACAGGAACATGTTGACCCATCTTTAAGATAGTCAGGATGACAGCATGATGGATAGAGATGTTTTGGTTGAACCAACATGTACAAGGTAATGGGTGGCACTTAGCCACATTGTTTGTACTGGTGTATAAAATGGAGTCTCAAAGGGAGTGTCTTTGGCCAGCCAAGGGGGGGAATGGAAAGTTCTGCCATTCCATGAGCTGCATCCATTGTCATGGGCATACATGTCTTAATATCCCCGTAGAGTCTGGCAGGTGCTATTAACCGTGCTTTGTCGACAATAAATCTGGCTGGCTGCCTTCAGACCTTAACAGATCTTGTGGTTATTGGGTGGTTCATTTGAGGTCTGCTGTGCCAGCTGTCTGCGCAGAGCTGCGATGGCGCGTGCGCACCCCCCCCCCCATACATCTGACTGCAAGTGTAAATAGGTGCAGTTCCATTTTACTTCCGTGCAAAGCACCCAGAAAGCTGCTCTAAAGCTATTTGCACATGGGACTCTTTAGGTGGCAATGTACCTAGTTCCCCTCAGCCACCCCTCCCCATTTGATTTCCATTCTATCAGTGGAGGGAGGGGGTAGATTAGGGACTGTAGTGTCTTGGGATAATTCTTCAGTCTAAGGTAAGAATATTCTTTTTGTGGTATGAGAGTATGGTACAGTACTTGTCCAGGTCAAACACGTAACATTGTACTGAGGGGATGAGTAAGAGGAGTATTGCTTCTGCAACTCACAAGCAAGGATTTTTCCATGCAGGGGGTATTTTCAGGCAAGACAGGGTGACCCGTTGTCTCTCCAACAGTGTCTGCCCAAAGCTGAATTTTTCTTTGAAAAGTCTGAGCTTAAAAAACTTTTATTTAAAAAAAAAATACAAGGAGAATAGAAAATACTCTTCCCCTTGTAAATTTGTGCAATATTTTTTAAAATATTTTCTCTGTAGCTGAAACAGCTAGGAATAAAAGTAGAAAATTGGCTTGGAAATAGCCCTCACTAAGGGCTATTTGATTTGATTTGGCTGAATTAAAAATTTGATTTGATTTGGGCTAATTAGAATGCTTTGAAAAATCACAATACCGTTTCATTTTTATATTGGCCTAGGGACAGCACACTGATGAAACAATTCAAACAAGAATACCTTCATGATTTGTAAAAGGCATGAAAACAGCCATTAATTTTTTATTTCAACATGTGTGCAGTTTAGATGATACAAAACCAAAACTGAAGATGCCTGTAATTATTAAATTGCTCCATTATCTTTCTGGATACCAAAGCTAAGCTGACTGATCTATAATTCCCTGGGTTGTCCGTATTCCCCTTTTTATAGATAGTTACTATATTGTCCCTTTTCTAGTTGTAACCGATGCCTGCTCAATGTGGCACTCTGTCTCCCTCTAGCAGTGGGTAGGCCAGCTAGAGATTGGTGAGTGTGCTACAGCTTTGTCTTTTAGCTCAAGCAGTAGAGGCTCATGCATTAAGCTCAAGAGGTCTCAGGTTTGATCCCTGTTGCTGATGCCCGTGTGGGGGTCAGCATTACCTAGTTCTTAAAGATAATTGTTAATGATTCTGATCTCTTCAGCCAGTTCCTTAAGTAGTCTAGGATGTGTTTTGTCAAGCCTTGCCATCTTGAAGACATCTACCTTGTCTAAGTAATTCATAACTTCTTTCCCTCTTTTAGTTTTAGCTCCTACCTTTATGCTGATGTTCACTGTGTTAGTTGTCTGATCACTGCTAACCTTTTGGTGAAAACTGAAACAAAAAAGGCAGTTAACACTTCGGTCACTGCTGTGTTTCCTATTATTGTCTTTCCCTCCTCACTGACTAATGGGCCTACCTTGGTCTTCCTGTTGCTTTTAATATATTGTAAAGTGTTTTCTTGTTACCCTTTATATTACTAGCTAGTTTAATCTTGTTTTGTGCCTTGGTCTTTCTAATTTTGTCCCTACATGCCTGTGGGCTGTAATATTGTGGTCTAATTTCAGTTGTTGTGTTTAGTGTACGGGTGCTGGGTGGTGTTGGTGACCTGTGATCTACAGGAGGTCAGACTAGATCTGGTGGTCCCTTCTGGCCTTAAACTTTATGACTCCGATTCTGAGTAGTACACCTGGTATGCCTATACATTAGAAATTGAAGTCAATGGAACTACAAACATGCTTAAAGGTAAACGTGCTTAAACACATGCATACATTGGGGGCGTTGGGTTTGTTTTTGTTTGTTTTTGCGCTGAACTGGGGCCTTGGTCTGTATTCATTAGTTTGTCTAAAACTCAGATTCAAAATTACAGGTCAGAAAATAAGCTAATTATTCAAAACAAAAAGTGTGTATATATAGATTCAAATCGGCCTATAAGACACAAATGCAGATGACAGGACAAAAATCACCTTTTTCCTACAAATGCACTTCACAAATTGTTAATCCTACTTACTCCATAATGCAAGGCAATGATCACTTAATTACAATGCAATAAATGGCAACAGTACAGTTCAATTTATAGTGACTACAGGATTAACTCCAAAATATGTTCACAGTGCCTTAAAAAAGAGACTATTTTAAGCCAGGCTGACTCTACGGTAAAAGGAGTAGAATAGCATATGCACAGCTCAACTGGAATAGCTTGATAAGTGCCAAATTTTCAGCAGGTCTCCAGAAACACCCCCCCACACACAAAAATCTGTGCATGCAAACCCCAACAGTTGCATATCCTAGTAGGGTAGCTAGGAAGGCTGTGTGAAACTGGTGGAAAAACTCAAGTGAAAATTTCCACCAGTTTATTTTATTCAGTTTTCACACCCAAACTTTGCAAGATTTTGTAGCCTCTCAAAGTTTGGAGTTCTACAAAGATTAATTTGTAAAACCTATTTCAAGCTGGAAATTCTGAGCTTTCAAATTGTTGCACATTAGAGTTTTCTAAAAAGTATCACAGCAGCCATCTGTTATTATTAATTATTATTATTTGCATTATAGTAGCAGGCAAAGGCATCCAACTGAGAAGGGCTGCATTGTTCTAGGCATTGTACATGATAAGAAACAGCCGCTGCCCCCCAAAAGCCAAAAGCTTGTCTAAATAGACAAGAGACACACAAAACGAAAGGGGAAATAAAAGCACAAAAAAATTTAGTGATTTGATGAAGGTCACACAGCAGGTTGCTGGCAGCACAAGGATTAAAAGCCAGGTCTCCTGAGTCCCTGTCCAGTGCCCACATACATGGCCTAAATGTATTAATGGGCAATTGAGAGCTCAATCCTGAAAAAACTGTTGGGTATAGTGCTTGCTACTATAAGTAGTTCCAATTAAGAGACAAAGAACTGTGTCCACACGGTAACAAAGGGTGGGGAGTTTAAATACAGTGAATGTGTGTAGCAATGTAAATTTCAGTACTTTGATGGGAAAAGTAAAGTGAGATGAAGTGTATGAATTAATAAATGGAACAGAGCAAATACAGACAAAAATTAATTTGTGTGGCAGGAGCTACCTTTATTTACAAAATACTTTAAACAATGCTGTTACTCAAATATCAACTAAAATAACAACATAAAAGTTAAAATGAGATTACTTTGTTTTCTGAACAGCTCCCCTGGATAAACAGCAAGAAATGTAAAAAGTACTTTTAAAAATAAGGCAGTGAAACTTAATTATTTTTAGCAATTAAATTTTGCTGCTCTGGCAGGTTAATTGCCTGATCCTCACTAAACCTTGGGATCTTCTTAAATTCCTCCTGTTTCTTGAAGAAAAGCTGGGCTAGAATATGATCTGCTGTGGCATGGAAGTAGTCATCCATATCAAGGGTTTGCAGCTGTCGGAAATAAATTATTTCCATTTGAAATATGGTATTATTAAATCATTTTATAAGACTATTAACAGCACAAAATTTTAAAATACATTGAGTAAAAAGCCACATAGTTTATGAAAGCTATCGCACATACAATAAAAAAATATCATAAACAATAAAAAGCATAGCACTTACAAGGCACTTTTCATCAAAGCTATTAAAATCTTAACTATTTATCGACACACTTTTTTTTTGGACTGGGAACAGAGAAAGTTCTGAGCTATGTGTTTAAGAATGTTTGTGTTCTTTGGAAACCAATAGTTTTTAATGCTAAAAATACAAGTAGATTATTGAACCAGAGAGATTGAGTGTGTGAAATTATGCACTTAAACACACACACACAATGACCGGTTCATGAGTTGGCAATACTTAAAAGGGTAAATGTCCTATGAGATAAGGAACTAAGCTAGAATAGCAGTTGCTTCCACACTCCTTTGCTGGATATCAGGATCACAGGATATGTGTAATCACAGGTCCATGGCGCCACCCATGCTCACCATCAAGCATGTTGGCCTGTCAATTCTTGTACAGATCCCCTTTCTGTGGTGCACAGGGGCTATAGTGGCCTTTTCAGGCTAATCCACCCACAGCATGACCAGCAGACAAGCTCTCTCTCATGCACGCGCGCACGCACACACACACACACACCAGTACATAGTCTCTCTCCTCTTTTTTCCTCTCCAATGTGGTGCTTTAGTGGTGCCTCATGAAGGCCCTTCACACCAGAAGTGAAGCTCACGGTCAGTGTAGCTGACGGTTACTGGCTGTGTAGCAAAGCATAAGGCAACCAATCACGGAATAAGTCCAATTTATGCTTCCCCTCCCCACCACTTGCTTATAGAATAACTGCCATTATGAATTCTCACCTGGTTGCCCGTGCTGAATGCTAGAATCATAAGCAAATCCTCATCACATGTGCTTTTGATATAATGTTGTGTTCCAATGGGGAAAAATACAACATCTCCAATGCCAATGTCAAAGTCGGTGGTAATTTTAGATGAAACAATAATTCCCACCTAAACAAGAGATGCAGCAATTATTCCTTGCTGGAAAATGTTCAAATATCCAACAGTACATGCCAAGCCCACTCATCATAAGATTAATTAAGAATTACGGCTCCAATTCTGCACTGAGATCTGCTAGTACAGACCCAATGACGTCAGTGGAGCACCAGACAGGCACAGATATCCACAGGGGAAGATTGTGGCTATTATTATTCAACTTCCCATATGGGGAAAAGGGGTGCATCAGAAGTTTCAACTTCTTTGCCTTGGCAGAAGGATTATTAACATTATGAATTTTGGAAATATGTGGGTCAGCTCCCATGAAACGCAGGACCCTTAAAAAGAACCTTTAAACCTTTTTGTTTTTCAAAGGGTTGTGACCACTGCTGGACTAAACGTTTGGTACCTTCACCATCCCTTACTTCCCTTCTTTTACATCGGATCCTTTTGTTGTGTTTATCAGCTTCAGTTTAAAGAGGGTGATTTTCGATTATGATCTTATTGTATCTTTGTTTGTTTGTATTATGTCAAAACAGAGCCTCAAGTATCCTGGTAAGTCGTGTTAATTAATACTAATCAGAGCAGTAATGATTATCTGGGCCTTCCTCTTGGCATAAAATCAAGACCACCCCTTTTCCTTTCTATATTGTATTTACATGTGGTGATAGGGACATAGTGAAACATTTTCTAAATCTTGTTGCAACTAACTTCCCCTGCTTAGGACCTGTTCTTCAGCAGTGTTGAATCAACAGGATTCCCTCTTATTTTGTCTATCCTCTTTCTAAGACCATAAGAATTCCTACTTGAAGTAGCTTGCTGCATTTTCCCTGAATGCAGAACAATAATGGGCTAAATTTTTCTCTCTGTTGTGGTAGTGCAACTTCTTTTTGACTTGCTAGAGCTCCATCAGCATCTCTCAGAGAAAATTTAACCCTAAGAGGAAGGGTGTGGATTTTGGAGTTTTACAGTACAAACAAGAATCAGAATTTTTTCTGAAAACATTCCAATCCTGCAGTCCTAACTCAGACAAAACCCTCATTTAGTTTATGTAACAAATTACCTTTCCACAGCCACTAATGACATAACCCATCTCGTTAGCATTGAAATGAAAATGAGGTTGCCGTAGTCCATTGCTGTATATCCTGATAGTTGCTAAGGTAAGAGAATTTTCATGCTGGAAGTCAAAATAAGCACAACAGTCAGACAACAGCCCACATGGCAACATCTTAGCTGTGTGCGACAGTGATGATGAACTCACATGCTTTGTAAATGTTACCTTACGTTTCAGCAACGAGAATGCTCTACTGAATATACGTACCATTTGCAGTGACTCACTGAAGATTTTCTCATTGTCATTTAGACCCACTCCATTTTTGCGAAAGCGAGCCCACTGAATTACTCCTCCTGAAAGTTTGAATTCTGTTGAATCTGAATGAATGATGGTTAAATGAGAATTACTAGAAAATATTCCCTTATGTTATTGGTAATTTATTGCCAGAAGATTTGCTTCTAGCTAATGTTGCTTGATTATCGACCAAGATCATGGGTCCTCGCTGGGGACTGAATTTGGGACATCCAGTGCTAAAAGCATAAGCATCTACCTTTAGCTAGTTAATAGATTCCTATCCTTTGTGAAGTAGCCGCCAGAGCAGGATGCATAACACAGACTGATTAGTGGTTTATACTTGCATGGTACCCCACTCTGACACATGCAAGCAGCAGTTGTACAATAAGAAATCTGAAATCAGAATTTCTTCTTGAGTTTAGACTAAAACTAGTAACTAGCAATGTATTCATTGATATTAATGGCAACAGTGAAAGCTTCTTTCCAGCACTCACCCATTAGCTGTTGGCTCAAACTTTTTATCATGAGAAGTATTTGTTTTGATGGCAATAATTTCAGCTGTCCTGAATCCTGCAAGGTGCTTTGTCATTAGGAGTAGAGGGTGCGCAGCATCTCCCAGGAAATGCTCAGCACCTTGCAGGATTGAGTGCATGGTGTGTGATCATCATACAGTAGTGGCTGGATCCACTTTATACAAAATATTTTGAAGATGATAAGGTGGTGTTTTCTATACACCTTCCATAGATGGACAACTTTTCACCTTAAACCGGTCAGTCACACTGACAACATTTTCCATGTGCCTGAATCAGACAGGCCCTTATTCACAAACTGATGTTAAAATGCCTGTAGTATTCTACTTGAGCATACTAAAAGTCCTAGGAAATTGTAATTGTTGCCTTATTTCCTTTAGGTAATTTGGACTTCTTTGTGCCTACAATGGTGTTCTCTATTCATTCCCTGGCACTGGCAGTCTAAGGAGTGCCAACGCATTCTCCAGACAGAGTTGCCTTTGGCTCATTTTGCTCTACCTCCCCCAAGGACAGAGTTCAGCTTTCCTTGGAGTGCACCAGCCAATTCCTCAGGTATATCAGGGACCCATCAAAAGAAGTTTTATTGGCAATATACAAAAAAGAGAAAACTATAAAATAAAAAAATAGTTAAATACACCCACTCCATACTACAGTGAACATCACAGACTGGCACTTTCCTTGAAGTTACAGAAGAAGAGGTTGCTTACCTTGTGCAGTAACTGGGTTTTTCAAGATGTGTGTCATTACGGATTCTTCACTTCAGGTGCTAATGCGCCTCCTGAGCCATTGATATGAGATTTTCCGTTAGCAGTGTCTGTTTGGTCTCCACATGCACCCTATTCCTCCTCATGTCACACACCCAGGCTATACAGGTGAACTGCCCTCAGTTCCTTCTCTACCTGACTGTTGCATGGAAAACAGTCTGAAGCAGAGAGGAAGGAGGGCAGCTGGAGGGACGCTGGACTCAAGGTACCTATTCCAGGGCCAGAGTCAATGGCGCCACATGGGTTGTTGGAACCACAGAGTGGTCCGACTTGGGTTGCACTCTACTAGAATCCCTCTGCCCCGCCAACCTTGGTATTGGGGATCGACCTCTATCAGTCTTTTTCTTGGCACCGATGATAGAGAGCAGTGCTGAGGTTCCCTCACTGAAGCACTATTTTTCAGCACCAGGGATGATGGACAGTGCTGAGTCTCTTGAGAAGCAGGAGAGTCTTTTCTCAGTGCCAAAGAGAAGGAATGGCGCTGAGTCTCCCAAACAGTAGCCAGGGCACTCCTTATGGCGGTTGAACTACCCGGCTCCAAGGGAGGTCAAAGTGCTGCCTCCGTGAGGATACGTCTGAGCTAGTCTCTCTACTCTTTTTGGTGCGGTCTTTGGTAAGTCTTTGTAGATCTTACAGCGCTCCCACACGTGAGTTTCCCCCAGACATTTAAGGCAGCTGGAATGGGGGTCACTCACAGGCATAAGCTTGTAATAAGAAGCAAACGCTTAAACCTCAGAGACTGAGGCAAGCTCCGGTACTAGGCAGGGATTAACCCAGCTGAGTTAACTATTTACCTAACAACTGAAACTTAATTTACTAAGAATAAAACATAACTATATACAACGAGGTTAGAAAATCCACTGAGGAGTGCTTGCGAATGCAAGGGATGAGGCAGTTCCAGTGGCCATCAGGGGCAGTAAGAAGGAACTGAGGGGGCTGCAGGTCAGCGGGACCTTTTATACTTGCTCTATGAGCGTGCGACTCCAGGAGGCAACAGAGCTGAGGCGATGGATATCACTGGAGGCGGTGGGGGGACTTTCCGCTGGTGGTGCTCAGGGTGAGCGCACACCTACATTGGAATGGACATGAGCAAGCACTCAAAGAAGAACTAACCTATGCAAACTAACCCTAAACAAACAGCTATAGAAAACTGTACACAAGATAGCCAAGGCACACTCAAGGTAGACAGGCTAAGGCTCTGTCTCCTGCTGAGGCGGTTGAGAAGGAACTGAGTACAAATCACCCCCACATCCCTATGTAGCCTCAGTGTGCAGCATGAGGACGCATGCATGGGCCAAATGGACAATGCTAAAGGAAAATCTCTGATCAAGGGCTCGAGAGGGGCATACATACCTGAAGTGGAGCACCCATAGGGGAAGGTGCATACTTGAAGAACATTGCAAAGTCAGCTGCATTTATTGCGTGGTAGAAAATGGGACTGGTTTCTGGGAGAGGCTTCCCAGAGAAGCTTTGTGATCAGTTCTATACTTCACTTATAGGCCCTAATCATTAGAGGAATAAGGTTCTGGAACAGCCTCCCAATAGGAGTTGTGAGAGCAAACAATTGGTTTTAAGAGACAGCTAGAGAAATTTATGAGTGGGACTGTGTGATGAGGTTGCTTGCCATTGGAGGGAGGTGGGGGCAGGACATGACAGCCCTGGGAGTTGCTACTAAAATCTCATGCTTTGGGGCTTCAGCTCGTCACCTACAGAGGTAGGAAGGAATTTCCTTCCTCCCTCTCAGTGTATTCTGGGTGGGTTTTGAGGGTGGTTTTTTTGTGTGCGTGTCCTTTCTCTAAATCATCTGAGATGGCACACTGGATGGGATGGGTCAGTGCTCTGAGATGGCAGTGGACTTTCTCTCATCTGCTTGGCTGGCTGATGCATCTCAGTCCCTCCTGCTCTCTGCCTCTGGGACACCATAGCTCAGTACCCTGAAGATTATAATACTTTGGTCTAGTTTCAGTTGCTGGGTTTAGTTGCTGGGTACAGCTGGTGGCCTGTGATACACAGGAGGTCAGACTAAATGATCCGGTGGTCCCTGCTGGCCTTAAACTATGATTCTATGACATGCCTTTACATGGCATTTTTTCTGTGACATCATGTAGTATCTGCTCACTAGAGCACAAAGAACATATTCAGTTTCAATATGTGAATTTATGCTAAACTATGGCCCTGTTTCTGCAACACAAGGCTGCCACTTTGACTGCTAGTGCAAAACATAGCTGGCATATCTGACTATGGGATGGTACCTCTGGTATAGCTGGACCTTCCAATAGCCTAAAGCCAGCATGGCCATTTTATATGGCACTCATATACACTCTGTGGAAGGCATAGAGAGCTTAGTCAGGGAAAAGGGAGCATGTCTGGGGTATCAGTGGAACCTGACCAATTCTCAGCTGGAATAATAGACCCTTGATGTATTACATAAATGCAGCTGCATTTGTGTCGTATAGGCAGATTTGAATCTATGTATACTTTTTGTTTTTGATTAAATAATTAGCTTATTTTCTGACCTGTAATTTTGAAATGGGAGTTTTTAGACAAACTAATGAATACAGACCTAGGCCCCAGTTCAGGAAAAACCCCCACAAAAAACACCCCAATGTGTGCATGTGTTTACGTTTGTAGTTCCATTGACTTCAATTTCTAATGTATAGGCATACCAGTTCTACTACTCAGAGTCAGAATCATAGAGTTTAAGGCCAGAAGGGACCACCAGATCATCTAGTCTGACTTCCTGTATATCACAGGCCACCAATACCACCCAGCACCCATACACTAAATGCAACAACTGAAATTAGACAACATATTACAGCCCACAGGAGACTGCCTGAGGCCTCTGCTTAATATTGTCCATTTTATTAATTTACAAATTGTTTCTAGACTATTATATTACTACTTCTCCCCTCTATCACATTTAATTTTTACTCCATTTTATCAACATAACAACGGTCATACTGGGTCAGACCAATGGTCCACCTAGCCCGGTATACTTTCTTCCAATAGTGGCCAATCCCAGAGGATTCAAAGAGAATGAACAGGACAGGGCAATCATCAAGTGATCCATTCCATCATCTAGTCCCAGCATACGATGGTCAGAAGGCTAGGGACACCTGCAATGGGTTGCATCCCTGACCATCTTGGCTAAAAGCCATTGATGGACCTATCCTCCATGAACTTATCTACCAGTAATTCTTTTTTGAACCTAGTTATAATTTTGGTCTTCAGAACATCCCTGACAATGAGTTCCACAGGTTGACTGTGCATTGTGTGAAGAAGTACTTCCTTCAAAACAAACAGATACCCCATTTATATACCAAGTTCTTAGTTTGTACCTTTGAGATTATAGAAGTATCGCCACACTAGCTTGTCTGGAGACTGCACATAGCTGGCATTCTGAACAAGCTCTACTAAGTTTGGTGGAAGGTTAATGGCTTGATCTTCTGTTTGTTTCTTGAATGTTCTAATAAAATTCACTCCACCTTGAGGCTAAAATACACACAATAAAAATGTTATGTTAGCAAATGCATGAAGCAAACAGGGAAAGTAGAGCTGCTTGATCAAGTAATGTGCTTTTCATCTTTAAGACATACTGAAAGTCTGATCTGATAACACTTGCTGCCATGCATTATCCCATATAATTCCTAGCGCTATAAATATTTTAACTTGATTTTATACTTTGTTCAAATCCTAAAGAGATTTGAAACTGAAACAAAATGTAAGTCCTCTCTCACCTGGGTAGATGCTACAAATTGTTTGCATCCTCACTATAGAATGCACAGTTTCCACCATGAGAACCTGCAGATCCCCTGGATCCAGCAGATACTATGAGCCTATATGCTGGCTCCAGAATAGCAGTGGCTTCAGTGACTCTTGCCCCACTGTGACAAGGACTAGTTCTAAGGATATGAGAGGACACTGCTATTCTGGGAGCATACAAATCCTTCCAGCTGGAGACAGGAGATCCTCCAAAAATTCATAAGGTGCATGGTTGGGCCATTTTTGATTACTTTCAGCAAGACAGAGATGTATATGCTACTGTTCAAACCTTTAATGATCTTGCTGCTATGTCTTCTGGTGTAGAGAAAAACACATCATCAACATCCAAGGTTTGAAGTTCTTCATGTGTTGTAAAAAACAGCAGGAACAAACAGTCATCTTCTCCCACATTCTTTACCCAATGCAATGTGTTTTTAGGGAAGAAAATCACTTGGCCTGCGGTAACATTGTATGTGGTTACTATGCTACCACCAGCATCAACAACACCAATCCAGGCACTACCCTGAAACACAGGCAGAGCGACAGAACACAGTCATGAAAGAAACAAACAAACATTGTTTTTTCCATAGTGAGCTCATAAATTGTATTTGCCTACATTTTAATAATTCAAAAATACATGTGACTGATAGTAGCCCACTCTGGTGACAGTCCCACTCTTATTCAGGTTTTGAGAGACCAAAGCAAGAATAGTGCATTCAGCAATAAATTGTTGGAAGGCCCAATTACTTTAAGAAACACTTGATAAATTTTTTTTTTCTCTCTCTCTCTCTCTCTCACACACACACACACACACACACACACACACAAAACATTAAGTTGTTTAAACAAAGCTATGAATGTTATGATTATAGTTTAAGAAGATTCAAACTACTGGGGATAAGGATCATGTGTCTGTGAAATGTCTTGTACAATTGCTCCCCAATCCTGACTGGGGCCTGTAAGTGCTACTATGATATAAACATTAAATACTTAATAATAAAAGTATTGTTAGTATTCTAAGTATAGCCAAGAGTCAATTATTCAAAATACATAATGCTTTTTTTTCAAAATTCTGTACAATCTCTAATTATTCCTCACAATACCCCATGAGTTAGTACTTTAAGTAACTTTTACTATTCCCAATTTACAGATGGAGGAATGGATAGTCAGAGGAGATAAGACAAACACTTTCAAATTTGGGTGCCTAATATTAAGCACCTAATTCATGTGCAGGCACCCAGATAAGTAGCTGAATTTTTAAAAGTGCAGAGTACACAAAATTTCCACTGACTGCAACTAGTACACTTTGGTTGGAGCTATGAGTATATAGTAAAAAGAAGAACAGGAGTACTTGTGGCACCTTAGAGACTAATAAATTTGTTAGTCTCTAAGGTGCCACAAGTACTCCTGTTCTTCTTTTTGCGGATACAGACTAACACGGCTGCTACTCTGAAACCTGAGTATATAGTATGTCTGCAAATCACACCATTTAAGAGCATAATTTCAGGCATCAAGGTTTGAAAATGTGACACACGTTAACCAGTGATAATGCCGTCATTATTATTATTTAGCATTTCTGTATAATGCCATAGGTTGGCATGATGCTTTACTCCAAAAATTACAACAGCTGAAATTAAAATAATCAGATTGTACCTTTAGGAGAAAGCCATGTTCATTGGCATTAAAGTGCCAATGGGGGGCCCGGAGCCCTTTGCTCTTGATCCGTAATGTTCCAAAAGTCATCTTAGATCGCTGATTGTTGATGCTTGTTCCAAATTCCATTTCTTCATCACTCGGATAATCCTTTACATCATACCTAAATCTTGCCCATTGAATATCACCCCCAGGAAACTGAAATACCTAGCAAATCATAGACATAAGTTATTCTTTATAAGTATTGGACAAAGGCAAGGCCAGTGGGGAAATGAAGGAAAAATATTGAGGAAATATTTCAGAACATTACTTTATATGTAGATATGAAATTTGTGGAAAACGTAGTGAATTTTTGGTGAGGCTTCTCTCTCTATGCGTTTACTACACTTTTGATGATCCCACACCTACCTTTATACATCAAATTGCTATAATATCTTTTTTTTTTTTTACAATGATTGATAAGGAATGGTTTTAAGGACAAAACTCTCAGAAAAATTAGTGGCTAAGAATCGCTTTATAGGTACATCAAACAAAAAAAGTGGAAGACCTGGGGTGAAATCTTAGCCCTACTGAAGTCAATGGAAGAACACCCACTGACTTTAGTAGGGCCAGAGTCAATCAGTGTGTATCTGCTATCAAAAACTAAACAAATATAAGGCTGACATGGCCTATCATCACCTTGACCACACTACTTTTATGCTGTACTCCCTTCCCACTTCTCTTTCTTTGTCTTTTTAGACACTGATTCAGGAAAGCACTTAAGTACATGCTTACAATTAAGCACATGTGTAAGTACCTTTCCTAAACAGAATGTTTTCCTGAAGCAGGGTCTTAGATTGTAAACTCTTTGTGCTAGGGACTGTTCCTTCCCATTTATTTGTACTCTATCTAGAATAAATCCAGCAATTTTAAAAAGTCACCTTACATTAGGGAAGTGTATTACAGGACACTGTAATCTTGAAAACCACATTTTTTGTATGTTTGCACCTCCTATAGTTACATCTAATGCCTAACAATATCAGAATTGGAAGAAATTAGAAAAAGGCAATTTTTTGCAATTTTTTTAGTTCCTTTAATTTGTATATTTGACAGCATCTATGAAAACTGGAGTTCTAAAATTGGTCAATTTTTAAAAATTCAATAAGTTTTGAAATACAGAGACTAAACTCTGAAGTAATCTATCTGTTTAGTTTGTACATGAACTGCAATGCTATAAGTCCAGCAAGGTGAGTGAGGCTACTACTGCCTAAAATGAGACCATCACATTCATTTTTATTTGTGACCAAAGAATACATTTTAGCTCGGTTCTCAAGACTTCCAGTTTCAACTAAACGGCTTCTATTTGTATTCAAGCTTTCTGAAAATGTTTCACATTGTGTAATTTCACTGCTAGATTTCAAAAGCTGACTTCCTTTTAAAACTCTGTAATTTTGGTTATTTAGACATCTAATTTGTAGGTGCAAATAATGATATGTCCAAAAGATGTAAATTGCATTTTGGATTATTTATGAATCATTATCTCTTTGTGCCTGCAATTCTGTGGGCAGAAAAGGAGAGAATCAAAACAAAAAACAAAAAAACAGGCAGTCTGAAAATTTGCCCCTAAACAATAATATTGTTTTGTAAGAAGAACAACTGCTACCTTCGATTTACCCAGATGATTCAGAAACTGGAATTTGACATCTACTCTTTTTTTGTCTGACATTGTTATTGGTGTTTTTGGAGAGGTTATTTCATGCTTTTGCATGTTTAGCTGTGTCAGAAATCCAATGTTTTTAATGTAGACCGAGGAAATAATCAGCACTCCTATGATGGTGGAGATGAAGCAGGCCAAGAGACAAACTAGAAAGATGTTCATTAGCGACCAGTGGCTCTTTCTTTCCTACAAGACATTTTAAAAACCAAAATTATTAGTTAGCAATCAGAACAACAGTTAATGCAATGGTACCTGTGTAATCAAGACTGGATGCCTTTCCTGAAGATATGCTTTTGTCAGACAAGTTAGTGGGCCCAGTATAGGAATAACTTGATGAAAATTTTTTGGCCTCTGTTATGGTCCAACTAGATGCTCTAATGGCCCCTTCACACACTTCACACAAGGGGGCTGATACCACAGACTTTATTCATGAGTTACACATGTATTCTCTCTCTCTCTCTCTCTCTCTCTCTCTATCTAGGAGTTTTCTTTAGTGCCCCTCAATGTGCAGAATAGAGCCTAGATCTCCCTTGGAATATCAATACAAGCTGCTAATTTTCACAAGAAAGTGAGATAATAAAGAAAAGCAAAAGAGCTACTGAAATTTTCACCAGTTTTATGGATTAAGCTACAAACTGCAACAAGACAGAGCATCCTTTATACATTAAGCATGGATTGTTGTTTTTTAACTATTTAAAGGGATGATGAGATGAGATATGTTTTGTATAGTTACTTTTTTAATCCTTTGGGAAAATGTAAAGTCCTCAGTTTATTTTAACCTGGTTAGATCCTTAATGGTCACTTTTCAAACTGTACTGTTTAAGCTTAAACTAAACCACTGCTGCTTAAACTTCTGCTGCCCATAACAATATAAGATAACCAACATTTTTTTAAACTTTGTCCACCCTACTCAAAACTGGAAGAGGTTAAGGTGGTCAGGTAGGCCCATTAACTTCCCAGGCTTCACCTGGAGAGGTGACAGGGAGCAGGGAATTGATAAGGAGGCTCTGCTGCTGGACAGGAACTGGAGGGGCCTGTATAAAGCACAGGTGCTAAGAGAAGAAAAGGGCTGCAGGAGAGTTGTCAGCAATCACTCCCTGGGAGAAGGGAGGTGTGCTTTAGGCTATGGAGATAGGGTGACCAGGTGTCCGGTCTTCAACCAGAACAACCCAGTCGAAAAGGGCCCTGGCAGCTCCGGTCAGCACCGCCAACCATGCTATTAAAAGTCCGGTTGGTGGTGCTGACAGTTTCAAGCGGATTGCCCCAAGGGTCGGTCCTGGGGCCGGTTTTGTTTAATATCTTTATTAATGATCTGGAGGATGGTGTGGACTGCACTCTCAGCAAGTTTGCAGATGACACTAAACTGGGAGGCGCGGTAGATACACTGGAGGGTAGGGATCGGATACAGAGGGACCTAGACAAATTAGAGGATTGGGCCAAAAAAAACCTGATGAGGTTCAACAAGGACAAGTGCAGAGTCCTGCACTTAGCATGGAAGAATCCTATGCACTGCTACAGACTAGGGACCGAATGGCTAGGTAGCAGTTCTGCAGACAAGGACCTAGGGGTCACAGTGGACGAGAAGCTGGATATGAGTCAACAGTGTGCTCTTGTTGCCAAGAAGGCTAACGGCATTTTGGGTTGTATAAGTAGGGGCATTGCCAGCAGATCGAGGAACGTGATCGTTCCCCTTTATTCAACATTGGTGAGGGCTCATCTGGAGTACTGTGTCCAGTTTTGGGCCCCACACTACAAGAAGGATGTGGAAAAATTGGAAAGAGTCCAGTGGAGGGCAACAAAAATGATTAAGGGTCTGGAGCACATGACTTATGAGGAGAGGTTGAGGGAACTGGGATTGTTTAGTCTCCAGAAGAGAAGAATGAGGGGGAATTTGATAGCTGCTTTCAACTACCTGAAGGGAGGTTCCAAAGAGGATGGAGCTCGGCTGTTCTCAGTGGTGGCAGATGACAGAACAAGGAGCAATGGTCTCAAGTTGCAGTGGGGGAGGTCTAGGTTGGATATTAGGAAACACTATTTCACTAGGAGGGTGGTGAAGCACTGGAATGCGTTACCTAGGGAGGTGGTGGACTCTCCTTCCTTGGAGGTTTTTAAGGTCCGGCTTGACAAAGCCCTGGCTGGGGTGATTTAGTTGGGAATTGATCCTGCTTTGAGCAGGGGGTTGGACTAGATGACCTCCTGAGGTCCCTTCCAACCCTGATATTCTATGATTCTATGAACTTCAATATAGAAATGGATTTAGTTAAATCAGTTGAATTTGTGTGTAAACTAGCCCTAAGCCTTCTGCTATCACATCTTTGCTAAGTGAAGCGAGGCCATGGTGATTTCTGGAGTGAGTATTATGTTTGCCAATTAGCAAAGTGAAAATTAGGAAGATTTTATTTTATTTAACTCTTTATAGTATATTTGTGTACATAATTTTGCTATACCATGAAACAAGATGTTAAGCCCCAACCCTGATTCTTATTTGATAAAGTTCTAAATAATTGCAAAAGAGAAACTTACCGGTACCTCTTGCTTTGTCTGTTCTTTCATATTTGAGGAACTCTGTATTTTCTCTTCTTGCATTTCAAATCCTGGGTTCTCCATTTAAAAAAACTGGAACAGACTTTTGTAAAAAAAAAATCTGAAAAATAATGTTAATTCTAATTTGTGCTCAGTACTTCTAGAGCTGCAGCACCAAGAAACAACTAATTTTAATGTTGCATAGAAATAGTAACGACACTTAGAATGATCTTATGTATAAACTGGTTGCAGTTCAGGAAGTCTCCTTTTCTAAACTGTCACAGGAAAGTTCTGCCTATTTCCAAATTCAGGATTGAAGTTACTCAATTCATTTCTGCATTACACAAAATCCGTGAGATGACAAGACAGTAAGACAGACACGTTCTGTTAACTGAAGACTGTGGGGAACTAACAGTGGACAGCTCAAGCAGTGACAGCAGCATCATGGTGAGCTGGGAAGCAGTGCAAAGGCAACAAATGGTCTGCTCCTTTCCCTGTGAAGAGCAGCTTCCCCTACTATGAGAGTCATTCTCATGATAATGATGGACGAAATATTTTGGGTAAGGACACAGTAATGAAAACAAAAGAAAAACAGTGAACAACTGTACTAGAGCACAATAAAAAATTGTCTCAATTTTCAGACACAGGCATCTGTTGGATAACAATAAAGATATTCCTGAATCATTACTATTACTTACATTGAGAAAGAAAAACTGACAGAACGATAACAAGTGGCAATGATGGCCCCGAGAAAAAAAACAGTTACCTACCTCTTGTAACTGTTGTTTTTCAAGATATGCTGCTCATGTCCATTCCAAGTAGGTGTGTGCGCACCGCATGCACAGTCATCAGAAGGTTTTTCCCCTAGTAATACCCGTCAGGTTGGCTATGGAGCCCTCGAGAGTTGCGCCTTCATGGCAGTGTATGTAGGTCCCTGTTGACCCACCACCTCTTCAGTTCCTTTTTGTTGGATACTCAGAGTGGGAGGTGGGTGGGTCTTGGAATGGACATGGTATCACATCTCAAACAATAGTTACAAGAGGTAGGTAACTGTTCTTTGAGTGTTTGCTCGTGTCGATTCCAAGTAGGTGACTCCCAAACCTAACCTAGGAGGTGGGGTTGGAGTTCATAGAATCGCTGTTTGTAGCACCACTCTGCTGAATGCTGCATCGTCTCTGGCCTGCTGTATAATGGTGCAGTGCAATGAAAAGGTGTGGATCAACGGCCATGTCACTGCCCTGCAGATGTCTTGAATAGGAACTGGTGCCAGGAATGCAGCTGAGGATGCCTGCGCCCTTGTGGAGTGTGACGTCAGCGCAGGGGCAGGAATGTTTGCCAAGTCATAACACACCCGAATACAGGACGTGATCCAAGAAGTGATCCTTTGGGACGGGACTGGAAGCCTCTTCATCTGCTCCGCAATTGCAATGAAGAGTTGCATTGATTTTCTAAATGGCTTCATTCTTTCAATGTAGAAGGCTAATGCTCGTCTGACATCCAGGGAGTGAAGCATTCATTCCCTGTTGCTCGCATGCGGCTTAGGAAAGAACACTGGGAGAAAAATGTCCTGGTTTGCATGGAATTGCAAAACTAACTTTGGGAGAAAGACAGGGTGTAGTCGCAACCGCACCTTGTCCTTATATGGGGGCTCCAAAGTTAAGGCCTTAAGCTCAGACACTCTCCTGGCTGAAGTTATAGCCACCAAGAATGCTACTTTCCAGGAAAGGTAGAGGAGGAAGCATGTTGCTAAAGGCTTGAAAAGAGGTCCCATCAGTCTGGAGAGCACCAGGTTGAGATCCCATGGGAAAATTGCCTGTCTTACTTAAGAGTACAGTCTCTCTAGGCCTTTGAGGCAGTGGCCCACCATAGGATTTGCAAAAACAGAGCAACAAGCTGCACTGGCATGGAAAGCTGAGATAGCGGCCAGCGGCACCTTTACTGATGATACCGACAGACTTTCCTGTTTCAGATGCAGCAAACAATCCAGGATAAAGGGAATCGATGCCTGTAAGGGTTGAGTGTCTTTTTGTGATGTCCAAATAGAGAAACTTTTCCACTTGGCCAAATAAGTGGCCCTGGTGAATGGCTTTCTGCTACCAAGGAGGATCTCTCTAACAGGGTCTAAGCATGTGAGCTCCGAAGGGTTTAGCCACAGAGTTTCCATGCCATGAAATGGAGAGTCTGCAGATTGGGATGCTGGAGGTGGCTGTGGTCCTGCGTGATCAAGTCCAGGGCCAGGGGCAAGGTTATTGGTGTGTCCACCAGCACATCTAGAGGGTGATGAATCAGTGTTGGCGTGGCCACGCTGGTGCTATTAAGATCATGGATGCTCGCTCCTTTCTGAACGTCACAAGGACCTTGTGTATAAGCGGGAAGTGCAGGAATGCATATAGTAGATGATCCTTTCAAGGGAGGAGAAAAGTGTCAGAGTGAGCCCAGGCTGTGATTCAGGAAGGACCAAAACTGGTGACACTTCCTGTTGTATTTTGTTACAAAGAAATCTATTTGGGGAAACCCCCACCGTTGGAAGATGTTGATCACAACATCCGGGCAGAGGGACCACTCGTGATTCTGAAATGACCTGCTCAGATGATCGGCCAGTTTGTTCTGGGAACCTGGAAGGTACAATGCCTCTAGATGTATCAAATGGGTGATGCAGAAGTCCCACAGCTTGAGGACTTCCTGGCAGAGGTCAGAGGAGAGAGCACCACAGTCTGTTTATATAGAACATCGCTGTTATGTTGTCGGTCAACACTGATACACATCTGCCTTCCAGATGGTCCTGGAACATTTGGCAAGCAAGGCAGGCCACTCTTAGCTTCCTGACATTGATGTGCAACAAAAGTTCTGCCCAGGACCAGAGGCCCTGAGTCCTCCTAAGTGCGCCCCCCCATTCCATTGCCGACGCGTCTGTGACTAGAGACATTGAGGGGTGGGGTCCGCACACACCACTTGCCGGTTGAGCCACCACAGGAGGGACTAAATAACCGGAGGAGGAAATGTAATTAACTTGTCTAGTCGGTCTCAGGATGGCCTGTACGCTGAGGCCAACCAGGCCTGAAGAGGCTGGAGACGAAGTGTCGTGTGTTGTACTACATACGTACAAGCAGCCATGTGACCAAGCAGCCTCAGGCCCTAGGGTATCGCCTTAGCTCCTCTATGATGGCACCCATAGTTAGAAAATGGGACTCCAGAAGGAATGCTTTGGCTTGACTGGAGTCTAGGAGAGCGCCGATTAACTTTATCTTCTAGGTAAGGGTTGGAGTTGATTTCGGCACATTCAGCATTAGCCTGAGCTCTTTGAAAGTCAATCATATGAGGTTCACGTGCTGTTCCACCTGGGATTTGGTACAGCCCTTTACAAGTCAGTCGTCTAGGTATGGGAAAACTTTTACCTGTCAGCTCCTCAAGTATGCATTTGGGGAACACCCGAGGGGCCGCTGATAGCCCAAAGGGGAGAACCGTGAACTGATAATGGGTGTTGTTGACCATGAAGTGGAGGAATCGCCTTTGGGATGGCTCAATTGACACGTGGAAGCATGCATCTTTCAAGTCAAGGGTGGCGTACCAGTCCCCCAGATCCAGGGAGGGAATAATAGAAGCCAGAGAAATCATGTGGAACTTCAGCTTTTTCACGAATTTGTTGAGGTTCTGCAGGTCCAAAATGGGTCTTAGCCCACCTTTGTCTTTTGGGATTAGGCAATATTGAGAATAGAAACCCTTGCCCCAGAACTCCTGAGGGACCTTCTCTACCGCTTCGGTGTCTAGGAGCACTTGCACTTCCTGTATGAGAAGTTGTTTGTGAAAAAGGTCCCTGAAGAGGGGTATGGGGTAGGGGGGTGGGAGGGAGGAAGGGAACAGAATTGGAGAGAATATCCCAATTCTACCATGTGCAAGACCCACTGGTCTGAGGTGATCTGGGCCCAGGCCTGGCAGAAATGGGATAGATGATTCACAAAACAGGGAGAAGGATCTGGGATTGCGACTCATGCATTGCCCCTAGGCACACCTTCAAAAGTTTTGCTTGGGAGCTGAAGACTGCCTCGCCGAGCTCTGGCCCTGGTTGGAAGAGGGCTGTGGAGGCCTTTGCCTATTACTCATACCCCAGTTCCTACTGTAATCTTGTCTTGACTGAGAAGGGTAAAAGCATGGTATTCTGGATGGTCTTGATCAAGGGTAAGGACACCCTTGAAGGGCCCTCAGGTGTTAGAATATCCACCATGGGATCCGTTTCTTCTGACACCTCCTCCACCTGGAGGCCCAGATTTTGTGCTACCCTTCTGAGTAGCTCTTGGTGGGCTTTATTGTCCATGGCTGGCAAAATGGCAGATAAGCCTACTACTGCCTCGACCAGGGAGGAAGAGAATGATGCCCTTAGCAGCACCACATCCTCCTGACCCTCCGACTCAGAGTTCTCCCGCACTGATACCTCCTGCGTGGTGGCAGGTACAGTACCAGCCCTGGTCTTGGTCTCAGTGTTGGCCTCAGTGACGGAGGTTCTCGCACCATGGAGGATGACAGGGGCTCCTGCCTGTCTAAGGCGATAGATAGGGATCTGGAGCTTGGCTCCAGGACTTGGTGATACACCCACAGGGTCCAGAAAGTCTCTTTTGTGGGCACCTGTCACTGTGGTGGCAAGGACATCATGGGAACTTGCTGTCCGTCCTCTTGCCTCGAACGGTGGCAAGAGCAGTGCCGGCTCCACCTGGAGGTGTACGATTCTGGCTCCAATCCCAAAGATGAGTCTGACCTCGGTGACCACAGTGGTGCTGAGTGGGACAGTGCCGGAGAGTGGTGCCGAGGTGAGGGCGACCAGTGCTTCATCATGGCAGGTTTACCCTTAGAAAGCACGGCTCCTCTGTGTGGTGCTGGTGCTGGGGACTGCAGGGCCCTGACCGCTATGAGGTCCCTGGTGGCCTCAAACCTGTCCAGGGTGGATGGAAGATCCAACTCCCTTATTTGGCCCTCCCGCTCTGGGGAGTCCAACAGGACCGGACTCAATGGACCTGCCTGTGAGGCCGGAGTCAACGGTGCTGGTTTCGCTGGAGTAGGAGCTGAGTGTCCTGGCACGGGACGCACTCCGCAGCCACCTTCGTGCTCCACTGCTCTGACTGTGGGCAAACGCCCCCTCTCGGCACTCTTCTGCTTTTTGTGCAGCTTTTTGTGCAGCGAGTGTGAGCGGTGCCGGGAAGCTGCAGAGCTCATCTTGGGTATTGGAGAGTGGCGGTGCTGTGGGTCTCTAGACCCAGAGTTCTTGTTGGCACCGCAGCCCCCCTCACTGAGGCCGGTGCACTCCCCACCAAAGTGCTGGGCTTCAGGCCTAACACGGGCTCTGCCGGCTGGGGACGAAGAGCCAACTCCATAAAAAGTTTCAATCTAAAGTCCCTCTCCTTCTTGGTCCTTGGACAGATGCCTGTACAGATTTTACCTTATCAGTTTGGTGGGCTTCCCCCAAGCACTTTAAGCAGGAGTCATAAGGGTCTACCCTGGGCATAGGCTTCTGGCAGAACCTGCACAGTTTGAAGCCTTGAGACCAAGACATGCCCTGGTCTCCGGGAAGGGGCAGGAGAATGTGCGGGGAATAAATCCCCAGAGAAATTTAGCTAACTAACTATCCTATACTAAGAACACTAAAGTCACTCTAATTAAACTATTTACAGGTACAACTAGGAAAGTCCACTAGGGGATTGCTTACCGTAGAAAGAGAGTGAAGAAGCAGCTCCAACGACCGTCAGAGGCGGTAAGAAGGAACTGAAGAGGCAGCAGGGACCTATATACACCATCATGAAAGCGCGACTCCAGGGGGCTCCACAGCCGACCCTATGGGTACTGCTAGGGGGAAAATCTTCCAATGACTGCATGCAGCGCGCACACACCTACTTGGAATCGACATGAGCAAGCACTCGAAGAAGAACTATAATTCTGCTCCAATCACATTAACCCTTTGGTATATAAGCAGTCTGCATCTTCGCTGAAGCCTGAAATTAAAAGCGTGTCTAAATTTTTGCACCAGTGTGGCCAGATCGATGCAGTGTAAATCCCTAGTGCAGATAGGCTGCAAAAAAGGAGGCTTCCGCCGGTAAGTCGCATCAACACAGCATATTACATTTACATTAGTGCATCTAAGAGTGGGTGGTTGGATCGGTGTAGCTATGGCAGTTCAAAAATCCCTAATGTATTCAAACCCTGAGTATTAGGCACACCCTCCCACCCCTTAGGATGGGAGAGGATGATGTCCTGAACAGCACCATGTCCTCCTGTATCTTAGAAAATTCCCTCCTGATAAAGACTGTTCCTGTAAATTCAAATATCAGTTAGTTCTTATGTACGTGCTATGTTAGCAGCTAATGACATGAAATTCTCAAATTGTTCAGATACGATGGTGTAGTAAGATGAGACCCTGAGACATAAACCCTTGGTATCAGAGGCCCGGTATGAGGCCTGAGGCCTGAACTGAAGTAATGGTCAAGACATTGCTAACATAAAGCAAAGTTAGGCTGTGAGACAGAGGCAGGCCCTGCTCACAGAAGTTGGCAAGAGGAAAGCTGCTAAAAGAACGTGTGCCAGGACGGTACCAGAACAGCCTGGTACAAACACATCCCACAGAGATAACAAGGAACAGGCAGACCCAGCCTAAAGACAGAGTCAAAAGGACAATATGATGGATAGACAATAGGATGGATAGACTTGTTTGTTCGAATCAACCTGTACCGGGAGAAAGGCAGCACCCTAATGCACAGAGGGGCTGTACCTTAATACGTACAATGATGCGTAACCTGTTTGTATTTGTGTATAAGAATGCATCCCTGAGTGGACGTCTTTGTCTGGCCTGGGGGCAGTGGAGAGTCCTGCCACTGATTGAGCTGGTCCATTGTCAGGGGCACATATTCATAGTATGTCCTGTAGAGTCTGCAGGGAACTATTAATGTGCTTTATTTGACAATAAACCTGGCTGGGTGCCTTCGTACCTTATTAGAGTCTGTGGTCACTGGGGGTTCTCTCAGGGTCTGCCATGCCAGCGATCTGCAGAGCCAGGGCAGCACACAGAGGGAACACACGCACGCAGTTGACAGAGCAGAGCACCACACCACACCGGTGGCATCTGACGACAGATGGATTCCCTCCACCAGCATTTCTGGTCACCAAATTAATTCTATGTGTAACATACAAAATGGCAAAATAAGTTACTCATATAAAAAACTCAGTGGCCTAATAGTCAGATGAATGCATAGAATACTTTCCCCTTTAAAGGCTGTCAGTTCATTTCTGTCTTTGCCAGAAGCCAGTTCTTTGCTTTTGTCCATCTGGTCACTGCCGGCTTTTTTTTTTTCAACTGTCATTGGAGGATAAAGACTCAGTTAAGTCAAATTCTGACTACACCTTTTTGTGTTAATTAATATTATTGTTTGTTATTGAAGAGTGTTGGAGCTATGACACAGCCCTGCTTGATACCAGTGCGAATTAAAAACGGTTCAGTCTCTGAGCCGTTGCACAGAATGGTGCATTCCCTCATAGAATAGTCTGATGATGGAAATGAATTTCTGTGGGCAGCCAAACCTACACAGCACCTTCCATAGGGCATCACGATTGATAGAGTCAAAGGCCTTGGTTAGATTGATGAATGCCATGAGCAGTTCCTGGTGTTGCTCTCTGCACTTCTCCTCAATCTGTCATGCCACAAAGATCATGTCGGTTGTGCCTCGAGATGGCCTGAAGCCACACTGTGATTCAGGGAAAAGTTCCTTGGCAAGGGGGAGGAGGCAGTTTAGTAGGATCCAGGCAAGGATCTTCCCTGCAATGGAGAGGAGGGCAATACCTCTATAGTTTCTGCACAAAGATTTGTCCCCTTTCTTGAATATTGTAACAAAGTTGGTGTTCTTAAAGTCAGGTGGAATTTCTTCGCAGGTCCAGATTTTATCGAGGAGATGGCAAAGATTGGACTGGAGCATTGTTCCACCAGTTTTTAAAACCTCAGCTGGGATGCCGTCTGGGCCTGGTGCCTTGTGATTTTTTGTCTTGGTGATGGCATGCCAGACTCCCTCAAAAGATGGAGGATCGGCAAGGTCTTGACTTGTTCATCGGGGAGTGAACTCGATGGTGTCTTCAGAGACTGAATTCGTGGTTTAGTAGGCTCTCAAAGTGCTCCTTCCAGCTTTGTTTAATGGCTGCATTGTCCTTGAGGAATGTAAGGGGATTGGGCCTTTGGAGCTTAACCCATATATAGCTTTTGTTGCTTGATAGAAGATTCTCATGTCATCTTGGTCTACGAAACTCTGGGTCTCAGAGGTCTTCTCTTGCCATCATTTGTTTCTGATGTCATGTAGCTTCCTTTGGATGTCCGCTTTGAGCAGGTGATAGGCCTCATGTTTTTGTTAATTAGAGGAATCATTTTGCTAGTTACAGAATCCATTTCTTTTCTATTGAATTAATGCTAGGATTTCTTCGTTGTTTTCATCAAACCAGTCTTGGTGCTGATCAGTGGAATAGCCTACGGTTTCAGCACATGCATTGTGAATGTTATTTTTAAGCTGATCCCGGTGCTCTTGACTGTCAGTGATGTTGTCAGGCAAGTTAGAGAGTTTCTTAGACAAGTGTTGCTGGAAAGTCTCACAGCAGGCTTGATCTCTAAGTGCTTTGATGTTGCACCACTTTCACTTAGTCTTACAATTACATGAATGGTTTGAGCATGCTTTTCAATATATGGACTTTTTTGTATAATTTGCAAAACTTGAGTTATACGTTGTTGTCTATAGACAACTTCAAAGGTTTGAAGACTATTGGAACTTTTTTATATGCAGCCTGACTGATGCTTAATATGCCTCTTTGGCAGGTCAAAGAGCTATTGTTTCTGTAGATCAAGTATTAATTCCATTCTACAGTTTCTAAAGTTGAATCCTTACAGTTCCCTGTAAGCTGCGCATTTGGGTGGCTGCCCAAGAGAGATTCAAGTGCCGCCCAATTGATTAGCAGAGCGCGTACATCTGGCAGTGTGTGTTCAGGTGCCTCTCCCCTGCTGCTTTGCAGCCACATTGCTCTGTCCTGCATCTTCTCCCAAGAACCCCCTGCTGGCTGTGCAGAGTGGTGGGGAGAGGTCAGGGGGAGCAAGGTGCTGATGTCAGGGTGTCCCCCCCCATCCCTGTATCCCATCTCTGCAGAGCAGGGGAGAGGGGACAGCCTGTCTCAGGAGGATTCGGAGCTGCTGCGGTCTGAGGTTGGAACAGTGATTGAGTGCCTTTCTTAAAGAGACAGCACATGGTTTCTGAGACATCCCCAGCAGCCAGCTCACCCAGTCTCTCTGTCTGCATGTGTGTGAGAGACAGACAGACAGACACACACACACAAACTCTCTCTCTCTCCCCATGTACCCCATCTCTGCAGAGCAGGGGAGGAGAGACAGGGTTCAGGACAGGTTTCAGTGAGTGCCTTAAACAGCATACGGCATCTCTCAGAAACTTCCTCAGTAGCCAGCATACAGACCGTCTCTCTCTCTCTCTCTCTCTCTCACATACACACACACACACACACACACACACAGTCTCTTGCACACTCACCTCCCAACACATACCTGTATTATTATTGTTGTTACTTCTTGGTGTAGTAAGATGAGGCCCTGAAACATAAACTCTTGTGTCAGAGGCCCAGTCTGAGGCCTGAAGCCTGAACCAAAGTACTTCCAGGCATTGCTCCACTTAGGAAGGAAAAATCAGTTTCACACATACAGAGTGGGAGGAGACTGTCTAGGAAGGAGTACGGCAGAAAGGGATCTAGGGGTTATAGTGGACCACAAGCTAAATATGAGTCAACAGTGTGATACTGTTGCAAAAAAAGCAAACATGATTCTGGGATGTATTAACAGGTGTGTTGTGAGCAAGACACGAGAAGTCATTCTTCCGCTCTACTCTGTGCTGATTAGGCTTCAGCTGGAGTATTGTGTCCAGTTCTGGGCACCGCATTTTAAGAAAGATGTGGAGAAATTGGAGAGGGTCCAGAGAAAAGCAACAAGAATGATTAAAGGTCTTGGGAACATGACCTATGAAGGAAGGCTGAAAGAATTGGGTTTGTTAGTTTGGAAAAGAGAAGACTGAGAGGGGACATGATAGCAGTTTTCAGGTATCTAAAAGGGTGTCATAAGGGGGGGGGAGAAAACTTGTTCACCTTAGTCTCTAAGGATAGAACAAGAAGCAATGGGCTTAAACTGCAGCAAGGGAGGTTTAGGTTGGACATTAGGAAAAAGTTCCTAACTGTCAGGGTAGTTAAACACTGGAATAAATTGCCTAGGGAGGTTGTGGAATCTCCATCTCTGGAGATATTTAAGAGTAGGTTAGATAAATGTCTATCAGGGATGGTCTAGACAGTATTTGGTCCTGCCATGAGGGCAGGGGACTGGACTCGATGACCTCTCAAGGTCCCTTCCAGTCCTAGAATCTATGAATTGCTAAGCAAAAGCTGGGCTGTGAGCCAGAGGCAGGCCCCACTCACAGAAGTTGGCGAAAAGAGGGTTGTTAGAAGCAGGTGCATTCACATGTGCTAATAAGAGGAACTTGTGCCAAGATGGCACCTGGACAGCCCGATACGAGGACACTCCACAGAGATAACAAGGAACAGAAAGGTGCATCTTAAAGACAGGGTCAAAAGGACAGCATGATGGATAGATCTGGTTGTTTGAAACACGATCAAAGGGGGAGACAGCACCCTAATAAGCCAAGGGGCTGTACCTCAATACATCAGTAGGAATGAGTAATCTGTCCTGTAACTGTATAAAAGTAGGTCCTGGAGTGCACATCTTTGTCTGGCTTAGGGGGCAGTGGAAAGTCCGCCACTGACTGAGCCGGTCCATTGCCAGGGGGCACAAATTCATAGTATGTCTTGTAGAGTCTACGGGGAACTATTACTGTGCTTCGTTTGACAATAAACCTGGCTCGGGTGCCTTTGTATCTTACTAGAGTCTGTGGTCTTTGGGCGTTCTCCTACGGGGTCTGCTGTGTCAGCTATCTGCGCAGAGCCGGGGCAGCGCACAGAGGGAACACATACGCAGCCAACTGTTAACACCAAACAAGAGCAGAGCACCACACCGGTAGCTACTGCCACCACATGGTACTTCCTGTAATGCACATATATTCTCTATAATTTTATTCTTTCAAAGTGTGTTATTTTAGTTTTTTTGACAGGTCTGTGCATTTCATAATTTTTCTCTCTTACACTTACATTTAATTCTTTGAGTAGCGAGTTCTAAAATGCCTAACCTGTCCTGGCTGGAGTAATTATCCTATTGTAACTTTTTAATATATATCTAGGTTTTTTGTTTCTAGGGGTAGCGCACATACCTCGGTGCACATAACATTTATTCCGCACATGGATGAAAAAATTAGAGGGAACATTGACCCTACCTGTCAATTTCCTTTTTCTTTCAGTGTTGTAGCCGTCAGTCCTAGGATATGAAAGAGACTAGGTGGGTGAGGTAATCTCTCTTATTGGACCAAAGTTTTGAGCTCTGAAGAAGAGCTCTATGTAGTTTGAAAACTTGGTCTGATACAAGATATTACCTCACCCAACTTCTGTCTCTCAATTTACTTTTGTAAATTTTCATTTAAGGAGATTTAGTTACCAGGAAGAAACTCATTACACAACCCTCTCCATAAAATTCAATCATCCTGAGCTACCAAACAGATTGACTGAATCAGAAATGATTTTACATAATTATTTTTTACAAGTGAGGAGGCACAATAATTACTCTCATAAAAAGTCTTCTCTGACAAATCCTCATCTTTTTAAGCATGATTCTTTATTAGGATAATTTTCCAACAAGATGCAAAGGTGGTATTTAACCAACTATAATGCTCTCTCGTTTCTCCAGGGAGAATATGTTGTAACCACATATTCTAGTCAGCTCATGTGAGCTACTACTATGACTGGCGCCCACTAATCTGCATCAACATAGGGGATCTAAGATTTCTTTATCCAAAAATGTATTACTATTCCATTGGAGAGATGTGCACAACCTGTTTGGTTGAGTCTGTTTTGGCTTCTAAATGTATAACATTTCTGATTGTAGGCACTTGTTACCCTGTGGCCCATTTTTATGGAAAACTCCTAGTGTCACTTTTCTGTAATATCAAATGCTTTGGGATTCTCATCTTGTATTCAAATACATGGAGAGTGGTTGTACATTGTTGCTTTCTAGATTACTGCTTTTATTTTTATTTTTTTTGAAAATCAGCAACAATTGGACGTGCTCACCCTGTGCCCTATTAAAGGTATACTGACTTCTAAACTCCTCAGAGTCAAAGGACATCATTCTCCACTGCTTTAACCCTTGTGGAAACATTTATACCCACACTAAATAAATGCAAAGTGTACAATGCTAAAAAAGCAAAATGGCAGTTTTACATCCACTTTGCAGAGATATGAATGACTGTGCAAAGCAGAGGAGAATCAGGTCAAAAACACCTTCCCTGTCCGTGTTTTTCCTTTGTCACACTAAATCTATGGAAAAATGGCATATTTCCTGCTAAGTCTCGAGATCTTCAGTATAATCATCTTTGACAATCAAAGATAGACGCTACCTAGTATCTGTATTAAGACTACTACATTATCTGGTATGGTCATTGGTGTACTTACAATGTATTGCTGTATAAAAGCTTTTACAGACAATCTTTTACAGTAGAACAGTCCTCATTTATTGGACCCTGATTCTACATCCAGACATTTTACTCAATACATTTGTGTAATCCAAACTTCTGAACACACGCAGAGAGCCAGAAGTTCTCATATTATGACAATCACCAGACTTCTTTTTGCAAAGTAACAGATACAGTAAATTGGTATTTAAAGCCATCACAACTATAGGTTTTCCCATCTACTTACTCATTCTTAACTTGCAGGGAGCCAAGAGGGGGAAATTATTAGTTCTCTTTTCTATTACTAATCATCCTATTTTTTTCTTTTAGTATCTTACAGTTCTTCAAATTGGCAGCTTTGAGTTTATCACAAATCTGTTGTACATATGAGACCTCACTGTACATGTGACAGGGGCTTGCTAGAAAATTCTGTTTTCATTTGGAGATACGTATGTTTCATCTGGTGTTTTATGTACAGTGAATTTAGTAATGATACAATGTTGGCTTGATAGCCTAGGAGACTGGACTAGTAACAGAACAGGTACAGCTTACAGAGCTGTTGTAAAGGCTTCCTACAAATGTCTTGTCAATATACCTCAACCCAGACCTTGAGAGACCACATATAGGGGTGTGGTGACTGCTCAGATTTCATTCCCATCCAATTCTTGTCTTTTCAGTAATAAATACATTTAAAAAAAAATCACATTTATTTTAACGTGGACACGAATTCACACACAACGTGACTGACACCAACTTTTTCACTGACCATTGACAGATGGCATTACTACCCTGGGACAGATTTAAGCACACAGACGCAGGTCAAAGGATTTGGGCCCAATTCATGAATCTGGTACATATCCTTTTGTGCTGCTCTACCAGTTTGATAGGGCTATAAAACAAGCAAAGTAGAAAGCTGGGAATTCCACTGTATACAGGGAATGGCTAGAGTATCTCTATCCACCTCTACCCCGATAGAACGCTGTCCTCAGGAGCCTAAAAATCTTACCGCGTTATAGGTGAAACCGCATTATATCGAACTTGCTTTGATCCGCCGGAGTGCACAGCCCCGTCCCCCCGGGGCACTGCTTTACCATGTTATATGCGAATTCGTGTTATATCGGGTCGCATTATATCTGGGTAGAGGTGTACTTCTATTCTCTGATGGAAGGGCCCATTGGGGCCATAAGGAGCTGGGTTGTAAGATGCAGCAACACTGAGATTCCTAGATCAGGGAACTACAAGAATGGCATACCCTTTCTTGGGTCCTGTATGAAGCAGAGCTTGGCTGGACTTAGGAATTAGGGCCGCCTTATACTTTTATTACCAATATACCAAGTCAGCCCCTCCCCCACTTTCCAACCAGCTATTTCAATTATGCAGGACTAGTATAAAAAGCAGAACCATGAAGGCTGGCACTGGAAGGATCTTGTTGGAACCACAGGCATTTATATATATTGTGTGTCAATTAAAATGTGTAAAAGCTATGCTTTATCCAGTATGTTAAGTGGCTTATTCTTTACTTCCACTCACAGATACTCCACTTTACTTAATAATCAGACATCTTTCTTTACCGATTTGGGTTTAGACTTTACAGGCTAACTGAGAAAACCTGGACAAAAAGTATGCACTTGATATTAATAAAGTGTATATATAGTGAATTATAACTGCTGACAATATTTTTAATCAAAATTCTGCAAATGACAAATACCAAACAATGTTTTCATGTGAGCTGCAGATGTAAAATAGTATTTATTAACACTTAGCCACAAGCATGTACATAGTGGTGAAGAGACATAATGAGCCCCTAATCTAATTAAAAATATATTTATTTCGTTACCAATTTACCAACATATATCTTTAGAGACCAAATCAGCTCTTTTCTAGGAAGTATGCAACAGGCATAATTTAAATACAGAATTCCCACATCCTGGCACTTGAAAAATTTCATGCTTGTTTTATTTTTAATTTCAAACATCATTGCACCAGGCTTCAAGTGACAAACTAGCTTTTCCTTGAATGATCTATTTAACACTGCTCTAGCCTGAAGAACTGATGCAGCATTCTGGAACTTTTAAATGCATTCTTTTGGTTCTTTTCAAGCTTCTTTACTGACTTGGTTTGAGGGGATTTTATACAACTGTATTAGAACAAAAACCTAACTGACCTTTAGCGATTAATCTCTCAACTGACAAAGTGCATGGAAGAAAATGCATAGCTATGCAAATGCATGCTTAAAAGGACTACTTTTCAAAGTTAGGTGATATTTTATGGCACTTCTATCCAAAGAAATAGGTCACAGCTAGACTCATTTGGCCTCTTGAGGAACTTTGGTATTTCATCCTATAAATCTGTCATGATATTGTCTTACTGTAATTAGAAATAATGGTTGAAAGGGGATTACATGACTTGTATTAGAGAAATGCCTGAGAAGGGTTTCTAGAGTTAGCAAATTCAGTAATCTGTAGGCTTTGCTCCTGACTATAATCATGTCAAAATAAAGTTCCATCAGAAAGCAATGATCCTAGAGCTTTTTTGTAATATTGTTGCAAAGCCTTCCTGTTTGCGTAAGTTTATACCTCACTCTTCAGTTTCCTTATTTCTATCAATTTTGTAGCAGAGTGTGGGGGATGTAATGGGGCTGCTGAATGTGGCGTAGCATTTTGAGTTTCTGAATTTTATTTATAGACCACAGAGTCTTTTCCTTGATGGTTGCTCAAGTTATTTTAATAAAATAAATATTCTTTATAGTATCGATCTTTCCAGATAATATTAGATTTTACTAGATTCTATATGTATTACTCATACATTTTGGAGTTTTCACCTCAATGCAAAAAAAAAAAAAAAAAAAAAAAAAAAAAGTGTAGAAATCCTGTATGGTACTTTTAAAATAACACACTTTTCTCAAATTTAAAAAAATAAAAATATATTTGACCTATGAAACTGCTCTCAAAGAAAAGTTAATGGTTATTATACAGGTACTAATATTTTAATTATATAGACTGCTCAGCTTCCAACAAGGTATTTCTTATTTGTAGATTTTTTCCCTTTCCATCTTCTTGATGATAATCTTTCTGATCTTGCTTGCCACTGGTATCATCAACTAGGCCTTTGAGCCGGGACAAATGGTGTAAAGCCCTACATTTAAAACAAAAACAAACAAACAAAAAAAACCCCACCCTTATCAACAAGTATATATTATGATTTAAGTTACGTATATTTAACAGAAATGGCAGTACTTCATTAACACCACTTAATCAGTTTTGAGGCATCTCTTCAGATTAATACATATTGACATGTAAAACTGTGAAAACAAATTAAACATTTTGTTAAATGCTGATTTAAAGGGACAATTCAACTGTAGACATACTTTCATGACACTGCATTTCTTCATTTTTCCTACAGATGTCTATTTTTCCTATTTATAACTGTTAAAAGCAAGAAAGGACAACATTTTAGTCTGCATTATATAAAAAAACATCAGCTTCTTCTAGGGTCAATGATTTTGCCTAGCAGCATACTTAATACTTTAAATTTTATAAATCTGAATTGTCAACTTCTGGCTTGATATTATTTCCATTTTAGTCAACAAGTTTTAATGGAGAGGACTGGTCCTTTCTTTTCATTACTTATTTAAGAGAATGAGATAGTTTATAAAAAAAGAACTGCAGGGTGATGTGTGGGGTGGTGGTGGGGGTCTCCACCAAGTATGGCATGCAACTCTTTGTTAAAGGGACAGATCTGTTGCTTGGCACCATATTGTTGGCCTCCCTGACCTTGTGACACATCTGCTGATGTTTCTTTACTTTCTCATAGCACTGCTGCTTATCCCTGTTGTACCCTTTCTCCTTCATTCTCTGTGCTATCTGCTAGTAGATGTTCACATTTATACGGCTGTTCCGTAGCTGTGCCTGCACAGCCTCTTCTACCCACAGGCCCAGGAGATCCAGTCTACTCCAAGTTGGAGCATGTAGCCAGCATGGTTAGCTGGGCAGTTGCGCACAGCAATGGAGAGCTACCAGGTGTGCCAAGCTGGACAATTAGGAAAAGGCATTTCAAAAATATGCAGGGCTTGAAAGGCAGGGAAGTGGGATGCCTTCCGGTCACTGTGACCCCGGGGGGGTGGAGTTCACAATTGTGACCAGAGTGGTCAGTTTCAGGCATTGTGGGACAGCTGCTGGAAGACTGATAGGGTCAACATAGGTAATGCAGTGTCTATATTCACGCCGTGTCAACCCCAGTACATTGACCATAGCTCAGTTGCCACTTGGGGAGGTGGCGTTACTATGTCAGCATAATGGAGTGCTTACTTCAGTGGGAGACAAATTTAAGCATGCACAAATGCACAACTAGGTCCATGCAAGGAGGCTTACATTGCTCTAACTTTGTAGTGTAGACCAGGCTTTGGTTTAAAAGTTAAATTAGGATGCTAAAGTAGTGCACTATGTTAGGAAATTATTTCTGTACCCAAGTTATATTTTCACTTTTTACATTTTACTTTTATTTAATATTTAACAGTGAAGATAGACAGTTTGTCGAAACAGAATTATACTCTAGCAGTTATTAAGTTAAAATGATTCTATTATGAAGTCTGTTTTTTCCATTCTGCCTTTTGGCGTTCAAGAGGTTTCCAACCAATTTATGAGCATTTATTTAAATGGGACTCGTGTTTATTTCATGCACAGAAAATGTTTTCTCAAGTAAGCTATTCATTATGATGCTTCCCTGTCATGCAGCAATGAAGATTTCCCACACAAATTGTTTTTTAGAAGGACCAACTCTATGGTTACTCTTGATGCAACAGTATGCTTCAACACACACATCATCAAATTACATTGGCTACTTTTCCTACCACACTGCATTACAAGTTCATATCTAATTTTTCTGCCCACGATTCCCTCCAAGTTTCTTTCTTAAACCCATCGAAAGTTATACTCTAACATGGCTATTCCACTTTTTTAAAAACTGTTTTCTAGGTGGAATCACTTTTTTAAAAATTTCCTTGTCCCATATTTCTAACTTCTCCAAGTTTTTATTACTTCAGTTTTCACCTGCAAATTTTATAAGACTCCCAGAAGAAATAATGTAAATATTATGATAAAACCCTACAGCAGCTCACTAGATACTCCTTAGATCCATAAATTGCTATGTATTTTTAGTATTTACAATTAACTTGTGTTTATACATCAGCTAGTTTTATAATTTATATATATTATATTTATTTTTCGAAGCAAGACTTTGAGACAGAAGAAATTAATTATGCGGAGTAAGAGAATTAGTACACTTACCTTCGAAGGGACTTAGTAATAGGGATCACGACATTGTCACATTGCTTTAATTCAGAAACTGCTTCTTCTGAAAGCTTAAAAAAGAAATCTGTCAAATATAAACAAATGACTAACAGGACAGATATGAATAGTTTACATTTATATAGCATCTTTCACCCCATAGGGTCTCTGACAACTTAACAAATTATACACATACTATAAGGATCAGCTTGTTCGCCACTGAATCGAGCTTTGTGGGTGAAGTAGAAGAGTTTAACACATTGCAACATAACAGAGTCTTCAATACCTGTTCCTAATTTGCATCAAATTCACTTGAAACTGCAGAAAAATTAAGGTAGCAAAATGTAATTGCCTAATTCAAAATTAGGTAAGCATAGTATGGATAAAATTCCTTGCCCTGGTGAAAATTGCCATGTCTGTTAAGGAGTGGTCAAGATATTTTTGTTAGAACACATTATGCATGCAAGACAGCATCTCTAGCAGCACAGTACACAACTGCTGGCCTCATTGGAAAAGTGTTTTAATTCACCTTCTGAATTAAACACTACTTGTAGCACATGTTCTTTGAAGTCTTCCATCCAGTTACTGACCTGCTCCAACATGGCTTTGGGAGATAGGACAGGATACTAGCATAACATGACAGGCACATGGTAAGTAACAAGTAGGTAAAGAATTTCTAAACAGATTTTATTAAAACATTTTGTTTCTGTAATATAGGACAATTAAATGCATTTGAGCATGACTTTTCTTCATCTAAATATATGCTTAGAGGCTTTCCACCTTTCTGATGCGATTATAAAAAAGCAAATCCAAATATTAGGTAATGTATCCCTTTAATCTGAAATGCCATGTTTCTCATGGAAATCCTTCTTTTCTTCCTGTGCCTAAGAAGATACTGTATAGGGTGAAATTTTCCTATTATATTCAAAATCATAGAATATCAGGGTTGGAAGGGACCTCAGGAGGTCATCTAGTCCAACCCCCTGCTCAAATTCCCAACTAAATCATCCCAGCCAGGGCTTTGTCAAGCCGGACTTTAAAAACCTCCAAGGAAGGAGATTCCACCACCTCCCTAGGCAACCCATTCCAGTGCTTCACCACCCTCCTAGTGAAAAAGTTTTTTCCTAATATCCAACCTAAACCTCCCTCACTGCAACTTGACACCATTACTCCTTGTTCTGTCATCTGGTACCACTGAGAACAGTCTAGATCCATCCTCTTTGGAACCCCCTTTCAGGTAGTTGAAAGCAGCTATCAAATCCCCCCTCGTTCTTCCTTTCTGCAGACTAAACAATCCCAGTTCCCTCAGCCTCTCCTCGTAAGTCATGTGCTCCAGCCCCCTAATCATTTTTGTTGCCCTCCGCTGGACTCTTTCCAATTTTTCCACATCCTTCTTGTAGTGTGGGGCCCAAAACTGGACTCACTACTCCAGATGAGGTCTCATCAATGTCGAATAGAGGGGAATGATCACGTCCCTCGATCTGCTGGCAATGCCCCTACTTATACAGCCCAAATTGCCATTAGCCTTCTTGGCAACAAGGGCACACTGTTGACTCATATCCAGCTTCTTGTCCACTGTAACCCCTAGGTCCTTTTCTGCAGAACTGCTTCCTAGCCATTCGGTCCCTAGTCTGTAACAGTGAATGGGATTCTTCCGTCCTAAGTGCAGGACTCTGCACTTGTCCTTGTTGAACCTCATCAGGTTTCTTTTGGCCCAATCCTCTAATTTGTCTAGGTCCCTCTGTATCCTATCCCTACCCTCCAGCGTATCTACCACTCCTCCCAGTTTAGTGTCATCTGCAAACTTGCTGAGAGTGCAGTCCATGCCATCCTCCAGATCATTAATGGCAAATGGCAAAAGATACCTCATGTTGGCTTACATGTTCAGTCTACACAGCAGTGTGTTTGAGTTAAACAGATCGAATTACTAGCCTTGCACTAAAAATGATGGAGACCCCCTTCAGAGGCACTGTAGTAGCTATCACGAAGTTTTGAAGACAACTGGTGAGAGGAAGTATTCTGGTTTCATGTAACTGAGGAAAAGAGAACTCTCAAACTACTAAAGGTCTGAGAAAGTCTGAAGCAGGGAAGGATGCACAGATGATTCGCATACAGTTGTGTGTAAGCTGAAACAGCGAAGAACACTTAAAAATATTAATATACAAAGATATTAAACATTCTAGATCTAAAGCAGACATTTGAATTCTAGAACCAATTAAATGTATGAACAGACCAATAGATGAGTGAAAGCTTGATTAAAAAGAAACAAATTTATAACTAGATAAAGGATAGAATAAAATATCTCCGGATACCTAGCCCTGTTCTCTTAAATACAGTATACCATCTATCCAATCTAATATGAAAGAAACCAAAAGATGAGAGTGGGACAGGAAGTTGGACATAATCTTGCAGTCTGATGTGGCAGAAAGTCAGTAAAATTATGGACTACATGTAAAGAGTCACATCAAAAACATGACAGTTTTTGTCCATATGGTTTGGGCGGTGACCACATTTGGAATATTAATTTCTGAATATCTCTTTATAAAAGATATTTTGATAAATCAAAGTTCACTAAAGAGGTAAAAATAAAAAAGGGGGGGGAGAAACTGACTTCAACCCCTATTTAGGAACACGCTTAAGAACATCCTAATTCAATAAAGCACTTAGGCACGTGCTTAGTGATAAATACGTGCTAAAGTCCCTTTGATTTCAATAGGTTTAAACATGTGTTTACGTGCTTTCCTGAACTGGGGCCTTTATGGGAAAAGGATTAAAAGCAGACCACCAAAAAATTTTGAATGGGAGTGTGGACCCCTTTGGAAATCTTAAATATAGTCTGTGGACCCCCGGGGGTCTGCAGAACACGGGTTGAAAACCATGGGTAATATGTACAATATGCCTAACGTTTAACAAAGGAAGGGCATATTTACACTCTTCAGATATTTGTACCCTGTTAACACCACGGAGGAGAGAGAAAGAGAGAATGATGTAGGGTGGTCCAAGGGACTACGAGTAGTGGTTTGAAATTAAGGGGGAATTGTAGGCTGAATACTGAGTATCAGGAAAAAAACTTCCTAACATGGAGCTCCATTAGGTTCTCTCAACACAACTGGTACAAGTTCCACCACTTGCGACAGAGTTACAGTAGACTGGATAAAACAGTAGAAAACTGGGAACAATACTACACTGTCAAATATATGAACCAGAAGACAAAACAGGTCTTTATCTCTAATTTGAATGAATATGGGTAACTGTGCTCACATCTTTGTAGGCTGGTTCTTACAAGTACAGTCCCACAGAAAACTTAGACAGGATAGTAATATCAATAAGACCCAATATCAAGAAGAAACTGCTTACTTTTTTAAATTCATCATTTTGTTCAGCAGTTTTATTCTTGTTAAAGCTTTCATGAACTGCTTGTAGGTTGAACAACATTAGCTTTAAAGCTTCAACTGGCCCATGGTGGTTACCTCCAGAAAATGTATTTTCCTAAAACCAAAAAGCAGAAAGATTTTAGATCTTGCAATGAAACAAGAGCTGTAACATTTTAAAAATCAGATCTGCTACTTTTAATTTTTCTTTAGGACAATTTGATAGTTGTGACCTATGTGGATTTTCCTCTACTTTTTTGTCAGACTATATAGAAATAGCATATAGAGGGCCTCATTCCCAACTACATCAATTTTATGGCACTGTAGCCCACGGAACCAACGTAGGTACAGTGCAGTAGACCTTGAGTAAGAGAGGGTATGTCTACATTGCAGCTGGCCCGGGTTTGCAGGGACTGGCCAGGGGGCTGTTTAATTGTGGTGTAGGTATTTGGATTTGGGCTGGAACCCAGGCTCTGGGACCCTCCCACCTTGTGGGGTACCACAGCCCGAGCACCAGCTGGAGCCTGAACATTTACACACTGATTAAACAGCCCCATAGCACGAGCCTACTGACATGTGCCAGCCAAGGGTGTGTAATTGCAGTGTAGACATTCCCAAAAGGCAGAATCAGGTCTAGAAATGATAAAGGAATACAGGAATTGCTCTGACAGCAAGTTGGTATAGAGATCATGCTTTTAGTATGTCTTGTCTTTATTTGATAGATGCAAGTTACACTAATAATGAACATAGCTGGGCACACAAAAATTCTTAACTCCAAATATTAATTTTAATAAAAATATGATAAATCCAGAACCAAACAATCCCACATTCACCCATAACATGCACACCATATGTTCCCCAACATTTAGAAAGTAAACACCTTGGAAAAGAGTTGTTTAGAACCTGAACTGTGAATTTCCACATTTTCTAACTGTGAATGTTTAATTTTAGAAGGGACATCGGTAGCTTAAGAACAATCACCTCTGTTTGAAAATTATTTGCCTACTTTTGTTAACAAGTAACACTTCCGATTACTATAGTTGAAAGATGAGAGGAATTTTTTTTTAAATTGTGATTTATAAGGGAAAGCTATGAAACTTAACTAGAGAGTGATCTTTGCATGGATTTTTTCCACACAATAGATGCGATAAAAACAAAAAATATATAGGAATGACAGAGTAGGTTGCAACTGGCCTGGGAATGGCAAAACATGTGAAAGGAAGCATAGAGTCAAATACACCTCTACCCCGATATAACGCGACCCAATATAACACGAATTCGGATATAACGTGGTAAAGCAGCGCTCCGGGGGGGCAGGGCTGCGCACTCCGGCGGATCAAACCAAGTTCGATATAACGCAGTTTCGCCTATAACGCCGTAAGATTTTTTGGCTCCCGAGGACAGCATTATATTGAGGTAGAGGTGTATAGTAAAAATCTTAAATGAATCAAACTGTACCATAGAATCTCTATGGGAAAAGTATGCTTGAGTAATAGAAGTTTAGCAGTAGGAATATCTACTAACCATATGACTATCCTCTCAGTATTCTTGTCCAGCATGCATCTTCAAGTCTTGAGTTTTCCCTTCAGCCTCCTCTCGCCTTCCCTTCATCATCTGCTCAAATCCCCTTCTAAACTCAACCATTATTTCTAGCTGCACCACCAAACCTAAGATCCTCTCTTCCATCAGATCTATCAAGGGGCACTTCATACAAACGAATCACCTTTCAGGCACCCTCTCCAGAATGATGTACATCCTGCAATTTCCACACCAACCTGTCTTCATTGTTTCTTCCATTCTTTAGGTCTTTGTAGCTGTCATAGCCTCCTAAGCTCCCATAAACAAGCAGAACAAAAAAACCACACACAAACTAGACACACCGTCCCCCAAATTCCCACAACTCCCCCGTTTTCACAGCTCCATTTGATGGTTCCTGTGCCCTCTGGTTAGCCAGTTGGCTGCCTTTATACGTCTGTATATGTTTGTTGAGAGAACCATGTTTTTATGTGTGTGTTGAGAGAAGCAAAGCATTAGATCACAGCTAAACCTTGATTGGGGGGTAGGGCTTGCCTAGCCATGATCTAATGCTCTGCTTCTCTCAACACACTGCCCCCTTCCAAACTTTACAAACTGAAAACAAACTACCGAGCAAACACACTCTCAAGAGCTCATTCACTGCCCCTAAGGACCAGGGGCTTGTCTCCTTTTTCCTACAACAGATCTCCACTCAAACTACCATTTTCACAATTGTTTGCTGGCTCCTGTGCTGCTGCTCCTTTGGAGGAACCACGCAGATGAGTATATGTTAATCAACTCTATCCAATTTGCCCTTTGAAATTCAGCAAGGGGAGGTGAAGAGTAAAAAGCAGAAGAAAGGAGTAAATGTGATTCGGAATATCGCTTGGAGGTATTTGAAATTGAGGGGAGGTGTGAATGCTGGATCAATTATCCAAAGAGGATCGGGAGAATGTTACCTCATATGTAGATAAGGAGGTGGTGAAGATGAGGAGTTGTCACCTCATATATAGAGAAGGAGGAGGTGACCGAGTGGACTAAAAGTGTTGAGACTTATCCAGGAAACGGGTTTCAAGGCTAATAAAGAGAAAGCCCAACTAGTGCAGAGGAAAGTGAATTATTTGGGAGGTGACCCTAGGGGACCAAGGAATTCAGATAGATCAACAAAAGGTGAAATCATTAATGAATTCACCAAGGCCAGAGGATTCTCATGCGTTGAGGGTGATGTTAGGTGGGTTTAACTATTTAAGAAAACACATCTGGAATTTTGCCACTATAACTTGACCTTTGTGGAGTTTACTAAAAAAAGTAAGTAGAATGGGAGTGGGTGCCTGAACAAGAAAAAGCTTTCTGTAATTTAAAACAAGCTTTGATGCAAGCTCCAGCATTGAAATTCTCAGAAATAAACAAGCCATGTGTGATTAAGCTGGCAGCAACCCAACGAAGTCTAACAGCGGTATTGCTGCAAGAAACTGACAGGAAGTTAATACCAGTAGCATATGAGCCTAGATTAACCCCTACGGAGCAGCAGTTTGGGATCCGTGAAAGAGAATGTTTAGCTGCTGTGTGGGCCATTGAAGCTTTTGCTTTGACTATTGGCACAGTCCCTATTATAATACAAACAGCTCACTCTCCCCTGAAGTATATTTTAATCAGGAAAACTACAGGGGAAAGGAATATCATATACCAGGATGGCCCAATGGACCATGATGTTAACTAGCAGAGATGTTACTTATGAGAATAACAAACAAGCAATGGTGTTACCATATGCTCTTCCGATGGAAGGAGAGGTGCATGAATGCCCACTTCCAGAAACTGAACCAAAGTTAGTTGAAGAAGCGCCCCCAGTAGAAGAGGAGGAAGAGGGTACCCAGAAGAGGAAGAAGAGGTATCCGTTACCCAGTGGATATGGAAGTTACCAATAGAACATAAGAAAATGGAATTTAAACTGACACCATTGAAAAAGCCAGAGACTAGGTGGATTCTCGTGTGGCTCAGGACAGTAGATTATGGAAAATTGAAGATAGAGTAATATATTTGAAATGAACATCGAAAAATCATGTCCTGGAGTCTAAATAGGTCGGACCATTTACCATGATGAATAAAATTTCACATACTGTAGTGCAGATTAAAAGGGAAAAGGGAAAGTGGGTCCACACATCACAATTAAAGTTATGGCCTAAAAATTAAATAATGTTCCTTTCTTTTAGTTTATTTTACAGAGGGAAAGAAATGCCCAATTGCACTGGAAATTATCCTGTACGGACCTTGGATTTGGAGTGAGAATGCAGTGCTACAATTTTTGTAATGGGTTTATTGCTTATGCCTCCTTTGCATTTTGTGCTTAGTAGAAGAATTGTGCTCTGTGCATTATATTTTAGGAAGAAAAAAATATATATACTGGAGCTCAAGCGAAGATAGAAGAGGTTAGTGTAAGTATTTAGAATAATACGTCCGGAAGCATCGGACATTATTCCTATGGAATAAGGGCCATGGCTTCAATATTGAGGATCCTCATAATTCAAAAAGGGTGGAAATATGGTTTTTGGCGGTTATGTTTTTTAAATATTTGGGGATATGGTTGGGTTTTTTATGTTTATTAATCAGATACCAGTAAACAAGATGATTACCTGTTCTGTTCATTCCCTCTGGGGCACCTGGCATTGGCCACTGTCGGAAGACAGGATAGTGGGCTAGATGGACCTTTGGTCTGACCTAGTAGGGCCATTCTTATGTACAAGAGGAAATACAATACATAACTAACCTGTGGAACTCAACTGATTGACAAAAGCTATTACTGAGGCTAAGAGATTAGTAGGATCAGATATTTATATGGAGACCACCACTATTTAGTTACATCAGATAGGAAAGAGGTTAAACTATAGGATAGAAAATTCAAGCAACTAATGAATCAATTACTATTACCAAAATAGGTTAAGACCAACTGCTATTTATTTGCAATTCTTGATCACAGAAGGGTCAGAATGTAGGGTTCAATCATTAAAATTATGTGACTATTTAAAGCCATTACAATTTTTCCTTTTGCTGTTAACTCATTATTAAAGCTAGAACAGAAACCAATTTACAAGTGTTCCTCATGCTACTATTTATTGGGCTTATGTACTTTTAATGTCCATGTTAGCACATGCACTAGAAACAACTTACAGAACTGTAAAGGGTTATGATTTCCTTTAAGACTACTATAAGCAAGAAATATTACAAAACAGGCAAAATTCAGCTTAACCTACCTGATTGTCATTATTTAAACAGTCTTCAAGGAATTCATTTACAATGTTAGCCTTGGGAGATTGTAGAGAGTTCTCATCCTCCTCACAGTGTACAGGCACTGGAGGTTTGCTAAACAAAAAGTTAAACATGCAATTGAAAGTATGAAACAGCTTTACAAACTCAAATTGCTATAAAATACATTCACATGTCATTGGAACTAATGTTTCATATGCTTATAAAATATATAGATAACAAAAAGCTGGGAGAGGTTGCAGAGGACAGGATTAGAATGATGCTGATAAATTGGAGAATTGCTCTGAAACCAACAAGATGAAATTAAATAAAGACAAATGCAAAGTACTACACTTAAGAAGGAAAAAAATCAAATGCAAAATATAAAGTGGGAAATAACTGGCTAGGCAGCAGCACTGCAGAAAAGAATTTGTGGGTTAGTGGGTCACAATTTGAAATTTAGTCAACAGCGTGATGCTGGGGTGTATTAACAGAGGTATGGTACATAAGACACAGAAGATAACTGTTCCGCTCTACTTGGCACTGGTGAGCCCTTCAGATGGAGTACTATGTCCACTTTTGGGCACCACACTAAGAAAAAACAATGAAACTAGAGATAGTACAGAGGAGAACAACAAAAGTGCTAAAATGTTTCAAAGACATGATCTAGGAGGAAAGGTTGAAAGAATTGGGCACGTTTAGTCTAGAGGAGAAGAGGCTGGGGAGGAGAACATAATAAGTTTTCAAATATATAAAAAGTTGTTTTAAAGATGACCATGATCAATTGTTCTCCATGTCCATTGAGGGTAGGACAAGAAATAATTGGCTTAGTTTGCAGCATGGGAGATTTAGGTTAAATATTAGGAAAAAAATCTTTCTAAACAGCTAAGCAAGGGAATACGTTACTTAAGGAGGTTGTGGAATCCCCATCATTGAAGGTTTTCAAAAACAGGTTAGACAAACCCTCAGGGATGGTCTAGGTATACTAAACCCTGCCTCAGCGTGTGGGGATGGAGTAGATGACCTCTTCAGGTCCCTTCCAGCCCTACATTTCTATGCTCCCATGCCTACCCTAGCCAAAATGTGATTCAACACAAGTTCAATTCCACCACTGGTACTGACAGGTGAGCCCTGTCTGCACCACTTTCCACCACTGGTGATTAAGTTTTTCTGTGTAGACAAGACCTTCATAGTCATTTTAAAAAAGGAGGGGGTGTAGTGGGAAGGAAGATGAGATATTAACATTTTTTACTATAGCTTTCCACTATACCAAATTCGGTCTGCTCCCTATATTTGGAACAATACTCATCTACCAATGCACCAAGAATCTTCGCTCTCCTCTTTCAAATAACTCATCAAAACATCCTATTTACACCACGGACCTCTTTTCCTGTGTTAGCTAATCCTCCCCCCTTGACTTCATTTTCAAATCAGAACATTTAAGGTTACTTTCCCTTTCAGCGTAGGTCACATTATTTGGTCCCATAGATGACAATCCTTTTCTGTCGGACAAGTGGGATTTTACATCCAGGACTATTCCAAACACCCAGTTCAAGAATCTAAACCCATCTCTGAAGCTGTCCAGGAGCCTCCACAGCTATCAACTTCCCCCCCAAACAAATGAATAATGTGTCAGTGTGTTCCCTTACATCAAAACTTTTCTTGCACTAACAAAATTTACAAAAATAGTGATCCAGAAATATATCAAAGTGGGTTTAGTGAAAATAGAAACCTGATAATTGATAATATGATTGAACAGAAGACAGTAGTGTACCACCTAATATGATAAAATATCTTCTAAAAACACTCCCTTCTATTTCCTTAGCATTTATATGTGAGCAAATCATGCTGATCTAAAATGATCTATAGCAGTGGTTCTCAACCTGCGGGCCGCTTGCAGCCCAATCAGCACACAGCTGCGGTCCATGTGACATCCTCAGGGCCATACATGTTATATATAAAAGAGAGAATCACTGATCTACAGCATACACACCACATTGCCTAAGTACGATGTGATACACTTTCAAGAACAAGTTGTTCTAATGTTTATTTTTGTTTACTCACAAAGCAACTGGAACATTTTCCCAGGATCTTTCTGCTTCCAGTATATCTACTGTACAAGGGCTGCCATCATTTTTCAGAGCACTTGATAAATTCTCAACAGAAGACTCTAGAGTTCTCTTTGCCTTCAAGATAAGCAACTCAATCTGGTCATCTAAAAAAACAAACAAACAAAAAAAACCCCACAACACAGTATCACCAGTTACTATACACCAAGATTCTTCAAGTCAGCAATTTCACTTTCATTATTACATGATACTGTTCAGACTTATTCTAAATAATTTGTAAGACCCTGGAAATAGCCGGTCCTCTTTCACAGACATTATTGCCAAAATTTTCAAAGTGTGATGCCTAAAATTTTGCTTAAATATGAAATTAAGCCTCTTAATATGGAACTATGAGACTAACTCTAGGCACCTATTTTTAAAAATCTTGTCATATGATTTTATAAAACATAAATAGGTCTCCATTCCAAGCTCTAAGTCCCCAGAAAAGTCTCAAATACAGTGGACTGCTCTTCCCAACGTCCCAGAAGATAAAATAACCTCTACAGTAAACAAAAACGCTTTAGCCTTCAACCCACCTCAACACTTGGGGAAAAGAGAATTCCAAAGTTGAGTATCCCTCACAAAGAATGCCCGGACAACTGTCTCATGTTTATAGTGGGGGACCTCCAGCATCAGTGCCTCTGCTGATCTTTATTGTGGCTGTAGGGCAGGGGTCGGCAACCTCTGGCACGCAGCTCGCCAGGTAAGCACCCTGGCGGGCCAGGCTGGTTTGTTTACCTGCCGCGACCGCAGGTTCAGCTGATTGTGGCTCCCACTGGTCATGGTTCGCCGCTCCCGGCCAATGGGGGTAGCGGGAAGCTGCAGCCAGCACATCCCTTGGCCTGCGCCGCTTCCCGCAGCCCCCATTGGCCTGGAGTGGCAAACCGCGGCCAGCGGGAGCTGCGATCCGCCGAACCTGCAGACGCGGCAGGTACACAAACTGGCCCGGCCTGGCAGGTGCTTACCCTGGCGAGCCGCGTGCCAGAGGTTGCCGACCCCTGCTGTGGGGCATATCATTGTTCAATTGCACATCTGTGTCAGATGTGAATTGAAGGGAAAATTAACATAGCCACAGCCTTTCCAGGCAGTCAGATGTTTCCTTCCATAACTCACTTATAGAATACAACATTCAAGATTCCTTAACTTTATAAAGCACTCTGATATTAAGATCATTTAATCAAATCTACGTTAATATTGAGGGTTCTTAAATGGCTGGCAAATAGGTGAGTTTTCCTCTTCATAGTGTTACATAATAGGTACTTCAAGAAGTTCTGCTTACGCACACACCATATGTAATTACATACAAAAATTGCATTAATTAGGTTGCAAAGTCAAGCACTCGAAAATTAGGAAGGGACAGATTTACGTTTTCACGTGCAACCCTAATTCAACTACCTGTCCAGCCAGCCTCTGGACTGAGTGAGGTAGGGGTCCTGTGAAAAAAAATAATGTGATAATATAATTAAAAATACATATACACAAAGGGGTGCAAACTAAAGTTATGCAGGCATCTGTAAATGACATTTCCGAACTTCTGAGTGCTTGACTTTGTCATCTAAAATAATAGTTTTAATTAGATTTTATATGAATTTCCTAGGGGTATTTTTTTTTTTAAATAAATCCAATCCCAACCATACATCAACACTGCAGCACAGACTTCTACCCCTTGAGCTACATGACTAACCACATTAGCTAGCAACAGGAAAAAGCTGTTGGGCTGCTGGCACCATATGCTGGGGGATTTATGAATGGAGTCCAGATCAGCAAGCTGCCCCTGACCCTGGGAATTGAAAGAGCACCCACTCCACATGATGCTCCCAGGGAGGATCGGAACCTGGACACAAACTGGCTATGGGGTAAGCTTGGCTTTCTCATCCCCTAAGGAGTTGAGGGAGCTACAGCGCCACGTTGTGCCACCTGCAGGGATAGGGCGCTGAGTCCTTCTCCCCATATCGCACAAATGGGCACAGTAATGTCCAGCTCCCTCCATTCTCTCCTGCTACAGTGGATCACAGGTATTCTCAGTGCAGTATCTGCTGCTGCTGTTTTGGGAGAAACTGGCAGAGGCTGGTCACAAAGGCAAACCAGCTAGAAGCGTGAAGTCAAGGTGCATAAGTTAAAACAGTGTTAACCCCGTATAGGTACTCTCATTTAGGGGTAAAGTGCCCTTTGTTCACTCTAACTTAGAGAATGTTAATATTATGGACTCTACAGCGGCACAGCTATAGTGCTGCAGTAGCACCATAGTGTAGACACTTTCTAGACCACCAGGTTTTTCTGTCTCTATAGTAAATCCACCCCCTCAAGAGGCGGTAGCTAGGCTGATTCAAGAATATTTATAGTGTATCATCGAAGTCCTCCAATAATAATTATAATTAATGGAGATATCCTATCTCCTAGAACTGGAAAGGACCTTGAAAGGTCATCGAGTCCAGCCCCGTCTTCACTAGCAGGACCAAGTACTGATTTTGCCCCAGATCCCTAAGTGGGGCTCCCTCAAGCATTGAACTCACAACCCTGGGTTTAGCAGGCTAATGCTCAAACCACTGAGCTATCCCTCCCCCCTAAATACTCAGGAGCATGGATTTTTCTCCACTCCCCCATGTAGGATAGGTGTGAATAGTCTTACTGTGCAGCGGTTCACTCTGCGCAATATAGCAGGAGCATGTTCGGTCATGTGTGACTAAAAGAGTAACATTTTGCATTTAACATTCTCAAGAAACATTCAAAACAAATCATGTGTAATGCAGTTACCTCTGAATGGCTGTTTGGACTGTCTTGAGAGAACATTGCCAGGTTGGAAGTCTGTACTTGGTCTGACATATCGGCAATTTCCTGTTACTTCACTGTCACCTGTTGGCTCCAGATAACTATTTTGTTCAAAAGAATTGCAGTCTAATTTATTCACAATGTGTTTTTTTTTCATACTCTCACACATTTGTGAAGAGGAAAATTCATCTTGCATGTTCAATGTTTGAATAAAACTTTGATTAGCTGAATCACATAAAAGGTTATGACTCTTTAGCCAGATTGGGTACTTGAAATCAGGAATACTACTTATCCCCGACACATTCAAGTCAGACTTATGGCTAGTAAGCCACCTTGGATAATTCTTGACAGAAATGGACTCAGAGTGTTGTTGAAAAAGGCAATCCCCTGCATTTTCTTTAGAAAATATAGAATTGTATTTGTGAGATTTATACACATTGTGTTTCTCTTTGTCAACGTCTCTGTAATGATTTCGATTATCCACAGCGTTGCCATTGTCTTGGAAATCAAAGTCTTTTTCAACATCAAATGCAGAAGTCTGATAAGGATAGAAGGCAGGTTTTTTCAGTGACTTCCTAATCCACTTGCCACTTTGAAGCCCTGACCCAGAAGGACTCTTGTGGATAAAAGGCAGTGATCCATCTGCTGGAAATGCTAGTAGATCATCTGTGGTGAGACTAATCAAGTCTGGGTCACAAACAGTTTGTCTTATAAAAGGTGAGGCAATGGAGTTGAGTTTTACTTGCTGGTTAAAGTCCTCCAAAGCTGAAAAACAAAGACTGTCATATATTTTCCTAAATTTAAAAAATGCATTAAAACCATATATTTAAAAAACCTATAATAGATACATTTTTACATTACAGTTCTTTTACTAAATTACAATGTGAATATTGTATACTGGTGTTTCAAAGCATCACAGTCTATCAATTCTGACTCCACTTCACTCAAAATATTGGTGGCAAAAATGAACAAAATAAAATCATTTAAAACTTTTGTCTTAAAAGTCCCCATGAGTCAAGATACTCGTATTATGCCTGTGGAACTGTAGAGGGGGATGGTTATGGGGAAAATCTAGCATCTTCTTTCTGCTGTTTATATGATTCATAAAACCAAAACGGTGCACCATTCAGAGAAGTGTTTTGACTATAAATAGCCACATATTTCAGACATCACCTGGATTGGAGGCATTATGGATCTACAGCTTCATTTTGTTTGATGCCCAGGAAGATGCAGCTTGGCAGGGGGAGGGGAACCTGGGGGAGTTCTCAGTGAGATACAGTTTATACACCCCAATGCAAACATCACCAGAAAGTTGGTCACAGAGCAGAGAGATAAAAACAATGAAAATACCGCTAAAATATTGCTACCAAGAAGTTGTGAAACTCCTAGAAGGAAGGGGATCTAAGCTGCCATCTTTGTTTCACTGCAGAGGCATAAACTCTGATACAAAGTGGTATGGACAAACCTTCCTTTCCCCAACAGCAGTGCATTCCTCTAAAATGGTAACCTAGGATAAGGATAGGGTATACAAATCATCCTCTACCCAGAACTTGTTCATATGCAAGATCCAAAATGGAACTACTACTACTAACTGTTCTCCCTGTAGGATGTTGAATCCCCATGCTTATAAAGGTGGGCCTCCCAATGCAAACCCCTAGAAACAAATCTTGGCATATATTAGCAATAAATATTCCTGTTAGTATTTTTAGGACGTTAAAGTTGTGTCAGTTAAATACTCACTTTCTTCCTAAAGCCACTTAATTACTTGGCTTGCATTCCAACTCTAATTTCTGCTCAGGCATCCCACAGTCACTTCTGTGCCTGACTACAATTTGGGTCACAAATATAAGCCCCCTCCCAAAAAAAAGTTAAATCAAAAGCTTGCAGCCTACCTATCCCCAAAAGAAGCTCTTGGGAAGAGCTTTCCTAATTATCTTTTTTGTAGTCACACAGACAAGTCTGCAATTTGAACTCTATTTGTGTTAGCTGTTTAAAGAAGATGGCAATAAGGATTTTTTCATATTTGTATAGCACTCTATAAACTAAAACAAAGACCCTTAGCCAGAAGGGAACTTTTTTTTTTTTCCTTTCTTAAGTTTGCTCAACTACATAACCTCCCCCTGTCTTCTGTCAGAAATACTATTAATCACCCAGGGCTTGTCTATACTTATAGCTCTGCTACAGCATTTAGTGAAGACACTACCTCACCATTGGGAGAGTTCTTCACCTGCCTGAGAGGCAGTAGCTATGTTGATGGGAGAGAAGCTCTCCTGTCAACCAACATAGGTCAGTCTACACTGGGAGTTCAGTCAGTATAACTGTGTCACTCAGCGGTGTGGAAAATCCAGCACTGGGGTGGGGATGAAAGGCTCAGGGCTGGGGTAGAGGATTGGGATGCAGGGGGTATGAGGGATCCAGCTGGGGGTGCAGGCTCTGGGGTGGGGCCAGGGAGGAAGGGCTCAGGGCTGGGACAGAGGGTTGGGTGCTGGGAATGAGGACTCTGGCTGGGGATGCAGGCTCTGGGGTGGGGCCAGGGATGAGGAGTTTGGGGTGCAGGAGGGTGCTCCAGGGCTACGGTGGGGAGAGAGAGGACTCCCCCCAGCCCTCTCTTCCCTCAGTAGCACCCGAGCTTGGGGGAGGGGGAGTAGGAGAGGCCCCTCTCCCTGCTGCAGCAGCTCCGAGGCTGGGGCCACAGGATAGGTGCCCCTCTCCTGGCAGGTCCAGGCCAGGGGTGGGTTCGGGCCGGGGAGGGGTGCTTCGGCCAGTCCAGGCACAGCAGAGTTGGGACCGGGGGAGGGCTGTCCCAGCCGAGGCAGGTTGGAGACCGGGCTAGGTTGGGGCCAGCTGCAGCAGGTCCCCCAGGCGGGTTCCCTAAGTGTCTGCATGGCGCTAAGAAGGCTGCTGCGCAGCCGTGCAGCTTATAGGGAACTTAGATAACAGCGTAAGTTTGTACTGTAGACCAGGGCTGAGTACTCTATTTTCAAAGAATTGCATTCGTATATAAACATGAATTACACAGATTTTAGGTACACACGTGCACAGCTGTCCATTTTGCCCATAATACATTTCAAATGATGATTTACAGGGCGCACAGAACTCATAGGATGCTGAAACCTTTTCAGCAATTAGCTTTTTAATTTTAAAGTTTTATTGGGACACAGAATACAGCTAACTCCAATAGAGAGCGTCCAAGTTGCTATCATATGTAAATTGTAGCTGTTATCACAACATTATGTAGCACCACAAGTGCACATGGAGTCTCACAGACATAAGACAGTCTCTGCCTTCCCCCCAAAAAAATCTTACTACTTGAATACTGTAGGATCTAGTATCAGCAAAAGAAACAGAGGTGTCCAATTTTAGGGCATGCCTTCCTTCAAGGTTAGGCATTTTGCTAATCCATCCATAATATTTCAGGCTGAATAGTGACTGACTGTCATCTATACATGAATATTAAAGCTGATTCCCTGTCTACCCTGAAGTGCAGCAAGTATATTAGAAGAGAAAAGTAGAATTGAAAGGACAAGACAATAGCCTGCAGCTACAGAATGTCAGCCTGTGATTATACTAGAACTCAGAAGCTATGCAGGGTCAGAATTCAGTCTTTTAGAAGAGATTTCTAAAATTGAGATTCTGATGCCATCATTAAAGTGTATTCTACCATCCTAGCCAAATTTCATTTTAGGTATTTTTACTACCTAAAATCTTCCAACAGTTTCAACTGCATAATGTGTTAATCTACTGTATTAAACACATCCAGTCTTGCAAATGTAGAACGTGCAGACATATGCTCAGTAGAGCACCACCAATGAGGCTCAGTGCCGACTTGGGGGCTCAGTTTGTAAAGTGCTTTCAGTATCCAAGGGAAAGAGAAAATATTTTCTCTGAACAGAAAAAGTTGTTTTTAAACAAGCACTAGAATCACAAAGCTATTAAACAAAAATATCAGCCTTATCTAACCATAAACAAACTGCATGCCACTAAAACAGTTTCTCTCACACCCTCACATCTCCAGGTGTTTCTGACTAGAGTTTCTGGTGGTGGTAATTAGAGTTAACTTGAGTTTATTGGCAATCAATTAACTAACACAGCTGTAAAGACTAATGCAAAACTTCTACAAACATTTGTTCCTAGTCATGGTGCAGCCAAAAACTCTAGTTCAGATAAAGCAACAAGTAAACCCCAACTATCTGAACTGATAATACCACCAGCATCTAAGAGGTGCTCAGGCAAATTAGTTTTATATAATTCTGATATTACTCTAGGAACAGAAATTGAATCCTTGTCAAGATCCAAGTTTAGGCACTGATTTACATTATTATGTTCTATACATGCACATCATATATTGTGGAGATGATTTATATGTAATCAGCTGCAGAGCAGTAAGTTTATTCCTGTACCTATGTCTGTGTCATCAGCCCACTATCCACAAATCTATTTCCCCACAGTGACTTATCCTAACATTCTTAACCTCTGATTAGCTCCAAACATCAGTTACTCATTAAGTTGTTCTACCATATTTTTTTTTCCTCTTTTCCCCCCCAAATGTAGAATTTTCCATAAAATTACACCTGCTTAAGATCCAGGACATGCAATATTCACTGTGGTATCACTGACAGGTTTTCTATTTTTAAAATAGCATTTAAGTCCATTGTGTCAGTGACATTTGCCATCTGATAAGGATACTTTTCAGCTTTTCAACAAAACTCAACACTAGTTTTTGGCTAAGAGCTCAATCTCTCAGATCTCAAAAACATATATTTTCTGGGGTCCCCAGAAAGATATTTTGATTTCCATTAAGCTCACCACTGTTGGACTGATAGTAACTAAAGGCACTACAGATCAACGGATACATGACAGTAGACCCAATAACTTCATTTTTAAAAAAGTGAGAGCTTCAATCCTACAAACATACACACCCTCACTTTAAGAATGAGTAATCCCATTGACTTCAGTGGTATTACTCACATTCTCAGTTTTAAGCAGGCAAGTAAGTGATGCAGGATTGGGATCTAAAACAGTGTTTTCATATATAATGTGTGGCATATATAGAACAGTGGTTTTATTCACTCCCATGGTAAGACCTGCACTATATTTATGTATATGGCAATAACAGCTATTCCAAATATAGAGTTTAAGGCCAAAATGGACCACTAGATCATGTAGTTAGTGCCTGTATATATTACAGACCACCACCACACTAAACCTAACAACTAAAATTAGACCAAAATTCTGTAGCCCCTTTATAATCCACCACTCCAGCAGTATTCTACCTTTTACTTATATTTGCTTATGATTTCAAATCTTATTTTATTTACAAAAGTTTCATTTAATCTTTAATATGAAAGTAAGAGGTAAACAGCACAGTATGGAAGTGCAGTTTCACCTCAGCCCAGTTTGCAGTCCAGGAGATCAGGTTCCTTTACACACCTAAAAACTTCTACAGATAGGAGATGAAACTGAGGAAGTGTAGTTAGCAGACTTCTTCCACTTCCACCATAGATCTCTAATTTCAAATTTAGATGGTTTTATTTTTAAAAGACTAAATATAAAAACTCATTTTTACTGAAGACTAACTATTACAGAGAATGAGAAGCATCACTATCTAAGCACCATTCATTACACAATATATGCTTACAATTTGTTATGTAGCAAATATTCATTAAATCAAATAGATTTCATCTACAAAACAAGTAATTAAGTTACTGATCAGTGTTAAGACTTTTGACAGATTTCAAATTCCAAAAAGGAATTAAAAATATTAAGTCTCAATAAGATATCTATAGCCATACGTAACAAAACAAGAACAGACTGAAAATTGTAAAAGATGACAGAACCAGTTCATGAGATGTTCTCTTTAGGGATATGTCAAAATATTAAACAAAACCACAATTTAAGCTTCATTTACAGGAAACATACCGTATTTTTGTACAGAAGCAAACTTTGCTGACTTATCTTTAGGAGTACTCTGACCTATGCAGATTTTTCCAGTGCTTACTTCTGAAGACATAAGACTTTGGTCAAAATCTTCAATATAAGCCTCCAAAGCCTGAGATGCAGAGTTGTATACCTTGTCTTTGTATTGAATTGAGCCGTTTGAGTTACTACTGTTAAGGCTGCAGCTTGCTAGGAGAGAAGACACAGTAGATTCAGGCGAGTAAATGTTGTCTTTTTCAAACGAGCATGCCATGGCTTTTATCCAAATGACTAATGGAATCTCCTCTCATCTTTCTGAAGAGTCTAAGTAAAGAAATACAAATATAAGCAATATATAACCTGTACTGAGATATCCTCTCATACACTGTACTTCCAAATATCTGTATTTAATTTTATCAAGCATCTGTATGTTTATTAATTACCAGTAAGAATTTCACCAATTTTGATAGTTGCACTATTTAAAAGCTAACAGATTCCATTCAGCAATTTTAAGCTTTTATTCAGCTAAAAGCCAGATATTCAATCTAGCTACTGACCTCAGAGCTTTAAAAAATAAAAAAGGTTATGATTTATACATGTATGAGTAGGCAATATCAGATAAACAAAGGCATTCAGAGCACAAAACAAAAAAGTCTGCATCTGGACAGAGAAAAGTGAAAGAATCTGAGTGTTCATATCCAAAAGGCACCTTGCATGCTGTACGGCCACCACACTGTTAAACTAGCTTTTTCCAAACAACATTTAGTACTGAAAGACCCCAGCTAGCCCCAGTTTAAAAGCAAGAGGGGCATTTAGCACATGAATAGATTAAAGTCTGCCAGACCCCTGCCTTCAGCTGGAACATCCCAAAATGTCATCCTAGGACATCACAGCTAGCACAGAAGACCCAAAAAATAATAGCGCAAAATTGAAGTGATTAGTAAAAATGTTTTTTTAACAGTATAAGCAAGTGGTTCGGTTGAATATACCGAAGTGATAAAGCACTGTCGTTGCAGAAATTCAAGAACAGTTTAGATGCAATAGGACTGGGAATGGTGTATTAAAGACCCCTGCCAACTACAGGTGTGGGTGACACTGGACAGGCTCTAAGAGCTTTTCACGTCCTCCGTCCTACCTATGCAATTCAGATCAAGCCAATTTCTCACACTTCCATGGACTGACATTTACGGAAGGGTCATAAACACAGACTAGCACTAAATGCTGAAGCTGGGATTTTCAAAGACGCCGAAAGGAATTAAATCCCACGGGAAATAGGCACCTCGCTTCCTTTAGGCTTTTTTGAAAACCACAGCCTCGCCCAAGCTGGCACCTCACACGAGAGGCAGGGCTGTTGCCAAGCCCCGACCCCCACCGCCCCCAGAGACCTTCCGCCCCACTGCCCGCTTCGCACCTCACTCCCCGCTCCGGCCGGGGAGGCTACAATGCTGAGCCCCAGTGGGGGGCTTGGCCGCTTGGACACCCCGCGGGGGCTCTAAGGCACCATACCCAGCCGGGACAGTCAGCAGCGACATCTACTCTCCTCAGCACCCGAGAGCCGCCGTTGCCGCCCGCTAGTTTAAAGTACAACGACACTTCTTTCAAAATGGCGCTTGGCTAGTCACTGCGCAGGAGCACCCGGTCGCGCTCCTTCCTGGGAGTTGTAATTTACCTCCTCCGTCTGAGCCAGCTGGGGACTACAACTCCCAGAATGCCCAGCGGGCCGTTGCCACACATCGCCGCGGCAGGCGCACGCTGCTGTGATGCAGAGAGCTGAGTTGGACTCTGGGTGCCCTGCTCCTGTGTGCCAGGAAAAGGCTCCACTCCTCGCTTAAATCCCTCCTGAAAACTTACGTCTTCAATGATGTCTGTAATAGAGGACCCAATAATATGTTATTTGTCTATCCACCCATCAAGCCGAGCCACTAAAATGTGCCTTCATGCCTAGATCACCCCACTGCACTGAGTAACCCTCCTCTTTCTTCATCCCACCGCCATGTCCCCGTTGCTGTCCGTGCAGACTATGCACCTCTCTCTCCAGGGCCTTATATGGCCCTCATCGCAGTCATAGTGATTGCGATACCATCAGAGCACCCGCGCACACCTGCCAGCAGGGGCGTGAAAGGTGTTGCCGCGGGAAGGGTTTGCAGCAACGCCTTTGCTTTCCTCTACCCCGCTGGCGCTAGTGTGAGGCGCGGACCCCGCCAGCCAGGCCTGGGCTGGGTGGCGAAGGGGTGCCGCAGGCAGGTGTTATGTCTGACACACCCAGCCTGGCTGCTGTGGGCGAGGCTGAGCTGCCTTGTCTCCTGCCTGCCCGCGGTGTGTGCCCGTGGGTCGCTCCGGCCGGAGGGTGCGGGCTGACCCCGCGGCGCACGCAGTGGGCGTGGCTAGGCAGAGCTGGCGGGTGGGTTCCTAGCGAGGCGCGCGCGATACCCATCCCGCGTCAGCCAGCGCCGGGCTGAGCTCCGCGTGCGGCCAGTCGGGGAAGGGACGGGAGCTGAGCGGCTCAGTCCGCCTCTCCGCTGCGGCGGCTGCATGGAGCTCCCCGAGGAGGAGGAGGAGGAACTGGATTGGCTTTGCCCGGAGCCTGGCGGTCCTTGGAACCATGCGGCGCCCGGGAGAGACTCCGCCACCACGCTCGGAGCACAATGTAAATGCGGGCCCCGCGGGCCGCCTCACGCCGAGCACGGGGCGGGGCTGGAGCTGTTGCCGGCGGGGAGAATCTGGAGCCCGCCGGGCGGCCAAGTCAGACAGACGTCGAGAGCTGGGGCTTGGATACGAGTGTTTGTCCCGCCCGGAACTGAGCGACTCCCCCAAGGATCCGTTCTGCCCCCTAGCAGCGTTCCCCCGGCGCCCCCCTGGATTCCCCCCCTTTCCCCCTCCTCCCTGTTTCTCCCTCCGTGTCCCCCCTGTCTCCGCACAGCGCCCCTCCTATCTCCCCCCCATCAGATTTTGGAGCTAGTTCAAATGTGGAGCTTGTCAGAAGTCGACTAACTTTTTTTATATAATTTTGATGGATAATAACAATGCTTATTTTTAAGCATTTTCCTAGGTTTTAGCAATTTTTAAATTTTCACATTTGTGGGATAGGGGGGGGGGTATAACAATGTGGGCTGTGACCGACAATAATATTTAATGAGAGTAGACTGAGTGAGTTTAAAAAGTTAAAGCTTTGTAACAGTTAAAACACACATTGCCAACATCACCTGTCAAAATATATAAAGTAAATATTCTCAAATCACACACTAGTAAGTTCTGAAACAGAAATGTTGTTACTTTGCCTGTCTGTACATTTCAGTTATTATCAATGGAAATATTTTTGTTGGTTTGTGTGTGTATGGGGAAATCAGTATTTACCTACACAAATGTAATGCCTCCAAACCTATTTAAATGTTGACGATGTAGCTGAACTCAGGCATCATATTTGCTTGTAAAACACCACATCTGCTTGAAGATAATATAAATAATATTATCTAGAAAATGGTGCTGCTCCCAGTGTTCAGTCCTGTTTCCCATTAGGAACATGCAAAAAACCAATTCAATGGAATTAAACCTTGGCTTGAAGCAGTTAAATGTTGCACGTTTCAGCACATTCTCATATAACTTAAAGTGCATTCCCTTTTGTGTAAAGAAAACAAAACAGAAGTTTCCAGAAGGGGGGAAATCTGAAATTTTTTGCGTATTAAAATGTAGCTTAGTACACTTTTTTCTTAAATGTTCCTAAGAAAATTTTCATCTTTGGGTCAAGAACCAGCATAACTGATTTAAACTTTAAGAATTTTTTTTTTTGAAATTATATAGTATGGGCCTTACTATATAATTTAAAAATATATTTCTATAAAGTTTGCTCTTTGTACTTGACAGCATTTTTGCTCTCTGGTTGATGATTGGTTGCATCGCTCATGGGCTGCTAGTAGGTGGAGTTCATGTGTGCATTCTTTCATAGACAGGTTTATTTATTTAAACCTGTAGCAGCAGAAAAGCTAAAATTGTAGAGATACTAGGCAGGTGTATTCTCAGAAAGAGGTAGGAACCATGCGGCCCCCGTGTTTGGTGTTGTCACTTTTTTGTGCCCACCCACTGGATGCTTCTAAATAGAGCAGGAAAATTCTTATACATTTTCTAGCATTAATTAAAATAAACCAAGGCATACAATATAAAGGGTGCTGTATCAAAAATATAACTTAATAAAATTATGTAGTAAAAAAGAACCGAGGTGGCACTGGCCATCTAAAAGAGGTCTTCAGGATGTAGTCAGCAGTATCTTTTACTGATACCAATCCACTGTGCCAATTGGCTTCTGACCGAATTAATGTACAGTTTATAAACTCTCTACTTTGCCACACAGTGCTTGGTTTCCAAGCATAGTTTTCATGTGTGAGATCATTTGCTGCATTATTGACAAGGGTAAGAAGGATATTATCATCTTTAAACTTGGTTGTATATTTTCATTGCAGCAGGTCATGACAAGACTGTGCCATCAGGAAATACAGCGCACAGGGTAATTGTGCATACTGACCTGGACTGCTTTTATGCACAAGTAGAAATGATCCATAATCCTGAATTAAGAGACAAACCTTTAGGTAAACTTATATGTTGCTGTTTATTGCTGTTTGGTTTATGTTTATGTGGTTGGGCAAGACAAAGATACTTTTTTACTCATACTCTGGTCTTTCATAGTTTACTTCATTTGGTTGTAAGGTTCATTTGAGCTTAAAGCTGTTGGTACTATTGCATGTGAATTTACAAATCAATGGAGAAAAAGAGTGAAGTAAATATTTTTTAATGATTTTTATACTAATGCAGATGTGCCCATGTATAGATCAGGTTGCATGATAAGGGCCAAAAGTAGTGAGAATACCTTTTAATAAGTGAAAAATGAATATGGCATTTAAGAAAAAATATTTTATTACCATAAAATGTTCTAAGAACATGAGCAAGGGTCCTGCTTCCTTCAGTCTTGCACAATAAAATTAGGGTGTATTTCTTCTTAAAATCAGTATTAAATTTTTTACTGATTGAGGGATTTGCATTACAGGCTTTGATAGCAAAGTGTAAATCAGTGGCATGGAAGTACTGTAATAAACAAGTGACTCCTTAAAATGTGTTATGATTTTCTACCTTTGTTTCCAGGTGTTCAGCAGAAATACTTGGTTGTTACCTGTAACTATGAAGCCAGGAGACTTGGACTTCAGAAATGTATGTCTGTCAAAGATGCTAAAGAAAAATGCCCAGAGCTAGTGCTAGTTAATGGAGAGGACTTGACACGATACAGAGAAATGTCATACAAGGTTACAGGTACAGGTTAACAGTTTTTTAATAGTGGGAAATAAGTACTGTACATATACTTATTATGGTAAAAATATTTTCCTGCATAAACATTTCTGATTTTATATGAGCTTTAGAAAATTGTCATAAGGCTTGTAGGGGATGCCATCTCTGTCTCTGATTCCATCAGATTTCACAAACTAAGCAGTTGGGCTCAGTCATTATCTAGATTAGAGGTGCATGCTGGATTCAGCCAATTTGGTGAATTTAAATGGCCTGCATGACATACTAGGACTCTGCAGAATCTTTAATGTGAATATTTTTTAAATGAAAGGTAAGTTTCAAGGCATCATGGCTGCAGAGAGAACCTTCCAAAAATGAACTGATGGGAAACTGATGTCATGACATCTGCCTGAGACTGCAGATAGCCTGAGTCAGTGACTCAGAAGTATGAACTCCCCTGTCCCTTGTTAATCTTCTTCAAGGGGTTGATAATGAAGTCCACAGGATTGGGAATTTGGAGTTGCTGCAGGGAAAGAATTACAGAAGTTAAAAACTTGAAAACTCACAAAGAGAAGAGGGAAAGGAGCAGAGAAAGGAAGTAAATCAAACGGCAAAATAGCAGTGGCCTAAAGGGAAGCAGATTTTTCTCATTGAGTGCTGAAGAAAGAATAAGGTATTGAATAAATACATTTTAGTATTACCTTGCGGCTATATTCTCCTCTTCAGTGCTGTGCAAATTTCTCATTTAGATCAGTGGGAAATCCACTGTGGATTGTAGAGAATATGAAGTCGTAAGTTTACATTATTACACTATGTGGTTATTGTCACAATTTCAGATCAACTGCACCTCTGACTCCCTGTGTAGTTTGCTCAAGGGATGTTCCCTTAAGTATCAGGGATCTAGCCACCACCTCTTTCCAGACCGGGACCTGCGTCCCTTTCCCTCCAGACCTGACATTTAGGCTGCAGCATCCTGCAATTCACTGTGATTATTCCCACAGGTCTTCCCTAACTCAGCTCTCTCTCAAGGGCTAAGACAGTGATTTACCAGAGACCAAACAACCATATGCAAAGCACAGTACATTTATTTTAGGACAAAAATATTACAGAGAAAACATAATAAAACAATAACAAGTCTAAACGCATACTTTAGCTTACTAGAGATATCCCCATTCTCCTTATGGAGACTCTATGCCATTCCAGGGTGCAATCCAGACTAGTAAGGGGTGTCACCTCCTGCCTTGCAACCTTGGGTGCCTCACAATGCTTTGCTGCTTAGGTCCCACAAACAGTCCTGTAGCATGTAGGTAACACCCTTCGTGTCTGTGTAGCTGCCGTCCTGGTCCAGCAACTCTGACCCCAGCAGCCTGTCAGCAACATGCCAGCCACACTCTAGCTTCCAGCAACCTTGGTTACCACTTAGAGTGACACCAACACACTTCCAGTCCCGGATTTTCCCCAGAAACTTGTGTTCTGCAATGCCCAGCCCTCTCCTGGACAGTTCAGATACTAGAGATCTGTTGCCCCTGTAAGGGATCAATGTACGACAGTATGGTACTTTAGAGTTACTAAACAATTCAGTTTAAAGATATCACTGGATTAGTTTTGATTAAATAATAAAACAAGTTTATTTAATTTCAAAGAGAGGGTTTAAGTGAGTACAAGTATAAGGTACACCTCTACCCCGATATAACGGTGTCCTCAGGAGCCAAAACATCTTACTGCGTTTTATAGGTGAAACCGCGTTATATCGAATTTGCTTTGATCCCCTGGAGTGCGCAGCCCTGTCCCCCCCCGGAGCGCTGCTTTACCGCGTTATATCCGAATTCATGTTATATCGGGTCGCATTATATCGGGGTAGAGATATATTGAAATCACAAATGGCTACAAAAGAAATAAAGCTTAAATGCTTTCTAATAACTAAAACTTAACAAACTAGACATGGTTCAAGGTGAAATCCTTACCATATGTTCCCAGCAACAGGGCTGAACAAATTCTCAGGTCAGAACCCCTCCCAAAGGCTGGTTACTTTGCCTTTTGAAAGAGAGAGAGAGGGATAGAGAGTACCTGGGGTGTTTTTCAACCTCCCTTTTATAGTCCAGTCACCCTTTGAAATGCATTTTCCTGAGGGTTACACCTAGATAAAGTTCCTTCCAGTTCTGAGGATGGAGACATGGGGTCTTGTGGTGAAAGAGGTTCCATGTTTGTTAAAATACAAATCCATCTGTTTCTGCCCCTCTCTGCTGCCAAAGAATGGCCACTTGACCAGGAATTGCCAATCGACTTTGACACAGGGCTAGATGCATCAGTTTGTCCTTCATCTTCAAGAAACTGATTTACTCACTCCCCAGACTTGTGCAGTAAACACATTTCAGTCAAAACTTCATCTTATGTTCATAACTTTACATATAATGTTGCTACACGTTTTTCACCATGACATTATTGACCAACAGGTTATTAGTTTTCAAGTGATACCTCACAAGGCATATTTTGTACAAAGATTATTTCAGTGGTGTATAGGCAGTGAATACAGGGGTGCATTTGGTCACAGACCCTATTGGGTTCCAGTCTTTCAAACACTTAAGGAGGGTCTCCATCTTGGTTAAAGAGTCATGTCAATTTGTTGGATCAAAAGCAGGGCTTGGTTTGAACCAATATATGCAATTCATCATGGGGTTTGTTCCTTTCTGTAAGAATTTACCTGTCCCAGAGTCTAGTAATTATGCCCCCCAGCAATTTTAGATCCTGGATGGAGCTCGGTAACCTTCCCCACCAGCCAGCATACAGTCCCTGGCTCACTGAGATACTGTTGAGACAAGGTGGGTGAGGGGTAATATCTCTTACTCAGACCAGCTTTTGGTAGTGAGAGAGACAAGTTTACACAGAGCTTTTCTTCAGATCACCTTGTCTCCCTAATGTCTTGGAACCAACACGGCTACAGCAACAGTGCATACAACAATGAGAGATACAGTTAACATTTATAAAGTGGATACAGTAGTCTAAAGATAGGCCTGTGTTTGTCATACCTGTCCCAGTTATATACTTTGCTTTTTTCCATAGAGCTATTGGAAGAATTCAGTCCACTGGTAGAAAGACTTGGATTTGATGAAAATTTTGTGGATATCACAGAGTTGGTAGAGAAGAGACTAGCACAGCTGCAAAGAGATGGCTGTTCCAAAGTGTCTGTGTCTGGTCATGTGTATAATAATCAAAGTGAGTGGTTATTCCCTATTTTGCTAAAATATTGTATTAAGTATTATTAGAATTTAGTACAAAAAGTATCTTGATAATTGAATTTATTAAACTTTCAAAACTGCATGAAAACACATTTCCTATTCAATACAGGAGGGGTCGGCAACCTTTCAGAAGTAGTGTGCTGAATCTTCATTTAATCACTCTAATTTAGGGTTCCCCGTGCCAGTAATACATTTTTACATTTTTAGAAGGTCTCTTTCTATAAGTCTATAAAATATAACTAAACTATTGTTGTATATAAAATAAATAAGGTTTTTAAAATGTTTAAGAAGCTTCATTTAAAATTTTAAATTAAAATGCAGAGCCCTCCGGACCGGTGGCCAGGACCTGGGCAGTGTGAGTGCCACTGAAAATCAGCTCGCGTGCTGCCTTTGGCACACATGCCATAGGTTGCCTACCCCTGCAATACAGTATTGTCTGGAAAACTTTTATTTTCCCTGTGGTTAGACTACCAGGAACTGACTAGCAATATACCATAATTTCATATGAGAATCTCATTATTTTGAGTGGAATGTGTACCTTTGTATATTAATGTCAGTGGAAGTTGGGCATGCGCAGTGAGTTGGGAGACTAGATTCTTTTGTTTGTGTGGTCTTCAAAAAAGACAGTTACATGTAGAATTAAATATCTTGTTTGATTGAACGTGAAGTAACAGCTTTCATGTTAGTTCATGAAAATTTAGTTTTAAGAGTTTGGCTACTGTGTGTCAGCTAATTGAAATTTTCATCCAAAATATCCTTAATGTTTACCGAAAAACAGAGCAAAGTTTTGCTATACGGGATGCCTGCATGGGAGACTTATACTGAAGTCACTGGGGGCTGACTGTAGAACTTGGACTGATTCATATTCTCCACTGGGATCCTTCTAGCTCACAAGTGCCCACAGTTGGCATAGCAAGATTTATATTCATTTCATAAATGAAGGAAAAGAGCAGTTGATTTTTACCAGACCAGATGTTAATATCAACTGTTGCTATAATTTTTAATACAGTTCTGAGAAAGAACTGCCTTAATAAGATCTCATTTCATTAACATTCACGCTTGAGTAACAGAGATGGACACCTTCCAGTTATCTTAATTAGACGAATGTTGTACTCCTAAATCTCTAATTCATTTACTTTTTCCTTTGGTTATATTGAGGCAAGAGTCTGTTACATGACGATATTTAAATATTCTTCTTTGACATCTCTTAAAGATTTATAGAGTGCATTTATTCTTAAAGTGCTTTCCAAACATTAAGTAATTCTCACCATAATTCTGTAATGCTAGAGTATTACCCTTTTAATTTTAGAGAGGAAGTAACTGAGGTACAAAGAAGTTAAATACTTACTCCATGGCAGTACCAGACAGAGAACCCAATAGTCCTTACATTCAGCCCTTTGATCTACACAGTAGACCACACTCTTTCCCATAAAGTTTTTAATGGGCTATAAGCATAAGAATCTTCTTATTAGTGAACGGACCTGTAGTGATGTGAGTGGTCATTGTATGCTGAGAAGTGACCACCTCTTTTTTTGTCTTCACAGCTGTCAATTTACATGATGTTATGCATATTAGACTTGTCATTGGATCTCAGATTGCAGCAGAGATGAGGGAAGCCATGTACAATAGATTGGGTCTTACAGGCTGTGCAGGAGTGGCCTCTAACAAATTACTATCTAAATTAGTATCTGGCACCTTCAAACCAAATCAACAAACAGTTCTTCTACCTGAAAGCTGTCAGGACCTAGTAGGCAGCCTTGATCACATCAGAAAAGTGCCTGGTAAGATATTGGTGCCACAATCTTTCATATAAACATTGTGAGAATTCATAATTTTAATATACACCCTAAACTTTTAAAACTGAGAGAATTTTAAAATCTGTTTTTTCGTATTTATATTTACTTTTTGCATTTTACTCAAACTAGTCAATGAAACTCTACTAGTTTGTACTTCTGTTCTCCAGTCCATGTCACTTTCGCTTTTGCGGTAACACAAAAGCGTTTGGGTTGCAAATACCTAAAAAGAATGTATAAATCTCAGACTGTTTTCATTGAAACCCAAATATTGATATACATACTTGTATAACTTTTCTAGGGGGGGGGGGGGAAATTTTGCTCAGTCCTAAAATGTGGGTCTCAATTACCTGAAACTGTTGCTTCAAAGAACTTCCAGTTCTATAATTAAAATGGTTATATTTGATAATGTCTAGTTTTATATGGCAAGACCTTATAAATATAATTTATAGGGAAAAAGTATTTTAGTTTATTAACCAAATAATAAATTAGTTTTTAGTATTTTGTGTAATATATAAATTATAAATACAACTTGCTAAGCATATCTTAATCTTTTAAATGACTTTTCTGTGTACTGTATTCTTTTGTAAAGAAATTTTACTCGCATTATCACACACCTTTTTCATCTAGGGATTGGCTATAAAACTACCAAGCGCCTAGAGTTGCTGGGTCTCAGCAGTGTGCGTGATCTCCAGACCTTTTCACCTGTAATACTAGAAAAGGAACTAGGAGTTTCAATTGCTCAGCACATTCAAAAGCTCAGCTATGGAGAGGATGACTCCCCTGTGACCTCCTCAGGACCTCCTCAGGTACAAATGACATATGAAAATAGTTTTTCAGAATGAGAAAGATTGCACTCTTTGAGTACAGTTTTGCTGAGCTAGCTGAAATCCAGTCATAATGAACAAAGCAATTGTCATACTGGATCAGACCAGTAGTCCATCTATTCTGGGATCCGGTCTCTGACAATGGTCAGTACTAGCTGCTTCAGAGTAAGGTACGCAAAATCCTACAGTTATGGGATATCCTGCCACCCAGGAAAGTGGTGGGGTTTTTTTTTTTTTGTTTGTTTGTTTTTTTCCCCCCCCAACTCCCCATAGCTAGAGGTTGGCTTATGCTGTAAAACATGGCAGTTCATATTCCTTCTAAAATTATTTTAATTTTATTTATATTTACGATTATAACTCAGGATATTTTTGTTACCTCTATTAATGTCTGATCCTTTTTTGAATCCTGCTGAGCTCTAGGCTTAATGGTATTTTGTGGCTATGAGTTCCATAGGTTAATATGTGAATTATGTGGAAAAGCGATTCCCTTTCATAACTTTTGAATTTGCTTGGTCACTTGGTAATACACAAATTAAAAGGACTATTGCATTTCTTACAGTCCCTTAGTGATGAAGATTCTTTTAAAAAATGTTCATCAGAAGTGGAAGTTAAAAGGAAAATTGAAGAACTACTTGCTAACCTTTTAGACAGGTGACTGTCTTCATTTGTTCTTATTGCTGACTGAGTTTGTGACCTGAAAGAACACTGGGCATATGTAAGGTTTGTCTCATATTTTGCAGAGCATACTTTGGTCTCTCCTATCTTCAGAATGCTGCCCCTCAACCCCACATGCCTCTCTAACTACTTCCTCATTACCTTCTGCCCTTTATCTCTGAACTTGTGAAATGTGCCCTCTACAACTGTTGCCTCAAATTCTGCTCCTGCAACTGTATCCTGCTGCTCTCCCCAAGTCTGGCTTTCACCCTCTCCACTCCACTACAACTGTTCTCACCAATGTCTGTAAGCTCTTCCATTCTTACCTCCTCAACCTTTCTGTTGCTTTTGATACAGCTGATCATGCTTTCTAATGGCCTTGTCTTCCTTTTAGCTTTCATGATTCTGCCGGCTCCTCATTCTCCTACATCTCTGATCATCCTGCGTTGTATCTTTTTGTGTGTCCCCTCCAGTCTTTCTTCTATTCTCTTGGTGATTTCATAGGCCTCCTCTTTTTCTCTCTCTACCCTGTCCCTGAGTGATCTTATCCACTTCCATGGTTTCAGTTACTATTGTTATGCTTCTGTCTCACATCTTCTTCTCCACTTCTGACTGCTTCCCTTAATTTGACCTTGCATCTCAGCCGGTTTCTCTGACATCTCTTTAATGTTGTGCCATCAACTTAAGCTTAATGTGGCCCAAACTGAACTCCTTATCTTGCCTTCTACTGTTCTGCACAACCACAGACAACACCATCATCATTCCTGTTACAGGCTTATAACCTTGGGGGTCATCTTCATCTCTTCCCTGTCCATTACCACTCACATTCAGGCAGTATCCAAATTCTGCTTCTCCCACATCATCATCAAGATACTTCCATTTCTTTTTGTACAGACAGGAAGAATTAATTCATTCCCCTTATCTCCTGTCTTGATTACTGTAGCTACCACATGTATGTCTACACTTCAGTGTAAGCTCAGGGTTTGAATTCAGGCTCAGGCCTAACTCGCTTTCCATCTAGACACAAATTGTGCTAACCTAGGGCTTGGATCCAGGGTTCCAGGACACCACAGGGGTGGAGGATGTTAGCCTTCCACTCTGCCAGGTAGAATTGTTCCCTTCAATGTATTTTCTAGTACGGTCATTCTCAACCTCTTACATACCAGGACTGCCTTTTAATACTGGGACCTTACTACCACTTAGCAATATGGGATGGACAAGATGGTTGCATCTCTAGGTTGAGAACTTATATTCTAGTACTTTTGCAGTCCATGTCTAAAAATCTCAAGCAATGGGGCTTCCACCACTTTCTTTATTAATGCAGAGATTTTTTTCCTTAAGTGAATAAAACAGTAATTTTTTTCTATAAATCTTCAACTGTGTGCAATACAAAATAAAAACTATTTATTGAAACCATTTATAAAAAATGTGAAAAAATAAATAGAGGTGAGTTAGGAAGCACTAGATGGTATCAGTTGGGGAAAATGAGGCAGGAAAGAAATTAAAGCTAAAGCTTCTTATGTTCTATACTATTACCATTATTTTGTTTCACTTTCTTGATGGATTAAAAAAGATATACATTACTTACTTGATCCAATTGCTTTGAAAGTATTTGTAAAGCAGCAGTAATGTTAATTGCACTGCACACTTTAATTTTCTTCAGAATATCCAAAGATGGAAGAAAGCCACATACAATAAGATTAACCATCCGTAAATTTTCATCAACTAATAAATGGTTTAGTCGGGAGAGTCGTCAGTGTCCTATTCCCCCTCATGTCATTCAGAAATTTGGGACAGGTAAGCGCTTTTTCTGAAGTTTTGTTTTCAGAAAGTATTTGGTCAGTTGTTACTTTGGTGCACAATATGTTGTTTGAAATTTTAACCAGGGTCTCTCTAACTGTAGAGATGCCCAAGTATTTGGCACATTCATAGGAACAGTGAAACGATACTTCCTTCTTGGAAAGAAGGTTTATCAATCTATTAATTTTAGTATCAACAAAGTTTCAGGTATTAAGCATAACCTTTGTTTTGCTTTGTTACTTTAAATCTAGGTTTCTGAACAATGTTTCATATACTTTTTTTTTTTTTTTTTTTTTAATTTTGAAGTATTACATTGATTTTTATGTGATAGATATACCTCAGTGAAACCATGTTAAAAATACAGGACTTCCTGGCAGGAATAACTTTATTTAATAAGTAACAAAGTTGTTAACTCAGCCTTAGGGTGAGCAGACAGCAAATGTGAAAAATCAGGACGGGGTGGGGAGTAATAGGAGCCTATATAAGAAAAAGACCCCAAAAATCGGGACATCTGACTCAGCCTTGCAAGATTGTTATGGGAGTTTACTAACCCAGGCACAAAATATGCTTGCCTGCATTTTACCCTGATGTTGAAAAATTAATTAAATGTAACTCATCACTGTCCAAAAAGAAAAGAGAGAAATTGCATGCAAGGGATGAGTGAGTGAAAGGAATTTTGTATGGCTGTTAGCTATAAGATTTCAGGTTCTTTCTGAATCACTCCTTATCCAACAGTGTGTGACGTATACAGTCTTCCTCCTCCTGAAGCCAGGGTTTGTCCATCCTAAATAGAGATCACAGTCTTTCATTTGCCACTTCATATGGAGTTTATCTTTTCCCCATATTTGACCAATCACTTCACTACTATTCAGTATCATTATGTTTTCTCTCAGTAAGTATAGGGTTTAATAAAATACTGTAATCATAGACAGGAATTAGAGACCAAAAGTTATTGCCATCTGATATGTCCACACTCTCCTGCGTAAAGTAAATAAGTGGTCTCGGTCTAGATATTTGTTGTCAGATAGCCATATCACACAAATTGTCATTGTCATTAATTGGATCCGTTTGAAGACGATTTAATAGAAATGGAGAGTGAGCTACTCTCAGTTGTATAGAAAGGCCTTTTCCATTTGCAGGATGTTAGTTTAATTGTGTTTGTTTAAATTGACCACTTTTCCAATATCACATCACTTCTCGGAGATGGCAGGACAGAACAGGAGAGCTTGTACCATTAATATCTATGCTATAGAGATTCTGTGGGCATGTCTCTAGGGTTGTCAGTCTGGCACTTCTTGCAATCATAACATTCATTTCAGAAAACCTTTTTAAGTGTCAAAAACTGTAAATTTAACAGCCTCTTTATTTTCAGATGATCAAATAAATGCTGCCTTACTTGGCATAGCTGTAGTTAAAATCCCTCACGTTTCCTAAGAACTGAGATTTTTCAGTGTATATTGACCAATTAGGGCAGGGGTCTCAAACTCAAATGACCATGAGGAACACATGAGGACTAGTACATTGGCCCGAGGGCTGCATTACTGACACCTCCCGCCGCCGCCCTCCACCCGTTCCATGAGGCCCCTCCTCTGCCCCGCCTCTTCCCACCCCTTCCCTGCCCCCATTCCAACCACTTCCCCGAAATCCCCACCCCAACTCTGCCCCCAGGGGGTTCAGGAGGGGTGTGGGGTGTGGTGGGGGCTCAGGGCGGGGAGTTGGGGTGTGGGGTGCAGGAGGGGTGAGGGGTACATTAAAGGGTCAGGGTGCAGGGTGCAGCAGGGTGCTCAGGGCAGGGGGTTGGGGGGCAGGATCTGGCCCGGTGCGTACCGGGGGCAGGGCAGGCTCCCTGCCCGCCTGCCTCCCTGTCTGCCCTGCCCCCGCAAGAGGCTGGAACATGGGGTGGGGGGGGCGGAGGGGCTGTGTGTTTCTGTTGCTTGAGACAGTGCCGCCAGCAGTTCCCATTGGCCCCGGTTCCCTGTTCCCGGTTAATTGGAGCTGCTGGGGGCGCTGCCTGAAGCAAAGCCACACACAGCCCCTCCGCCCCCCCCTTCCCCATGTTCCAGCCTCTTCCCGGAGCTGCGCAGGGCAGGGCAGGCAGGCAGGGAGCATGCCCTGCTCCTGGTGCACGTCCAGCCGGAGCCGCTCTGGTAAAGACAGGAGAGGGCCAGGGGGCTGTGAGGGGCTCGCGGGCCACAGAAAATGGAGACCCCTGAATTAGGGTAAATGCCAACTTATTTTGCATTAGTGCAAAGTGTTGAAAGTCCAGACTCTCTCATGCACAAACCTTAATTCCATTTAGCCCCTTATAGAAAGGTTTAAATTAATTCTGCTGTTTGTTTACATTTCATGTTCAGGAAACTATGATGTTGTGGACCCACTGGTTGGTATCCTTATGAAATTGTTTAGAAAGATGATAAAAGTGGAGATGCCATTTCATCTTACCCTTCTGAGTGTCTGCTTCTCAAATCTTAAAGCTCTGCCTAGCCTCACCAAAGGATCCATAGGATTTTATTTAACTCGGTTGTCACCCCCTTCAAGTTCTGGCAAAGTAAGTTGAAGATTATTAAAAACTATCAATCAAATCAAGTGCATTAAATTCAGACTGAGACTAATATATATATATATATACTCTAGTATTCTTAATTTGATTTTTAAATACTTTAAGAAGTTTTATAGTCCCAAATATCATCTAGGTAGTAAAAATGAAGAACTCTGTGGGCTCTCCTGAGTACAAGCTATTTACAAGATGTGTTTATGCTATCCTTCTTTGGGATAGCATAAACAAAGGATACTTCTTTGTTTTCAATTGCCATGTCTTGAATGGGACAATACTAGGCAATGAAACTTTATTACTGTCAGAAAGAGAGATGAGCTTGTGGAGCCAAGGTTTTCAGAAGTGGATGCCTAAAATTAGGTTTCCCACAGACTTTAATGGGAGCTCTTCTGCCTGCTCAGCACGTCTGAAAAATCTGTCCACTTAATTAGATGCCTAAATATGAAGTTAAGAGCCTGATTTTTCAGCATCCATTTTTGAAAACCTCAGTGCTTCTGTAATGTGTGATCTATAGGTCATGGTGGAACTGAAGTGACCTAAATATTTCTTTCCCTCATAAAATATCTTTAACTGTTTAGCTTGAATTAAATCTTGTTAAAGTGCCCTTAATTTACCTTTGTGCACTTAGCTATAAGTGTGTCTTCAAACACTGGATTGCTTTACTTTCCATATGCTTTTAATTCCTAGACTGAACAGGGTGAGTTAAGGGTAGGATTTCATCTTAAAATCTCACTTATATAATTTAAATCAAATATGATGTGTTACTTTAATATAGATTTTTTTTTTTTAATGGAAATATAGGGAAGTTGACAAAAACCATGGTTGAAATCTTGGCCTCATTGAAGACACTAGTAAAACTCACATTGATTTCAGTGAGGCTAGCACTTCACCCCAGATGTCTATATTTTTTAATTCTTAGTATTTGTGAGTCACTGTACTGTTTATCATTTAAGATCTACTTTGTATTTAGAAACTTGAGGTTAAATTATCAAAATTCTGGTCCTTGGTTACATACAAGTAATCATGACTACAAGTCACACATTTATACAGGCAAACAGACACTTGTGTCTATAATTATCAGTATTTGGTATGCAATTACTCCCTTAGGTGAGATGTGCAAAGTTTATATCTTTGTTCTTGGTTCTCTCCTTTTTTCACGGCACATTTGTCCATAGCTGACCACCTTCCTTCCACAATATGTCATACAACCTATATGCAGACATTCAGCTCTGTTACCTCCCTACCCTGACTTCTCAGGTGTCCATGCTCACATATCTTCTCTTTTCTCTGATAATTACTTGTACACACAGGCTCGTTCTTTTTTTTCTGGGTGCAACGTAATTTTGGTTTGAAAGTTTTTCCCTTTTAAATTTTCTTTAGATGCTAACTTTAATGATACAGTCTGTAAATAAGTATTTAGGCATATTGAAAGACTTTGATTAGCTGGGCTGCCAGACGGTACGATGAGATGCCCAGTTTAATGTTGCTTTTGAAACTACTTGTTTTACAACCCCAGCAAAACTCTTTAAATATCTGGTCTGTTATCTATCTCAAAGTACTGTGCTGAATAGAAAAATCTTTGTTGCCAGATGATTCAGTGGTGACTTTTTTGTATGTGGAAGTAGGATTTAAGGGATCACTATTAATAAAATTGTATTTATGACAGATATCCTTTTAATCATTTAATATTTTTCATATGCACTATGTAGCTAAATAATATATTTTATGCTGCAGAAAATTGAAGGTGTTCCACAAGACCAGGTGAACTCCTGCAGTTTTGTACCAGATGGAAGAATTAGAAATACAAGAACTAGAGAATCTTCACTAGAAACCAAAAGCTGCGCAGAAGAACATGGAATTCCTGTTTCCCCAATTCATTTGCCTCCTGCTGGCATTGACCAGGAGGTCTTCAGTCAGCTTCCAGAAGACATTAAAGAGGAAATTATTTCTGACAAAACTGGGCAAAGGATCCATACAAAGAATGTTTTGAGTCAGCCATTACCTTTTTCTAAAGGAGCACTACCATTTTTTGCACAAGAACAAATGCACACTACCCCGAATTCCAGAAGAGCAGATCATAGTATCAGCAGTCTGGTATGCAGTGAACATTTCCAATCTACCAGTGAGCTGGAGACAGCCATGGTACACAGGCCTAATCCTAATTGTATTCTCAGTCTACAGGATCCTCCTGAGTACCCTGAAAGTGCGCTAATAGATGACTGTATGGAACAAATACCTAAGGAATCACTGAATTTCAATAGCACTGATTCAATTGTATTGAACATGCAAAGTCAACATTTTCTTCAGCCCCACAGTTCAGACAGACAAGAGCAGCCCATTGGAGCAGCCTCTCAGGATAAAGATCAGAGAGAGCAAGCGTCAGGAGAAGGAAGAATTGTATTTCCTCCTAATGTTGACCCAAATATCTTTTCTGAACTACCTGCTGAAATGCAAAAGGAACTACTGGCTGAATGGAAGAATCTAAAACCTGTTTCCAAAATGCATATGAATAAACCTTCTGAAAAGCTAAAAACAAACAAAGGAAAAAAGACTGTGGTGAACACAACACCGCATTCTAACAGTTTATTAAGGTATTTTAAACCAAAATGATTATATACATAATACAGAGATGACTGGTGTAAAACATTTGTGATAAAATAAGGAGGTAATACAATCATATTCATGCATTAAAGAAATGCACTATTTTAAAGTGTAATGCGACAAAATAGCATACAAAAAGGAACAGACCATCTCAACAATAGTGTAAAACTATTGATAATTCCTTTAAAAAGTGATTAATACTATGTATTCTTGTGTTAAACTAGCAGATTAATGTTTTATTTAGTCCAAAGAGAGTCACAAGGGAGACTTACTTCCCCTAAAATGCACATTAGGTGTGATTGAATCCTCCAGTTGCTACTACACGTACTAAAACATTGCAATCCAGTTTGAAACACTTACACTTGTTCTTGTATCAACCAAATGGCGTCCATTAGGGCATGGATGTTCTTGCTGTTAAAACATTTTTTTAAACTCAAAATACAGAAAATACTGACTTGGATGGTGGGGCTTGTGAAACTAATGGAATATAGAGAAAAAAGTACTGCTTTCTTAGTAGTTATAGTCCCTAACTGCTAGAGGTAAAACACATCGGTAATGTGAGCAGAGCATCATGTACAGCCAGTTCTAACTCACAAATAGGCTTTTACTATTTGTAGTTGGAATAGCCGCCAAGACAGTTGTCAGCATTTCCAGCCACTGATTAGGCTAGGCTCCAGTTTGGCAAGATACTTAAGAACGGAACTACTTTACTGATTTACCTCAATATGGATTTAGGAATACAGATGCTCTCCAGGTTACGCAAACCTGACTTACGGAAATCCGGACTTACAGAAAAAGTTCCATAAGCTCTTTTTTTTTTTTTTTTTTTTTTTTTTTTGGCGTAATTGTTGGAGAAGTATAATTTAAAAAAAATCTTGGCCAATGAAGACTGATTACAAAATTGATGTTTAAATGTTAGCTAATTATTCTTGCAAAGTAACTTGTAATAAACGCGTTTACAGTTAATACCTTGCCTGTTTTATTCAAGATAAAATAACTTTGAGATGTACTAATCTAATGAGATATTTTATTATTAAATTGCCAATGCTTTTAATTCTAGGGCAAAATCAAACTATGCTTAAATTCTAAATACTGACTAGTTCCTGAGCGGAACATACTAATTGACAATTGCTACATAACAAAATTATCTCACAATAACTTTACACAGTAAATGAAGTGAAAGTGTGTTACAGAACACATCACTGTATCTTTAGGTTACAATGAAGTCTGACTCTATTTTATGTGTTTTGATGGCAACTCAGGCTCTGATTTAAAAAAAAAAAAAGCTTTTTCTTTAAAAATAGCAAACTGTACTGTTATGCTTAGTCATTATTTCTGCTACAAACAGAAGTACATGAAATTAAACTACACATTTACATTCTCTATATACAGCACACTTAAAATATTAAAGATCTCAAATTCTTTAATTTTAAAATGAACTTAGGTGACAGCTGCATATGATTTATATGTATACAACTTTCCTCTTATGTTGGGCATTGGTGTATAATTCTTTAGCATCTTTATTCCAGACCTTGCTTCAGTGATTATATTTATGAGGGTAGTAAGCAATGCTATCTCCACCACTGAATGTAGGAGCATTCCTCCCTGTTCTGGCTGGATAAACACAATTAGTTTGGAATGTTCTGGATTCCTGTAAGAAAGGAAACCGAAGCTTTAAAATAAAATAGATATTTATCCAACAATGAGAATTCTGGCGAGGAATAAATCTTTGAATATGATCTACAAAATGTACGTCCTGAAATATCCTCTCTATTAAAGTGAAGGGATGTAGCATACACAGAGTTAATAGAAAATGAGCTTCAGCAAACCAGTGTAGCACATGCAAGTCTCGTGTGATGGTGCTCTCAATCACAATGTCAGAAGAAGCAGGTCTGAGCCACAAAGTTGGGATCTACAGTAAAATCCAAAGTGTCCCCAAAGTACAACTAGTACCACAGAAATTCACATATGTGTCAAAACCAGATCAGTTTTAATTTTTGTAGGTAGAAGGTTACTATATTTCAGAGACCTTGCTTTATATAAGACATTAATACTTATTTCGGCAAGGGTGAACACACATCCACAAGGGTTTTTATGACCCTGGATGCAAGATGGAGATGGGGGGCATTTTTGATAGCCCACACTGACAGCTAAGTGAGCAAAAGCCAGAATTAAAAATGAATAATCTATTGATTAAACAAGTTAGTCATGTTGACTTGAATGTTTCCTTTTTAAAAACTACATCTCTTTCCCCAAATGATAAACACCTTTACCCCGATATAACGCTGTCCTTGGGAGCCAAAAAATCTTACCACGTTATAGGTGAAACCGCATTATATCGAACTTGCTTTGATCCGCTGGAGTGTGCAGCCCCGCTCCCCTGGAGCGTTGCTTTACCGCGTTCTATCCGAATGCGGGTTATATCGGGTTGCGTTATATCTGGGTAGAGGTGTATATTGATAACTCTTTAAGTTTTTTGTATTGTAGCAATTACATTCTAGGCTAGATTTCAAAAAGATATCTACTGATTGTGCAAACAATTGCCCTAAATGCAGATTTCTAATAGAGCATGTATGTTTTCATTGTAATGTGAACCCTTGTCGACTGAGAAATGAGCAGAGATTGTTGAAGCCATTAGATGGTAATATTTTTAGTCACTGTCAACATTCATACCTTATACTATAATGCAATGTTTTTCAAACTGTGGGTTGGGTCGCGGCATGTAAGGCACTGGGTCGCCTTTCTCTGGTCAGTACCGCCGACTGGGACGTTAAAAAGTCCCATTGGCGGTGCTGCTCAGCTAAGGCAGGCTAGTGCCTACCTTTTCCGACACCGGGCTGCACCCTGGAAGCGGCCAGCAGCGGGTCCGGCTTCTGGGCCGGGGGGCCACGGGGTTCCGTGCGCTGCCCCTGCCCCGAGCACCGGCTCCGCACTCCCATTGGCTGGGAACTAGCCAATGGGAATTGGAGGGGGGTGCCTGCGGGTGAGAGTCGGACCTGCTGCTGTCGCTTCTGGGGCACGGCGCAGTCCGTGGTGCCAGGACAGGTAGGGAGCCTGCCTCTGCACCCCGGCTGCACTTCTGAGCAGGAGCCACCAGAGGTAAGTCCGCACCCCAATCCCCTGCCCCAGTCCTGAGCCCCCCAAAACCTGGAACCCCTTCCTGCACCCCAAACCCCTCATCCCTGGCCCCAGAGCCTGAACCCCCCACCCAGAGCCCTGATCCCCTCCCTCACCCCAAGCCTCTGCCCCAGCCCTGAGGCCCCACCACAAACCCAGAGCCCCTTCTGCACACCAAACCCCTCATCCCTGGTTCCACCCCAGACCCTGCACCCCACACCCTAGCCCAGAGCCCCCTCCCATTCCCTGAAGCCCCCATTCCCAGCCCCACCTCACAGCCTTCACCCCTGCAGCCCAACCCTCTGCCCCACACTCCAAACCCCTCATCCCCAGCTCTGTTGGGTCGTAGGCATCAACAGTTTTCTTCAACTGGGTACCCAGAAAAAAAGTTTGAAAACCACAGCTATAATGGATCACAAGCTGCAGATACATCAATAATGTGATGCAGTTGCGAAAGGGCTAATATTCTGGAGTATATTAACAAGACTGTTGTATGTAAGACATGGGAGGTAATTGTCCTGCTCTGCTTGGCACTGGTGAGGCCTCCGCTAGAGTACTGTGTCCAATTTTGGGTGCCACACTTTAGGAAAGATGTGGATAAATTGGAGAGAGTCCAGAGGAGAGCAACAAAAATGACAAAAGGTTTTGAAAACCTGACCGATGAGGAAAGGTGAATAAAACTGGGCATGTTTAGTCTTGAGAAAGGAAGAGTGCAGGGGGACTTGAAAACAGTCTTCAGATACGCTGAGGGCTGCTATAAAGAGGATGGTGATGAATTGTTTTCCAGGTCCGGTGAATGTAGAACAAACAAGTAATGAGCTTAATCGTCAGCAAGGGAGATTTAGTTTATATATTAGGAAAAACTTTCTAACTATAAAGAGAGTTAAGCACCGGAAAAGGCTTCCAATGCAGGTTGTGGAATTCCCATAACCGGAGGTTTTTAAGAACAGGCCAGACAAACGTGTTCGGGATGGTCTAGGTAACTTATCCTGCCTCAGTGCAGGCGGCTGGACAAGATGACCTCTTGAGGTCCCTTCCAGCCCTACATTTCTGATACTGGCCACCTAGAGGTGAATGTTTCCATATCTAATCAGGCAACACACAGTTAAAACCTGTAGTAAAAGCTTTATATAAAATTACTGTGTTACCTGGTCAGTTGTTTCTAACAGCTTGTAGGATTGTAATGCTTTGTTCCACTTGGCTCAGAATTCAGGAAGATACATACAAGGCACATTCTTAATTATCCCTTCTCCACGGTATCTAGATTTTGTACAAAAAGAAACATCTAAAAGTTATTAAATCATGTTATGAACTGGAAGAAATAACTTTACAATATTAAATGGTCATTGTATGGGCAAGCCATGTTACAACTAGGGACAGCATGGAGATGACATTCAATTAAAAAAGCAAGTGAGTTATTCTACAACTGATTTATTCTTTTTCCCAAATAGCATTACATTCTTAATACCATAAGATTTTTTTTAAATGTGTTTTACAAAACTATTAGGTTGGATCCTGTAGTTTAAATATACATTTCCTTTACTGTATTCATTCATTAACTTACCTTTCTAAATCTTTTAACTGTTTTTAAATGGATATTTTCAGCCAAATTAGGATTTTTCATTTCACTTTGACAGGTATTTGATCATAAATCTCCTCCAGAACATATGAACAGCTCATGCGGATATCAATGGGAGGCATATATACAGCAAGTGCTATACTAGAAACTCAGATGTCATTGCTAAAACTTCTAGCAACTATTTACTTATAAATATTTTCGATGAGTATTTGCTATTAAAATATAAATTAAATAGCATAATGACATACATATGCACAAAGGTAAATGAAGTGCTAAAGAGTCAAAAGAGTAATAAAAATAACATTTTTAAAAGTACACAATTGAAAGGAGCAAAACTATATTTAAAATGGATTACAAGGAAAGGAGTGCACTTCAGGGAATTACCGCAGCAGATAAAACAAATTTGTGAATTGCTATGAGACTTTTTGACACATTGTTTTTGGGGGTGAAATATGTAAAATATTTCACTGAATCAAGTCTATCAGTGAGTATATCAGATACAGGGGAGCTGCCCTGTCTCCGCGTTGGGATGCCTGTGCCTTTAAGAACCCAGCCCTAGGAAGCCTGTCCTGTGAGAGAGGAAATAAAAAAGCCCCTCTGCCCTTAACCCTGTTTTTGCACACATGGCAGGTAGCTTATCCCATCAGGGTAACTGTCACTCCCCTCTCTATCCCTCCCCATGCCGGGGTTTTGCCACCCTCTGGCAGTCCCTCACCCCGGGATTAACCCTGCCTGCTACTCCCCCTCTGACTTTGCCTCTCTCCTGCCCCTGCCTCCAGCTGCTTGACCCCCCTGGCCAGTTAATTTCTGCCCCCTGCTCAAACCCTGCCCACCCACTCACCTCCCCTCCCATTTGCCCCCTTTAATCCCTGTTAAGAGCAGGCAGCAGAATCTGAGTCCTAGTGAGGGCAGCAGCTTCAGCAGATGTTACTGAGCATGCTCAGTTGGTGTGATCCCGCTCTGTAGAATATAAGCAGCAAATTCTGCCAGAGAGAAGTTTCTGACACTACAAGCAAAATAGCACAAAACACAACCTGCAACTGCTAAAAAAAAACCCCTAAAACTGTCAGTTATAAATAGCCCAGTTGAGCTGGAAAACCGCAGTCAATACAAAAGAAGTTTACAAAATCACAAGAGACAGCCCTCATGAAGCCAGTAGGTTAATTTGTTATTAGTCATGTTTCATTTGGGCAGCGTGTGATGACCTCTAGTGGTGTGAAAACCATAAAGGTATCTTTCTCCAAACTAGGAAATGAGAGATTTAGGGAAATATATTTCTCTCCCAAGTATCAATTGTGAAGACACCATTGGAATAAAGATTTAGATTGTTGGCACATTACAGTACATTGTCAGAATTTCTTCCTTGTTAGGTCTTGTTGCTGCAACATGTCATTGATAGTAATGTGTATCTTCAACTAGTGCTAACTTTCTTATTTTTGATTCCCTACAGCTACAGATCGTCTGTTACGTTAATTTCAAAAGACTAAATGAGAGGTCTAGGCAAATTGTTTTCTCTCCCTTGAACATAAGAACGGCCATACTGAGTCAGACCAAAGGTCCATCTAGCCCAGTATCCTGTCTTCTGACCATGGCCAATACTGGGTGCTTCGGAGGGAATGAATAAAACAGGTGGTCAGGTGATCCATCCCGTCACCCATTCCCAGCTTGTGGCAAACAGAGGCTAAGGACTCCATCCCTGCCCAGCCTGGCTAATAGACATTGATGGACCTATCCTCCAGGAACTTATCTAGATCTGTTTTGAACCCTGTTATAAGCTTGGCCTTCCCAACATCCTCAGGCAAAGAGTTCCACAGGTTGACTGCATTGTGTGAAGAAATACTTTCTTTTGTTTGTTTTAAATCAGCTGCCTATTAATTTCATTTGGTGACCCCCTACTTCATGCGTTATGAGTAAATAACACTTCCTTATTTACTTTCTCCACACCAGTCATGATTTTATAGACCTCTATCATATTCCCCCCCCTTAGTCATCTGTTTTCCAAGCTGAAAAGTCCCAGTCTTATTAATCACTCCTCATATTGAAGCTGTTCCATACTCCCAATCATTTTTGTGGCCCTTTTCTGTACCTTTTCCAATTCCAATATATCTATTTTGAGATGGGGCGACCACATCCACACACAGTATTCAAGATGTGGGCATACCATGAATTTATATAGAGGCAATATAATATTTTTTGTCTTATTATCTATCACTTTCCTAATGATTTCCAACATTCGGTTAGCTTTTTTGACTGCTGCTGCACATTGAGTTGATGTTTTCAGAGAACTATCCACAATCACTCCAAGATCTCTTTCTTCAGTGGTAACAGCTAGTTTAGACCCCATCATTTTATATGTAGAGTTGGGATTAGGTTTTCCAATGTGCAATACTTTGCATTTATCAACATTGAATTTCAACTGCCATTTTATTGCCCAGTCATCAGTTTTCCTAGATCCCTTTGTAACTCTTCTCAGTCTACTTTGGACTTAACTATCTTAAATAGTTTTATATCATCTGCAAATTTTTCCACTTCACTATTTACCCCCTTTTCCAGATAATTTGTTAATATGTTGAACAGTACTGGTCCCAGTACAGATCCCATGGGGGACACCACTATTTACCTTTCTCCTTTTTGAAAACTTACCATTTATTCCTACCCTTTGTTTCCTATCTTTTAACCAGTTACTGATCCATGAGAAGACCTTCCCTCTTATCCGATGACAGCTTATTTTGCTTAAGAGCCTTTGGTGAGAGCCTAGTCAAAGGCTTTCTGAAAAAAATCTAAGTACACTATATTCACTGGATCCCCCTTGTCCACATGCTTGTTGATCCCCTCAAAGAACTGATCTCCCTTTACAAAAACCATGCTGACTCTTTCCCAACAAATCGTGTTCAACTTTGTCTGATAATTTTGTTCTTTACTATAGTTTCAACCTATTTGCCTGGTACTGAAGTTAGGCTTGCTGGCCTGTAATTTCTGGGATCACTTCTGGAGCCTTTTAAAAAAAATTGGCATCACATTAGCTAACCTCCCATCATCTGGCACAGAAGCTGAATTAAATTATAGGTTACATACCACAGTTAGTATTTCTGCAATTTCACATTTGAGTTCCCCTTGTGTCTAAATACTTTTAGCTCTATGTCTATTTTGGGGTTTTCTATCGCCTCCATCACCATAGAGCTTTAAGCACTTCTCAGGTTAATTAGATCTGCATAGAAGGCCTTTAAAAAACTCCACAGAGTCCTGAATATGTGGGATATATTCAGTGATTATTTGTAGTGAACTTTTGGTGGTTCCTAAGAGACCCATGATAAAATTCTACTGAACTGTGATAGACTTCACTTCTTGGGTTCTGTTAAATCATCCCTTCTACAGACAATTTATTACTGTGATATATGCAAATATGTCTACTTTCAAATGAATCAGGGCATACAAAAAAAGCAAGAAACTTTCAAAAAAAAATCCTAAGGCAGGATACTCCACTGCCACCCCAGTCCATTTCCAACAATGCTGTAAACAAGCAGAACTCTGGTGTACCGTTAACACAGACAATATAGTTTTCAAATAGGTAGTATAAAAGTTCCCAGTATACAAAGCTAATATGTTTGTTTTCCTAATGATGTTGCCTCCTTCCTCTGTTATGATTAAATGATAAAGTATGTGTGTTTAAATCAGGAGTGGAGGAGGGAAGAAGAAATCAGTAGACTAAATTAATGAACAGCTTCTCCCTTTCTCTCTGTAAGTATATGCACTGTGGGTTACACAGGATCCACCAGGGACACATTTTTCTGGCAGTACATCACCAGTATACATCCCTGACCATGTAGCGGTTTGGTTATCCATGCTGCATGTGAACTGAAAGCTGTAAGGAAAATTGTGTTCCAAGATGTACAATAAGCTATTTATGTTCATTCATAACTTTACTTTTTAATCCTTTTTTCATTTAGCAAAATTCACAAAAAAAGTGGATTTTTGAGTGTTATAAACCGCCAGCCAACACCCCATCTTCTATTGCGACACTTTATATTTCAGAGGATGCAAAATAATAGATTTTAAGATGACCAAATGAGGAAAATATAATCCCAATATATTACTATTGAATGTAATGTCTATGGCTGCAAATTGTTCAGCATCCTCTCCCTCCTCCCCACCAACTCATGGCCCTGTTAAGAGTCCTGGCTCTGAACTGCGCAATTATGGCTGCTCCCGGATGCATTCTTTGATCTGGGTGGACTTGGTAATGCTACAGCATTCTACGGTCCTTCAAGCACCGGGCACCCTGGCTCCTCTAGGAAGAGTTTTACAATCACTCGTTCAGCTTGCTACAGCCAGGGGTGCGGGAGCAATTTCTATAGTGCGTGTGCGGATGATGGAAACCATGTCCTGTATTTAGTGTCTGCTAGGACTACTTCCAGCCGCGGGTGCAGCGGCACCCCGAGTTCCAGCACTGCCTCCAACTCCTGAGACACTGGCTTGCCTGGCTCCTCTCTATGGTCCATTTGCCGTTGGCAGCCGCGCAGGGCCTCTCAATGGTTGCTCTGGCCTTTCTGCAGCCGACTCCGTGGTCTACGGCTTGGCCGCTCTGGCCCCCCTAGAACGCGCTCTATGACCCCGTTCGGGAGCCGATGACACCGGGTTCCAAGGCTCAGTTACGGAAGCGGCTGCCCGGCGAGTAGGCAGCTGCGCGCGCAGCTCGGGCTCCAGACTCCGAGGAGAGCGCGGCGGTCGCCATCGCTAGGGGGTCGCGGCCCCGGCCGTGTCCGGGCACCATAGCGCCGCTGCGGCGAGGCCCTGTCCCGCTGCCGCGTCGGGCCGCGGGTCCGGTGCATGGAGAGACGGGGAAGGATGGACTGCCCTGCGCTGCCCCCCGGCTGGAAGAAGGAGGAGGTGATCCGCAAGTCGGGCCTCAGCGCCGGCAAGAGCGATGTCTACTACTTCAGGTACCGCCCGGGCGACACCCGCCGCCCCCCGGGACAGGCCCCCTCTTCTTCCCCCACCCCTCCCGGGACCGGGCTCCCCCCCTCCCCCGCTGCCCGCCACCGGGGCACCCCTCCCGGCACATCCTTCCTCCTTCCCCGGACAGGCCCTCCCCGCCACCGGGGCGGCACGCTCCTCCTCCCCCCTCTCCACTCCCACGGGCTCTCCGCGCCAGGCAGCTGACTCGGGCGTCGTGCCCCCAGCCGCATCCCCCCCCGGAGGAGATGCAACTCCCAGTATTGGCTTCAGCACTAATTCTACCAGGCAGTGCTCCCACTGGGGCCAGGGTCTGTCAGACAGACCCCCTCTGCCACTTCCGGGTCCGGGACCCCCTATGCGGCCCCCTTCCCTCCCCACCCGCCAAACAGGGCCAGAACACCACCACTCAGACTTGCACTTGCCCTTCCTCCGACATACTGTCCCCATTCCCTCTCCCCCCCGACATGTACACATCCACGGGAACAGGACACTTTCACATTCTCACACGTCATTGGGAAGAACTGAACGCCCGTGACTTGTTAAAAAACATATATTCAAGAAGTCACGTTCAGGCAGCCATGTCTTTGATCTGCAGATAATTAGTTTGGGGAAAGTTGACAGGTTGTTCTCCTGCCTGTTTTGGCCTGCAGAAAGCACTGCTTGCTTAAGTCACAGCACCTGTCTTCCCCTCAACTGCAACTTCTTCCTGTTGGTCATATGAAGAGCTTGGATTGATCAGGCCTGAATTAGTGCCAACTTGGGACATATCATTTTACACTCCACCCTCTTATGTATATATTCTTATCTGAATTCTGTGTACCTGCATTTGCAAATTCAGACTTTATATTACAGGTGTGGTGGGCATGCACAGGCTGTTAACAGTGCAGATATTTAACTAGAGAAATCATCAGGCTTTGTTTCTGAAGCAGGAATATTGTAAATTTGAATTCTGAAGCAAGGGCTTGGAGAGCTTGTACTGCAAGTGCAGCTATCAGTTGCAGTTTACGGTTGCAGTCCTGCAGTGCACTCCTTGCGGATGGACTAGATGCAGCACCCCCATTGACTTCCATATGGAAGAGCCCGTGTGCTCATGCAACATCCCATTAAAGTCAGTCATGGTTTGTCCCCAACAGCTTATTGCAGAATCAGGTTCTAAAACACTTATAAATCTTTGAAGCTAAATGAGCCCCTGAGCAATAGGTGTTGCTTGTAAATGGGGCAAGCTGAATTGCTCTTGATTTTTTCCTTTTGGGAAAATGAAATTAAATGGAATGCTCACAGCTGTGCCAAGAGAAACATGTCATAAACTTGGATCTCTTATTTTAAAACCAGTATTTTTAAACTTAGATTAAATACTGTTCACACGTGAGTTTTTTCGTTCTAGCAAAATGTTGATCAGTTTACTTGTTTTTACTCTCGATTCTAAAGTTGCTGAACTCCTTGAAGAGTTCACTTTTAGACAAGCAAATTGAAACACTGTTGTAAATTGAGTATGTGAAAACATGGGACAGTTTCTGTAACTATATTCGATACTACTGTTACAATTGCGACAATAATGCAAAAACCCTACTCTTTCATTTTACTCTAATTCTTTGTAGGTGTCTCATTACAGGCACTGAAAAACAACTTAGTTCTTTTCTCAAAAGAGAAAGGAAACAAACTATAAGTCTTGGTGCACTGGCGTGTAGAACATACAGTCAGTCACAAGTCCACACTGCTCTATGTTAAAGGAAACTCCCTTCTGTTATGGCCAACCTCTTACCCAGAGCGCTTCTATTTATGGCTGTCTCTAATGAGTCAAACCTGAAGGCCTCTCCCTAACTTTAAAGTAGTGTTTTGGGGCAGGGCTGACTCTCTTCTCTTAGCCCGGCTAAGGGCTTAGCCTTTTCACTGTCCTATTGGGGGCAGTTTATTTGTCAATTTATTTAGAAGCCAGTTTTTATTAGCATTGCACATAGGGTCATTTGACCCATCATGTGTTGCCACTAAACAAAAGAAGCATCTATACATGTGGAAGGGGGAGCATTGATTTCCATTAGCATTTTAAATAAATCTTATTGGAAACCTCTTTATAAAGGAGTTTCATTTGCCATTGTTCTTGCGTTACTGTCTTTGTCTGATTTGAGCTACTAACCGTATGCTAATATGGTGGCAGATGATTGGATCACGATCAGCTTTTCCTTGCTGTAGTACCACCTTATTGTGAAGCCAATCTGAAAGCTTAAACTTGAGGCCCTCAATGTGATTCTTATTTTCTAAGTCAGTCCTTGTTGATTGTGGGCCTGGAGATGCACTTTACATGTAAAGTCACTGTTTGCAGATTTAAATGCCAGATTTTGCTTAAGATGAACATTTATTCTGGATAGTATTATTTTAATAGGAGCATTTGATTCAGAACAACTAAGTGATTACAGATATATCCTCAAACAACCATTTGGAAAAACACTACTTAAACAGTTTACTCCTATGTAACTGTTTCTATCTTGCCAGAACTCTGGGGATCTTAATATGCTCAATTTTCTGTATTTTAGGTCCCTGGTTAAAATACGGGGAGGACAAAACAGTTTAATTGAAATAAGCATTATGGCCAAGCTCTGCAAAGGTATCCATTGATTTCAGTGGAAGTTAGGAGCCTAAATACCTATGTTCATGGGCCCATACTACCAGTTTTTCACCCTGATTCTGCAGTGAGCTATGTGTGACCTCATTGTGGCTCTGTGGTGAGCTCACTGCAGAACTGGGGGCTTGTTTGTTTTTTCTAAAGGCAAGAAAAAACAGGAAAAAGTTTTAAAGCAATTTCAGTAGCATAACCAACTAAGTAAATGATGGTGGCTAAGCAGAACTCTTACAGGATCGCAATATGTTGTAATCAATATGATATACATCTTGAAATCCACTTTGGTTCAGTATTGCATTACAGACTTTTAATATCATATTCACACAACATGGTTTGGTAATTTGTTGGTCATGTGAACAAGCTGATAATACAGTGTAGACCCCTCGAGCACTTTTGTGTGGGACAGTGTCTGCCCTTCTTGTAGATTGATGCCAGTTAGTCCTACTGACTTAATTTATAACTTCTATAATCCAACTACTTATTTAAAATATGGGTGGGGTGGAAATACTGCTTAAGAAATACTGTACCAGATGAAAATGTAGTTTTAATTTTCATTAGTTGTGCACTGTGGTCCATATCTCAATAACAAAAAGTTTTTTGCTTATGCTGGAAGCCATAATAAGAAACTCTGGGTTTTAAAAAAATATATATTAAAGATGAAGAGGATTATAATCTGGTTTTTAACCTAAAAAGTCTGTCTTTTTTATCTGGGAAAGAATTAAGAGTAAATGGTTCAAATTTTAGGACTCGTTCCAGCATCATCAGCACTTATGCAGATCTTCTGCCAAACCACCACAAAATTGAAATAAAAAATTTGCCAGGCAACTCGTGGCTTGCAATTTGGTGATTTCATTATACATGTCAGGGCATTAAAAATTGAGCAATTATTTATGTCAGGAGGAATAGTTTGTATTCAATCACTTACTATATGACCTTCAATAAATTATTTAACGTCTCTGTACCTCAGTTTCCCCATCTCTAATAGTACCAGTCATATAGGGATGTTTGGATAGCTAATATTTGTAAAGTGCTTTATAATAATCAGATGGATGGCACTAATGAAGTGCTAAAGTATAATTATATTAAAAATATGGGGGGGGAAAACAAGGTTATTATTATTATTTTTTTAATAAGAAAAATAACTGGTCTGCCTTCACTTAGTGCCACTTTGTATATGAATACAATGTTGTTTTTGTTTTAATCTGTAGATTTATAAGACATTGATTTGAAAAGTAAAGGGAAATAGTAATGAGAATACAGGTCATGCACAGTAGATTCCATATCCTCGACTCTGATCTTGCAGATGGTTACAGTGGGATGTATAGCACTCGCACTTACATTACACACATTCTTAATTGTATTCCTTTGGAAGTCAAGAGGACTACTCACGCAAAATATATAAAAAGTGTGTAGTAGTGTTTAGCACATTGTGCAGCGTTTGTCTAGGAAATGTAACTTTGTCTAATTCCATTCAGTTTCAGCTGTGAGGCAAATGTCAGTAATACCATATTTAAAGTAAAAGAAAATCCAGTAAGGTAAATCAGCATGGGCCAAATACATTAAAACAGCCTATGACTCTAGGGTTCTTCAGTGATGCTTTCCTCAGGGCAGCTCAGAACTAGCTACTGTGTTACCCCTCTGCCTTAGAGAGAGTGAGCTTTGCTGGAAATTAGACTGCATCAGCTCCATTCCACTCCAGCCAGTCTTGACTGCTTCACCAGCAAAATCCTCAAGACTCTGCCAATCTTAACTTTGTCTTGCTGGTAACCATCGGTCAACCCCAGTGCCTGAGTTCCCCAGAGACATCTCTCTGTAGTGTCCCGTCCCGCTTAAAGAGACAGTGTACACACCCGCCTGCTAGGTTAGCTGAGAACTTACTCTATACGTCAATATAGTATCAGTGACATGGCTAATAGTAAAACTAAAAATAACTTTATTAATACAGGACAGAGATTTAAGTGATGCTAAGCAAGAGAAAAAGAGACAGGTATGATTCCAACAAAACAAAACACGCTTTCTAGTGACTAAAACTTACTAAAATTAAGTTACCATTTTTGTGTAAGCAGTTTTCTCATTTACATCAGGTTACCAGCAACTCTAGCACTCCAGGTCAGAGGATCCTATTTTCACAGAATCAGAGGGTGCTGTCCCCTTTTGTTCCCTAAGTGATAGATAACTAAGGAGTTCCCTTTTCTTCCTCTTGTAATTCAGAAAACCTTTGAAATGTATTCTTTGAAAAATAAACCCTGACAAAGTTCCTCTCCCCTGGTGCTTGTTTTTTGGGGTGTGGGCGCCAAACCCCTTTTTCATCTGTCTGGTCAATTCGCTTTCTTGATTGGCTTGAATACTTTGTTAACTTAGATGCAAATGTACTTCCCTTGTCTCCAGTTTGCAAAGCTGGACTCAGACAGGTAAATCCACATTCTTTTGTCTAAGGAAGGCTTGTTTATCAAGTCTGCCCCCAAAACATATTTTAGGAACATATATCCAGCACACATTCATAACTCTTCACACATTATCTCTGTGTACATCACACGTGATATTTGTGAGCAGCGTGTCACCAGTTTTTATATACCTACTCAATACATTTATTTTAGGGTATAGTAATATTGTATACAGCAGTTGATTCAACTGCTTATTCTTTGGTGTTCAGACCCTCTGTTCTCCCCTGTGGTATCTGGACTCTGATTGTCACCTCTTCTTAAAGGAATGAATGAATACATTGCTAATGATGGCAATTGGGTATGAAGTGATTTTTATCATGCCTTTTACAGTTGTATTTAATCTGATCTTTTAAATCTAAATTAACTATTGTATAAAAGATAACAAACTTTCAGGATTTGGCTGTAGCCAAGTAAGATTAATGTTTAATTAGATACTGAAAAGTGACTTTTATTCGATAGATCTGTTCCCTTTATGCATTCAAAGCCAGATCTTATTTTAATGACAAAAATAAGTTTTGTACTGTTTTTTCCTCCTTTTAGCAAAACAGAGCCAGAACAACTGTGGAAATGTGAGCTGCATTCTAGTCTCTCGTGTATCATCAGCAGAATTGTCTACTTTCATTTTCAATGAGTTATGTTTGTGCAAACCATTGAAAGAAATGGGTTTGCACAAGTATCGCTCATGGCATAATTTGATGATAATGGCCGTGCACAAGTGTCACTGAGGGCCTAGTTTGGCCTGCAGAGACTTTAATTGTGATGATACATTGGAATAAAAAATGCAACTCTTTTGTAGATGAAATTAAGGTTATAGGCTGATGTTCAGGGAGGAAAAAAAAATCTGTTGGTAAACTGAACCTCTTTGATACAGAAATCATTATGACAAGAAACATGGCATCAGAGAGAAATTTTGGAAACCTGAGATGCCATTTTCAGAGTAAATCCACACTTTAAATTTTTAATTCCATATTTCAGGTTGCTATCTGTAATATGTATATGTTTTAATATGCACATATCCGTGGATAAATATATTAGTTATTAAATGTTTGAGATCTGATTAAAAATAAGAAATATTTGAAATAAAGCAAAAGATTGTCCTGCTCTATTGAAACAAAGTAACTGCCTCTCCTTCATTAGACATGTTTATTCACTCTACAGTGCTAAAAAGTGCAAATGGCATTTGACAGTTAAAAGAATACATGAATTCAGTATGGTTATACTGCCAATACCATAAACTAGATTGTAAGTTTATATCATGGTGGATGGGGTGGATAATTACATCAGTACCTAAAAAGAAACAGGTCTTTTCTTGAATAGCTTTGTAACAGATAATCATAGACTTCCTTTGATTCTACAAATTTGTGGTAGGAGATCTTTCTTTCTTTTTTAAATAAAAGCTTGTTGAAAGTGAAATTATGGGGGAATTTCATCGTTGTTGGACATGTGGCTCCCCAGAGTGTGTGTGTACGCGTGCATGCATGTACATATATTTTGCTTATGTGCCTCATCTGAAATCCAAACACAGCAATAAAAATGACTCTGCACTCATCTACTCTATATATTGCTGTGTCGATTTGGGATATGACTTTGTTTTTATTTTTAAACCAAATATAGCTATATGAACCCTAATATGGATGCAGTTTTATCTGTATAACTGTGCTTATATGGTAAACTATATAGTGGTTTGAGGCACTGAATCCACACTAGGAGGATTTTGCCAAATTATTTAGACAGCAAAACCATCCTAGTGTAGAAAGGGCCTTACATATTTCTACATATTAAGAAGTTACTTTAAAAACTGAACAGTTTATTGTCCACTAAAATTGAAAAGTAGCTTTTGTTTCTTGAAAGAAAATGTAAACAAATCAAGATCAAGTAGTGGCTTTACTTACCCTGCTATTGTTTTGAAAGTAGCACTTTGAGATTAACAATCTCTTTAATAGATTCCAATAGGCTTTTTAAGGGCACGTCTTCACTGGCAACATCAAAGCGAACGTGGTTTGTGTAGTCGCAGCATAGCGCTGGTGCTCTAAAAAACTCACTTCCATGGGGGGCATGACTACCAGCGCTGGGGGCATGGCTACACTGGCACTTTACAGCACTGAAATTTGCAGCGGTCAGGGGTGTGTGTTTTTCACACCCCTGAGCGAGAAAGTTGCAGTGCTGTAAAGTGCCAGTGTAGACAAGCCCTAAGTGCAACTACAAAAGCTGGACCAGTATAGGTACCATTGCTTTGACACTATTTTGGTACATAGGTAGATAGACATTGCTTTGACACTACTTCTGGATGTTTGTTTTGTGGTTTGATACTAAAGCAAATATTTAGGTGTTCCAACAACATTTGGATTAGCATGATTCTGTGCTCTTCCAAACAATAGATAGTTCAACAGCTTTGCATATCTCTTTAATAGACTTACTTGTGTAATTACTCTTAGTTTGTTTACTATTAGCTAAGTCCCCAGTCCTGCAAATAGTACTGATCCCTATATTCTCAGGGAACCCTATTCGAGTCACTGGGGCTCCACAGAGGTGCAGAGATCCACCTGCATGGAACAAATTGTAGCATTGGGGGCTAAATATATGTAATTTGTCTCCTACCCCATCTGTTTGGCTAAAAGTGCCAGCTTCCATCACCTGTGAACTTCTTTCCTCTGCTCCTGTCTATCTCTTTTCCACACTGTTCCCAATTCACTGAATGACTTCCTTTTTCCATTTTATCAAGCCACCACTACCATCTCATTCTTCATATCTGTTCTAAAACTCTCTACTTCTCTTTTGAATCCCATAAACTCACATCTTATTTAAAAAAAAAAAAAAAAAAACCTGTATGTTAACATCTGGATTTCTAGTATTTTCTGTTTTCTTAAAGACCTTTCTGTTTTGAAAAAAGCTATATAATGTACAGTGATACACATTGTTAATGCTAAGCAAACAATAGATAATTGTTACTGGATTTTCTTTAAAGCTTTATTTAAGAAATTATATTTTGATTCTGGTGGATTGGTCAATCTTTCTTAACTTAGGAGCAGCAGCAACAGGCATTAGAATTTACTTACCCATGTTACCTGACCAAAAGTTTCTAGCAGCAGTTCTGCTACCCCTGTAGAGATGCATAATATTAGGTTAAGTGGCCTCTGGGTTTTCTGTCACATTATTGAGCTTTAACATCCAGTCTTCCTTTTGTTGTCTGTCCATTGAGGGATAAATGTCACCAAGGAGGCTTCATCTTTCACGAGACTGAACAATTAGACATCAGGTTGCTCTTGATCCAAATTGGGCTGTGCAGCAGGACTATATACTACTTAGGCAGATTCTGATGGTTCAATAAATATTCAGAAAGTGTGAACGGCACATGTGCAGTCCTGACAGTAGTAGCTGTGAGGCGATGGAGAATGGTCAGTTGCCCTGTGGGGATGGCAGATGCACAAGGAACTGTTAGAGCTTTGAGCATGACCAATGCACATGAAATCTTTGGAGTCTGTAGCTATTAAACTCTTAAAGTCTCTACTGAATGTGGACTGCAATTTTTTATCAAAGGCTTATAACCTGGTGAAAGTTGGACGGATTTTCATAGGGACAGCACTGGCACAAAGACCAGATTACAAGTCCCTGCAGTAGAGGATGGGGATGCTAGAACTGTTCAAATAAGATTGCCTCAAGCTGAATTTTTTTTAGAAGATTTCAGCCAAAATAGTTCAGCCATTTCTGAGAACAAAGCTAGTGAATAATACGTTGTTTTGACCATAAATTCTGGCAGACACCCAAAGTCAAAAATTTCAGCCCAAATGGTTTAATAGTTGGCATAGTTATAAGCAACTGAAAACAGGGTCTTAAAATGGGAAGTTGTTGGGCAACTTTAATAATTTTGTAATGTACATCTTGAGTCTTGGGAGTCAAATAGACTAACTACCCTGTATATTACTGAATTTCACTTCACTGTGAAATTTTAAATTGTACTATTGCTTGGCAGGTCATTAGATTATTGGGGAGGAGCTGAGAAAATAGCTCTGAAAGACATATCTATATTTACATAATTTGCATTTTAGAGGCCTGTACTGTTTTATAGTAACTTTAACCCTGCCAGTTGATTCAAGGTGTTTAAAACTTCATTTTGAAGTAGTGTATATTAACATCCAGCCATTCAGTTTGTAGGGAAAAATATCTTCACCTTTCAGTCTAGTGTAAGTCAGTTCTAGACTTCATAATATTAGTGAAAATGTTATTTTAGATGTTATTCCAGGTAAAAATTCTTTATTTTGTGCATTTTAATTGGTCATGTTGATATACTGTGTGTTGTATTGAATATACTGTGTCTAAAATTATCGGTAAATTTAGAACACTTCAAGTGTTAGTGTATATATCAAAACCTGAGATAATGAAGTTTTTATTTAAATAGTAATGCAGCAAATGCAATGTTTATTCGGTATATAAAAACTTTATTGAACACTGACTTCAGTTATGCCTTTTTTCTTCTTAAGATATAAACATTGTTTCCTTAATTTGCTTTTTTAGTAAAGGACGCTTCTGAATATTGCAGAACTCTTTTTTGTTTGTTTGTTGGTGCACATTAGTTGAATAGTTTATTTGATGTTTTTTCTGTATCTTGTATAAACTTGAATTTGGTATTTTGCATACACTGGGCTTCATGTTTCTGTATAATTTAATTTAATCTTGGAAATCCAAATTCTCTGTTTTTAGGACACACTTTAATTTAATAAAATACTAATGCTTCCTCCCTGCCCCAGTATCCTAATATAAGTCATGCATTATGACTTCTGGTTTAATGAATGAAGTCACTGTAAAATCATAGAATGTTTATGATGTGTGCATAAAGGCAAATTGTATTAGTTCTCTTCCTAGCTGTGTAAATTCTCTTTAACGATTTTAGGAAGCTATGTTTAACTTTCCCACATATGGAGATCTATTTAACCATTGTGAACCTAGTATGTCTCATTTTGAGTCTTTATGTCCTGAGCATATCTAAAAGTTCTAAGGAATCTTCTGGTAATTCAGTGTTCCATTAACTGTGAGACTGTTTACATATGCCCAATACCACATACATTCTTTGCTGCTCTGAAGAGTGGGACATATGTGCTAATTATCTCACTTATGTTTCAAAAAGTGTAAACGTTTTTGAAAGGTAGATTCCTGGTGTCACAAACTACTGTGGGATAGCCATTAATCACTTTCCACTACTTATAGCTACAATGGTAGGCTTTTCATAATATAAATTAGCAAAGGCATGTGGTATTGGGAAACCTTGGAAAGCTATCTTTTCAATCAATTTTTAAATAATTTCTCAACAACACATTAATAGCATATATTTCAAACAAGGAACTTTCCAATGGCCTTTGAGCCATCTGAACAACCATAGGATCTCTCAAAAACTTTTATTATATTGTACTTTTCACCATATGCTGCTGTAAATTGGGAACAACTCCACTGAAGTCAGTGTATTTACACTCATATGAAAAAGGTGCAAGTGAGAGGCAGGCTGGTCCAGTGGTTAGAGTGCTAGCCTGGGACTTGGGAGATACAGATTCAATTCACTGCTTTGCTGCTGACTTCCTATCACTTAGGCCCAGATTTTTAAACGTATGTAGGCATTGCTGTGCCTAGCTGACTTTAGGAGCCTATGTGTCATTTTCAAAAGAGACTCAGGTACTTAGGAGCCTTTTTAAAATGAGGCTGAGGGGTTCTCTACATGGGGAAGTTACTGCACAGTGAGTAGGGATTGAATTTAAAATGCACTAGGTACTCCATACTATCTCCCTGGTCGGCCACCCTTACTGCACACTAAGTGTGTTTGTGCACATTAGCTCTTTGGAAGTGCCTGAGGGCATTTTTAGTGTGCAGTTAATGTGTCCACATGGGGAGTGTACAGGATTCCCGGGGGGTAGCCTGGGACTGGTGTGCCCCTTAACTCTCCATCTTGGGCTGTCTCTCACAATGCTTTGCTAGCAACAAGCAACAAACCCCTCTAGGTGCTGTTATCACTCAGCACAACCACATATGGAGCCCCATACCCAACTAGATTGCATGAGTGCTCCCAGAGCCACTCATGAATCACACAGAGAAAGCCACCAGCCAAATCCCCCCAGCTCTCAGCCTTGTACCTCAGGAATATACTGTACCATTTTGCATGGCTCAAGACCCTTTCTTGAGCAATGCAAGTTTATTAATTGGTTCACCACTTCATCAATGGAAAGTGAATATATACCAGCCTTTGTAAACCTGAGCAGATTTACTAAGCACTTCAGCCAAAGTCACTGGTAAAGATAAACAGTAAAACAAATGTATTGATTAAAAAAGGTAGATTTTAAGTGATAATTGATAGTTACCAAATAAACAAAATAAGCACACAATCTAAATCCTAAACCTGTAAGACACTAGGTGATTTTTGGTCAAGCAGTTTACTCACCCCACTTGATGTTACAGTTCATAGTACACAGGTTTCACCCTTGAAACCTGAGCCAGTCTCCTCTGTTGCAGTCTTCAGTCTTCTGAGTGTCCTTGTTGCTTGCAGTGTAGGTGGAGGGAGGAGAAAAGGCCAAATGGGGATCATAACCTTTCCCCTGATACCTCAAAGGGCATGCTTGATATTGCATATAACAGTTGTATATAGATTAGGAATATGGGGGTTACAGGGTGCTCCCCCGAAGTATAGAGTGTCACAGGAAGTTAATGTGGAGTTGCTAAATGTATACCTTGGCTCACTTCTAGGAATGCGCTCAGGCAGTTTAGCTTGATAGACCTCTAGAGTGCATTAAGCTTATGCACACACAGGCACATTTTGTGGGCAGTAAGAGTGTCCACACTGCTGGGGGCTTTGTCCCCATGTAGACAAGCTCTTAGGCTCCTAAGTCAGTTAGGTGTTGCAATGCCTAAGTACCTTTAAAAAAATCTCTTTCAAGTCTCCATCTGTAAAATGGGGATAATACATTAAAAAGTGTGGGACCTTTGGTTGCTATGTTAATGGGGCTGGTAATTACCAAAGATAAATATCAGAATCGGTTTATCCTGTGTGTATAGGTCTTTCTGACAGCAGCAGAAGACAGAAACTCTGAAATGTGAATGTTAAAGCATAGAAGCTGCTACAAGAGCTGTATTACCTGGGACCAATCTAACTTTTTAAAGTTGTCTAGGTTAGGGGATTCTTAAACTTTTTCTTTCTTAGCCCTCCTCCCCCCCATCTTCTCACCCCCGCCCCCAACATGCTGTAAAAACTCCATGGTCTGCCTGTGCCACAACAACCACTTTTTTTCCTGCATATCCAGTAGATTAAAAGCCAGGGCTGGCATTGTGGGTAGCAAGCAGGGCAATCGCCTGGGGTCCCATGCCACGGGGGCCCCCCACAAAGCTAAGTTGCTCGGGCTTCAGCCCAAGGCACTGGGGCTCAGGCTTTGGCTTCAGCCCCAGTCCTAAGTGAGTCTAATGCTGGCCCTGCTCTCTGGCTTATTTTGGCGGACATCCTGAAACCTGCTTGTGGGCCCTGGACCCCTGTTTGAGAACCACTGGTCTAGGTTAGGTTGATAGTTTCACTTAACACCTTTCTTTCAATGAATGGGTGCAGCAAAACAGCTTGTTATGCACTTTACTGGACTTCACACTCCAGAGCTTTTTATTAGGTGTCTGGAGAATAGATTTTGTATGCCTCCACTGCACACCCTTCAGGTACTGATCAATATTTGATAATAGGCTCATTTGAAAATCCCAGCCTAAGGGAGCCAGGCACATTACTCCCATTGAGTTTCACATTTCTTTAGACTCCTTTTGAAAATCTCAGCCCTGTTGGTAAAAGGAAGAGGCAAAGTGCCTCATCTGATTCAGAAAGAGGGAAGTGAGCTTGGCAAGTTCTGTTGCTTACGATTTCTAGTCAGATTTTATATTTTGGGAGGGATGGGGACTAACTCTTCTGGCTTTTGTGTGTTGGACTTATCCTCAGAACACATCTTCATCTCTCCTTTTAGTGGTATGTTTGTAGAAAGAATAACACTTGAAGGTTCTGTAGGGATATGGAGTATTAGATCCTGCTTATGAAATAGAAACTTAAAGCCTCCATTTCTTTGTGTCTTCCTCAGCCTCAAATAGTCCCCCGTGGTGCGTTCCAGCAAAAATCTAACTGTATCATTTGTTCCCACATGAAGGACAATCGGTGGATTCTTTCCTGCTCCTATTAGGATCTTCTTTAGCTTCAGGTCACATCCCTTATCTTAGCTCTTGGCAGACAGTAGGCCCTTCTGTTCTCTGGATCAACTCTGGAGACGGGCCTCTCCATTTTTCTGAGTAGGGAGTCCCCAGTCTCACAGACCTGCCTCTTCCTGGTGTTGGTGTGGGTATGATTCTCTGGCCTTCCCTCTACTGTTTTTTTTTTTTTCCTGGTTGTAAGTCCTCTTGTCTTGTCTTTTGTTCTCACTTGCAATCTTCTGAGAGTCATCCTTGATCCTCTTGGGGCTCTAAACTCTGGGTGTCTCCATTGATTCTTTCCCTCTTCTTGTAAGACTAGCCACTCTTCTCTTCTTCTTCCTTGAACTCCCGTCTTCTGTTACTGCCTGCTCTGCCCCTTCTTCATTTTCCATCTCAGCAAACCTGTTTCTGAGTTCTATTTCTCCTTCACTAGCCAGTCTTTTTCTCTGCCTGGTTCTCGAAGTCACATGCTTCCTCTGGCCACTTACCTCATCCAGCAGTCTACCCTCACAGTTCTCCAGTCCAGCTTGCATCTGAGAGTCTTGAGTTTTCTCTTCAGCCTCTTCTTGCCTTCCCTCCATCTGCTTAAATCCCTTTTGAAACTCAACCATGGTTTCTACCTGTGTCTCCAAACCTCGGATCTTTTCTTCCATCAGCTCTTCAGGCAGCACTTCATACAAACGAAGCACCATTTCAGATACCCACTCCAGGATAATGTGCACTGTAGCTTCCACATCCAGTCATCTTCACTGACTCTTCCATTCCTTGGGTCACTACCACTGCTGCCTCTGTAGCTGTCCTCGCCTTTCCTCCTAAGCGCCTGTCAAGGAGAAAAAAGAAGACACACATACGCACATCCCCACCCCCAAATTCCCAATCAGACTCCCCTGTTTCCAGCTCTATTTGCTGGCTCATGTGTTGCTGCTCCCATTTCTTGAAAATGTTTGAGATTTTGAAACTTGGTGGTTGAGAGAGACACCTCCCGCCAGTATAGCATATAGCCCAGTGATTAGGGCACTCACCTATGATATAGGATGCCTGTGACGCTTCCCGGGGTAGCCAGGGCTGTGAGGCACCTTGCTACCACCTGCCCTCAGCATGAGGAAACATTATCTGTACTTGCTGGGGGTCAGCTCCCCAACTCCACAGGCAACACAAGAACTTTGCTCTATGCCTCTCAAGTCTGCTGTCTCCCTTGGAGTGTCCAGCCCCTGTTCTGCTGGACACTCCCAGTATTCACAGATCTGCTGCTTCCAGAGAAACAGATATGTTTTTGTTGAAATCAAGTATAAGGTTATTTAACAAAGCATAGAGATTCAATTACTAGCTAGAAGTATTGGAAACAAATGGTTACACATGAAATAATATCATAACATACATTCTAAAAGCTAAACTTAATTAACTAGATACTCTGAATGTCCTGTGAAGTAATGCTCATCCTTGCAGGATTTTACGGTCGGGTTTGGCTCTGATTCTCCTTTCATAAGACAAGTACACTGTCACCTTGCCTCCTAGGTGAAGGATCTTGTGTGTGTTTCCGTGCATCCCCAGACGTACCCAAACAATCCTTTGTCTTTAGTCATAAACAGGCCAAACAAACTAGTTTGTTTCATCCTGTGAATTTCCTCTTTTATAGATTTCACAAACTTTTCTTTTGCCTGTGGCTCATTTTGCAAATAGGACTACATTGTGAGACACACGTGACCAGACAGGGAGATTAACATCTGTTACCTTCTGCCTGAAAGGAACATGTCTCCTATTGACCTGCCTTATCTCCAAGACCTTAAGAACCTTCAGTATAGATACATAACTCCGTATATATTATCAATATATACATTTTGCAGTGATTATGGTGACAGTGGGCTACTGGTTCTTGCTAGAGACCTCACATGCCACCTGTTGGTGAACGATTATGCATATATCTGACCCAGAGGGTCCCCGTAAAACTCTATGCAGCCCCAGTGCCCTCTGCCAGTTGGCACCAAGAGGTCCCTGGGTCACAAGACCCAGAGTCAAGTCACTGCTCTGCCTGATTTAGAACCTGGGTTAGGGTTAGGTGCGTGCCCAAACCACTAGATTATTGGCTTCTGGGGTCAGTGGCTGCGTGTTTCTGGTTTTGACCAGAAATACCATCCTGAAATTGAGAAACCTTTCTGATGAAAGTTTCATTGAAATTAATACGTTTGCACAAAATGTTCTGGTTTTGAAGATTCAGAATTTTCCATTGGAAAAAATGTTCTGGCAAAAAATCCCCAGCTATCTGTACAAGAGAATAAAAGTGACACAGAAAAAATGGAAAAAATAAGTGTTTCACCCAATTTATTGCAAAGCGCATATAGGTTTATCTGAATTCTTTTGTAAGGTTGATAGCTACTCACTGAATCCATTTGTTCATCCCCAACTTTAATAACATTGGTTAAAATGTCTATATACATATGCACTAAGAATCTATAAAGCTATTAATTATTAAAAGCATGGTTTTGGAACAGAGAATATAGACTTTGATTGCAGGGTTGTTGCTAGTTTTTCTCTTCTGAGTGTTACTTTCATGTTCGTGAATAAAGCTGGGAGAGCAATTCACAACAAAATGACTTATCCAGCAAATTCACCTCTCTTCGTTTAGTCTGGGGTACGCAACCTATGGCACGCGTGCCGAAGGCGGCACACAAGCTGATTTTCAGTGGCACTCACACTGCCCAGGTCCTGGCCACCAGTCCAGGGGGCTCTGCATTTTAATTTAATTTTAAATAAAGTTTCTTAAACATTTTAAAAACCTTATTTACTTTACATACAATAGTTTAGTTATATATTATAGATTTATAGAAAGAGACCTTCTAAAAATGTTAAAATGTATTACTGGCACGCCTAACCTTAAATCAGAGCGAATAAATGAAGACTCGGCACATCACTTCTGAAACGTTGCCGACCTCTGGTTTAGTCAGAAAACAGGAAATTTGGCAAACCTTTGTACGCAGAAATTTGCTCACATGGTCAAAGTGTCAAATAGTTTACGTCTTTAATGTGAAAGTTTGTTGCCATATAAGCAACTTGCTTTTATGTCTGATCTTTGATGCAGTATTTTTTCCCACTGATTGCACTTAGAGCAATGACAGCCAGCCCTAGAACTAAAAATGTCGGAAGTTATTTTGTTTTCTGTTCACATGTTAGCTTGGATTTTTTTGTCTATGTTGCTGGTAGTTTACCAAAGCTAGAAGATGTCCTCATTTTTTCCTGCACCCACATTTATGATTGGCTTCACATTGTAATGTCTTTTTTTCCCTATTGAGCAGTGCTTCCACTCGTCCTTTCTGTTAATTATGGCTCTCCATAAGGCTGTATTATTTCAGATAATACCCATTTTCCTATATTTGTCTTATTTAGCTATTCCTTTGCAGTATACATATTCTACAGTGCTGAATATCTTGTCAAAAATGATTTTGAAAGAACAAACTGCTTTAGGCAACTTCTGAAGTGCTTTGTTTTTGTTAGTTTCCAGTGCAAAGCAGTCTGTCTGAAAATATCACCATGTTCTCAGTTAATTTAATTTGTGCATTTCAGTATCCTGGTGGCTCCTGTTTTTCACTGTATCATTGTTCAATAAGAATGCTATATTGGCACCACATATGACACTTGATGATTGCTTTGATCTAGTAAGAATATTTTATCCATGTTTCACAGCTATGCTGTGAGGAAGTCACAAATTACTGTGTCATAAACCAGGAGTTTGTTTATAGTCTCTTAATACCTTGTTTCTGCCACACTTCTAAGCCTTATTAAGGCAGACTAATTTTTTCTAAGTTGACTTTCTTTCAGTGAATAATGGCTTGGCCCATGGTCTTGAAAAGAGGTGCATTTGGGCAAAATCTTGTGCCCACTGGAGCTCCATTTAAGATGGTGGAGAGCTGCATGGGTGCAGGAGTCCATCTGTGTGCACCTTATTGAAAGTTAAGGGCTGTAGGTAGGAGAAAAGGAAAGTTCTGTAGCATTCAGAAATAACATTGTTTTAGGATGATGGTAAACCAAATGTTTGCAGATGGTGCTCAAAAGAGCAGGTGGGAATAGGGTAGAGTTGATAATTCATCAGCCAAATGGGGCAAATGGAACAATTCTAAATAAAGCCTCAGACAAAATATTGCTACAAACAGCATCATTTCATTTGCTATGGTACATGCTGGTCCAAAGCTGTAACTATTCGCTTCATATCATACATCATTTATGTTGCTGCTTACTTGCTTACTGCTCAGTTTTTTCTCCACCCTCTGATACCAGCATTAGTGAGTGAATTATGTATATGGCGCCATGCTGTATTATATCCTATTTTTATACATTTGTATCAGTCTAATGGCATTGGAGATTTGAGATGGTTGGTGCATTAATGATTGGGTTTAATGGATGGTCAGTTGAAGCCTAGTCTACTGCCCTACATCTTGTACAGACCAAGTGACTTCCTGCAGTTGGACAGAATCTAATCTCTCATTGCGGGCATTTTATACTTAACTAGAGTAGCTGAAGCAATCATTTAGTTTGAATTTCCATTTAAAGATACCTTCCAAGCCGATAGTGCATACTTGTGTCCATCAGCCTGAAACATAGGTTAGAACGCTGAGCAAAGGATGGGACTGGATTTTAGATGAGCGATGATACCTCGGCTCAATTGCCTAATACATGCGTAAATACACCATAATGAACATGATGCATGGAATAAAGATATGGAAGCTTCTTAAAGTATCGATTTAAAAAGGTATGAAACCTGTTCTAAGAAGTCAAAGCTGTATCATTTCGTAAAACAAAACATACTAAAGTGTTTTCTTCTTTTTAGTCCAAGTGGTAAGAAGTTCAGAAGCAAGCCTCAGTTGGCAAGATACCTGGGAAACACTGTTGATCTCAGCAGTTTTGACTTCAGAACGGGAAAGATGATGCCCAGTAAATTACAGAAGAACAAACAGAGACTAAGGAATGATTCTCTCAATCAAAATAAGGTTTGTTAGTAAATACACTGTGTTTGAGTGTATCTATGCTACTTCCGATCCTAAAATTGCCCTTTCCTCTAGAGCATTTAGCAATTTTTCTGCGTAAAGCAGCCTGCTGCTCAGGGTTGTGTGTGTCTATGTATATTTATCTTTTTAGTTGTCATGGAGGTGTAGATTTTTTTTTTTTTTTTTTTTTGATAGAGACAATATTCTGCTACTACAAGGAACAACTAAGGTGAGGCTAAACCTGGAACATCAAATTTAAACAATAATTCAAGAGTTGGCCTCTGTGTGTGATTGAAAACAAATTTCAGTGGTGTTCATCTGATGACAGATGAGGCTTAAAGCACATTTCTAAATTAGACCTGTTAAGTTAGTTTGTGTCAAGAGATGATCCTGTTCACTTGTCCACCTGTTCACTTGTTCATCTTCCTGTTCTGAGCTAAAATGTTTAATATTTTTTCATATGTGCCAGGAAGCTTGTCTTTTGAGGCAGTTACATAATATTTATACAAATGTTGGTGTCTTTTAAAATTATGCATCCAAAAGAAGCAATTTTTTTAAAGATGAGGGTCTATGAAACGAGACCGCATCAGGCTTTTTTATTAATAGGAAAATATACTCCTTTTCTGGATAGTGGCTAGGAGAGAAAAAAGGAGGGGCGGAGGGCTAAAGTACAGACAGGCAAAGATAATAGATGCAGCATGTTAGGAAAATGACCAATAAAGCCATGGCTGCTGACACCTAGATACCGTAGTGACCGATGCAATAAGGATGTTTATACTGTAAGGATTCTCTCCAAAAATTGTCTGTTGGGTTTTTAAAACAAGTTGCAATGTTTTCATTTAAATTGGCAATTATATATTTGGACAGTGCATGAAAATGCATAATATGCTGCATCTGGTTTCCAGGACATGAATTCGAAAGATTAAATTAATGGCAGATGACAGAAGGCATGGACCACACCGTTCATGCTGATCTTTCACATTTAATGTATGCGTTTAAAAAAAAAAAAACACCACCCCACAGACATCACTTTTTTGGAAGGGCAAGTAATAGAGGAATAGTACCAGGAAACTAATTCAGTGAGTTTTGCAGAATTTTATATATAAAAGTCTGGGCCACATTCTGATATTTACAATAGTGCAAATTGCGAGTAATATTCTTGAAATCACAGAAACTATCCTGGGTTTACAGCAGTGTAAGTGAGATCAGAATCTACCCTACTGTTCAGTTTCTTAGGCAAATATCATTTGTTAAGATCCTATGCTATTTAAAATCTGTACTTTGTGGGCTACTAGATTATTTCTTCAGTAGTTATTTCAGTAAAAAGGACTTTAAATTTAATCTTGAAGTTTGCTATTTGTGAGTTCTAACGCACAGTTGTTAGAGCAGAGAGATATGTGGTGTTCATCTTCTAGTAAACCTTGCAACTGAATTCTTATACAATACCTCTAACAGATTTACCTGGTCATATTTGTGCATACATTTATTCACACATACTGTACTACTTGTTAGTCTTGTACAAACAGTTTACCATGAGTGGTTTCTAAATCATTTGCCTCTGTTTAACATTTTTTTGCAAAGGACAAAGTATAAAATTGCAGCTAAGCTGTCTTTCTCAACCATATTGAGGCAGTGAAATATATAGCCATCAATGGCTATTAGCCAGGATGGACAGGAATGGTGTCCCTAGCCTCTGTTTGCCAAAAGCTGGAAATGTGTGACGGGATGAATCACTTGATGATTATCTGTTCTGTTCATTCCCACTGGGGCACCTGGCATTGGCCACTGTTGGAAGACAGAATATTGGGCTAGATGGACCTTTGGTCTGACCCAATATGGCCGCTCTTATGTTCTATGTTCTTATATACAGATGGAAAAATTCTGTTTAAAAAAAATAATTTCCCCTCTGCCATCATTAATTGAACATATTAGTTAAGTTTTATGATATCTTTAACTTGAAAACAGCATGTAGGTATTGCAAATAAGTTTTTTTCTTCTTTGTGCTGTTAGCATTTATGGGTCACTTACAATCTGTCATCTGGTCTTCTACACAAACTGCAAGGCATCCTGATTAGATATCAGTGCACTTACTGAACTTGCAGAATTAACAATAAAACCCTTTTGATTGATGAGCTTTGTCGGGGATAGGGGGGAAGGAGGAGTTTTGCTTCAGTCTTACAGTAATCTTTTCAAATAATTTGTAATGCCTTTAATTTGGACATTTTAACTATTTAAAACTATTTTGCTGGTTTGAGAGGCTCCCGAAGAGAGAACGGAATAGGAGATTCAGAGTAGTTTTGAATAAGAACTAATAAACACAGTTGTTTGCCGTTACCGTTATGCTGTAAAAATGCCTTCCACGACCCTTTCAAATTGGTGGTTGGCTTTATTTTGAAAGAAAAGTGTATTAGACTACTTTCTAACCAAACGTTATGTAATGAGTGACCTAAGGATCATCTGGTTGGAAAGGCTTGGAAATAATATTGTGGGAACTTTCTAAATCATACTTAGTATGAAGTAGGAAAAGTGGACGGCCTTCTGGAAAACTTTTCTGCTAGCATTGAAATATTATATAAAGAAGAATACATCTGGAGGGGCATATATGTGGCACAACGAGGCCTGACAGATGATGTAATACCTTAGTTCCTAGAAGGGCAAAGGGACTTTATTTGGGGAGAGCTGCTTTTAAAGGATGTTAATCAAGCAGCAGCAGAACTTGGCAGAGAAGTCTTTGACCTTTAAACCCATTCTGATTAAGAATATTGAGCTTTCTTTAACAAATGTATTGGTAACTGAATACCATAACTTACTTTGTTTCTTAAATGAAGTGATGTTTATTAGACCATTTATAGACATTTCATTACATTTTACATTGTGTCCTTTATCATGAAGGATTCCAAAGTGCTTTAAGAATTTAGACTATGCGAAATACAGAGGTGCTACTTCATCCACCACTAGGATACAACTATTGGAGCATAATCCAACACCATGAAATGAACTATGGATGAATGCTAGTTTATGGTTTCATTAAAAATTCTCAGTTTGCACTCTGAAAATCAACCGCACACTGTACTGCATAATTATAATTAATTATGATTTTCTGAAGATCCAGAAGTATGCAGGGAGCTGCATCAAAACAAGTAAAGCTGAGTTCCCTGCTTACTGTTTAGGGGGCTGACCCAGAGACCACTGAAATCAGTGGGAGACTTTAGGGACTTCCTCGATAGCCCACTGAAGTCAGTGGAAAGTACAGATATGACATTAGAAGTGAGAATAATAAGGAGACAAAAAGCAGGCTAGGATGAGGGTAAGGGGATGGTTACAGAATACTTTTACATTGATTCACTCGTCGCTTGAACAGTTCGACAGACTCCTGCTAGCTGTCAGACTAAACCTCCTAGAAAGTGGTTGATATGGAAGAGCCTGGGAACTTTCCAGGGCCATGGCACCACAGAAATTTGAAGCCTAGACCAACCCTGGCTGACTTCAGGCTAGTTAAGTGTCTGGTAAATCTTATGTTCCCCCATAGTTAATACTTGTTTCGCATTTATCTGCAACTATAAGGTCTAAAAGCTTTTTAAAAAATAAAATCTTAACAACTCCAGGATTTGATTGCGTAAGCTCTTGCATTCCCCAGGAAAGCTTCCTATTCGCTGCTTTTAAGTGTATGTGTGGATTCTATACGAATTATCACATACACAAACTACAATAGCTTGTTCTTTGCCTCTTAGTAGTGTGCTAGAGTATCACAGTTGGTTTTGTTTATCCCTCTCCTGAATGACTATAGAAAGATATGTAAAGAAACATGTCTTTAAAATAAAAGTTGAAACTAGAATGAGATGAAAGATTACACAGTACTTGCACAGCATATTTCATTTCACTGAATAATTTGAGGGAAACACTTAAAAAAAAAAAAAAGAACTCAATTTGCATGCACAAAATGTCTTGAACACACAACTCAAAATGCCTTTTATTTGTTTGTTTGTTTATTTTTAAGTGTCCCTGGTTGTTTATAATGTAAAAGTTCTAAAATTTCAAAGTTTGTTGGGTTTAAAAGTCTCTGGAGATAATGCCAAAAGACTTGATATTGTCTCAGAAAAGCTCTGGAAGACTGGTGTTCATGTCTATGTTGAAAGTGCTTGTGGAATATAATACGCTTAGAAATGATGGGGCCAAATTCATCCATTATCTTAACTCCATTGACTTCAGTGCATGCTTTAGATCTGTGTCATTTGTGAAAAAATTGGTGACAACACAGTATTTTTAAAATAAAAAAATCCCCGTTTTTGATGGAAACATTTATATTCATTAGCCTAACACAAGTTACTCTTATGGGATGCAAGGCAATCTCAAAACATCTGATTTCTTTGCCTGCTAGCAAATTAGAGGTACATAATGTAAGAACATTGTTGCATTTTGGTGGCCCTCATTGTCCAAAGCTGCTTTACTGTATTAACAAATGCACAACAATATTTCAGACTTCAGCAAAAGCAACCTAATGCCCTCAGTCCACCATGAAAATTCCCAGCCCTTCCCTGTTGGAAACATCTTCAAAATGAGATTACCAAGTTACCATGTGTTAATTTGTTACCATTCATTGGGCTACTACTTAGGGCATGTCTGCACCAAAACACTAAGCAAAGTTGAGGCATATCAATTAAAGGTGTGAAGTCAGTGCACCTAAATTTTAAAATGTTAACCCATGTGTGGATGCTGTAATTATTTTGCTGCAACTTAATCCTCCTCCAAGAGGAGACCACTTTATTCCTGAGTGAGAGCATGGGGAGGGCGAGGGAAGGGGTGGGACAAGAGTGTAATGACTTCCTACTTGTAAACACAGGATGTCCTTATGTGCAATGCATGGACATCCAAACCTGCCAGATTACTGTAGCTCTGGCCTTGTGAAAGTGAACAAGCAATTTGAGATCTAGTTCTACAGTTTGAAAACTGATTGCTCAATAGGATGTGAGCAATAAATGACACACTCATGAATGTTTTAAAAAGGAATCCAGTAAAGCTCTATGTGTCTGACATGTCATTGGCAGCAATATTTAGAGGATTCATTATTATAACACATGGCACTAATACAGACAAGGAGATCACAGTCTGTAAAAATCCCTTCTACATAGGGAGAAGATTTCTCAAAATAGACGCTGTTTAATTGCAAACAAAGGCATAACATGATTCAGTTAGAAGCTCAGAGACACATTCAGACTAAAAATAAGAAATTTTTGTAGAATAAGAGCTATAGACTTGTTAGGGGTGCTGGTCAGGCCTTTAGGTAGAGTAGCTGGTATCCAACCCAGGCCTTCAAAGGTTCTGGATCCATGTTCCTTACTGAAGGAAATATGACTTAGGAATTGTAACTCAATATCAGTTTCTATTTTATACATTTTATTAAAACTCTAAAACTAAAGTTTAATCAAGAAAACCTATCACCAGAGCTAACCTTAATAATATTAAACAAAAATAAAACACTATGAAACTATCAAATCAAACAAGTTAATATTGGAGGTAAATTATCAGATGAGTACAAAAATAATCCCCATATAAATTCTAAGGAGTTTAAGAATGTGGCTTTAGTTGAGATTTATAACCAAACAAAAGAACTTCACCAAATCAATTATTATCTATAATTCGCATCTGGTTAAGTATGTATATACTTACATTGAAGCTTATATTGAATACAATTATTCACTTATATCTGATCTGTAACCTCAGAGCCAATTATAAAGCTTCTTTCTTACATGATGGGGTACCCTTTTCCTCCCTTCCAGAACAGATATTATAAATACAATCTTTAACAGAACATTCTTGATAGGCACAAGTTTAACAATTATTATTTATCAGAAATTACAGATGACAATATAAAGTCTCTCAAGACTTTTTAAAACACAGAGCATACTTTATGGGAAAATATTTAGGGCTGTTTAATCCTGGGGAGCTTCATTTTTTTTCCAGCGCCTATCCTGTGTGGCTTTATTAGGTGTCAGCACAGACGTGTGTGCATCCAGCCACACTTTCACTTTTACACCCTGAAAAAGGCTGGGATGTTCTTAGTAGGGTCAGTGTTTTCTGGAAATTGGCAATATTGCTGCGTTTTTTCCCTGAAATTACCTTTCATTTCTGGAATCATCGATTCCTTAAGATTTTCTACCTTGTGCTTCAGGCATTTGAGCCGTTTCCTACCAATGTCTAAATGATTAAACATGAGGATAGTGTTAAAGAATTCAGCAAAGATATGTTCCATATGGATGGAGGGAAGTTATTTTGTACAATTTGCAGCAAAGTTCTTGATCATGTTAAAAAGGACTGCATAGTCAACCACATTAAAGGTCCATTTCATGTTGCAGCAACAGAAAAACAGAAAACGAAGGGCAGAGAGTGGCGAAGTGAGAGTAGCGAAGACACATTTCACAATTACTGGTGTGTTTGCATGACCAAATGAAAATCAGAAATACAGGGAAAAGGTAGTACCAAGAATGGGTGGAGGTCTGTTGCAGTGCAAACATCCCACTAGAAAAACTAGACAATCCCCAAATGAGAGAATTCCTAAACAAGAACATATGAAATGGGGCCTGTATCCCGCAAGGAAGTACACTGAGATGAGTCCATCTTCCCCACGTCTTTGAACTAAACAAGCAACAACTGATTGTTGAATTGAAGGATGAGCATGCAGCTATAATTGTGGATGAATATACAGACAGCCTACACCAGTATGTTGCAAATGTTCTAATAGAGCTGATGCAGGTTTCAGAAGATTTCCCAGCTGCTGCCAAGCTCATAGAAACAGTAGAGTTAGAACATGTTAAACTACTCTACAGTTGCACAAGCTGTTATAAAGATCCTTGTACACCATGAAATTGACTTTTCAAATGTAGTGGCTTATGTGACAGTAAATGCAGAGTACATGTAAAAGTCATTCAAAGACAGTTTAAATGGCATTTTAAACAACTGCATTCATGTGCCTGCTGGGCACACATTACAGCTTTACTAGGTGATTGCTGGTGCCGTTCGTATACGGAAGTGGACCGTCTGTGCTCTAACAAAAAAGCTGTTCTTATCGACCTTGGAGTTGAAAGTCCGACATTACCACTAGAACCAGTTGAAACAATATGGACTACTTGGTTTAAAGTTGTAGATTAAAGCCGTAGACTATCACTGCCATCATGTGGAGTACTACAAGGGGTTCATTGCTTGGGAAATTGAATTGGAGGAACGACAGCCGTTTTAGAGGAGCTAAGTGTTTTATTGCAGAGTGAATTGCTTGTGGCAAATTTAATTTGTATTGAAGCAGACGTAACTCCACTTGTTCATACACCACTTAAGTTTGAATCACGGTCGACATTACCAACAGAAGTGTACAACGTTGCATCTGATCTGCTGGCAATACTTCAGTACAGAAGACAGACTGCACTGTACAATCTCAAGCGTCAAGTTTTTCAGAGCGGTGCAGAGAAATTGCATGGGTATTTAAATACAAACAGCAAGCATATAGATTTTTTTCGTGATGTGAGAATCTTTGATCTCAAGCAAGTTTGTGTACTCTCCTGCAACTTCAGTGACTATGAAGAGAATATGGCGCTGCGGAGTTCTGTACGTGAGGATGAGCGAGCAGTTTACTTGAACATTGTAAATTAACTTCCTAGTACCAATGACATTTGTCTCTCCAGTTTTTGGAAAAGCATGGACAAACGTTTGCCAAGACTTAGCCAGATTGCTCATGTTGTTTTGGCAATCCAGTGCAATTCAGTTGATGCTGAACACAGTTTCTCCAATCTTGAGCAAGTGCTAACCCCGCAACATTACTGTATGTGATTGGAAAATATGAAGATGTATGCGCAAATGAGTTTTAATTTATCCTAAGCGTGTGTCAGTGAATATTTGTATGCTGATATATGTGATATACAGATATTTGCAATAAAATGTTAGTTTAAGCAGAAATGTATTTTTTATTGCAAATTTCCCCTTGCTGTTAGATTGTTGCATAAAACAATAATCCAACTTTCATTTTAATTGTATAGTCTTGTGTGGCAAGAATTTTGTTTTGTATTTATACTGATGATCACTTAATACATTTTTTTAGTGTTCTAAAACTGACAATTTTGGTTTTTGAAAAAAATTGTCTGTAAATGTAATGTAGGCTACCGCATTTTTGTGCTGTAAATGATTACATATTGCTCAGGTTTGTCGATTACATGTTTTTTTTTTTTGTTTTGTTTTTTTTTGTATTAATTTAATGCATATCCAAAATTTCTGAAATAAAAAGTTTTGAAAATCCGAAATTACTCTGTTATCATGGACGAAAACACTGGCCACAGTTCTTAAGTATGTGGAGTGTGTTAGCCAGCAATTCATAAAATATTTGGTATTTTCTGTATCTCAGAAGTTTTTTTCAACCTGTGACCACTTCCAAAATATCAAGCATAGGACCACATGTGAGGAAACTAGCATACTCTTATCTGGATCATGTATCCTAAAAATATTGTCACCGGTGTATGAGAAATAAAATATAATCCTCTTTTATAAAAATATGTGATGCAAATACCTGGGCACAACAGAGCCAGTCGTGCAAACATTCATTTATCAGTAAAATAAAAATAAGTTCACACTTATGATACATTTTTATGTCCATTTTCTCCTGAGCTAATCTAAAACCAGGGCAATTTTTTTCATTCTTCTTGGAAACAAGATTTTACAGTAAGTATCGTAGTTTGGAACTAGATTATAGGTTAAACAGCTTATCTTCTAAAATCTCCATATTGATAGAGAAGTTACTTAAAGCACACCAAGATGAAACCCATTCAAAATATAAAATTTTTAAAAATATAGACGGTATTGATATACAAACAAGCTATTTTCACAGTAGTGAGGGTAATTAGCTATTAGAACAGTTTATTAGGGTTGTGAGGGTTTCTTTGTCACTTCATGTCATTTACTCTAAGATTTAAAATGTTTCTGAAAGAGATGCTCTAACTCAATTAAAGTTATGAAGATCCTTGATGCAGGATATACTATGATCTGTGTTTATGTAGGAGGTTCAATTAGATCATATTGGTCCATTTTGGTCTTAAGATCTGTGAATTTCTGAATAATACTTTAGGGTTTATTAGAACCCTAAATTACTTGTTTTGAATATTGGAAGGCTTAATTTGTCTTTAGCTTTCTGACAATAGCTCACTTTAGCAACAAGTCATTTAAATAAATAACATATATTTTCCAATAAGGAAAAGTGGGCTGTCATGCTGCTTTATTTCTCCAGGGCATAGAAACTTCTAAACCTCACTTTTTTCTTTAGAATAAGTGAGTTGGTTGAAAGGTTAGCTATCCAAGAACTCATTAGTGCAGTAACAACAAATTCTTTCACAAGTCAGTAAAAATGGGTTAATCCAACAACAATCTGTTATACAGTCTTTGCTAATCCTTTTTTTTAATTTTTTTTTTATTTTAAACAGGGTAAACCAGACCTAAATACGACACTACCAATCAGACAAACAGCATCCATTTTCAAACAGCCAGTAACCAAAGTTACCAACCATCCTAGCAATAAAGTAAGATCAGATCCACAACGAGTGACTGAACAGCCACGACAGGTAAGAAGGTCATCAGTTCCCTGTTGTTACCATTCAGAAAGTGGTATTGTGACCTGAGATCTAATTGGCTTTGGTTTAAATTTAAGACAGAAGAATTTGCATTCCAGGGGAGATTTATAGCCTTAATGTGATTTTCTATTAAGTATCTCTTCTTTTTATTAAAAGAAGTGTAGTGGAGAAGAAACTGAAAAGGCTTGATTCCATGCATGTTAAAATAAGTGTGTAGGAGGCTAACTCTTTAATCCGTACTTTCATTCATGGCTCTACAATTAGAGAATTTCACTTAGTTATAACACTTTTTAAAAACATATCCCTGTATTTTGACATGAAGCATCAAACTTCATTGTGTTGTCCTTCTTACAGCATTTGTTTCTAAAAAGTTCAGTTTTATAAAGGGGAGGGGATAGAACATACCTTTGTAAAAGGCATTTTACTGGAAGAAAGCTTTACATAAAACATTAAAAAATGCTGTTTTGTGTCTCTTAAATTCATTAAATCCCCTTTAAGGAGACTTTTGATGAATGCTCATTTTCAGACAATAGTAGAGTATATTATTATAAACTCTGTTTTGTACAGGATTTCATTTAGATCCCTTTCTTTATACTGATGTTTGATCCTCTCTTCACACCAAAGGGGTCTTCATTTGAAAAGAAATGAACAAATGCAAGAACTATCACAAGGAACTCCCTGTTAGCTAATTATTAGTGCTCTGTATATGTGAGTGAGATTTAAAAACAGTACCTGAAGGATCAATGTAATCTTATTTATCAAGTTCCTATAAGGTTGCTACCATCAAATTAAGATGCCTTATACATTGGCTGTTTAAGAAGAAAGTACTACAGCACTTATTTATGTATTCGGGACACTCTCATGGCCCCTTTCTTATTATAGAACAGAGGTTAAGTTCTGGGGACAAACATGCTTTTAACATTCATTCCATATGAAATCCAGACTACTTCTATCAGCATTGCTCCCTCAAGGTTCCTGTGTGCAGATCTTTTAAGAAATAGTTTTGACCTATCACACATGATTGGGCTTTGTTTTCTTAAAGAATCTACCTAAAGAATTTGGATCCTACATCCTGTGTAGTGTTTCTTCCTCTTCAGGTGAGCCAGAAAAGAAGAAATTTGGAGCCATATTGGATCATCTTGTTATAGAGGTCTTTCAGCAAGATTTGAAGGTCTCGACTTGCCTCACTGTTGGTCCCACGAGGTTCAGCAGGGGCCATGTAAGTGTATCACATCCAGATCTAAAAGATACATAACTGCATGGGTCTACAGCCTCTTATCACCACGTATTCTTTGGGTTTCCCTTGAGCGACTACACTTCCAGTGCCAGGCTTTTCCTTTCAGTGTGGCTGCTGCACCACTAATATTCACCAAACTGGGTGGCAGTTATAGCACCTTCATTCTAGAGAAATGGATCTCTGCCCGTTCATACCTTGATGACTGACTCAAAACCCTTCCCTGGTTGTCTGCTCCCCTACCTCCCACAAATTTAGTGATTGAGGTCTTCTACAACTAGTCCCTTGATCTTTATGTGAAAGAGTAATCTCTCCTCCTAAAGATTCCCATTATAGATGACTTTCAATACTCAATTGGGCAAGGTCTTTGCCTTCTAAGAGAGGGTTTAATAAATTAAGAAGATGGAATGAGATCTAAAGCTAAGCAACACCTGCCATATTGGACATCCTGGTTACTTTTGAACAGATTCCAGTCTCATCTTTTAAGCATCACTTCTTGGTAAGAGGACACACTGAATAAAATCACTAAACAAAATGTTGGTGTTCTGAGCAGAAGAGGTTTCTATAAAGATCGGTGACATTTTTTGTTTTGTTTTTGGAGAGTTGGGTTTGAAATGGTTAACACCCCTCTTTTCCCCCTCACCCCCACCCCGTTTCCCTATTTAGTGCTGATTTTAGACCAGAATTTTAGGGCTGTTGTTAACTTAAAGCAGTGTTCTTGTTTTTTCCAATGCACTTCATCTCTTTGGAATGGTCACATAGATCCCAAGAACCTGGAGACGTCACTCTTTTTTGTAAAATTGACTTCTAAAGCACAAGCTGATGTGGCTCCAACTTGTCTGCAATTTCTCTGGGTCTTTAAAGGCACTGATTCTAGCTTTTTCTTCTATTCAGTAAAGCTCATGTGGTTCTGGGTAGTGCAGAGTTAAGAGTATGCAGAAAATCCAAAAAGCTTAAAATTCGTAGTGTTGCAATTGCTTGACTAACCCTGTGATATGTAAACTCACTAATCTGGATTGGTGGGGTACAGTAACAAAAAATTACCCTTTTCACAATTGCCAACAATTGATTTGAGGGAACCAACCATGGAAGTGAAATTCAGCTCAAAGATATTTCCCACCATAGTATTTGTATTCCTTTCCAGCCTGTTTATTATTAGATTTTCAAACAATACATTTGGATTGTTGTAAAAGTCCCTGCTGGAAAATTTATAAACAGTACATTTTTTTTATTATGGTGCAGTAAACAAAGAAGTTAATTTAAAGTATTTAGTATACAAACTTTCTTCCAAACTATGTCTAGAGACTTTCCTGGTACAACAACTTAGAAGAAGAAGAAGAAAAAAGGAAGGAAGGAAATAATCTGGAATCCTAAAACCCTCTTTAAAACCTAGGGATGGGTTTTCTTGGTTGAAATATTATGCAGATAGAAGCAGACTCTCCCAGCACTTCCCAATTAACCTCCAGATAAACTGTGTTAGAGACTGAGTTTATAAAGACTTTCCTGTGCTTTGTGTTTCAGGAAAGTCGCAATTCAAAACAGACAATAGATGACTTATTATTTACATTGTAACAAATATCAGTGCAATAATTTGACAATTGATTATATGCTTTTCATATAGGACATCTAAATCTCTTAGAAATTAGTCTCCTCCATGGAAAAATAATCTGTCACGTGATGATGATGGAAGTCTTTTTTTGTATATAAATTGCCAAATGGTCCAGAGGGATTTCAACTCACCACCTCTGTGTGCAATTGCACATCTGCAATCACTTGCATATGTGTATATGCATATGATAGGTTTTATCCCAATTGTGCTTTTGAATCGATTTGCACACTCAAATTCTGTAATTATGCACATTCTACTGAGTACAGAAGAAGTCCAATGGAGTGCTTAGGCCCTGCTTACTTTCCACAAAGCAGGAATTTGGTTCCCTGTTAGGATCTTTTACAGGACAAAATAATGAGGCAGGACTGGATACTGACAGTTCAATTAGACTCTGAAAGAGAACACAAGGGTTTCCCAACATTTCATATTATAGAGCATCTCTTAGTAGTGAGGCAATCTCATGATTACTCTTTCCAAATCAAAGTGAATTCCTCCCACATACAATCAGTGTCCCCACCAAACAAAATCCATTCCACACTTTCCCCCACATACACATTCAAAATAAACTCCCACTGCTGTTGATGTTTCCACCCCCATGAGCCTCACACAGGTACAGTTTTCCCCCATGCTAAAACTCAAGTTCAATCAACCTACTACCTTCAGGTGTCCTGGTTTCTCTATGCCTACTTGCCTCACTATTCCCCTACCCCAAATCTCCCTTTAGGTACCTGACTTTTTTTTTTCTAGGTACCTTGGTCTGGCCTCCTTTCTCTTATCTACTTTTTTACTCCCATCTACCTCCCTTCTCAGAATAGAAGTTGAAACCAGATTTTGCCAACATTCCTTCTCAGCCTGACTTTTCATGTGGTGGTCTCAATGGCTCCTTTCTGTGGTAGCTATCCCCTTAGTAATCCCAGTAGTTTCTTTGTCATGTGATAGCCTCTCTGGTGGCTCCCTAGGTGGTGTTGCAGTGAGATTTCGGGCAGCAGCTCCTTCAGGTAGCAGATCTCTCTGATGGTAGCTCCTCCATGACCTTGTAGCAGCAGCTTCCTCCTTTTATGGAGCAACAGACCCTAGTGGCTTCTGTGGTTCTATGCTTTTAGCTGTCAGGGCAGCAGCTGCACACAAAGGATGGAGCCAGGATCATCATGAGGCTGCGCAGCTCGTCATGTGCCACTGAAAAAGGCTTTTAGACCACAGTTCAGGAACATCTGGAAAACATCCAACCCTTAAGTTCTTGGTTCTCTATCTTACTTGCTCATCAAGAAGGAGGAATTCACACGAGGGTGTGAGAAGGTAGAGCGGCACATCCAGGGTTCCCAGATCTGTGTTGTATCCTTAGGTGGGGACTGAGTCTATTTATTGAAGACTGAACCTTGCTGACAAACTACCTTTCTCTTCCCCCCTTCCCCCCCCCCCGCTGAACCAGTGAATGCACTTCCAACTTCTATGAATTGTTTTAAAATCTTCAAACAACTTTTTTTTTTTTTTTTTTCATACACTGACACCAACCAATCCAGAGGCACTTTGCTAAAACTATATTTGTCATCAAAGCACAGTGGTGTGTTTACCCACTTGCTGCCAAACTTCAAGTCTGTCTCATTCACACAGTCCTCTTGTAGCTATTTCACTCTCTTCCTAAATTACTCACATACCCAAAACCTGTTTTGGGGTCTCATTGAGGTGGCTCAAAGTAGTAAAGTTACTCCTTTGATTTTTATTTTTTACTACTTGCATTTTGTAGCATTTTGTTTCCCTTCTTGCAGGCTTCATTTTCTTGCCTGTTTCATTGCATTGACCAGAAACCCTCAGTCTTCCAGCCATTGCTGCTTATCTTACTGCTTCAGAGTTGTACTGCACTCAGATTTGGCTGAGGTTAAGCAGTCAACCTTGGACTGCTACCCAGAATCACTGTGTGGATGAAAAATGTCAGAATAGCTATTGACTTCAAGAGCAGTTTCATCAGTAAAAAGCAGAAAGCCTGTTTCCTCATCATTGCTGAAAGCTAGTATGATTTTGCTTAATGTCAGGAAACTGCACCTTCTCCCAACTACTGCTCTCTCCCTTCTCATCCAAAAGGACACCAGATGTGGTAGTACTTTATACTGTGGCAGTACTCTCTACCCCGCCACATACTTCCTTTTGAACCTGGAGTGGGGGTTCCCAGAAAGAAAAATAATACAGACCAGTGGAGACCCAAGAGCTAGACCTCAAGTCTACAGGCAATAAGTTAGCCAATCAGTTGCTTAAGTTAGTACTGCTGCCTATTCAGTATTTCATATCTGACTGTAGAATATTCAATGACATGTCAAACCAAAACTCCTTTCTTCTTCATGGATTTCAGTATCCCTGCCCTATAAGTGTCTGCTCTGTTTCAATGCTCCAAGGTATAATCCAAAGCTGTACTATTTGTGAAGCACATGTTCTCTCCTTGAAAACACAGGACTCCTTGGTGCTAACTAGCCTGAACTTTTTGACCTCCAGGGCATGCTACAAAGTCCACCTGTTTCTTCCCCAGAAGCTTGAACACAAGTCTCACTTAGTGAACAGGGATTTTTATATAGTGGATATTTTGAGACTTGACCAGTTATCAGCTGGAATTACATGAGTGTAGTGCCTTTAAGTATAAGAGAGCCCAGGGCAAATATTTTGTTTGTATAATTCAGGATGGATTGATGTAAATCAAAACTAGTTGAATCACTGATTTTAATAATGATTTAACTCAACAAGCAGAAAACCTAGATTTAAATAATAGATTTTAATCATATTGTGCATTTGTACTTTTTAGGTATTTTCCTAAAGAAAGGTTGAGTCTCGTTAATTGGTAACTATTAAAACATGTTGATTTTGCAAAATCAACATAGCATTTACACTAATTTTGGTGCTTCCTTTTGCTAATCAGGAGAATACACCATACACATACATACATGCTCTTTAAGTAATTATATATCATAGTTATTCAAATTCCTAGTTTTTACATTTTTATTATGTTAGAAAATGGTGAATGATGCATTCCTTATTAACTAGGTGATTGATTATTGTGTCCAGCCCAAGTTGGATAGAAATTCAAATTCCCTTAAAATGCACCAAAACAGCATTTTAGTTTTATGCAATAAAAATATTAACTTAAACATTTTTTTTCTTATTCACACACTTATCAAAACATGTTTTGCAGTTAAAACTGATTAAAGGAAGTATTTGTAGTTAGTGAAATTAACTGATTTGTGGTCACCATGTCCTTCAGGATTTTAGAACTAGTAGATCATACTCTCTCACACCTAGATTTTATTCATAGATTGGGAAAAAGAGAACAAGCTTTCCTGCCTTTTTTTAACTCCCAGTTTGTTTCTGAACTTTGAATGAACTAGTCATTGAACTGAAATAGGTTAATAAACTGAAATGAAGAAAATATTCTCTCTGCAGCTGCAGAAAAGGCTACTGCTATCTAAAGCTGGGTTAGCACTTCAGCAACCTCTGGTTCCAGGTGCTTAGTCAGTGACTTCCTCTTTGTGGATTGACTTTCTTTGAAACTTGGGAGCAAACATGTAATGCTTATATTATTTTTTGTATTTAAATAATTTAAATAGATCATAATAAGTTATCAATTTCAAATTTATTTTAAATATTTTTTTAAAAAATAAACCTCTTTAATTTAAATAAAAATCTGTTTTACATAAAATCTGACTTTTAATTTTTTAAAATAATTTTTTATCTATGCTGGTATAATTTGAGATAAGTGCTAATCACATTTGTCTTGCCAATGTTTCAGCTCGGTGCCTTCACATTTCATTTGGCTTAAATAATCCATGAGAATCTCTGGACTTTTGAACATACACAACTTGTTCACACAGTCTAACCAGAAAAAGATCCTCTACCATAGGAATTAAGGAATCAGATGATATATCCCAGCTGATGTCTTAGATCCTCCCAAAATGAAATTCCAAAAGGGGTTGACTCTCTTCACTTCACCCACTTTCCTCAGGATAATCCTGAGCAATAGATGGGCCTTGTAACATTCCCTAAGGGTCAGATGTGCTCACTGAAATGAGATTTGAACTCTGACTCTGCAACTAAGCAGGAAAAGTAGTACAGAATAGGTTGTAGTGGCTGATCCTGAGTTGAATAATGTATTAAATTAAAACCATTGGATGTGTTTATATTGTTATGAGCTGGGTGAATCCTTGTTGTGGTTGAATTAGGTTTTAACTCAATCTAATATGTGAACACACCCTTAATTTGAAGAGAGAGTTTCAGGGGCCACACCAAAAATAAGGCCTAATAGAGTCTGCCCCGAAACTAGTACGATGTTGTCTCTCGGAGAGAGAGAATGAACAGTGAGAGAAAGAGGAAGAAGCAAGAAAGTCAAACAGAAGCCTGTGGGCTCAGTACGATTTTGGGAAAAGCTAGAAAGAGAGATTTTGCATCTGTTGGCTAAAGAGATTTAGAGATGTGAGCTAAAAAACTGCTCCTTTTGTTCTTAGTTTCTCCTGCATTTGGAGAAGCAGGACTTTTTTACATTCCTTGTAAATACATGATTGCATCAAACAGAATACCGCACTTCCATTTTCCAACTGAAAATGTTCCAGGGCATAGGCGCAGACTCCGCGGGTACTCAAGGGAAAAAAATGGTGGGTGATGAGTGCCCACCGGCAGCCCCCCGAGCAGCTCCTTCTGCTCCCCCCAGTGCCTCCCACCCGCCGGCGGCCCTGCCGATCAGTGCCTCCTGACCACCATGGATCAGCTGTTCCACGGAGTGCAGGAGGCGCTGGGGGGTATGGGGTGGGGTGTGCTCGGGGAGGGGCTGGGAAGATGTGGGGCAGGAAGAGGCAGAGGTAGGGCTTTGAGCGAAGGGGTGGAGTGGGTGTGGGGTCTGGGGCAGAGCCGGGGGTCAAGCGCCATCCCACCCTCCACGGCACATTAGAAAGTCGATGCCTCTGTCCCAGCTGAGCCCAGCTGCTCAGATCAAAAAGGGGCATCAGTATTAGGCCCCAAACTACTACTTTAAAAGTTGAATACAGGGGACAGTAACAAGGATGCCCATATCTTTTGTACCGACTGCTGCTCTTGGATGTAAAAAAAAAAAAAACCCAAAGCAAATGGAAGGCAGGTTATGAAGTAACAATTTACACCCCCCAATTCTGCAAATTGCTTCAACCAGGCAGAATCTTATTGATGACATTGAGACACTGAACAGACACAGGGGTTTAGAGTAACTTGCACAATTAATGTCTGAAAGGTTAAATTAAAAACCTTATTTGCACTTAATATAAATCATACCAAAGGATTTGTTTTTGACAAATAGCTAATTAATGGGACTATTTTAGTGGAGTGTCTTTAAGTGAGTTAAAGTAGCTCTTTAAATTAGTTGTTCCCTTAAAAATACAAGCACTTTCAACTACATCTGCAAGTACCTCCTTTAATAGATAGAAATCATGAGTCATACATTTATTGTATAGGGATTCAATTTGGACACTCCTGTATTCTTCACTAAACATTACAAAGTGGAAATCTTATCTTGCTGGAAAGGTCCTAGAAGGCTTCAGATCTTTCCTTATGTTTATTCGTATTTACTTCCAGCTTTTTCCAAGCACTGGAATATATATATTGTAGAGGAATAGTCCTTCTTTTCAGGGGGATAGAGTAGATGACCTACTTTTTTTTTAAATTATTGTTAGAGATTTCTTTCTTAGAGATTTCTGACCTCTGGATTGGTGGATGTCAGCAAATGAGAACAGGACAATAGTTCATCAACTGGAAACTTGTGTTCTGATAGCTTAAATGGCCACAGATTTGAAGCTGAGAATGCTCCTTCTGGAAGTGAATATTTAGTGCTTTTTCTTTATCAGTGAGCATCTACTTTGGAAATTGTACACTTAGAGAAGCTGACACTCTGTTTGTTGTATGTTCATTAGTAAAATCTTGTAAATGGTTTTGGCAGATGGTACCGAAGGATTATATTGTAACAATTTTCCAAAGCCATTTTCTGATAAGATTTTTTTAAACAACTCTCAAAAACTGATAATATATACAAACAGAGCACAAGTACCCCTAAGAGCTTACTGTAAAGGTGTGAGTTGCCTATTCTGTTTTTCCCTTGGATTGTTGGATTGTTAACTCTAAGAAGTTGGAGAAAGAAGGGCCTCCCCGCAGAGTTCCTGTTTCCATCTAAACCTTTTGTGGAGACTTTAAATCATGTATTGAACTTCTTGATTTAATACAGTATTGAACAACTTCACAGATTTTGTGATGCTTGGTCAAATATGTCTTATTAACCACAGAATACATACACGCATAAAGTTTGACTTGGTTGTAGGGATGTCATTTTCATGACATTTCCTTGTGCAGTTTTATTTCAGAAGTGCCGGTCTCCTCAACCCCCCTTTTACAGATAGGGAACTGCGGAACAGGGAGACTAAGCGATTTGCCCAAGGTCACATGGGAACCCTGTGGCAGAGCAGGGAATTGAACCTGGCTCTCCTGTATCCCAGGCCAGTGCCCCAACCAACTGGTTCCTCTTTCCTCTCTATTAAACTGTAATTAATAAAACTGGTTTTTATTATAGTAACTATGGGGGTGGGGGAGGAGAATCTAAATTTCTAACTACTAATGCAAGGAATATCAGGAAGAGAAATCATTTCTGTAGCTGTCACCATAGAAGAAGGATTAAAGTGTAGCTTTTCAGTAATTAAGCTGTAAACTATCTTATGCTTTACATTATAATAAGTAAGATTGCCCTGTCCTCTTAGGGCCCAATCCTGCACAATATAACTCCTGTAGGCAGTCCTGTTGACTTCCATGCGAGTATTTCCAATGCTAAGGGTTTGCAAGATTTGAGGGTATGTCTATACTGCAGTTAAAAACCCGTGATGGGCCCATGCCAGCAGACTCAGGCTTGCTGGGCTCAGGTTTGTAGGCTGTTTAATTATGGTGTAGACTTTCAGGCTTGGGCTGGAGATGGGGTTCTAGGACCCTGTGAGGTGGGAGGATCCTAGAGCCCAGGCTCCAGCCAGTACCTAAGCATCTACGCCACATTTCAACTGCTCCTTAGCCTGAGCCCTGCAAGCCTGAGCCAGCTGATAGTGTCCAATTGTGGTGTAGACATATCCTGGACCCTTAGTCTTTTTGTGCTCTGGACTACTTGTTCTAATTGGATGGGCAATCTCTTATCAGCAAAGTGATTCCAATGCTTAGATACCTTTTTAAAAGTAACACTTAATATGAGGAATGACATGGAAAAGGCCAGTGCAGTCATGTTACTCTTCGTAGTCATTTTTGGGGCAATTGTGTAAAACAGGCTGTTTCCATTTATTGCACTCAGGAAAATTGGCAGCTCATAGCACTTTGTATTCAGTGGTTACAGTAATAGGGAGCCTAATCTATCAGAGGATCTGTACGGAGATTTAGACATTCCAACACTGAGCATTACAGCACCTAACTGTTAGGTGCCTAGAAAATCACAGGAACAACAGTGTGATCCACAAAGCAGACCAAGGCGCCTAGCTTGCTATACATAGAATAGGAAGAAATACATAGAATAGGAAGATTCCCACTCTGCAAAAGAATACTTCCTTATTTCCCTGGAATGCTGGGAGAATGACCAAAGAATGTACCCCACACTAACAGGATGAGGGACTGTATTTGGAGAAACGGTGACTCAGAAAAAGACTTGAATCGTGGTGGATAATCAGCTGAACATGAGCTCCCAGTGTGAGGCTGTGGCCAATGTGGCTAGTGTAGAAATAGAGGTATATTGAGTCAGAGTAGGGAGGTTATTTTACCTTTGTATTTGGCACTGGTGCAACAGCTACTGGAATCTTGTGTCCAGTGTTGGTGTTCACAATACAAGAAGGTTGTTGATGAATTGGAGAGGGTTCAGAGAAGAGCCACGAGAATGATTAAAGTTTTGGTAAACATGCCTTTTAGCAAAAGTTTCATGGAGCTCAGTCTATTTAGCTTATTAAGCAGAAGGCTAAGAGGTGACTTGATCAGTCTACAACTACCTACATTTGATAACTACCCAAATTTGATAATAGAGGGGTTTTTTAATTAGCAGAAAGAGATATAACAAGATCCCATGACTGGAAGTTGAAGCTAGATAAATCCAGACTAGAAATAAGGGGCAAATTTGTAATGTTGAGGGTTTATAACCATTGGAACAACTCACTAAGGGTTGTGGTGGATTCTCTATCACTGGCAATTTTTCCACTGGATATTTTTCAAAAAGACATGATTTTAGTTCAATCCATAGCTATTGGATTTGAAGCAGAAAATAATTCAGAGAAGTCCTATGTCCTGTGTTATGCAGGAAGTCAGACTAGAATGATTTATCTATTTTAAGTATTTATATAGTCCCTATCGCTATAGTGTCTGAGCACCTCACAGTTCTTAAAGTATTTATCCTCATAACATCCCTGTGAGGTAGGGAAGTACTATTAATCTCCTCTGGGCACTGGGCTTCCAACTCCAAGTTCTTTGCATATCCCTGCTCTTCAGATATCCATTCTGGAGCACCCATGTTTCTCCCAGTGCATCCACACAACCCTATTACCTAACCTTCCTCCCTGGCACCTCATGGTCTATGTGAGGAGTAGAGAGTGTGATTTGGGGAAGCAAGCTGGTGGCATCAGAGAACAATAATATCTGATGGTACATCTACTCTACAAAGAAAGCCCATCACACCAAGTCTTAGAGCCCTGGTCAGTTGACTCGGGCTCACACGGCTTGGGCTGCAGGACTAAAAATATCAGTGTAGACGTTCCTACTCCGACTCTCATCAGGTTTCAGAGCCAAGGCTCCAGCCCAAGTCTGAATGTCTACACTGATATTTTGAGCCCTGCAGCCTGAACCCTGGCAGCCCACGTAAGTTGACCCAAGCTCTGAGACTCGGCACTGCAGGTTTTTCTTTGCAGTATAGACATACCCTGTGGTGTAATCTCTGCGAGTGGAGATGGAAGTTCTTGGCTCTTGAGTGTTTAGCTAGAGTAACAGGGCACAATTTTTGAAAAGGAGCATTTTCAAAAGTTTCCTTTGCAGAAATTGGTAGTTATTTTACTAAAATAACTCATTTGTCCTCAGAAGAGTTATTGTGCCAAACTGAGACTAAAATCAATGATGAAAGTGAATTAGAAGGATTTAAATTCTTTTTCACTGCTTATGCATATCTCAATGTACTCTTAGTTATAGAGTTGCTACTTACACTTTCATAGTAACTAAAACATGGATTTCTTCAGTGTTCTAGAATTTTAAAGGCATTGTCACTTTATCCAAAGAGTGATATTGGTTCTTATAGGAAATCTATTATGCTTCTTTGGCAAATAATATACATGAAAGACTCAGGATGTTAAGTGTATACAGTTAAAAAAAAAAAAAAAAAAGATGCAAGGGAAATAATCTGTATCTTCAACTACTATCAAGGTACAGTAACAGTATAACTTAAGGGAGGGAGATATAACTTAAAGAGGGAATCTATTTCAGAAAAGAGTAGGACAGGAAACCCCTGGCCTGAAAATGCGGAAAGGAAAGCTTCAGCTAGAAATACGAGTTCAGAAATTGGGTGAGAGTTCACAGGAAGAATTTTAGGATTCAGATTAAGTGTTCCTAGTTGTATGAGCAAATGAGGAGTGACAGATATTAAAGGAAATTCTTGAGTCATAGTGATGTCCAAGAACAGGTTAGAACAATCTGTCAGTGGAACTATTGTAGTCAAATAGTCCTACAATCAACACGCGTGTTGGGTCAAACTGGATGATTCAAAGGTCTTATTCAGTTAAGATCCAATTTGTAAAACAATCATGAATATTTTGTTGTCCAGTTAAGAGGTGTTGGGTGACTATTGTAGAAAGTTAATCTCTTTTTACTTCCAACATTCAGAGTAGGTAAATTATTGTTCACCCACTGGTCCAGATGTCATGATGGAACAAGCACAAGATTTCCCACAGCAATTGCTTGTCACATTTTCCTGTCAGTGCTTTAAAACAGTTGACATTATCATTAACCTTTTCCTCCCCCAGATAGTGCCCTCCATCCCTGAGAAAATGGTTTCTCTTTAATGATTCTTGTTCAGAAGTTTATTGCATTTCAATATGAACTTGATTGTTTTTTTTTTTTTAATGAAGGAAGCCTGAATATATTGAGTACACTCATTAATTCCAAAGATAGGTGGTGGGTGAAGGAGAGGGAAAATCAAATGTTATAGCCACTAATCCCTTACCGTTTGTGCTCTATATCGGAGATCCCAATTAAGTGGTACATTACTAACTTGTCAAGAATGAAGGCAATGCCTAATTTTATTTAAAATGGAACTTATTCCTACCTGCTTTCAGTGTTCAGAGGTGGTAGCTGTGGAGACTATATGTCCAATTGTGTAGTGCTCTATCGTAACCGGAGTGTAGGCTACTCATACATGCATGAACTAAGAAGACCACAGTGAGTGGACATGTTGCCTCTAGCCAATTTCTGGGGAATTTTTAGGTTTTTTTAATGAACTTCACTAATATGGCTGGTTTGGTATTGTATTAAGAACTCAGAAGTACTGGCAGGAGAAGCCTAAGAGTATGTGTATGCTGTGTTTTTAAAAACTCTCAGCAGCGAGACTAAAAGCCTGGGTCTACGGTCCTGGGCTTGTGCTATGGTGCTAAAAATAGCAGTGTAGACTTTACTGGAATGTGGGCTCTGAAGCTTAAGCAGGGGGTGGGCTTCAGAACCCGAGCTCCAGCCTGAGCCTCAACATCCATACTGCTGTTTTTAGTGCGAGCTCTGTGAGCCTGAGTCCATAGACCCGGGCTCTGAGACTCGGTACCGCAGATTTTAAAACGCAATGTAGACGTATCCTAAAAGGCATAACACTGGTAGATAGAAGTAGAAAGAAGGAATCTGAATCCTTCTGTAGGAGTATCTCAGGCTACTAATCCATTTTTTTTTTTTTTTGCCTGACAAACAGGTGGCAGAGGTAGAGAAAGTGGACTTAATGTGAATTACATTTCAGATAACTTTTTTAATTAGAAAATACTAAGGGTTCGATCCCACTCCCATGAAAGTCAGTGACAAAGCTCCTATCAGTGGATGAGATAATCAGTGGAAGAATAATCATGCCCCAGTCTTTATGTAGTAAGTTGTGTGGATATTAAAAATATTACTCCTTTTTATTTAATAGGGTGCAGTTGTAGGCCACCAATTATCACTTTCCTTGTTTAAGTGTCCTACGTGTTTTTATTGTGAATAAACTCTGTGCTGATATAAGCATGATTCTGTTTGTGCTATGCTTCCAAATATATTTTTCTTTGCTAACAAGCAATCTCACTTTCCATCTTTCAGCTTTTCTGGGAGAAGAGGCTACAAGGCCTAAGTGCATCTGATGTAAGTGAACAAATTATAAAATCCATGGAGCTACCTAAAGGTCTTCAAGGTACTGTATGCCTTTAGTAACTACGCTATGCCTAGTAAGCAGAATGTATAAAAAAAAGATCATGTTAGCTTTTCAGATATTCTTAAACTGTTACAGTATGTATCTCTGACTTTGATTTACTTTAGTAGCCCTCAGATCTTGACATGTGCTTGCTGGCAGAAATACCTGTCTCCTCAAAAGGGTTTTCTCTTTTATCAAGTTACTAACTTAATTAATATAAAGAACATTTGAGAGTTGTACTCTTTTCTTGGCACAAATGCAATTGATGTGAAATTCAATAAGTTATAGGTCACAGTTAGTAACTGTTTGTTCTACCACATTGGAGACATCTATAGGAATTTGAAAGAGTTGTGAAAGACTTCACTACTACTTGCCAGCATTGGCTTCGTTCCTTGTGGCACTGAAGTAAAGAGAATTGAGATACTTGTATAGATTAATGTTAAAAGCTACAAAGAGAAATTGTATTTCAAGACCAAAAATTACATTAATAAGTGTACTCGAAGACAAGATAATTGCTGAAGAAGGAACCCAGATCATTAAATTGCTTGACCTTCTTTGAGGAAACGTAGCCAATTTGTAAGTTAGCACTTTACAAATAGCAAATATAGTAGATATTTTGTTTTTTTTACTATATATTAAAATTGCATTAACAGGATTTCAAAGTCATTTGTTAAATTCATAGTCATTATTGCCATTAGATATGTGGTCTTAAAGTGTATGCTCATACATCTGGATGACATCTTATACATAGGAGAAAGTCTGCCATTTAAAGTCATACATACCTTGTGTACCTTATATAGCCATCTGGTTAAATAAATTAATTGTGCTGTAATTTATATTTTAGGAGTTGGCCCAGGCAACAATGATGAGACCCTCTTATCTGCTGTCGCCAGTGCTTTGCACACCAGTTCTGCACCAATCACAGGGCAACTCTCTGCTGCAGTGGAAAAGAACCCAGCAGTGTGGCTCAATACATCTCAGCCCCTTTGCAAAGCATTCATTGTTACGGATGAGGACATTAGGTAAGGGAGTTGAGACATGAAATTTTCAGTAAAATGTACATTTTTGTATACTGAGCTTGCTCTTCATATCTAATGAAAAAACAGAGCATATTCCAAAACATTAAACAGAATCATGTAGTTCCCCATTAGAACCTGTTAAGTGTATCTGTTAAACTACAGAATAAACTGGTTGTTTCCTAAATATATTTGTATTTAACAGAATCAAGAAAAACGCTCTTATGGCTAGAGTGCTAGCCCGAGCCTTGGCAGACCTGGGTTCAAATCCCTGCTCTGCCACAGACTTCCTCTGTGACCTTGGACAAGTCATTTTGTCACGCTGTGCCTCAGTTCCCTGTCTGTTAAGTGGGGATAATAGCACTTCCCTACCTGAAAACTGAGGCATTCAGATACCATGGAACTGGGGGCCCCAAATAAGTACCTTGGATAGATTTTCATCAATAAATTTGTTTGTAAAACATGAATACCCATTTTTCTATATGGTTTTTGAGCCACAGAGGATCTGAGCTCTATTTTAGCCACCATTTAACTTTTTGCACTATATAAACTAGGCAGGACTGCAAAAGCTGGAGTCTGGGTCCTTTTGCTGGCAAGCTCTTCACTTTGTAGCCTTGCACTCCAGTTTTTCTGATTGACAGAGCTGGGAATCAAATCCAAGAGTTTGGGCTCCCAGTTTTGTGCTCTAACCACTTTAAGCATTTCAACTTCTGGACTTCTGAACATTTCTTGCATCAGTTAAGATGTCTCCTGAATATGTTGAATAGGGTAGTATAAAACTGATTTTTTTTTTCCTTAGGAATGATTCATTAATGATTAATTATTCTATTCACTGTCATGCTTTTAATTTCCAAAACAGAGAACAAATATTACGTTCATATAATCTGCATGAGATGTCATTGCCTTTGTTCTGTAGCAGGGATTGGCAACCTTTGGCACGTGGCCAGTCAGGGAAATCCGCTGGCGGGCTGGGATGGTTTGTTTACCTGCAGTGTCCGTAGGTTCGGCCGATCACAGCTCCCACTGGCCACAGTTCACTGTACCAGGCCAAGGGGGGCTGTGGGAAGTGACTGAGGGATGTGCTGAGTGAGAGAGAGTAAATGACATGCTGAAGTCCTCCCAGGGAGCTGGTTTCAAAGCCAGCATGGGGAACTGGAGTTCCTGACTTTCAGTCCATGATACAGAGCTCTAGCCCAGGATGTTTTCGATTTTTTTTTTACCCTTTAAGGAACATCAACTTAAAAAATAAGACTTTTCTCTCTGAAAATATTTTACCTGTTATTGTTACAATTAGCACCTAAAATCATACTATAACAGTAAAACTGAAGGACTGGGAGATTTTTTTTCTGTTTACTTGTCACATTTAACAGCATTTTATTCATAGTAGGGCAGTTTTCCCTGTATTGTCAGTGTGTGCGGTGTGGTTTTTTTTAACTTAACAAAGGAGAAGATACACTTCTTAGAACAAAATTATAAAATCACAACAATTGGCCATGAGTATTCAGGGGCAGCGGCAAGTGTAGTAACTGAAATTACTTCTAACTCAGTGTCCCTTTTGACTGTTCACTACCAAGCACAGAACGCTTTCTTGCCCATTTGTGTAGGATTATTTTAACTAAACTTTATTACTGCCAGAAATGAAAAACAAACTTCACACAAAGACCATGTAAGAAACTAAAACAGTGTAAAAGGTAGCATCCTAATATAGCTTCTCTGTTATAACAAGGCAAAAAAAGGTGGTAATTCTAAAAACCACAAATTGCATAGAAAACTTAAGGGATGGAGAGAAAAAGCTTTGCTCACACCTGATCAGAGGCAAGTAATGGCTATGAATTTTGCAGACAGAGCATAACAGCTACCTCCACAGAGTAAAATTATTGCCAATTTGAGCCTTGGGTAACTCTTTATTAGGATAATTACCACCATTACAAATTTATTAGAGGCTATTTACCAGTTATTAGAGCCTACAGAAATTGTAAACACTTGTGTAGAGGTGGAATATCCATCCTTATTGTATGTTAGGATGAAGAATATACTGTTTTGTGTGTTTGGGGTGGGGTGAGGGTTGTAAATCAAAAACTGGTCTCAAATGAAAAGGCACTAATTTTGTGGGACATCTTTTGTGCTTCTGCTATAACAGCAGCTAACTGCTGTTTCTAGAGCTGTGTACGTTTTTGCTGACAGAACAGATACAGCAGTGCTGGTACATAAACAAGAAAGTAAATCAAATGGAGCTGTATTGACCTTTGCAGTGTGGAAAAAGTGAGGGGGGAAATCATAGAGGAAGTTCAAACAACACTGTAGTGTGGTCATGTACAGTTATTTGGGCCAACATTTGCCTAAAAGAACACTTTATTTTGTGTTCTTCTCTGTATCTATAGAATAAAGTGTATAAATGTAACAACATGCTAGGCCCATTGTATAAAAAGCTAGATAGTTGATTGTTTTGTTTTCTTGTACAATCTATTTAAAGTATGTTCAGAGTTTGAAACTGTTGATCTTGGATTGCTCTGTTATTTAGGCGTGACATGGTTTCTTGCTGTAACACAGGGGTTGGCAACCTTTCAGAAATGGTGTGCCAAGTCTTCATGTATTCAGTCTGATTTAAGGTTTTGCATGCCAGTACTACATTTTAACATTTTTTAGAAGGTCTCTTTCTATAAGTCTATAATATATAACTAAACTATTGATATATGTAAAGTAAATAAGGTTTTTAAAATGTTTGAGAAGCTTCATTTAAAATTAAATTAAAATGCAGAGCCCTCCTGACCGGTGACCAGGACCTGGGCAGTGTGAGTGCCACTGAAAATCAGCTTGCGTGCCGCCTTTGGCACATGTGCCATAGGTTGCCTATCCCTGCTGTAACATATTTGCTACAGTTAAAATTAGTATAACTTAATTGTAATTTGATTTTCGGAAGGTTTGGCTTCTTCATATTCCCCCAGCCATTCACATTCTTACAGTTTATGTTCTTCAGTGTAATACTTTCCTACCTCCTCTGCCCACCACATATATATATACAAGTAGCAGTGTTGTGTGGTTCTAGTTAAGAAAAATAGCCGCCAGAACATATGTTCAATGACCTATGTGTCCTGTCTTGCTCCACAAAAGCTCCTAGGGTGAAATTCTTGCTCCATTGAAGAATGGCAAAACTCCCTTTGACTTCAGTAGAGCCAGTATTTTGCCTCCAACCTGTACTCTATTTCTTTCTTTCTTCTTTTTTTAAAGAGGAATTCATTGAAACTGGGAAAGATATTTATTTAATAACAGGCAACCTCACATTTTATTTGATCCAAAGAGAGAAATGCAGCCATATTCGAAACTCAATCCAAAATCCTTAAATTAAAAACATAAAGTATCACTTACAAAAGCATTTCAAAGTAGTTATATAACATCTTTAGAATTCAGGACTAAACATTTTTCAGCTTGACTAGGAAACTTGCAGCAAGAATGTCAAGTAACTTAAAGTCAGGGTTTTTACTTTTTCTTCCTGGTGGAAGAGAGGTTTAATTATGAATAATTGCAAGCTGCTTATGTGTAATTAATATTTCATATAATCACCAGCAGAGGGCACTTTTGCATTGCTGTTCTGCTTTTCCATCTGTACAAAGTACTGATCTTTAAGAAAAAGCTAACTTACTTTGGTAAGTTAAGTTGGCAATTTCCATAAAAGTTTTAATAAATTGGTTTTGAATCCCTGTGTTGCTGCTGTGTTGCTCACCTGTAAGTGCTCGATGTGTATTAAGTCAGCAACTTTATTGTATAATGGATTAACTCAACTCTCATGGCTTTCAAACTATTTGATTAAATCAACAAGCTCTTTGCCATTCCTCGCGATTAAGTCAAGTTGAATCTGTAACTTTTCTGAATGGTTCAACAGAGGTTTCAGCTCCGTTAACACTTCTGTGTTTGGCGTAATTTTCATTTGCTCCTCCACAAAACGGAAGTAAAAAGTAATATACTGTGCATGGTGTTCAGTAGCAGCATACCAGCTTCCGCATCTTCACTTACCTGGGTTAGGGGGCAATTTTATAGGAAGATTTGAACCCACAGCCTGGACTGTGATTTGCACATTGCTCTTTAAAACACAGTTTTCTGCTCAGACAATGTTTAAACACCTTTTTGACTGTTGCCTATTAGCTTGTCAACATCTAGTAAACTGGGCCTCCAGATATCACTAGCATTACAGGTAAGATGAACTGAGTTAGGCATTAATCTCTGAAGCAGTTGATTATAGGATGCGTTATCAGAGAGAAATGCACTGATACCATTGAAATCCACCTCAAAGGTATTCAAGCACTTGCAATAGTTTATGCAATGATGTTGTAATTAACAGACTGTAGGTAAATTGGATCAGCGAGGACAGCTTTCAGTTCCAAGTCAGATGTGTCTTCAACATTTAGGCCTTGCAAAACAAATAAAATATGTAACACAACTGATCTTGGGTACCAGTTGATAGGTCAGTGGCCACGGACAAGCATCTAGGCTGCTTCACCATAGTCTCCTGCTTGTGACACTTTAGGTCACAGCTGAGTTGATGAAGGAATTGCTCCATCATTTGCTACATTCTGTCTGAAGAATTCCCATAGGTTTTGGTTGTCCAGTTTTTTAGGAGGGATATTTGTGCAAATAAACACCTCTGTTAATCAAATTAGGGAGTTACATGTTTGTGTGTTTTCAGTGGAATTTTGAAACAAGAAAATCCCAATTTTTTTTTCTTCCCAAGTAAAGCATTTGCTTCACTTTGGGTTTGTGCCTTTCTCTTTTGGCAAATGCCTGTCAAGACACTTTTTGGTAGTCATCTACAATAGGTACAGAAGAGCTGACCTGCATCAGTGTATAAAACTCTTGGTTGATACTGCTTCACATGATCGGTGCAGACACCTTTTTAGCCTTTTAGAGACATCCATTTTCTTGTGTTTCCCACCTAGATTGCATTTAGATCTATTCACAATACAACTATCTAGGAAGGAGTACGGCAGAAAGGGATCTAGGGGTTATAGTGGACCACAAGCTAAATATGAGTCAACAGTGTGATGCTGTTGCAAAAAAAGCAAACATGATTCTGGGATGCATTAACAGGTGTGTTGTGAGCAAGACACGAGAAGTCATTCTTCCGCTCTACTCTGCTCTGGTTAGGCCTCAGCTGGAGTATTGTGTCCAGTTCTGCGCGCCGCATTTTAAAAAAGATGTCGAGAAATTGGAAAGGGTCCAAAGAAGAGCAACAAGAATGATTAAAGGTCTTGAGAACATGACCTATGAAGGAAGGCTGAAAGAACTGGGTTTGTTTAGTTTGGAAAAGAGAAGACTGAGAGGGGACATGATAGCAGTTTTCAGGTATCTAAAAGGGTGTCATAAGGAGGAGGGAGAGAACTTGTTCACCTTAGCCTCTAAGGATAGAACCAGAAACAATGGGTTTAAACTGCAGCAAGGGAGGTCTAGGTTGGACATTAGGAAAAAGTTCCTAACTGTCAGGGTGGTTAAACACTGGAATAAATTGCCTAGGGAGGTTGTGGAATCTCCATCTCTGGAGATATTTAAGAGTAGGTTAGATAAATGTCTATCAGGGATGGTCTAGACAGTATTTGGTCCTGCCATGCGGGCAGGGGACTGGACTCGATGACCTCTCGAGGTCCCTTCCAGTCCTATAATCTATGAATCTATGAATCTATGCTACACATGCATACAGCACTCTATGGTGTACAGACTGTACAGTTTGCTACGGTGATTTTTTTTGTATGAAATTCATTGTATTATGTACATTTTCATCCCTAGAGAATATTGAAAAATCACGTTTTGGGGGTATTTTCATGATTTCCATGCACTCTGTGAAATCATGACTTACACCAGGTCTTACGTGTGAGTAATCAATTCTCCGGCCAGCCATGTCTATGGGTGCTACAGCAGCACAGTTACGGCCACTGTTGCACCCTAGTGTAGGCGCTACCAACAGCAGTGGAAGGGATTTTTCCATCACTGTAGGTAATCCACCTTTCCTAGTGGCAGGATTCTTCTGTCGACTAGCGGTATCTACTCCAGGGGATACGTAGGCATAGCTACGGCGCTCAGAGATGTGAATTTTTCACACGCTTGAGCGCCAGAGCTATGCTGACCTAATTTTAATGTGTAGACCAGGCCTGAGTCAAGATGCTAGAGAGAATTATGAAAATTAGGGTAAAAAGACAGTTTTGCCTCTGCTTTTACATCAGCTTTTCTACTGACCTCTGCTGCTTTGTTTTGTTCTCCTCTTGCTCCCCGTGGAAGAGAGGGGACGTACTTTGGGGAGTGCTAGGGATTGCATCTGTTCAGCTGAGCAGCTCCAGTGACATCCTCACAGGTCTCCTGCTTCCATGTTCGCTTGAGGCAGATTTCTTAGTATCTTTGCCGCCACCGCAAATGGAAACAAAGGCACTGGATCCTCTGTAGATCCATCTAGCCCACATTTCTCATGGTCCAGATTGGCTTCTACCTTTGACAAGCTCCATCGATTTTTAGGTATACATTTTTTGTGCAAATGCTTTCCTGCTGAAAAGATGATCTTGTCAAAACTGAAAGTTTTCACAGAAAAACGTCCGTTCTGATGCAAAATTACAGTTTTCTTGTGGGGAAACGTCAAAAAGAAATTTGTTGTTTCAGAGAAACACTTTGGAATTTAAATGAGAAATTTCTTTCATTTTGACTTAAAATGTCATTTTCAATTTGAAAAAACAAAGCAAAACAAAATGACATTTTGATTTTAGTGTCAGTTTGAAACTAACATTCTTGTTTTGAATCTGTTCAAAAGTTCCCATGGGAAAATGAAAAATTTTCACCTAAGAAATTTTAACTGGAAAATGTGGGGAGAAAGTATAGAAAAATAGTCTTCAGGGATCAGAACTGCTCAAGTGAGAACACTTCCTAAGCAAGGCTGTGGTTATAAGGCATAGAGTGCCATCATCAGAGGATCTGGAAAGGCACTGGACTCTGAATGATTCTGCTCTGATTTATAGCAGTGAAAATCTGAAGGAAATGGAACTACACCAATGTAAAATTAGTGTAAGAGAAACTAACTGGGCTGTATCTCCTGAATTTCCTGACCTATATTTTGGAGAGCTAGTTCATATTGCCTGCACTCTGCTTAAAAATAAATCACATTAATTAGTATTGTTACTGTACCCAACACTGCTAAAGTCCAACCTAATGTGATGTGCTGAACAGAAAGATATTGAATCAAGTTTTAACAAGACCTTCTTTCACCGACAGTGTGAACTTGACATAAAACATGAAATGAAGCTTATTGCATCTTAAACTTGTCTAACATTGTATCCATATGTAGGTTGTGGCTTAATAAAGTGCCTAGGTTAATGCAGAGTGAGATCTTCATGCCAGGGCCAGAGCAACATAAAGGATTTTAAAAGCCCCATATCTATCCAGGGAAAGAATCCCCTGGTTCAGGCACTGCAGAAGACAGACAAAAGACTGCCTTTTGAGTAACGCCTCAGGAACTGATGGTGGGGCGGAGTCCAGAAGGGGCATGCTAGGGGTGGGGCCACAGCACTGAAGTCCATAAGGCAGTATAGGGAGGTTTCTGTAATTTAGACCCCCAGGACTGTCTAATTTATGCTGGGGGCTCCTCCAGCCTTCAGGAGCAGCCCAGGATCAGGAGGGGGTAGACACTTCAGTGTCACCCTCCCCCTGGGCTAACAGCTCTATGCTGAGGCACTAAGAGATCTGTTTAAATTGGGTTTTGTAACATTCTCTTAAAATTTGCAAAACTCTACAAGGCACAAGACAGAATTTCATCCAATTTGTTTTAAAATATTTATGTCTAATAGATGTAAATTGTCTGTGTATTGGTGGCTTGTTTTCTTAAATGAAACTGAAATTAACACAGCTGTCTGTTTAGCAGCTTCCTCTGTAGCATCAAACTGCTTTTTGAACTAACGTTTTTATCTGAAGTCGGAATAGAACTTGAAATAGTTTTGATTAGAGACAATGTCCAGATAAAAGCTATACTTTTAAAATCTTGCCTGTTGTGCTAGCACTTCAGTTTATTCAGTTCTGATAATATAAAATTTAAAAAAGTCACTGTACTGTTTTGTTGCATTATACTCAGGTTGAATAATTAAACAAGACCAGTCAATTGTAAGTGTGTTTTTTCACTTTATCGTTTCCAGCTGTGGTGATTGGATTCATGACCTGTCAGGGGAATGTTTGAATATTAACCCACTTTCGTCTAAATTTAAAACTCCAGTAACTATCTGTTTAAATTGGGTTTTATACAGTCCTCTTAACACTTGCAAAACTTAGATTTGGGGTCTTCATTATGTTGATTCTCTTTTAACTTTTGCTCAGAACAAGTTAGATGGGTAATAAAATATATTGTATGGGGTTTAGTAAACTAGTGGCTATTTTAAAAATGTTTTCAGGTGTGGAGTGACATTTAGAACCTAGAGGAATTTTCCCATCAACTATAACTCTCTAAAGTAGAGTTCATATTTGTGGACTAAAAGTTTGAACTGTCATCTCAAAAAACATGATTTCTGTAGTGCTTTTAACATCTACTTTAGAAACAAATACTTGGAAGGTGCTTTACACTTGCTGTGGAAGAATTTATATATACACCTCTACCCCGACATAACGCTGTCCTCGGGAGCAAAAAAATCTTACCGCGTTATAGGTGAAACTGCGTTATATCGAACTTGCTTTGATCCGCTGGAGCGTACAGCCCTGCCCCCCCCCCCCCGATCCCTCCCGGAGCGCTGCTTTACCGCGTTATATCCGAATTGGTGTTGTATCGGGTCGTGTTATATCGCGGTAGAGGTGTACTGGTAAAACCTCAGAAAAAATAATGTAGTCTGGCAGAGCACTTATAGTTCTTTCCTCTGTTCCATATTGTGATAAAGTAGGTTGTGTATTATTGTGCCACAACTGATGAGCCCTGAGAACCTATGCAATTATGTTTTTGAGTGATGGGTCTGTGAGAGCTAAATTGGTGGCTGAATATTTACAGTACACACAAAGAAATCCAAAAAATCCTTTTACCTGGTGCTGTGAAAGTCAGTTGTGTAGTAGGAATCATTACTTCAGCTTTAAAATGTTTCTGTTCAGACTAAATACCCTAGCAAAACCTTTTCTTCTGAGTGAAGGTTAGGCAAATGTTTTAGTCCTATGTTAATATACACACAGGATTGCTATTGCTTCAAATGTTTGTCACTCTGTTTTTGAAACAGAAAGCAAGAAGAACGGGTGCAACAGGTGCGTAAAAAACTGGAGGAGGCACTTATGGCAGACATCTTGTCGCGGGCTGCTGATACAACAAAAGATATGGATGTGGAATTGGACAGTGGAGATGATGCATAAGAAAATGATCAGGTAAAGCCAGAACTCCAGGTGGTTTTTCTATGAGATAGGAAAACTTCGTAGTTATTAGCAGTGTTGATCTTAACAGCCGTTCATCTTAACACTGTCACCGAGTCACCCAGTGGGCACTTACATCTCACTCAAAAGTTGAGCCCTGTTTCATCCCATACAAGTATGAAGGAACATACATTGTGGCTGACAAAATACTAAATTGCTACCTCTACCTGCATGCTAAAACACAGAATATCAGAAATATGCTGTCTAGGCTACCAGTGCAACAGAAGTGGAAAATGTGACTCTTTGGCACAGTCCTGAAAACCCTTACTCATGCAAATAGTCTGTTTGAATAGAAAGTGGGTATTGATGCAAAACAGTGGTCAAATTCTGCAACATTAACATGTAAGGCTTCAACTTATTTTTGAACATTCTACAAAAATTAATGTTTTCTCCATCTTTTTTGGTGAAAATTGCTTGAGTTCATAATTTCCTCCTCCTTGGATTTCATTTGTCCCTAACCATTATCTGACGTACAGAATTTGCAGAATTACAAGGGGCTTACATTTCATCCAGTTCTATTTTTTTTCTTTTATAAAAATGTATTTGGTGTTTTTTTCTAAAATAACTTCCCATGCCACAGGACAAGAGGGTTCTAATTCTAGGTCTAGAAGGGGCCTTGTGAGGTCTTCGAGACCATCCCACTGTGCTGAAGCAGGACCAAGGATATCTAAACCCTCCGTGACAGGTGTTTGTCTAACCTGTTCTTAAAAATCTCAGATGACAGGGATTCCATAACCTCTCCTGGTAACCTATTCCAGATCTTAAATATCCTCATAGTTAGGTTAGATATTAGGGAAAATTTTCTAAATCTCCCTTGCTGCAGATTAAGCCAATTTCTTCTAGTCCTACATTCAGTAGACATGGAGAATAATTGATCACTGTCTGTTTTATAACCGCTTATACATGTTTGAAGGCTGTTATCAGGTCCCCCTAGAGGAAACAAGACCTACAAGAAAAAGTAAACCAGTGATATGACCAACTAAGCAGGCATAGGTATGAAATTGAACATAATTAAGACTGATATCATGTGGGTCAATAGAGACTGTACAGGGAAGGTGGATGTAAATATTAATGGAGGACAATTAAACCAGACTGACCAGTTAAAATATCATGGTGACTGGTTTATGGAAGACAGCAAGCTTGAACGTTGAGATACAGTCCAGACAGGGCAGTGCTGGAAGAGTGTGGAATAACATCTCAGGTGTTATTTATGACAAGCATATGCCACTGAAACGGAAGGCCTAACAATATAGAACAATGATTTGCCCCACAATGCACTGTGATACAGAACCACGGCAGTAAAGAGATGGCAGGTTCAATGCCTGCAGGTATTTTGAGATGAGATGTCTCTATGCTATAAAAAGAGTTCTACAAAGAGACAGATTTCAAAATGAAAGCCTTAGGAGGGAAATCAGAGTCTGTTACATAGCTGACAAAATCCAGCAAGCACAACTTTGCTGGTTCAGACACATATAGAGGATGAAAGAAGAGGATCTGGTAAGTGGCAGGAGAGGGTGGTAGGAAAGAGACCATGAGGAAAGCCAAGGAAGCAATGGATGGATTGCATCAAAGATGATGGTAAGCAGGTAGACCTTAATGCTGCCTTGGACAAGTGAAGATGGCAGATGCTTGTATGAGGACCTAACCCCACATGATGGGATAAAGGGAAGAAGAAGAAATCAGGTCCCCCCTCAGTAAACTTTTCTCAAGACTAAATGTGCCCAGTTTTTTTCAGTCATTCCTCATAGGTAGGACCCTACCAAATTCACGGCCATGAAAAACGCGTCACAGTCCTTGAAATCTGGTCTCCCCCTGTGAAATCTGGTCTTTTGTGTGCTTTTACCCTATACTATACAGATTTCACGGGGAAGACCAACATTTCTCAAACTGGGGGTCCTGACCCAAAAGGGAGTTGCTGGGGGGGGGGGGGGAGGTTGTCGCATGGTTATTTTAGAGGGTTTGTGGTATTGCCACCCATACTTCTGCATTGCCTTCAGAGCTGGGCAGCCAGAGAGCAGTGGCTGTTGGCCAGAATCCCAGCTCTGAAGGAAGCGCCCCACCAGCAGCAGTTCAAAAGGATACCACATCATGCCACCCTTACTTCTGGGCGGCTGGTGAGTGGCGGCTGCTGACTGAGGGCCCAGCTCTGCCGGCAGCAGCGCAGAAGTAAGGGTGGCAATAACATACCATGCCATCCTTACTTCTGCGCTGCTGGTGGCGGTGGCTCTGCCTTCAGGGCTGGGATCCAGCCAGCAGTCGACACCATGAAATTTTTGTTCAATCTAAATGAATTACTATGATCCTACTTTTCCTCCTTTGCTTAGTTCTACTCACATCACCTCTTCTAACAAATTTTATAAATATTTTTGTAAGCACTCAGATACTTCTCTGTTGCCTTCTCTTCTTTTCTCCTGCATTCATTGGAGGCTGTGTAGTTGGGGGCAGCTCAAGGGCTGTGCGCCTTTTCAGGAGCCTTCAGAAGTGTAGCAAGCAGGCAGGATTTAGACCCTCTCTTTTCAGAGCTATCTTGAGAATTAGCTTTTCCATATCCAGTCTAATAGAAATGACACACTATCCCCACAAAACATGTGGCCTAAAAAAAATCTGCAGCTAAACACCTGCGGCTGGCCTGTGTCTTCTGATTTGGGCCTTTTAATTGTGGTGTAGACGTTTGGGCTCAGGCTTGGGGGTCCCAAGGGTCGCAGAACCTGGAGTGCAGCCCAAGCCCGAACATGTACACCTGAGGTAAACAGCCCTGTAGCCCAAGCCATGAAATCCTAAGTCAGCCAACACGAGGCAGCCACAGGTGTTTAACTGCAATGTAGACAAACCCACAGTGACTCTCTATTTCCCTCCACCCCACTGCTCTCAGCTTGGCAGTTAAGTTCAGTTAGAGCAATCCCACTAGGCTGTACACTGTATCTGCAGTGTACACATGCAACCCTCTATGGAAGGAAAGTTATACCTGCTCTACTTAAGAATGGAAACTTTGTTTCTGCTGTTAACTTCTTTCCTCAAAATGGTCTCATCCATCCTAAACGTTCTTCTCTAGAGCATATACCAAAATAGTTTCCTTCACTTTCCCAAAGGAGAAGCACTCCCATTTCTCTCGTCCAAAATAGCTTGAATTTATTGCTTTACATGCAAGGTTGTTACTAAGTTGATCTGTACAAGTATTTGCTAAACCCTTTTAGAAATAATTATCCAGAAGGATGACAACGAATTCCCATGTTCCTATTGAGCTAAAATTCTGAAAGTTGGTACTCATTCACTATGGGATCTTGAGTACAGGAAACAATCCAAACTTTGAGACGTGAGCTTTCCTTAAAAAGTAAGCAGAAGAATAACTTACAAGAATGTAGTCTTGTGTGAGATGGTCACATTGGCTCTGAGCCCTCCAATTTGGAGAAATTTAAAATCAGTCAATTTCATTTCATGGAGTTTAGTCAAAAAAGTTGTTGAGGCATATTAATACACTTGCTGATGTAGACACTGACAGTCATGCCCACCCAAAGGAGAGACTGCTGTCAAGTAGTTCAACATGTAGCTTAGGAAGTGATCATATTTATGTAAAACTAAAAATCCAAAGTGAACTAGATGGGGTGTGGCATATAGACACTGAGCCACTTCAATGATCTAGTAAACCATTTGAGGACTAGTGGATGGAATTGTTCTGGGAGAGGAAATCATTAACGTTAGAACCATGCTCACATTTGCACGGTAGATCTTGATGTCAACATTCTGCTCTCCTTCATTCACAGTTCTCCTACTCATCAGTGGAGTGTGTGTGCATGTTGCCCTAAGCTTGCACAAAGGCAGACAATTATGTAAAAATGTTATAAAATTGTAGGTTTTAACAGTACCTATTATTTACTTATAATATTTTGAGCAGCTAGCACAATGTTGGTGCTACATAAATATGAATTTGATTTGGATTGTGTGAGGGGACATTATCTGGTTGGTCTGTATAATAGACTAGTGGCTGTCCTGCTGCTCTCCAGTGCATTGAAATCTTCCTAACTAGCTCAGGGTACAAATATTTGCCATTGAATTTGCAGTCCCTGTCAGTTGTCGCTGTTAATAAGTTTCCATATAGTGAGACCTTAATTATGTATATTCTAGAGGGTCGACAAATGTGAGAACTTTAGCATTCTTTATATATGCAAAACTTCAAAGTTATAGAGTTAAGAAACAAATAGGTTAGTAGTATGAAATGTCTATTGTCTAACAAATAATTATTTTGAAATGGATATTAATGAGGTTATAACATAGACCTATTGTGTTTTATAGTGATGATCCTTATTTTCATTAGTTAATTCTGCAGAAATTTGTCTTATTTAAACTTAATAATAGACCTTTTTGTAGTTTCATCAAAAATGGATATGTTTTGTATATACATAGCCGGCATGCTATCTTTCTATTCTGTTTTCTTCAAACAGCCATTTTAACTGCAGACTTAAGTAGGATTTTTGAATAAGTGATCAGTTTGTGTATATGGTTGGTTGCTTAAAAACTTTAAACTGGAAGAAAAAGTGCTATTGAGATTAACTTTTATATATTATGTAATATATATAAAAATGGAAGCTATTTATTAAAAAAAAGAAAAATTAGGTTAAGGAGCAATTCACTAAATGCCATAGAAATGCAGGTCACATTTAAGAGTATATTCATAAATAGTTTATAGAGGGTTCAATGTTATAAACATGTTATATATGTGAGTAAAGTTAGATGGTTATAAGTGCATCAGTTTAAGGTGGTTATAAGTAACTTATTGACCTATTGGACTGTAACAGTTGATTAACCATTTATTAAAACATCAATTATTTATTAGCCTTTTGTCAAGTATTTATAAGTGGGCCCTTAATGTGAAATGTGACTGAAACATAGCAATATGTTTCAACAAAGTTGTTCTGATTTAAATTACGATCAACCAATCATTTCTCCAAAGAAATAGTTTTACTTTTGATTTATTTATCCCTCTCTCTAACTTACAGGTACTTTAACTGACTTGTCCCAGGAGGAATTTCCGAAAAAAAAACAAAGGCACTTTCTCCTTCGGTCTTTCATTGTAAGAAGAAATGGACCCATGCACATTTATATAGCTTTCTAATAGCATTAAAACCAATGCCTTTTTAGACTCCTATTTTTGATGTATATATCTTATTTGAAAAACAAACTTTATTTTGTGTCCTACGACTTAAAATAGTCTTTTTTAAAATATCAAACTGTACCCTTAAACTAAAGCTGAGCTTTTGACGCTAGGTTGCAAACCTACTGGAATTATAATGCCTGTACTTAATATTTGTTTTTCCTGTGGTTTATAATAATGATGGATCAGGAGAACAAGGATGGATCAGGAGAATTAAAGATTATTGTGACTCAATGTATATAAACAGATTTTTATACTGCTGTTGAGTGAAAACACCTGTACATTCTTCCATTCTTTACATCACTGTAAAGATAAATAAATGATTATATTCAGAGCGACTGGAAATTGTTCTGTTATGGGGTAGAGCAAGCAATGAACTTGTGTCCCTGCTCCCAGTTCCAGTGCCTATTTGCCTCCTTGTTCTCTCAGCTGAGACTGGTAGGCTGTGGAAAGGCATATATGTCCAAATGTGCTTTTGTTGCCCAAAGCAGGGCCTGTGGGAAATTTGTCTGAACTTAGCAGCAGCTGCTGGATTTTCACCTGAAAGGAAATATAGCTAAAGTACAACAGACTAAATTTCTTCTGAGAAAGGACAGAAAAAACAAGTAGCCAACATGGCTTCACAGGGTCCTGCTTTGCAAGGACAGAGGTTAAATATAAACTAACTGTAACGGAAAAGGGTGAGCAGCAACAGCGTCCTCGGTGCAATACAAAATACAGCAGGTGTCACAGTGCCTGACTTATAAGGAGTCTGGTGGCACCTTAAAGACTAACAGATTTATTTGGGCATAAGCTTTCGTGGGTAAAAACCTCACTTCTTCAGATGCATAGAGTGAAAGTTACAGATGCAGGCATTATATACTGACACATGGAGAGAAGGGAGTTAAATTTGCAAATGAATTTTAGTTCTGCTGTTTCTCTTCAAACAGATTTCCAAGAGAAACAGCAGAACTAAAATTCATTTGCAAATTTAACACCATTAATCTGGGCTTGAATAGGGACTGGGAGTGGCTGGCTCATTACAGAAGCAGCTTTTCCTCTCCTGGAATTGACACCTCCTCATCTATTATTGGGAGTGGACTACATCCACCCTGATTGAATTGGCCCGGTCAACACTGGTTAGCCACTTGTGAAGTACTCCCTTCTCTTCATGTGTCATTATATAATGCCTGCATCTGTAACTTTCACTCTGCATCTGAAGAAGTGAGGTTTTTACCCACGAAAGCTTATGCCCAAATAAATCTGTTAGTCTTTAAGGTCCACCAGACTTCTTGTTGTTTTTGTAGATACAGACTAACATGGCTACCCCCTGATACTTGCCTGATTTATGACATTTACAATCTAAGTAGACAAATTGCAATGACTTCTAATGATCAATGTAACAGCATTTCTTACTTAAGTGGATTAACTTTGGGAACTTTGTCTTAGTTCTGATTAATCAATCCAAGGGAATGGGTCGTTTCCCTCCCCCCCTCCTCCCTTGACTAGGGTACTAAGCTGCCCAAAGAAAGCCAGAACTGTTTGAAGGTCAAAATGAATCAATTGCCTCCTCACTTCCCTGGCTTCTTTATAGCTGTCTGCTGGCAACTGCTACATACCTGTTGTCCAAGCTGGAAGAGTTCTTCTACTTAGTGTCTCTTTATGCTTAAGATAATGCACATGGGGTCAGCAGTGTTTTACATGAGCAATCCCACTAAGTTTCTGGGGGCCTGGTGGAGACCAGTGCTCAGCGGCCCTGTTCCTGGCTTTATTTCCTCCTGCATTGCAGAGCCTTTTCCCTGTTCAACTTTAGAAAGAACCTCCTGGGGTCAGAAGACACGGAGAAAAGTGTCATGGATACAGCAGCTTCCTTTAATCTCTTTCCTCCCACCCAAACTGTCCTATTTGCTCAGAAGGATGATTGGGACAAGAGATTTGGGGCCTACTTCTAACCTACACGCCTCTGAGATCAGAACCAGGCCCTAGTCAGAACCTCATCAGTCTGAGCGCTGTTAAATCTGATTACTAAGGCCTTGGCTACACTTGGGAATTCACAGCGCTGCCGTGGCAGCGCTGTGAAGCGCGAGTGTAGTCGCACCGCCAGCGCTGTGAGAGCTCTCTCGCAGCGCTGTATGTACTCCACCTCTCTGAGGGGAGTAGCTTGCAGCACTGCAGGTGCTGATTACACTGGCGCTTTACAGCGCTGCACTCGCTGTGCTCAGGGGGAGGGGACGTTTGCACACCCCTGAGCGCAGCAAGTTGCAGCGCTGTACAGCGCCAGGGTAGTCAAGGCCTAAGATTTCTTCGCAAGAGGTGAAAATATGCTGTTCTACACAGAAATTTTTTATGTAAGATATAAGACTTGATCTGCTAGTTTTAGGAGTTGATCTTAAATTCCACCATTTCTAATGCAGTTTTTCTGGTTTCTAGATAACTTTTATTGAGCAAGAAGCTCATAAAAATCCTGCAGGAATCCAATCCAGGCTTAGTTCTGTGCTGCTGTGCAATGTGTTCTCATTATAGAGACTAAAATATAAAGTCATGATAAGCACTCATGTGAACAGTGAAAGTCAATGAAATAAAACCAGCACAGGGATGACTTTAAGGAAACTATCCCAACTAAATGTCTTTAATGTAAGACCTAAATGCAGATGCAGCTCATTCAGAAGGAAGGTTATTCTTAATAGTAATTGTTTAACTAATGGTTTATGGCTTGTTTATGCTACTGCTAACACTTATTGAATGCTTCCAGTGGCTGATGCCTTGCATTCCAGACCTTTTTACTTAAACCTGGGAGGTGGAGGATTTTCTTCTCCAACTTATGACAGATACTGTAATGTTAGTTAAACTGACAGGGAAAGGATTGTAGGATGCAGTCAGGGCTTTTCCCAAATGCCAATAATAGTATGCATTAAAGTTTATGCTATGGTTCATTTGACTTGTGAGAGGGGCCCACTGCCATTTGTTTTCTTCATTCTAGCATTTTCAAATCAGCAGTGCCACGTTGTCACTAGAGGTGGTCAGAAAACTGGGGTGTTAAACTTCGGTCAAAATGGAAAACTTTTCAGCAGCTGAAAACTAGCCAGTGTTTGGGCAGTGGTGGTGGTTTTAAAAAAAAAATTGAGGTAAACAGACATTTTCCATGAAAACTGATTTTTTGATTAAATGAAAAATTTCTAACAAAAGAGTTTTGACTGAAAACTGTCATCCAGCTTAGTGGCCTACGGATCAGCTTTATGGCACTTTCCAGGTAAGGCTCTCAAAGCACTTCACAAAAGGTTATCTTCCCCAGGGAGAAACTGAAGCATAGTGAAAGGTAAAGTGACTTGTCTAAGGCCATACAGTAAGTTGGTGAAAGAATTTGGAACAGAATGCAGTTCCCCTGCTCCTAGCTTAACAAGTGGAGCTGCTGCATCTCTCCTGGACAACTCAGTCCTCTTCCTCTAGTGGAAAATTGTGACCGTGGTGCTTGGAGGGGCCACACTGAGAATGCTCAATCAGGGCAACTGCAAAGTCTAGGGCAAAGAATTCCCCAAACTGGGGATGACAGGATCCCCAGGGTGCAACCTGGGTTGTGGGATCACTGAGCCCTTCAAACCCCCCAACCTGGGCTGCCTCTCACACTATGATGCTGTTGGCAAGCTACAAACCTCTGCAGGTATTGCACTTACACAGACATCCACAGGTGGGGATGCACCCAACTGACTTATATGAATGCTCTCCCAGCCACTCATGAACCAACAATTGGGAGGCTCCAGCCAATTCCGCACAGCTCCCCAGCCTTGCTCCCCCGAACTGTACCGTCTTGCACTGGTCAGTAGCCTGACGAGTGTTAGTTCACTATCCAATCTGCCTCTCCTTGATGTGGAGAGGACACACACTAGCCTGTGTAAATTGAGCTCAGATTTCCCAAGCACTTCAAACAAAACACACTGTTTTAGGTAAACAATAAAACATATATTAACTACAGAAAGGTAGATTTTAAGTGATTATAAGTAGCAATTGCAGAGCTCAAAGTTGGTTACCTATGAAATAAAAATATATTTGCAGTCTGAGTTCTATAAACGAAACAGGTTTTGAATCAAGCAATGTCTCACCCTAAAAGATGGTACAAACAGGTCACAGATCTTAAATACACTGTCTGGAACTGCCTTCTAGCTCGGGACCACCGTCCCCTGTTCAAAGTCTTTGTCCTCAAGACATATTTCCAGGTGTTAAGTTGTGGGGGGAGTCAGGCCAAGTCATAATGTCTCTTCTCCTCTTTTATAGTTTCTTTCAGCTTGCTGGAAAGATCTTTTGCAGTGCCATGGGTCAAGCAGTCTCCATTGTATACATGCTCTCTCTGAGAAGTCTCCACTGTATACAGTTCATGGGATAGTGGATTTTTTTCTTGATGGGTGTTGATGAGCCATTAACGTTGTCTGGCTACTCCATTGTTGTACCTAAAAGGCTGGTTGTTGGTGTTCCCAACCGCCCAACATATTTCAGTAACACACACATAGCAAAACTTAATACATTCACATACAATGATAGCCAACCTCAACCAAGCTTCACAATCATCAGTGTTGTGTACAGTATTAAATTGTTTGTTTAAAACTTATACTGTGTGTGTGTGTGTATATATATATATATATATATATATAGTCTATGGTGAAAAAAATTTCCCTGGAACCTAACCCCCCACCCCCCCATTTTACATTAATTCTTATGGGGAAATTCGCTTAACATTGTTTTGCTTAAAGTAGCATTTTTCAGGAACATAACTACAGCATTAAGCGAGGAGTTACTGTATAGACATATCCTTACAGGAGTATCTTGTTTTCTCCCAGTACTCAGTGACAAAGTTTGGCATTAACGCTTGTTGCTTGTCTTGGATGTTTATAACAGAAGAGTGGTGTGTGGCACAGAAGAGCACAAGCTGTATCTTCAGCATGCTACATTGTTACATAAATCACCTTCTTTTATGAAGTACTTTGCTGGTGTTCAAGCTTCTTGTAGAAGTTACAGTACTTCTTTTGTGAGACAATAGCGCTTCCATGATTTGCTCACTCGCCACAAATTGTGTGATAAGATAATTTGAGCAATAATTGCTTCCCCTCACAGCCCCCAAGAGAGAAATAGCTCAAGAATAAACAACAAGGCCCCAGACTGAGTTGCTGATTCACAAACAGTTTACCATTTAGCAAGAAAAGGTAATGATTTGAAATATTCCATCAATGATACTTCTAATTACAGCAGCTTGTGTAATTGTAGAAATTAGAGCTGGAAAGATCTCTTAGGTCATCTTGTCCCACTGCCAATATAAGCTTGTTTCCTGCTATATTCTTCCTATCATCTATCCAGGTACTTACATGACCTTCATAATGTTTCTTGCAGTAGTGAAGATTAAATTGGAATTTCCATGTAATTCCTCTCATTACCCCTTTTAGTTTTATTGGATTGGTCATAACTTTGTCAAATGCTTTTTGGACCAGAACTTTCTATAGATGGTCTCAGCCTAAAAGGGATTTTTTAAAGTCTGAACAGAATTGACTTAAGTCATTTCTGGGGTAGTTAATTAAAAACCCATGAATGTGCTTTTGGTACAAGCAATTGTGTAACAAAATGTGCCATCACAAATTGACTCAATGACTGTTAAAGGAGTCAACCAATCCTTAATTAAAGAACTTGAAATCCACAGCCTGCAATGATCTCCATCCACCATAACCCCTCTGACAGAAGGCTGTGCAAATAAATAGGCCTTGCAGAGTACTTTTAAGGTTAGACTTAGAGCTAAGGGGAAATTTCAAAAAAAATATGGGGTGGATTGTTTTTTGTTTTTAATTTCCCTAAAATATCTTTTGGATTTTAAAAACTGTTTTGGTTGCAATTTTTTAGTTTTATCAAAAACTTTTAATTTTTCATTTTCTTCACGAAAAACTAGCAAATTCAGCCCAAAATGAAAAATGTCAGTGCCAACTGGTAGCACTGAAAATCATGATTTTTCATTTTGGCTGAAAGGCCATTTTTCATTTAAAAAAAAACTTAGAAACTTTTTTCAATCAGTTCTGGTCACACTGTCAGCTCATCGAGGGGGAGTGAGTTTAATTCTGGAGGTGTTCAACACCTCACCTGGGGCTGCCTGGAATGCTAAACTGCACTATACTGGTCAGCCACTATGTGACACTGTGTATAAATATCCTTATTTAAACTAACAGCCAGGCCTGGCAGAGCATTAAAGGTTTTATGTGGCGTTTCCAACCCTCCAAGATTGCCCTGGAGTCCCCAAGAATTAAAAAAAAAATCTTTCATTAGAGATTGTCATGTGATGAAATCTCCAGGAATATGTACAACCAAAATTGGCAACCCTAATTTTATGATGAACTACATCTGTTGTGTATAAACAAGCTCTGCAGCCAACCCATATCTGGTACAGAAACATGACAGACCACAATTAGTTTTCCTGTTGAATATTTAAGTGCTATTACTGCTGAGTTTGGAAGTCCTCAGAGAGAAATCTTAGGATAGGCCTACATGCCAAAAAAAAAAAAGTGCTCTCTTCCATCAAGTTACCTCAAGAAGTATATCACCGTAGGACTGGTAAGGCAGCTTTAGAATCATGTTAGGCTAAAAAAGCACCTCTCTTACATGTAGACAGGGCTTTGGTGACTATTACTGGAGTTGCATAACCCTTTTAAGATGTTAAATAGTAGGGCTATGCTAAACTGATTCCATGAAAAATCCCATAACCTTACTTTGATGTGACTCCCACCTATCAGGAGAGTAAGTCTCTCTCCTTTCCATAAATGCTCGTGGAAAGAGAGATGAAGGAGGTACATCTACACTGTAGCTGGAGATGTTATGTCCAGCTTGGGTAGACAGATGGAGATTAGCTTTGATCAAGTTAGCGCACTAAAAATAGCAATATAGCCAGGGCAGCATGGGCTAGCTGCCGAGTACTGTCCCATCTGAGACCCTAGGCTAGTTCTCAGGCAGCTCGCCCATGTCACTGCCCACACCACCTTGGCCACGCAGCTATTTTAGTGTGCTAGTTTGATCAAAGCTAGGGCATATGCATCTATTCCACCTAAGATGGAAATTGCACCTCCGTTGCAGCATAGACGTACCCTTAAAGGACCTAGACCTTTGTTGGCCCTTTGCACATGAGGGATTTTACCCCTGTACAGAGGATTATAATTCCCACTGTTGTCAATCCAGCCCTTTTTCTTTAGCACTGATTATACCTAAATTGCTACCAGAGGTACTCATTTCATAGAGAAATGACTTACTTATATTGCACACATTGTTTGGTATTGAACATTTTGGTAATATGATTTTGTAAAGTATAAGTGATGTTAACTCATCTCTAATTCCTTCTAAAGGTAGAATTGGTGTTTCATCTTAATCCATCGCTTTGCCACTTCCTCCAGTCTCTTTTCCAATCCCGATGAAGGATTGCTACATAAAGTGGACCTTAAAAAGACCCTTTATGAAATCCAGAGACTTAATGTGCTGCGAATATTTTGTGAGGTTCTTCAACAAAGCGGGATCAAAATGGTTGTGTGCATGTTCTGCCCATAGCTCTTCCTTAATCAAATGATTCTAGGAGGTGAAATTGTAGCTTATTCAATGTGAGCTGTGAGGTGACAGCATCTAACCTGACATGGCCCCCACATCTCAGAATTTGCAGAGCAATTGCTTGGAGATTGCTTACATTGCCTGCACCAAGCAGAACTGTCTTAACATTCAGCCTCCCAGGAAACTGGAGCATGGTCTAAGTCAGGCACTCAAGACCATCTCTGTATTTGTCAAATGAAATATTTATAGTGTGCTTTGTAAACAGAGGGTGTGACAAGCTGTGAAATATCTGTACTCTTTTTTATTAATGAACCGCATGCGTGTGTGTGTGTTTTAAATGATGGGTTCCTTGCTATGGAGTTAGATCTAAAGGGATTATTAAAACAGCCATGCAGGAAAGGTTAAAAAAATGAGCTACTTATGACACATCCCAACAAACACAATTGCCAGATTTATATCTGTGAAGATGCAACTCAGCCCAATCCAGGTGACAGAGCAGTTTTGCCAAGGCGGAGAAGAAAGAGGTGAAAGGGAACTCTAACTGACCAGAGGACCCCCGGGCCTAGAAAAGGACGGGGCTTGAACCTAGTGTCTAGAGGCTGCCCAAGGAAGTGGGAGCTGACAGGCTGGCAAGCAGTCACACAGAGAGCATGCTGTGAGCAGGACAGTCTGCTTCTCCCAGCTGGGCCGAGGGCAATCTACAAAAGCTGTCAAGGAAAGATTAAGGTGTAAGTAAGACCCAAGTATTTTGTCATTCCCTCCTCCCCCGCCCTTTCCCCTATGTGCTTTTATGCTTGAGAGAGTACATGAAGGATGCCTTGTTTAAAAAAAATGATTTTTGAATCACTTTACCCACCTCACTGGTCATAGGTCCCCATGAAGGGAAAGGGCTTACAGGTGTCCAGCTGAATTGGGCCTGCCATATTAACTTGGTTGGGAAATGGTGGGGGCTGATGGCAGGGACTTAGGCCTAGCGTGGCTGAACTGCCAAGTCTGCTCAGAGTGAGGTGCAGGAAGGCAGGCCTGTGGCTGAAGGGGTGCAACTCAAGAGGATCCAGAGTGCAGTTGGCCCTTTTACCATCACAAAGTGTCAATATTTTGGTGCCAATATACATATGTGGGTGTATGGGTCTCTGTGCGTACCCTGCTTATAGAAAAGGAGACTCTCATGATTTCATTTGGCACATTCAAAAAAACCCAAAGATGACCGTGAGGGCTTATGGCAGGAGCGGTCCCTGAAGTGCAACCAGAACAAAATCAGATACTGCATATAAATAGAAAGATGGTTCTGCCTTTGTGATCTCAGGAAAGAAGGATTACATTTCTCAGAGAGTAGACTCCTCCATAAACACAACTCTCCTATCTCTCACTCTGTCTGAGTTGGTTGGTGATTAGGTTAAAAAGCCAACTTGAGAAAAGCTCAGATGCAGAACTTATCACTGCCATCCAGAGAAAAGTGCATTAAAAAGTTTAGGTAATGGGAAGGTCATCTGAAGTCATCTTTGACCTTGAATGTGTGTGGATTAACTACTGAGAACCCTACAAACTATATTTTATTTTACCACTCATGTTCTAACTGTAGTTTTATTTTTTCCGTATAAAGACATCAGAGCTGCAATTTAAGGAGAGATGCTCCTTGTTTTGGCAGATGAATAAGCACTGTTTTTGCACCATCTATTTCTTTGTAAAATTCAGGTTGAAAAATAGGGTGAAATAATGTAGGAGAGTCTTTTTTCTAGAACTAAAACACTTAGTGTGAAATGCTAGTATAATACCGACAGACCCTGGTCGTCGTCGGGCAGGATCGAACCTGGGATCCCTGGAGATTAGTGCATGAGCCTCTACAGCATAGCTAAAAGCCATGTTGCTATTAGCTAAGGCTGTAGAGCAGACTCATTTTATCTCTCTCTCTAAGTGGTCTCGGTGCCACTGGATGGGACAGAACACCACACCCAGCAGGTGTGTGGGTTACACTAGCTCCATTGTTGTCAATGGGAGTTTTTGCCATTGACCTTGGTGAGGCTAGTATTTCATCTTTAATTTGTATTCCTAGAATTTTCCCCCATGTTCTACGTAAAAGTTGATAACTGCTCCAAGAAGTTTAAAAAGAAATTTCTAACTTCAATGAGCTGGCATTGGTTGCATCTTTAATGCTTTTTTTTTTTTTTTGAGTGTTGCTGCATTCAGACTCTAGGCAAACTTTTAAATAATAATGGACCAAATTCACCACTGACAGCTCCATTGACATGTAATTCCTGAAATCAATGGAGTTGCATCCATTTATGCCAGTGGTGAATTTGGCTCAATCATTACATTCAACATAAGGCTCTTGCAACAGCTAATGAGGGTTGTGGCATTGGATATTCAGTGCTGGGGAAGGCCTTTATCTGCCAGCTGGCTGATTGCCAGCATTGCTACTGGTCTTCTAGCTGGTTATCAGTAAACAGCCCAGGTAAGGTGGTATCCAGCCACCTGGAAAATTTTGGCCCATGTTATTCTCCCTAGGCCTGCACATGGAGGGAATATCTCTGTGTGGATCTCCTCATTTCTGCACACAAGGGGAAGAGGGAAGGAAACCAGCAGTTTCCAGGGCATCGGTCTCACATCTTCCCCACAGTTCCATTGCTTTCAGAAGGCACTCTGTATGTCCAGTGTCCCTGTGAGAAAAGGGACTGGTGAACCAGAGGGAGAAGTGGATGGGCAGTGGTGGGAAGGGTGTACATTGGTTCACTGCTTCCAGCCCCATGCGGTTTAAGCAGCAAAGATAATAAATCAGGGCTCTGTGCTCTCTTTTCTGCAGAGTTCCTTCTAGTCTTCTAGGAGCCATCATGGCCCGGGGAAATCCCTTACAAGGAAGCCTGGGTCCATTGGAGCTATGTTGTCAGGGCCCCAAGGAATAGGATGCCAGGGTCAGAACTTGTGTGGAGGCACAGGACTTTTACAAGGATGAGCCACAGATCCTCATCCTGATAAAAGAATGGGGGAGAAGCTCTGTAAGGGGCTCCTTGTGGATAGTTCTTCCCTGGGAGTCCCTGCAGGTGGGTTTATGATGCAAGGGACAAAAATATCTCTCTCCACCCCCTGGCTTTAACCTGAAAACAGGCTGTTTTCTAGCTAAAAGGATCATTATGAATAAATTTCCTAGTCCTCATTGTCTATTGCTCCTGCTTGTATCTCCACCAGCCATGAACATTCCATTGGCTCCTACAGAATGTTGGGACATTCCTGATCCATTCTGCAGCCCTACTGGGATATACAGAAGTAGTCAAGTGGCTAATAGCAGGAAACTGAGATGTTTTTTAAGATTCATAATAGGTTCCCAAGTTGCTCACATACTTTAGAGCAGGATTATCTTGCACAGCCACAGGTACTGAAAAACAGACTGGCATATTTGGCTCAGATTTCCTCTTATCATAGATTTTCACATTGATTTCAACTTTCCCCCCTCTCATCTAATTCCTCCTTTTTGAAGATGGAAACTTTACTGTAGAGGAGATTGTATAGAAAAATAAAATGATTAAAGAGAGGAGAGAGCCTCTAGAGGTCAGTACAGCTCAAACAATGGGCAGCCTCTGAAAATCAGTAATGAGACCTGTTAACATTTCAATAATAACTTTATCCCTGTTTCATCCTAACGAGGAAGTAGTCTTGTTGTCTTACACTGATAAGAATATTTCCCTTGATAGTGAATTCTCCTGGTATAAATTTTAAACATCTGGAATCAAAGGCAGATCTAATTTGAGATTTAGGATCATTGTATGTGTGTCAAATACGCTGCTTGTCACTTTTTTTCTCTGGATTGTTTAGATCACCATTGGCTGGCTGTGATCTGGTAGCCCATCAAGACCCTTCCAGCTATCAGCATTCAGAACTCACTGTTCTGATTTCACAATGCTACAGCCCTTCTACATTTCATTGGTGCTAAGCTGTTCAAGTAATTGGAATCAGGTTTTAAAAATCAGGCACTGAGGCCTTGTTCACTTGCAAGGTGTCTGAATGGTGGTCAGAAGATGACAGTAAAATGAAATATCTAGATGCTAATGGGCTTATAACCATAGTATACAGCATGTTCTGATGGACATCTGTCTAGCTAGAATCATTTTCAGTTTGATTGGTGAGTCTGCTGTGATGTAATGAGCACTATAACTGAGCAAATAACTCAAGACAGACCATTTATTAAACAAAATTCACCTTTTTTTTCTCTTCACAAGTTTACACAAGCAGCTTACAATTTTCTTATTTGTTATTTTGAACTATCCACCAAATATTGGTTTAGCTGAAGTTTGTTCATGAATAATTCATTGAGCGTATTTGATGTGCAAAATTTTAGCTGAGTATTGTAGCTTTGATTGAACACAATGGCACATGGTACTTTTATATTTCCTGATTGGATGAGTGTAACTCTTTTGAATGAAGTCTCGTGTTTACAATTTCATAATTTGCCTCTCACATATATTTTCCAGTGGCATTGAAGAACCACTGTTTCCATGATCATTTTTTGCCAATAAATGTATATACTAAAATTTAAGTGAACACACAAGGGTAATGAGCATTGCCAAAGTGAATTCATTTAGGTATTTAACTAATAAACACAGTAGTGTTTTTGCACAATTTGGCCTACCCTACTGGTTACTAGGGAACATCACTCCTGTTGTATGGCAGGTGCATTTGTTTTGCTGCTTGTGTGAGTGTTTTGGAATCAACACCACACATTTATTATTTAGCCCTTGGGAGAAAGTGCACTGTGTATAGCTATTAACGCTTGAGTTTTGAATGATAGGTTGCAAGCAATAGCCATGACTACGTACTGCCTTTCTCAGATGACCTGACAGAGTTAGACAAATCTGGATTTAAGAACCTGTTGAATGGTGTGATAATATCAGCACAATACAGCTTCGGTGATTGAAGAACATATTAGATACTTCTTAATTACACTGATTTCAGTGAAATGCTTAAATGCTGCAGCAGAGGAAGCAGTGGGAAAGGTCTAGCTCAGGTATCTTTACTATAATATCTGAGAACAATCTTTTAATGTAGTTATCCTTGCAACACTGTTGTGAGGTAGGAAATTTTTATATCCCCATTTTACACATGGGAAACCGAGGCACAAACAGGAAAAATTTCAAAAGTGCCTGGGTCTCTTAGGAATTAAAGTCCCCTCAACTTTCGATGAGATGTAGGCTCCTAGGTGCCTCTGTCACCTTTGAAAATTAGATTTAGGCACCTAAGTCACTTAGGGTGAAATTTTCAAAAGTGTCTAAGTGACTTAGGGCCCTAAGTTCAATTGAAAGTCAATAGGACATAGACTTCTACAGGCCTGTTTTTTTCAAGGGCATGTAGGTGCCCAAAGAAGCAGATAGGTGCCTTGTGGAATTTTCAGAAGAACAGCTTACATACTTTTGAAAATCCTACTAGGTGCAGCTCTCCTTTTACAGATTCCAAAATATTTTTGAAAATCTGTCGCTAAGTGCTTAAGTCGCTTCTGAAAATTTTACCCAGAGACACTAAGGCCCAGATCCTCAAAGGTATTTGAGCACTTAACTCTTATTGAAATCAAAGAGTTAGGCTCCTAAGTATCTTTGACTTGCCCAAGTCTGTGGCAGCTCCCCCAAGACACAGGATAGCACTCTAACCACTGGACCATGCTCCTCAGCCAGACAATGAAGCACAATGGTCTTTTGTGATTAATGTAGATGGTCATGTAGGTTAAGAGTAGCATGTATTCAATAGCATAAGCAGAGCATATTAAAAGGTGCATGCTTACTAATATGTATTTCCAGCACACCTTTTATTGTAGTTCATGGGACAAATGCACCACAATTTTATTCTATTTGCTTATAAGGGAAGTAGATGGCATTGTGGTAAAATCACAGGAGTATGAATCAGGAGAGTTGGACTCTGGTCCCAGTTCCCCACAGACTCAGTGGGGACCTTGGGCATATCACTTAAGACTGGATATTTAGAAACAGCCTCCAGTACTGCAGACACATCTATGCACCTGCACCAACCACACACACTAGTTCAGACGTCTAAACACCTGACCTCACCCTAATGCATTGATCTTTCAAACACTTATGTGCTTACTGAAACGTACATAGGAGTTGTCGAATTCTCAACACACATACATGCTCAACTTTGTCTTGTGGGGTAAGGTCTTAAGTTGTTGGAGGAGTGGGGCCTAAATGGGTGCACATGCAGGAACAATATATTTCATTTCAACTTTGGGGGCCAGGATGAGGCCTAGCTAAAATCAAGGCCTTTATCTGTCCATGTCTGTTTCCTTGTCTCTGAAATGGGGATAATAATATCTACCTAACATGGCATTGAGGGCAAGTTTATCAATGGAAGTAGAGTGCTTTGAGAGGAACAGTGGAAAGATTTAGTGAAATGGGGGCTATAGCAGGTGCAGCTAAGGTGTTAGGGGCTGTGAGGGGATGTATTTCAGGGCTCCTGGGCTGTGTGTGTGGGGGCTACCAGGATAAGTGGGGGCTGATGGGGTACATGGGGTCTGGGAGAGGCATTTAGTGGTCTCTGTGTGTGGTGGGGTATATCAGCAGGGGAACTTTAGGGAAGGTGCCCCACCCTGCTCATACTTCCATAGCGCACACAGGACCCCAAAATTCTTTAATCTGAACCTGGTCTGATTTAAAGCCCATTAAAGTCAACAGTAGTCTTTCCATTGATTTCAATCTGCTTTTGATCAGGCCTTTATAAAGCATGTTTGATCCAAACCACTTCTAGTTGTTGTTTTTTTCTTTAGCCAAATCAAAGCCTTTTACAAAGAGCCATGGCCTATGCCTTGTGCAATAATCGGAGTTCTCCTCCAGCCTTGAGCCCTGCCTTCTCGCATTACTTCCTTCACAGCCAGTGCTATCCATGTTTTATATCTCCAACGACTGAAGAAGTAAGCCACCAGGGGACAATGATAATAGCAATAAACATAGAGTAATTATTCTCACATTAGGTCCAAAGTATAATAACAAAATGTAATAATTAACATTCTAAACCATAAACTGATCATATAAATGCCCAGTGCCTTACCCGCAGAATTTCTAATAAGAATGATGAACAAGATTTATGCAGATTGTAATAGGTTCACTGGCATGTCTGACTGGGAGAAGCTTTTGCCCCCATAGCACATCTGTGCAACTGCAAGAGTTATTTTCACATTGATTTCAATGGAAACCGCTGAGTGCTCAGAAATTTTGAAAGTCAGGACACTTATTTAGGCACCTACATAAAGATGTAGGAGCCTCAACTTGTACCTAAGCCAAGATTTTCAAAAGGGACTAGCAATTTTGGGTGATCAACTTGAGATACATGATTTTTAGTGGATGGGTGCTTAATTCTTTCTGAAACTCAGATCCCTTACCAGGGCCAGATTTTTAGGTTTTTAGGTGACTAAGATTGCCTCCCATACAACAGTTCAAATGGGGATGGATGACTACAGCACCTCCCAAATCCACACATGAGGGGTAGGGTGCAGATGGTCCTAGTGATGAGGGTCTGTAGCAACGAACTTCTTTAATGTTCTTTTTAGTGTCTGATTTAAGTGGTCTACCAATCCATCTGTTTGGGGACAGAAATTCGGAGAGAACTTCACAACTCTTTTAGTACCTGGGACAGAAAGCTGGTTCCCTGATCTGCTGAAGGTCTCTGTTGGTAGGCTGTCGTCTCTGTGTGGGGTAAGGTGGCCAGACAGCAAGTGTGAAAAATCAGGATGGGGGTGGGAGGTAATAGGAGCCTATATAAGAAAAAGACCCAAAAATCGGGACTGTCCCTATAAAATCGGGACATCTGGTCACCCTAAGCTCTGGGGCTGAGGTAATGGTGTTTTAGCCCTTCAGCCCAGGCACACGTCAGTCCTACCCCTTCTGGGGTGTAAAGGACCAAAGGAAATTAGGAACAACAACAAAAACCCACAACTCAAAACTGGGTCTGATGAACCTTTGGTGATACCCCACCCTTCTATTCAGGGGTTGTCTCTAAACACCCTATGCTTCTACTGATCCCCCAGGGACTGGTCATCCCTTCTAGCAGAGACTTATTGGGCCAATCGACTAGCTCAGTTTCTAGGCTGCAACCAGGGTTCTCTCCAATCAAGAGAAGCAGAACTCTGCTCTCCTTGCTGGTCAGCCCTGAAATGTGCCAGGTCTCCTTGCTCTTTTTAACTCCCCTCTCCATACCAGACATTTGGTACAGTTGGGGCCACAGGCTTTCCTTAACCCTCTCGTTGCCAGTGTGGGGCGTATATGTCCCATCACAGATTTATAATAAAATCCTTGCAGTTTTAAAAAGCTAGAGGTGCTTTCGTTATTAACATAGCTAAGAACATTGGTTTCTTCATGATATTTTTAATCCTTTAAAAACATTTGTCCAGTTTAATCTAAATGTATAAAATAACATTAGTGGAATTACACGGGTATAAACCTGGAGAAATGCAGTGATGAATCACTCCCTTGTTGTTTCCTGTTGTATGGAAAGGACGTGTGCAGCCACCACTTCCCACATTGTGATGGTCCTTGACAGAGCACATTCATAAGAGCTTCATACCACACATTAATTCAGAAGACATTCCAGTAAATACATTAGAGTGTTGGTTACCTTCCCAGAAAATGAGTATAATTTGGGTAATACCTAGTATCGTTGTCATGGATTACAATTTTTTTTACTAGCGCACAAAACATTCATTGTATCTGGACACCTTCCCAAATCTTTGAGAGTCTACTATTATCCACAGCTGCAGACCTGGCCTGGGTTATATATACTCTGCCCTAGTTCTTAGTGCACTGTAGTGGTGCTGAAGTAGGAATGCTGAAGCAAAATGGAATACATTGTCTGCTTATTCATTTGCATGTTACGACCCTGAATGTTCTTCTGGCCAAAACCAATTTTAGGCCCTAGGTGCGCCTCTCTTTTCAGAGCTCCCATAATCTAGAATGACCTAAAATCATAGACTGGCCTGATCTTACATCCTGGTTGTGGAATTTAAGAGGAAGCAACTCCCTACCCAATCCCTCTTTCCAGGAGTCGGACCAGGACAGAGTGGGGTTCATGGCTTAGGGTATGTCTGTGCTGCAATGTGAGGTGCTACGCTGTCTATGCTGCAGCACAAGTAGACACACCCAAGATGGCTTTAATCTGGCTAGATCAGGTAACAACAGTAGTGAAGCTGGTGCAGTATGGCTAAGCTACCCCAATATGTAACCAGTCTCCCATGCTGCTACAGCTTCACTGCTGTTGGTTTCCCCAAGCTAGCTAGATTAAAGCTAGCTTGCGCTGCAATAAACCCCCCCCCCCGCCAAATGCCAGGTATACAAGCCCCACCCTGGGCCTGAACAGGTTAAAAGGCAATACTGGACCCAGGTAACCCCGCCCCTCCATACCTGCCAAGCATTCTCTGGCTGCGAGGAGTGGGTTAAAAGGAGCTGAGAAGCCCAGGCACCCAGTGGTGGATAGGCTGCAGGAGGGAGGAATCCTCCTCCAAGAAGCTAGACAGAAAGTGAAGCTTGAGAAGTGACCCTAGAACAGGTCAGGCCCCTCACCAAAGCCTTCTCCAACCACGCCCCTTTGAGAAATTGCAGGGCCCTGGTTGTAAGACTATGGGGCCATGCCTCACATCTATAGGTAGGAAGTAGCCCAGGGAAGCAACTGAGACTCACTGCAAGGAGGAATCTACCAGTGTCACTTCCCACATGGTCCTGGGCTGGGACCCATTGGAAAGGGAGGGCCTGGGTCCAACTACCAAACCCCCTTAAGAGTCTAGACACAGATGTGGGTGGAAAGCCAAAGGTCCCTTAAGATCAGGAACAGGTACTTCTGCCATCCTGACTGAGAGGCGTGGCCAGAATTTGCTGCCTGGCCTTCTGAGCTTCTTATTGCACATACCCTCAATCCCCCTCTGTAAACATACACACACCTACTATTGCTTGGACAGCACCATGCTGCTGTGCACAGGCCAGTGGACTAGGAGTCAGGATACCAGAGTTATCTTCCCACCTTTGTCACTGACCTGCTGTGTAATCTTGAGCTTACCCACTTCACCTCTCTGTGGCTAGGTCTACACTACCCGCCTGAATCGGCGGGTAGAAATCGACCTCTCGGGGATCGATTTATCACGTCCCGTCGGGACGCGACAAATCGATCCCCGAATCGGCGCTCTTACTCCACCAGCGGAGGTGGGAGTAAGCGCCGTCGACAGAAAGCCACAGAAGTCGATTTTGCCGCCGTCCTCACAGCGGGGTAAGTCGGCTGCAATACGTCGATTCAGCTACGCTATTCACGTAGCTGAATTTGCGTATCTCAAATCGACTCCCCCCTGTAGTGTAGATGTACCCTGTGTCTCAATTTGGATAATGATCCCTTTTTTCCTTTGGTAGAGCGTTGAGATTTATGGATGAAAAGCCCTTGACAAGGCAGCCACAGTTCTTTTCTACATGCTTTACAAGTTGAGAAATAACCTCTTTTAATATGTGGATAATGATGAAACAACCATCTCATGTATGTCTTTGTCTGAGGTGTGAGAAAAATATTTATGAAATGTTTTGCTACTCAACCAGCTGACAGAGAATAACTGTTAATATCTAATCCTTTATGGACTGCTGTAGTAGCTGCCATATGAGTGAGGCTTAAAACAGAAGTATTGATTCTTGCCTCAGATTGGACAGATTTTGGTCTAGTAACAATTGTATTGACAGATACTTGTCTCAGGAGACCTTCAGTAGTAAAGAATAAGTACTTGTCTCCTCTTTTCAACTATGACCTCTCCTGAAAGAGTTCTAAATAAGAGTGAATGCAGGGAGATTTTGCACATTCATATCTTATCCAATTAACTGATGACCTTTTACTTAGTAAGTGAGCATTATTCCTTCTAACCTCTGGGATTTCTATGTAATTCAGGGTCATCAATCCAAATGATTGCAATTCCAGAACCTCTGGCAGTGTCTGCTAAAGTGATAAGGGTGACCCGTTTAGCAGGTATCAATCTAATGGCAGTTTTTGCTTCCTAACATCTGCCAACCAAGCTCAAATTATTATTTAAGTCCATAATTGTTTGCCCTTGTGTTTAAATAGTTTTTAGTGGAGGAGCAGCACTCGAGCCTGATGGCGTCGTGTCAGATCTCACAAGGCAAGCATGGCAGGGCTGAGAAAGCAGCTGGACAAATGATTGTTAAGGAACACCTGGGTATTGCAGGAATTGGCCCAGTCAGTGGTATTCGTTCCTGTATTCCCTCTAAGCCAGTTCCTTTGAACCAACATCCCAGCATGGTATTGGTATTAAAAGGTTCTCTGTTGCTGGAGGTGTTGTCTTTCAGATGATCCTGACCCCTTCTAGCCATTAAAGACTCAAAAGTGCTTTTTGTAAAAGCAGATGTGTACATCCTACTTTCCTGACCGAACTCCAATTCTAAATTCCTCTCACAGTGAGAAAAGAATCCCGTATTCCTCTTCACTTGCTTTCACTTCAGCTGTGTGGTGTTTCTGCCCTATTAAACAGCTGCAGTACGTCATTCCAGCAATGCCTGCACTTCAGTGGTGGGGGAAAGTGAACCCTATACATCATTATCTACTTTAAAGGGCTATTATTATAGTAGTAATAATAATGTTTAGCTTTAATAAATAATATTTAGCAGTTTTCATCTTTATCTTCAAAATACCCCTGTAGTGATGAGCATAAAAACCTAGATAGAATAGAAAAATTAAATAGCATCTAAATCAGAATTAGGACTCAGTTCTTGGCTCTCAGACCTGTACTCAAACCACCTGCAGCTTAATGAAAGTACCATTTATAAAGGACTTATGTTTCTGCTTTTCTCTTTCTTCCTGTAGAAAATTTAGAGTAGCATGATATTAATTTGCCTTTCATTTGAGAAACCCTATTTTAATAGTGAGGCTGATGAAACAAAAAATATACAGTCGGACAGCAACATTATGTGGTTCAAAAACTTTTGGGTTGTTGTTAGTTTATGATTTGTGGTGCTGTACAGATAAGTAAGAAGACGTTGAATGCAAGGGCTCATTGACACTTAGAAATGTACCAAAATAACTATGTCAGAATAATTATTCCATATTAGATATTTCACTATAAACTCCCCTTTGGACAATCTTATTCCAATGAGCCTTACTTCTGGTATAGCTTAATCCAATTCCAAATCAGAAAAAGGAATTCTTATTCCTGAGTAAGGGTACTTTTGCTGGATCACGGTTCAGGTGAGTCAAAAGAAGAATTCTGCCACCTGGCTTGGGTAGTTGAAAGGTTCAAGACAAAGGGTATATCATTGTCTTTTATATTCTAAAGGGGTTTTTAAAGTTATTCCTATAGAGTCTTTCAAAATTCTATAGAACCCTATTAAATTCAGTAGGAATTTTCCATAAAGTTTGTTTCTGATTCATATTTATTTAAAAATATCTGACGTATGAGTTGGAGTAGATAATACAGGGAACTGGTTAGGAACAGAGGCAAAAATAGACTCTTTTTTTGAAAAAATTTCTCATGCATAAATTGATGTGAAAAAATTTCCTTGATTTAGATATTTTTTCTTTTAAGGAACAACTGTTCAGTTTCAGGAATTATTTTGCTTCTTATTATTCCCATTTGTGGTTTTAGAACACATTTTTGGTAGGTTGAAGTTTTTTTCCTCCAGACTTAGTTAACTGATTGTTAAAATGACGTTATTCCTGTCTTCCAAGCGTGGGGCTTAATTGATAATGCTAAAGTTTCTCTCTTCTTCTTTTTCTCAAACACTTGAGAAAATCTGGGCAGTTCTAAAGAACTTTATAATCTTTTTACATCATACTTATTATTCATAAGACTTCCCCACTGAATGGGAAGAAAGGCCATTTTTGCAGCTGTGAAGGATTTTAGACTACAGAGGAACGGAAAATGGAAGGTGAGTGGATATAGAAGTTAGATCAGAAAAATGTAAACCAGCAAATAATAGGCTATTCCATACGTGTCCTATTTAACAGGTGAATAAATAAGATGTGATAGGGAATATACAAAAATCAGAAAGTTTAATTTAGATGTAGATGGATGTTAATGACTCAAGTTATTTTCAGAGAGGGGCTATAACAACTTCAGTTTTGCCTTAGAATTTGCTATGTGATGGTGCAAATTATAGGGTTTATATTGCTTAATAATAATAAGAAGGAAGTTGTAAATCAGACCATTAGCATCCTAAATAACTCAATTTTGATGATCTTAGAATTATGTAACCTCCATTGAAGTCACCTAGAGTTTTGGGTGCCCAAAGCGCAGGAAAGTGCCTGTACCAATGTAACCCACACACCTCCTGGTTGTGGTGCTCTGTCCTCTCTAGATGCACCGAGACCATTTAGAGATTAATGAGTGTGCTACAGCCTTAGCTAAGAGCCATGTAGCTTTTAGCTCATGTAGTAGAGGCTCAAGCATTTAGTTCCAGAGATCACAGGTTTGATCCCGCCCGCCGAAGACCAACATCTGTTAGTATTACAAGTGGGGGCTCGTCCAGGATATCAACTGGGAAGTCTCTGAAGCTTGGGATGTGCTCCCTCAGCTGGGAGAAGTATGTAACCCACTTACCCACACACCTCCTGGGTGTGGTGCTCTGTCCCCTCTAGTGGTACACTTAATGAGTCTGCTACAGCCTTACCTAAGAGCCCTGGGACTTTTGGCTCAAGCATTTAGCTCCATAGGTCCCAGGTTTGATCCTACCCGCCGATGACCAGAGTCTGTTAGTGATACATCAGCACACAAGAATCACTGAAAATTCTGTGTTTGTTGCAGAGACATAAATTAAACTTATTATTTAAGCAATGAAATAAATCACAAGTATAATGGGCCAAATTCAGAACTGGACTACACAGAGGCTAAGCCCCATTTCTTTCCCTTGTGTATTTACAGGAAGCTCAATATAAAGTTTTCAGAGTTGGTCCAGCTAATCCAGTTAGCCCAGTAATCCAGCACTCATAAACGACAATTAGTAATTGGATTTGTTTCCATCTTCCAGTTTTTTAAAACTATGATCTGGGGTAATAAAGATGGAAAAATCCAAGGCCATATACCCCATCAGGCACACCTAATTTTGGGAAAATAGTGATCAGGGGAGGTCCCAGATGACTGGAAAAAGGCTAATGTAGTGCCCATCTTTAAAAAAGGGAAGAAGGAGGATCCGGGGAACTACAGGCCAGTCAGCCTCACCCCAGTCCCTGGAAAAATCATGGAGCAGGTCCTCAAGGAATCAATTATGAAACATTTAGAGGAGAGGAAAGTGATCAGGAACAGTCAGCATGGATTCACGAAGGGGAAGTCGTGCCTGACTAACCTAATTGCCTTCTATGATGAGATAACTGGCTCTGTGGATGAGGGGAAAGCAGTGGATGTGTTATTCCTTGACTTTAGCAAAGCTTTTGATACGGTCTCCCACAGTATTTTTGCCACCAAGTTAAAGAAGTATGGGCTGGATGAATGGACTGTAAGGTGGATAGAAAGCTGGCTAGATCGTCGGGCTCAACGGGTAGTGATCAATGGCTCCATGTCTAGTTGGCAACCGGTTTCAAGTGGAGTGCCCCAAGGGTCGGTCCTGGGGCCGGTTTTGTTTAATATCTTTATTAATGATCTGGAGGATGGTGTGGGCTGCACTCTCAGCAAGTTTGCAGATGACACTAAACTAGGAGGCGTGGTAGATACACTAGAGGGTAGGGATCAGATACAGAGGGACCTAGACAAATTAGAGGATTGGGCTGGGGCCTTGATGAGGTTCAACAAGGACAAGGGCAGAGTCCTGCACTTAGGATGGAAGAATCCCATGCACTGCTACAGACTAGGGACCGAATGGCTAGGTAGCAGTTCTGCAGAAAAGGACCTAGGGGTCACAGTGGACGAGAAGCTGGATATGAGTCAACAGTGTGCTCTTGTTGCCAAGAAGGCTAACGGCATTTTGGGCTGTATAAGTAGGGGCATTGCCAGCAGATCGAGGAACGTGATCGTTCCCCTTTATTCGACATTGGTGAGGCCTCATCTGGAATACTGTGTCCAGTTTTGGGCCCCACACTACAAGAAGGATGTGGAAAAATTGGAAAGAGTCCAGCGGAGGGCAACAAAAATGATTAGGGGTCTGGAGCACATGACTTATGAGGAGAGGCTGAGGGAACTGGGATTGTTTAGTCTCCAGAAGAGAAGAATGAGGGGGGATTTGATAGCAGCCTTCAACTACCTGAAGGGGTGTTCCAAAGAGGATGGAGCTCGGCTGTTCTCAGTGGTGGCAGATGACAGAACAAGGAGCAATGGTCTCAAGTTGCAGTGGGGAAGGTCCAGGTTGGATATCAGGAAAAACTATTTCACTAGGAGGGTGGTGAAACACTGAAATGCGTTACCTAGGGAGGTGGTGGAGTCTCCTTCCTTGGAGGTTTTTAAGGCCCGGCTTGACAAAGTCAAGCCAAGCCACTCATCTCCACTGCCCTCAGATTTTCTCAGCCTAAAGTTGAGCTGGGTGGCAAGAAACTAACATGTGTCAAGAGATGATCATATCTATTACACACACAACAATTCTTCTCAGTCATTCATCTCTGGGCCACAATCTACATTCAGGAAGTGAGAGATTGCTGTCAGTTTCATATAGCACTTTGCACTGCTTTGTTTGCTTAACATGTTCCTTCTTTGAAATTCACAGGCTGGATGCTCCGAACCTCTCTGTATTTGCATCTAGTTATAATGCTCTTTTTTTTTCCGGAATAGCTTTGTCTTATCCCTTTTACCATTCACACCTGGTTTCACTCTTTGTAAAGTTCTTTCACGAAGGGAGCTTTGTGAGTGATAATCTGCACAGCTACTATTTTACATATTTCCTATTTATTTATAAGGTGGAGAGGAGAATATTGTTTCACAATACAAACCGCTTCAGTCTACTAAGGCCAAATTCTGCTCCCAGGTACACGTCCAGAGCTGCCATCAAGTCTGATAGGAAATGTGTGTGTGCAACCAAGGCATGAATCCAGCCCTAAATTAGAGAGTTGCATTGAGTGCATTTTATTAAGGAGACCTTGGAATTCTTGTTCTTTTCAGTTTTATACTTGAAGTTCATGACCAGGAAAATTATTGGGCAATAACTGTAGAATTATTAAAATGAAACTATCTTCTCCAACTGGCTTATTTTACAGTGTAGCTGAGTGGCTAGCAAAGCTTAACTTTTATAAGGTTATAAGTTTTAAAGTACTCTACAACTTTTCTAAAAGTTATAATGTTTTATAAAACTAAAGGAGGGTAATGAGAAAAGTTTTTCTCCCCATGGGTAACTACTCTGAATACAAGAAACATCTGATTAGCTAACTAAGACATGATCTTGATCCCATTTGAGTTAAAAGGGAATTTTGCCATTTTCTTTTATAGGAACAGGATTGGGCCCTTAATTTCCGATCTCATACAACAATAAACTCTAATAAGTCCTCAAATCCACAGCTCTTGGTGTAGCTGAGAATCAGGTCCATTGCAGGCAGCTATAACTGTCAGGTCATCTAGGTCATCCCCATTCCATAATCTAGTAGATTCCACTGTCAGGAAGTTTCCCCCCGATAGTTAATATACATTTTTTTCTTAATTTTATCCCATTACTTCTAGTTATGCCCCCTTGTAGCATCTATCATTGCTGTCTTTCTTTTCGCCAAGCAATCTCTCTCTCCTCTAGTCCTAAATCCTCTTTCTTATGTCAGGCCCCATTACTAGGGAAATGTGCCCCTCTTCCTTTCAAAATTAATCTTTCCCAGTCTTCTTTCTGGTGCTAGTAGTTTTTACTCCTGATCGGGGCTGGATTAATGTTTTGTGGGCCCTGGTGCCCGGACTGTGGCCCCGCCTACGCTCTGCTCTGAGGTCCTGCCCCTGCTTGGCCTCTTCGCCTCAAGGCCCAGCCCGCCACTCACATAGGGGAGAGGGAGTAGAGAGGAGTGAGCAGGGGACAATGTGGGGGAAGGGGTAGAGAGGAGCGAGCAGTGGGTGGAGCCTTGGGGGGAAGAGGCCGAGTGGTGGCAGGGCCTTGAGGTGGAGCATGGGGGGGTGGAGCCACAGTCTAGGTGCTGGGGCCCCTTCTGAGTGTGAGCCTGGTGCCATTGTAAACTCAGGGTATGTCTACACTACGAAATTAGGTCGAATTTATAGAAGCTGGTTTTATAGAAATCGGTTTTATACAGTCGATTGTGTGTGTCCCCACATAAAATGCTCTAAGTGCATTAAGTCGGCGGACCGCGTCCACAGTACCAAGGCTAGCGTCGACTTCCGGAGCGTTGCACTGTGGGTAGCTATCCCACAGTTCCCGCAGTCTCCGCCGCCCATTGGAATTCTGGGTTGAGATCCCAATGCCTGATCATGCAAAATAGTGTCGCGGGGGGTTCTGGGTACTTGTCGTCAGGCCCCTCCCCCTCCATCAGAGCAACAGCAGACAATCTATTCACGTCTTTTTACCTGGGTTACCTGTGCAGACAACATACCACGGCAAGCATGGAGCCCGCTCAGCTCAGCTCAGCTCATCGTCACCATATGTCATCTGGGTGCTGGCAGACGTGGTACTGCATTGCTACACAGCAGCAGCCCCTTGCCTTTTGGCAGTAGATGGTGTATTACGACTGGTATCCGTCATCATCGTATTCCAGTTCAATCAGAGGTACCTGGGCAGACATGTTTTGTCTCCTGGAGACTCAGTCCTGCCGGCAGTCCTATTGAACCGTCTTGACGATGATGGCTAGCAGTCGTAGTACAGTATCTTCTGCCAAGCACCCAGAAGATGCCGAGGGCTATTAGTCATGCTGCACCGTCTGCTGCCAGCTTAAGATGTAAAAAAATAGATGGACCAGATTTGTTCTGTATTCATTTGCTTCCCCCTCCCTCCGTGAAATCAACGGCCTGCTAAACCCAGGGTTTTGAGTTCAATCTTTGGGGGGGCCATTCTGTGTGACAGTTGTTTGTGTTTCTCCCTGATGCACAGCCACCTTTGTTGATTTTAATTCCCTGTACCTGTACGCCATGTCGTCACTCGCCCCTCCCTCCCTCCGTCAGACAATAGTTTTGCGCCTTTTTTCAGACCAGACGCCATAGCACTGGGATCATGGAGCCCGCTCAGATCACCGCAGCAATTATGAGCACTATGAACAGCACGTGCATTGTCCTGGAGTATATGCAGAGCCAGGACATGCCAAAGTAAAACCAGGACCAGCCGATGAGGCGATTGTAGCGCGGTGATGAGAGTGATGAGTAAATTGACATGGATATAGACCTCACACAAGGTACAGGCCCCAGCAATGTGCAAATCATGGTGTTACTGGGGCAGGTTCTTGCCGTGGAACGCCGATTCTGGGCCCGGGAAACAAGCACAGACTGGTGGGACCGCATCATGTTGCAGGTGTGGGACGATTCCCAGTGGCTGCGAAACTTTTGCATGCGTAAGGGCACTTTCATGGAACTTTGTGACTTGCTTTCCCCTGTCCTGAAGCGCCAGAATACCAGGATGAGAGCAGCCTTCACAGTTGAGAAGCGAGTGGCGATAGCCCTGTGGAAACTTGCAATGCCAGACAGCTACCGGTCAGTCGGGAATCACTTTGGAGTGGGCAAATCTACTGTAGGGGCTGCTGTGATCCAAGTTGCCAGGGCAATCAAAGACCTGCTAATATCAAGGGTAGTGACTCTGGGAAACATGCAGGCCATAGTGGATGGCTTTGCTGCAATGGAATTCCCAAACTGTGGTGGGGTGATAGATGGAACCCATATCCCTCTCTTGTCACTGGAGCACCAAGCCACCAAGTACATAAACCGCAAGGGGTACTTTCAATGCTGCTGCAAGCCCTGTTGGCTCACAAGGGACGTTTCACCAACATCAACGTGGGATGGCCGGGAAAGGTACATGATGCTCGCGTCTTTAGGCACTCTGGTCTGTTTCAAAAGCTGGAGGAAGGGACTTTCTTCCCGGACCAGAAAATAACCATTGGGGATGTTGAAATGCCTATCGTGATCCTTGGGGACCCAGCCTACCCCTTAATGCCATGGCTCGTGAAGCCGTACACAGGCAGCCTGGACAGCAGTCAGGACCTGTTCAACTACAGGCTGAGCAAGTGCCGAACGGTGGTGGAATGTGCATTTGGACATTTAAAAGCGCGCTGGCGCAGCTTACTGACTCGCTCTACCTCAGTGAAAACAATATCCCCATTGTTATTGCTGCTTGCTGTGCGCTCCACAATATCTGTGAGAGTAAGGGGGAGACATTTATGGCGGGGTGGGAGGTTGAGGCAAATCGCCTGGCCGCTGATTACGCGCAGCCAGAAACCAGGGCGGTTAGAAGAGTACAGCAGGGCGCGGTGCGCATCAGAGAAACTTTGAAAACGAGTTTTGTGACTGGCCAGGCTACGGTGTGAAACTTCTGTTTGTTTCTCCTTGATGAACCCTCCGCCCCCCCCCACCCGGTTCACTCTACTTCCCTGTAAACCAACCACCCCACCCTCCCCTCCCCACTTCGAGCACCGCTTGCAGAGGCAATAAAGTCAGTGTTACTTCACATTCATGCATTCTTTATGAATTCATCACACAACTAGGGGGATAATTGCCAAGGTAGCCCGGGAGGGGTGGGGGAGGAGGGAAGGAAAAGGACACACTGCAGTTCAAAACTTTGAAACTTTAACACTTTTTGAAGGCCAGCCTTCTGATGCTCGGGCAATCATCTGGGGTGGAGTGACTGGGTGGATGGAGGCCCCTCCACCGTGTTCTTGGGCATCTAGGTGAGGAGGCAATGGGACTTGGGGAGGAGGGCTGTTGGTTACACAGGGGCTGTAGCGGCGGTCTCTGCTCCTGCTGCCTTTCCTGCAGCTCAACCATACGCTGGAGCATATCAGTTTGATGTTCCAGCAGCCGGAGCATCGACTCTTGCCTTCTGTCAGCAAGCTGACGCCACCTATCATCTTCAGCCCGCCACTTGCTCTGTTCATCCCACGATTCAGCCCGCCACCTCTCCTCTCGTTCATACTGTGCTTTTCTGTAGTCTGACATTGACTGCCTCCATGCATTCTGCTTGTCCTCTTTCAGCATGGGAGGACATCTGGAGCTCCTTGAACATATCATCCCGAGTCCGTCGTTTTGTCCTTCTAATCTTCGCTAGCCTCTGCGAAGGAGAAACATTTGCAGCTGGTGGAGGAGAAGGGAGAGGTGGTTAAAAAAGACACATTTTAGAGAACAATGGGTACACTCTTTCACGTTAAATTTTGCTGTTCACATTACACAGCACATGTGCTTTCGTTACAAGGTCGCATTTTTCCTCTTATATTGAGGGCCTGCCGGTTTGGTGTGAGAGATCACTCACGCAGTGCCAGGCAACAGAATTCGGCTTGCAGGCAGCCATGCTAAGCCACTGTCTTTTGGCTTTTTTAACCTTCATAACATGTGGGAATGGTTTCAAACAGCAGCGCCGTCATTTCCCATACCAAGGACCCATTGCGTTGGCCATTTAAAATGGGTTTGCAATGTAAAAGGAGGGGCTGGGGTTTCCGGGTTAACATGCAGCACAAACCCAAGTACCCCCCCGCACACACACACCCAATTCTCTGGGATGATCACTTCACCCCTCACCCCCCACCTCGTGGCTAACAGCGGGGAACATTTCTGTTCAGCCGAGCAGAAACAGGCACCTCTGAATGCCCCCTTAATAAAATCACCCCATTTCAACCAGGTTGACCATGAATGATATCACTCTCCTGAGGATAACAAAGAGAGATAAGGAATGGATGTTGTCTGCATGCCAGCAAACACCGGGACCATACGCTGCCATGCTTTGTTATGCAATGATTCCAGACTACGTGCTACTGGCCTGGCGTGGTAGTGTCCTACCACGGCGGACGGGATAAGGCAGCCCTCCCCAGAAACCTTTTGCAAAGGCTTTGGGAGTACATGAAGGAGAGCTTTCTGGAGATGTCCTTGGAGGATTTCCGCTCCATCCCCATACACATTAACAGACTTTTCCAGTAGCTGTACTGGCCGCGATTGCCAGGGCAAATTAATCATTAATCATTAAACACGCTTTCTTTTAAACCATGTGTAATATTTACAAAGGTACACTCACCAGAGGTCCCTTGTGTGCCCTCAGGGTCTGGGAGCACGCCTTGGGTGAGTTCGGGGGTTACTGGTTCCAGGTCCAGGGTGATAAACATATCCTGGCTGTTGGGGAAACCGGTTTCTCCGCTTCCTTGCTGTGAGCTATCTTCATTGTCTTCATCATCATTATCATCTTCCGCGTACCCCGAACCCGCTTCCCTGTTGCGTGTTTCTCCATTGATGGAGTCAAAGCACACGGTTGGGGTAGTGGTGGGTGCACCCCCTACAATGGCATGCAGCTCCGCGTAGAAGTGGCATGTTTGTGGCTCTGCCCCAGACCTTCCGTTTGCCTCTCTGGCTTTGTGGTAGGCTTGCCTTAGCTCCTTAATTTTCACATGGCACTGCTGTGCATCCCTGTTATGGCCTCTGTCCTTTATGGCCTTTGAGACTTTTTCTAATATTTTGTCATTTCGTTTACTGCTTCAGAGTTCAGCTAGCACTGATTCGTCTCCCCATATAGTGAGCAGATCCCGTACCTCCCGTTCGGTCCATGCAGGGGCTCTTTTGCGATCCTGGGACTCCATCATGGTTACCTGTGCTGATGAGCTCTGTGTGGTCACCTGTGCTCTCCACGCTGGGCAAACAGAAAATGAAATTCAAAAGTTCGCGGGGCTTTTCCTGTCTACCTGGTCAGTGCAGTGAGTTGAGAGTGCTGTCCAGAGCGGTCACAATGAAGCACTGTGGGATAGCTCCCGGAGGCCAATAACGTCGAATTCCGTCCACACTACCCCAAATGCGACCTACAAAGTCTGATTTTAGCGCTAATCCCCTCGTTGGAGTTGGAGTAAAGAAACCGGTTTAAAGGGCCCTATAAGTCAAAAGAAAGGGCTTCGTTGTGTGGACGTGATCAAGCTTAATTCGATTTAACGCTGCTAAATTCGACCTAAACTCATAGTGTAGACCAGGCCTCAGTACTGCTCCTTATACATCCTTGAAGTGATATTACTCAAGCTATGGCTACACTAGCAAGAGATTACAGTGGCACAGCTCTGCTGCTGTAAGCTCTCTAGTGCAGAGGTTCTCAAACTTTTTACTTTCACGGACCACTTGAAAATTGCTGAGGGTATCGGTGGACCGCTTAATGATCTTTCCAAATGTTGTTTGTATCGTTAGCTAACCATTGTAAAGCACTTTGGATAAAAGTGCTATATAAAAAAACCGTAATAATAATTAACTTTTTTTGTTCTACAAATAAAAGCACACAACTCATATTTTAATATCAGTAGTCTTACCTTTCTAATGTGATGGATGTACCCTCTCTTCCCCGCCACATCTGAGGCTGGGAAGGAGGGCCGTCTCTTCCTGGCAGCTGCAGCCCTGGAGCTGGGGAAAGTCGCCTCTTTCTCTGGTCATCAGATCCCTGCATGTCCCAAATTCCCCCCACCCCCTCTTCTCACCCCACTTCCTCCTCCCACCTACCCCCTAGTTCCCCCAAGGCCACCACCTCACCTTACATGAGTGTCTTCTCCAGGGTCCAGGCACCTAATTAGTGGAGCCATGCCTGTGCAGCTCCACTAATTAGGAGGCTGGCCCTTCATTCTCTCATGTGCAGCTGCCCAGGCATGCACCTTAGAGGGAACTATCCACGGACCACCTGAATGGAGTTTGTGGACCACTGGTGGTCCACAGACCACAGTTTGAGAACCTCTGTTCTAGTGGAGCCGGTTTAAGCTGGTCTAAGCTGACAGGAGAGAGCTCTTTCCTTGGCTTAATTACTTCACTCCCCTGAGTGGCAGTAGCTATGTTGGTGGGAGAAGCTCTCCCACCGACATAGCATTGTCCACACCGGTGCTTAAGTCACCATAAATTATGTTGCTCATGTTGATTTAAACTGTAGTGTAGCCATAGCCTCACTCACTGTAGGGGAAAGAGTATTTCAGTTACTGTGAGTGTAAGAGGATAAGATTTTGGGGTACAATCTGAATATCTTGGTGCCAGATTCTGCTCTCAAGTATAGCCATACAACCTCACTGGCTTGAATAGAGTTGTACTGATGTTAATGAGAGCAGAAATTTGCTTGTTATCTTTAAGTGGCAACTACGCTGAAGGTAAAGTGTTGAGCAAACTTTTGAAAAGTTGAGTGTCTTGAGTAAATGTTCACACTTTGTGTTTCTTCAGAACCTTCTATCTCAGACTACGAAAGCACAGTAAAAACTTTCATTGGTTTTCATATAATTTCTGTGAGCTAGGTTAGAGTTACTATCCATTTTTCTCAGATGAAGAAAACAGAGGCACAGAATTGTAACAGCTACATTTTCAAAGATGGCCTTTAAATTTGGATGACTATCCTTAGAGACAATGGGCCTGATTGTCAGAGGTGCTGAGCAGCCAAAACTTCCATTTACTAAACTGGAATTTTAGCTCTTCTGAAATGGGGAGGCCCAAAGTATCTCCAGTTGAGCACTCAGAATTATTGGCTTCTGTTGAAAACTCTGGTCTAAGCAAATTGCTCAAGCTCACACCAGAAGTCTCTGGCAGAGCTGGGAATAGGACCCAAATATTCTAATGTACAGTGGTATTTTAGCCACAAGCTCGTTATTCCTCCCCCATATGTATGAGCTGTATTCCAACTAATAAAACATTCTCCTTTCTTGTTATGTAAATGTGCAGCATATCCATAATGAGGATAAACAGAAATTATTTTGAACACAATGTGTTTGATGCATATTTTTCTTGTAAGCTTTTCTTCAGTCCTTCCAGTCAAGGGTAGGGGCCTCGGCAGAGACAGATGCATCCCGGACATGAATGCCTGGCTGCAAGGATGGTGTCGCCAGGAGAACTTCGGCTTCCTTGACCATGGGATGCCGTTCCAGGAAGAAGGACTGCTAAACAGAGATCGGGTCCACCTATCGAGGGAGAGGACAAGCATATTTGGCTACAGATTGGCTAACCTAGTGAGGAGGGCTTTAAACTAGGTTCAATGGGAACAGGTGTCCAAAGCCCACAGGTAAGTCAAAAACATGGCGACCTGGGAGAAGGGTGGCAGCATGGGCTGTTATAGCAGAAATAAGGGAGAGATAAGACAGAACTGGGGGAGGGGTTGGAAATCAAATCAGTATCTTAGATGTCTGTATACTAATGCGAGAAGTATGGGGAATAAGCAGGAAGAACTCGAAATGCTAGTAAATAAACACAACTATGACCTAGTTGGCATCACGGAGACTTGGTGGGACAGTATGCATGACTGGAATATTGGAATAGAAGGGCACAGCTTGCTCAGGAAGGACAGGCAGGGGAAAAAGGGAGGAGGTGTTGCCTTATATATTACAAATTTATACACTTGGACTGAGGTTGAGATAGAAATAAGAGACAGACTTATTGAAAGTCTCTGGGTAAGGATAAAAGGGGTAAAAAACAAGGGTGATGTCATGGTAGGGGTCTACCAAACCAGGAAGAAGAGGTGGATGAGATTTTTTTTAAACAACTAACGAAATCATCCAAAGCACAGGACTTGGTGGTGATGGGGGACTTCAACTACCCAGACATCTGTTGGGAAAATAACACAGCAGGGCACAGATCCAACAAGTTCTTGGAATGTATTGGGGACAATTTTTATTTCAGAAGCTGGACAAAGCTACTAGAGGGGAGACTGTTCTAGATTTGATTTTGACAAATAGGGAAGAACTGGTTGAGAATTTGAAAGTGGAAGGCAACTTGGGTGAAAGTGATCATGAAATGGTAGAGTTCATGATTCTAAGGAATGGTAGGAGGGAGAACAGCACAATAAAGACAATGGATTTCAAGGAGGCAGATTTTTGCAAACTCAGGGAGTTGGTAGGTAAAATCCCATGGGAAGCAAGTCTAAAGGGAAAAACAATTGAAGACAGTTGGCAATTTTTCAGAGAGACATTATTAGGAGCACAAGAGCAAGCTATCCCACTGCGTAGAAAAGATAGGAAGTATGGCAAGAGACCACCCTGCCTTAACCAAAATATCATCAATAATCTAACATTTAAAAAAGAGTCCTACAAAAAGTGGAAACTTGGTCAAACTACAAAGGATGAATATAAACAAATAATACAAGTACGTAGGGACAAAATTAGAAAAGCCAAGGCACAAAACGAGATCAAACTAGCTAGGGACATAAAAGGAAACAAGAAAACATTCTACAAGTACATTAGAAGCAAGAGGAAGACCAAGGACAGGGTAGTCCTGTTACTCAATGCCGGGGGGGGAAAGACAATAACAGAAAATGTGGAAATGGTAGAGGTGCTTAATGACTTATTTGTTTCAATTTTCACCAAGAAGGTTGGTGGCGATCGGACATCTAAAATAGTGAATGCCAGTGAAAATGAGGTAAGATCAGAGTTTAAAATAGGGAAAGAACAAGTCAAAATTACTTAGACAAGTTAGATGTCTTCAAATCACCAGGGCCTGATGAAATGCATCCTAGAATACTCAAGGAGCTGTCTGAGGAGATATCTGAGCCATTAGCAATTATCTTTGAAAAGTCATGGAAGACGGGAGACATTCCAGAAGACAAATATATTGCTCATCTATAAACAGACCAGTCAGCTTAACTTCTGTACATGGAAAGAAATGGAGCAAATAATTAAGCAATTAATTTGCAAACACCTAGAAGATACTAAGGTCATAAATAACAGCATGGATTTGTCAAGAACAAATTGTGTCAAACCAACCTGATAGCTTTCTTTGACAGGGTAACAAGCCTTGTGGATGGGGGGAAGTGGTAGATGTGGTATATCTTGACTTTAGTACGGCTTTTGATATTGTCTCGCATGACCTTCTCATAAACAAACTAGGGAAATACAATCTAGATGAAGCTTCTATAATGAGGCTGCATAAGTAGTTGGAAAATTGTTCCCAGAGAGTAGTTATCAGTGGTTCACAGTCATGCTGGAAGGGCGTAATGAGTGGGTCCCGCAGGGATCGGTTCTGGGTCTGGTTCTGTTCAATATCTTCATCAATGGTTTAGATAATGACATAGAGAGTACACTTATAAAGTTTGTGGATGATACCAAGTTGGGAGGAGTTGCAAGTGCTTTGGAAGATAGGATTACAATTCAAAATGACCTGGACAAACTGGAGAGATGGTCTGAAGTAAATAGGATGAAATTCAATAAGGACAAATGCAAAGTACTCCACTTAGGAAGGAACAGTCAGTTGCACACTTACAAAATGGGAAATAACTGCCTAGGAAGGAGTACTGCGAAAAGGGATCTGGGGATCATAGTGGCTCACAAGCTAAATATGAGTCAACAGTGTAATGCTGTTGCAAAAAAAGCAAACATCATTCTGGGATGTATTAGCAGGAGTATTGTAAGCGAGACACAAGAAGTAATTCTTCCACTCTAGTCCACGCTGATTAGGCCTCAACTGGAGTATTGTGTCCAGTTCTGGGCGCCACATTTTAGGAAAGATGTGGACAAATTGGAGAAAGTCCAGAGAAGAGCAACAAAAATGATTAAAGGTCTAGAAAACATGACCTGTGAGGGAAGACTGAAAAAAATGGGTTTGTTTAGTCTGGAGAAGAGAAGACTGAGAGGGGACATGATAACAGTTTTCAAGTACATAAAAGGTTGTTACAAGGAGGAGGGAGAAAAATTGTTCTTCTTAACCTCTGAGGATAGGACAAGAAGCAATGGGCTTAAATTGCAGCAAGGGTGGTTTAAGTTGGACATTAGGAAACTGTCAGGGTGGTTAAGCACTGGAATAAATTGCCTAGGGAGGTGGTAGAATCTCCATTATTGGGGATTTTTAAGAACAGGTTGGACAAACAACTGTCAGGAATGGTCTAGATAATACTTAGTCCTGCTGTGAGTGCAGGGGACTGGACTAGATGACCTCTCAAGGTCTCTTCCAGTTCTATGATTCTATGTGACTGCATTTGAGGCCATGCAGAATAGTAATATCAGAAATGCCCTTTCCATCAGCAAGGGCAAGGTGCTGCAGCATCAGGTCTCATCAGATGATATTTTGGTGGACAGTTGAGTCATTCCTTCCACCAGCTATTCTGAATCAGGAGTGGCAAGGCAAATGGGACCAGACTTTCCAGCCAGAGGAGGAAAGAGAAGGAGAACCAGGCACTTGTCTGGCCAACACTGGAGAGAGGCAGATCACAGGAACCTAGGGGGATTGGAAAAGCTGAGTTTGGCCAGCATAAAGAAGTCTTTCACTTGAGAGAGAAGACCAGCAAAAAAAAAAAAAAAAGAACCTAGGGTAAGATACAAGATAGAACAGAGTTTCAGAGGGAGAGTGGAGCTAGCTAAAGCCAGAAGGAACTCAGGTTAGGATTCAGATAGACAAGGAAAAATTGCAGCCAGTGAAAGCCCATGAGTTCTAAAGACACTTGCAAGGGTATTGATTGGTATTTAAAATAATGATAATCAATTTAGGCAAACAGTAAAATTAGCCTTTGAAAGAGCTGGTAGACTGCTTTTTATTTATTTTTTTAAAGATATATATACTCTTACTCAAGTTGGGTCTCACAGCCAACTACTTCCCAACAGTAGTTGCACAGGCATGCATTCTGTAGAACAATGTGGTGTTGCTAGATAAGATAGCAGGGAAGAAGCTATTTTCTGATTTAAAGATAGTTTATCTCCCTTGATAGTTTTCATGGCAGTTCTAAAAAATGTTCAGCATAACCAATAGAATATGGATTGTATAGGGACAGATAAAACAGGTTGAAGTTCACAAACTTGCAAGCCGTACTTGGATTTCTTCAGATGTTGTCTGGGACCCATTGCCATATTTTTTCTGATTAAATTAGTGTTCCAAAATAATTGTGGGGCAGATGAAGAAGGAGCAGTGGAAAGACATATATAAGCCACTGCAGTATTTCTGCTTTTTTGACATGTCTTGTGTTTGGTGTCCATTGAAATTGAAAGGCCAGAGAGGCAGACATGCAATATGTCTTTATATCCTTTCTATCCTTATGTTTGCACCAAATGCATTATCAAAGTTAGATTGATAACAATCCTCAAACCCCGATTCTAGGATTCAGTCAAGCTCTACGTCGTGAGATCAGGGGAGGTGACATTAAGACACCTTTCTGTCCCATCCCCTTTCCCAAACCTGGGGGACAGACAGCTGTCAGTTTGTTCCTCGGTCCAATTTAGAGCAGCTTTGGGACTGCTATAAGTTGCAGTGGCAGCAACAAGCCCCAAAGGGCTGTTCTGCTCGAGCAAGATAGCCAGAGCTATATGCTTCATGAGGAACTCCAGCCACCATCCTTCATGCCCCATAATATCCCCTATAGTGGAGGTGAGGGGTGCCAAAAACAGGTAAAATAGAATTTGCTATACCAGCTTTACCTCACGTAAGGATTCGCCCCGTTTAAACAATATTTCTGTCCCTACCAGAGCAGCACAAAGGATCTGGCTCTGAATTTTAAAAAAAAAGAAAGTGAGGAACAATGCACACAGTGCCATTTTGAGGCATTAACTGAAGATATTTTACCTGTCAGAAAATTTTCAAGAAAGAAAGAAACAACACATTATGCTACTATGGGTATGATGACAACTTGTTAGTGCAGGTCAAACCTTTGTGTTCATTCAAAAGGGCAAAGCTTACAGTTATGAAATGTTTCTTCAATATCCCTGTCTATAGCTGGCTGCCAATCATGCTGACTAGCTAAGGCTTTCCTACCTGGATGGTTTTCACAAAGTTCTTTTAAAAACTCATGAAAATTCCTTTTCAGAAGACTGGTTCTAATGCCCCACAAGAGGCATCTTTCCCATCTGTTGAAAGATTACCCTTCCTGTAACATCTCATCTCCTGAGTAAATGTATATATGTGCTTGTCCACTCAGTTGATGTCAGTGTAGAAAGTCTGATAACTTACTATTCAAGCGGGCCTTGTGGATTTACTTGACCCACCGATAATAGGTCAATCTGGCAAGTATTCAGACTGGTAGCTCTGACAAAATTATTTTGGTGTCAGGGCTTTTAGAACAACTTCCAAGGATGACAAGTATCAGTAGATTCCTTAAGAATATACAGAGGATCCAAGATAGTCACAGATTGAGGGTTTTGTTTTTAAAAAAAAACACACCACATGGGCTTTGTACATTTTATTTCATATTCAACTGACTATTTTAAGTCAGCTTCCATATTTTCGTAGTAAACACCATCATTTCCCCCCATTTTGTATTAATCTGGAAGATCTTGATGAATCTCTTTCACTGATGACTGGAAGTACTGAATGACACCATATAGTAATTTCTTATAAATATATGCTTATGGTGACATAATCTTTAGACTTTTCATTTACTATTAATTTGTGACACAGCAGTGTGAGCCCCACTTTCAAGACATTCTACTGCAGATCCAAGTGTGAAATTCAGAGAAGGATTGGAGAGGAGTTGGATAGATTGTAGAAGGTGGCAACATTGAAGTCGGTGGGGTTTCACTTGGAAGAGGGAGGGGATGAGAGCGGCGCAGGAGGAGCAGATAGCTTGATGTCGCCACCACATTACCTAAGGGTAGACTTGGGGCAGGAGGTGATCTGTATTTCAGAAACATGTAGCTAGTGTTCACTCAGTCCCTACCACATATCTGAGACTAGATTTACCCCTGTTATACCAAGTCAGGTTCCCTTAAAACTCATGCCAGCTAATTTACTTTTCAGTAGGGAAAATAAGTATCTCCCTCACTAGGAATATCATTCCCTGCAGCACATTCTGTTGTGCAGGAAGACTAAAGTCACAAAGTATCAGAGGGGTAGCCGTGTTAGTCTGAATCTGTAAAAAGCAACAGAGGGTCCTGTGGCACCTTTGAGACTAACAGAAGTACTGGGAGCATAAGCTTTCGTGGATAAGAACCTCACTTCTTCAGATGCAAGTAATGGAAATCTCCAGAGGCAGGTAACCTCTTTATCTCCACACTGATATATACCTGCCTCTGGAGATTTCCATTACTTGCATCTGAAGAAGTGAGGTTCTTACCCACGAAAGCTTATGCTCCCAGTACTTCTGTTAGTCTCAAAGGTGCCACAGGACCCTCTGTTGCTTTTTAAAGTCACAAAGGATAATCAGAAAGATTATTAACTCTAGTGGACAATAAGTAAGGTAAATTCTAGGCCAAAAGCATGTGGTGGGAAGTCTGTCTAACACACTGTTTATGTACCTAAAGATTTAAGACTCCTGAACTGGCTGTTCTATTAATTTATTATGAATAACATTGTATGCTTAATGACAAATGCTATTTCTAATACTCCAGTATTTAAGTAATATTTCAACATTTTATAAATAGGATGCCAATCTAAGCTAATCTATCTATGGTGTTTATAGGGCACCAAACATCATATTTTCTAAATGCCACGCCTTGAACCATACACCTTTGCAATATAGCCATGTCTCTTATTGTACACTGCATAACTAAAGAGTTGATTTGTATACATTCGTCTTTTCCATGCATTCCCTCATCTGCTCTTTACCAGAGGATATTTTACAAGTTCTTTCTTACCTCCAAATTGTTCAGTCTTCCCCTCCCCCACATATCTTTTCTAATGGAAGACAGTTAGAAAAGGAGTTCAGTATGTCAGCCATTGTTTGAGTCGCCATTAATTTCATTCTCTGCTTTGTTTGTTAATGGTCCTAATTTCTCCTTAGCAGAGCTGGAAAGCATAAGCAGAAAAAAAGTTTAAATGTAGGAAATGAAAACTAACAATTGCCTTAAATATAGGTCAAGCCTTCCTCATAATTTGTTGTTTTTCTCAAGTAGAGGCTCAGTGATATTAAATAAGCTTGCGTGCTATTGATGAAAGTGGAAAATTAGCCCTGGTTGACAGTTGTTTGGTTTATTAAAATGTGTTGTCGTTTTTTTGTTTGTTTTTGTTCTCAGTTTCCGATTTGGACTAGAAAATAAGGTCCTGATTCTCTTCTCAATCATTTCCCTGTCGCTGTGGGGGCACAAGTGTACCTCAGTCCTTTTTATTTGGTGCCTGTGGCACATAGTCTCCTGGGGGTTGTAATATGTTGGTCTAATTTTGGTTGTTGGGTTAGTGTGCAGGTGCTGAGTGATGTTGGTGGCCTGTGAGATACAGAAGCCCAGATTAAATGATCTAGTGGTCCTTCTGGCCTTAAACTCTGACTCTTGGTTATCATTGGTATAACTCAGTGACTTCAGTGCAGTTACTCCTGATTTTCACCAATGTGAGAGGAGAAATTAGACTCTAAACTATGTACCAAATAAGGGCCTGATCTTACATTGGTTTAAGTCAATGGCTACAGAGCCGTAACTAAGCATTTTAGTGCCTGGGAGGAGCAATCATATTTGTTAGAGGCGACACCCAGTTAGCTGGGTAGTTATCCAAAGTGAGAGCACCAAAGCACACCCAAGACTTGCCACAGCACAGCCGCTATAAGGGAAGCTCTCTCTACCCACCCCTGCCCTGCTCCCCGAGCCAGGCTGCATCTGCACGGGTGGATGCTCCCCAGGCAGGGCAGGTAGCACAGCTCCGAGCTGCACCCTGACATGCACTTGCCTCTTCCCCGAAGGAGCTTGACATCGGCCAGTGACACCCCCTGGAGCTGCCCCTGCCCATGCAGCCTGGCTGCCATGAGATGCTCCCCAGTACTCATTCCCCTTGGGCACTTGCCTCTTAGCAGCCTAGTCACACCCCGCTCATCACCCAGGAACCTGCCATTGCAGCCAGGTCCCTCTCCCAACACTCCCTGTGTGCAGAGTAGAACTGCTCCTTGCTCCCTTTGGTTGCCCTGCCTCTGCCCCATGGCTGCCAGGCTCACGGTCACACAGCCCGAGCTCTGAGCTCCGCCACGTGAGCCGGTGTGCTGGGGACAGGCGGCTGCTGGCAGGGTGGACTCACTCCCACTTGCTCCGGAAACCAAGGCTGTGAGAACAGAGCAACCCTTAAGGTTACTATATTTCAAGTTCCCAAATAGAGGACACTGCCAGGGGGAGGGGGAGGAGGAGTTGCAGGGGGCATTCGGGGGGTGCTGGATGGGTTTCTGTGTACTGGGAGGGATATTTGGGGGGTGCTGAAGGGGGTATTTGGAGGGTAGTAGAAGGAGTACCTGCGGCTGGGGTACCCACTGAAGGTGGGCTGCCGATGCTGGGGGGAGGGAGGGATGGGACAGTTTAATGGGGGAGGCCCAGCTGCTGCTGCTGCTGAGGGACGCTGCATGCGGGGCTCCCATTTCTTCCCATTCCCCTAGCCCCTTCTCTTCCCCATCACTTCCTCACTGCCCCCTGCCTCATCTCCTCCCTCCCTTTCCCCACCTTATCCCGTTTCCTTTCCCCACTGTCCCCTGCCCCATTTCCCTATTCCCTTCTCTTCCTCACTGCCTCCTCCCCCGAGGGGAACTCATCATTGTACAGAAAACAGGATGGTGGCCATATAGGGCACTCAGCCTATGTAGAAGTGGATTGGCACTAGGACCCAGGAGGTGGTGTCCAGCTGCAAAGGCAGTGAGCACGCAGCAGGAGAAGCAGCTCTGGAACACCCCCTCTGTTCTCAGTTTGGGCCTCTGTTGGAGGAGGGGGGAACAATGCCCCCCCAGCTACGCCCACGGACTCCGGCTAACCCTGATGGGCCCAATCTTGTGGAGAGGGCTGATGCTGCTGGGCCCGATCCTGCGCTGCCCCCTTTTTGCGCCCCGCCGCCTGCTGTGTGCCCTGGTCGGCTGCCCCTCTCGCCCCACCCTAGTTACAGCCCTGAATGGCTAAGCTCTCATTGACCTCAGTGTAGGCAGGATCAAACCCCAAACTACTCCAATCTGAAGATCACACATGCCTTGCCGACCTCTCACTGTTTAATTTTGTATTGCTGCAGGCATAGCCAGACCTAGATAATTCCTTCTTTCTGAGCCAAATTGTGCCATTTAAGCACGGGCTTATGTTGGGGGGTCGGGGGGGCAGTGTACTGCCTTGGGAAGGACTGCACTTGATTTATCTCTCACTGAACAGCCTGGCCCATTGTGTAAGTTGAGCAGAAGAGTTCAGGGGAGGAGTCAAGCCATAGCTCCGCCTCCTCATTTTTCATGCAATTGTGATTGTGAGCAGGGACTATAATTTTCATTGGCCCTTGCACAAAGCACACAGGGCTAGGGCGGTTTTTGAGCTCTCAAGTGATGTGAGCAAAACCCAGCTGTTACAGGCATGTTTGATGTCTGTATATATGTAAATAGTTAAGGTGACAGTAGATGGATATGCAGTATAGTTCCTGGATTTTGTAGGACCAAAAATATCTATCCAAATCCCACTGAGGTCAATAGCAATGCTTCCATTGACTTCAGTGAGGTCAGGATTTCATGCAGAGAAAGAAATCTTCTCTTGAGATTGTTATTCTTAAATGTATATGTTAACTTAACTATAAGACTGTGTCAATTGAAAGATGAGGAGAGTCAGAACAAGGTGATATATTTGAAGGAGGAACTCATTTTTTAAAATGTTACCTTTCAATTGAAACCATGTGGGAGCCTTGGATGGTGACACAGGTGGCAAATCTGATTCTGTTCATTCTGACTTAACCAACTTATCTCAAAAGGATTCCATACTGAGCTGGATAAAGAAGGTTCAGTAAGATCACAGGGGAGTGTTTGAGAGGAGTAGGGGAGACAGTGAATATTCAGTTTAATTATATTAGTCCTGTCCCTCAGACTGTGGGAGGTTAGCACACTGGTTAAACACTTCAGAAACTTTCTTTCATTAAGGCATGTAACTTTCTCTGTAAAGATGCTCTGGGATTTAAGAACTGGAGTGCAGGCATGAAATGGGGCTACAGATCATTAACAGAAGTTATTTTCTAGAAATGAGACTTTTGCAAAGAATAAATGAAAAGCATGATCTATGCTCACGATAATTCACTTGGATCCCACATGTTTTGGGGTGTCCTCAAGGCTTCTTTATTGTGTGGTATTGAATAGCAATGATCAGGGCCAGCTCCAGGCACCAGCCGACCAAGCACATGCTTGGGGCGGCACCTGGTAAGGGGCGGCCAATCTTGGGGTGGCGGGGGGGGCCCCCGGGGGGGGTGGGAGGTGTTTGGCAGCACGGCTTGGCGGTGGGGGTGTTTGGCGGTGCGGCGCTCGGCGGGAGGTGTGTGTGGCGGCGAGGGGTTCGGCAGCGTGGCGCTTGGCGGGGTGTTCAGTAGTGCGGCACGGTGCTCTGTGGGGGGGATGTTCGACGGCGCTCAGCGGGAGGGTTCGGCGGCGCTACATTCGACACCGCTCCATGGAGGGGTGTGTTTGGTGGTGCTCCGCGGGGTCTGGCGGGTTCGGCGGTGCTCCGCGGGGGGTGGGTGTTCAGCTGCGCAGCGCTTCGCGGGGGGCGGGGGGCGTGGGGGGGCGCGGCGCGGCAGGGGGGGGGGGGGGGGTTCGGCATCACGGCGCTCCGCGGGGGCGGGGTGGCGTTGCGGTGCTGAGGGTGTGTGTTATGGAGGGCGTCACTCTTTTTTTTTGCTTGGGGTGGCAAAAAAGTTAGAGCAGGCCCTGGCAATGATTAATACAGGACAGATGTCAGGAACTAAGCTGGCTCCTGGTGTGATTGCCTAGCAACCCAATGAGCTTGGCTAGGTACAATAAACCCTCACTAAGTGACTGTGCTCCCTGATTGTACAGGATGCCCAACAGATCACCATTTAAGACTTGTAGCTCCAGCAGCATAGTGGCTGCTCAATGGCATTTATGCCTGCAGCTGTGCTAGACCTGCTTTTCATAGAATATCAGGGTTGGAAGGGACCTCAAGAGGTCATCTAGTCCAACCCCCATAAGGGCTTTTTATCCAGCCCTTGCTAACGCATGCCTGCTCCTGTCCTTACCTTCCTCAGAACTCCTGGCTCTGACCATTGGCTTGTCTCCTGACAAACCATCTGGTTCTGCCCTCCGATTCTGCTCCAACCACTGGGTCGCATCACTTACTCCCTGGTGTGTGACAGGAGAGGGGTACAGGATTTCATGCAGAGCAAAATCTACAAATTAGTACTTTTAATCCCTGTTAGAAATCTAGCCACTGTACTCTGAATGCACAAAAAGAGGGGCAGGAAAATTGGCACAATGTTTTACAATAATCAAGTTGACTTGAATTAATAAAGGGGAATAAGAATATCAGCATCAGCTTTATTAGGAATAGATTTGTGCAATGAAGTAAAATGAAAGTCTAGCTATTCTTTAAAGCAGTGTAAGATATAAACTAGTCCTAGGTGAACTTCTAGTAATTTTTTTTTAAAGAAATCATTGTGTTTCCACAGTAATTTGAGGAAGGCTGCCATCTTTTCTTTTTTTCCTGAGAAAGATCACAATCTAAACCTAAAACAGGGTAATTTGATTATAATGATGATAGTTCCTATCTTTGGAGAAACTGGGCCATTACGCCATAACATCGCTAACAGTGCTCCAAATATTGAACAAAAATATTTCATATCCTCAGATTCTGACAAAGTAAGTGTACATGCTAACAATGTTTGCCTGTTAGAAAGCATTGATATGTCTAGAAAAAGTATTAACTGGGTTTTACTGACTCACTAAGGCAGTTGGCTTGGATTTAAAGGAAATTGAAGGGATTATTTAGAGAGAGCCTAGGGTGTGAGCTGAGCAGCCCTGAGGGGGGAACCCTAGAAGCAGGCTAGCCTAGGAAGATTTCAGTTTTTCATGGTTGATTTTTTTTTGTCAATAAATCAAACCCCAGAGAGGGGAGAGCGCTTTGGTGCCCTGCTCTCAAAGTCCAATCAAAAGACACCTGCTCATGCCAACCTATACTAATGGACCAGATTTTAATTATAACTCTACTAAAGTCAGTGGAATTATCTGGGATTTAAACTGGTGTTAAAGAAATATTTTTTCCGCTTATTTTCATTCACAGGTGACTGGCACCTTTAAGAGGGAGCAGGCTCCAGTGCGCTTGAGACTAACTGTTTACTGAACAATTGGGCTTAAGGGAAGACATCTGGGCCCTTTAAAGGGAGTGACCACAGTCGAGGAAGCTTTTGGGAGAGTTGCTGAAAGGGTTCCTGGAGGAAACAATAGGGAAAGCTGTTGGAGGTGTGGCTGAGAATCAAGACACACAGTCCCAAGGAGGGATGGATGTGGCTAAAGTGAGCTGAGGGGAGAGACTGAGCAGAGCCCAGGAAGGCTGGAAATGGGATTTAGTGTAAAAGCATGGAGCCAGACACACTCAGGGAGGAGGACCTGTGCCCAGTCGCAGACTCAGATGCAAGGGGCAGAAGAGACTTTAGTTTGAGTTTGGCTTTGTTGTATTTATTTTACATTGGACATATGCCTGGGAATTTCTGAAGGGAAATTGAGTCAGGATGATGCAGAGCCACAGTTGGCCAGCAGCAGGCACTACAGGGTAGGTGTGCCCTATTGCACCCACACAAAGACTAAGAACCAAATTCTACCCTTGTATCTGCATAGATAATTCCCACTGATGTCACTTTGTTACTTAGCATGGGATAAACAAGGAATTAAAAAGACACCAGTGACAGGTATAAGTAATTTTAAATAATCAAGAAATGCAATAACTTGTTACAAATCACTTGCACCCACATACCACAATAACAGGTATATTAACATAGTAATCTGGAATACAAACTCATTTGTAAACACCTGTATAGGAGAACCTATTTTGTAATCATATATTAGTCACTCAACAATTGCTATTGATTACTAAGGTAATTACAAATGATTTCAATATACTGTGTTACTGAAATCTTGCTCTGTAGAGGACAATTATAAATGAATGACTTATTTTGTCAGAATGAGTCATTAGAACATTGTTTTTTGTTTTGATTTACTAAATTATCAAATGCAGCTGCAGAATGTGAACAGGAGTAAATGGAGCATTTACAGCTAATCTAGGATTGCACTGCATGATACTGGGTTTGAAATGGCCTCAATAATACAGGACAAACTGACACTAATTAAAAGAAATCTGAAAATAGAGCCCAGGAGACACTTCAGTGCTCTGATGCTGGTGCCCTACATCAGCAACAGTGCTGATGTGTTGTATTAGGAACAAATCCACAGCATGATTAGCTGGACCAGGCAGTGAAGAGATATATAAGTCAAAAGAAAGAAGAATATTTCCATTAAGCCCACTGCTCTATGAATGAGGTAGCCCTGTGCCCTCAACATGACTGCATCTTTGGGGAAGGACTGGAGCTTTGGCCCCTCCCCTGAGCATACCGGTACCCTAGCGAGCCTTTGAAATGCTGCACTCAGTGCTGAAACTCTTGTACAGGACCCTGAAATTCAGCTCCTTCCTGTGCGGAACAAAAACTACTGGTTCTAACTTCCATGGCTGCCTTGGTAGGTGCTGGATTTCTCTCTTAAAGTGGAATATTGTCCCCTCCCCTCCCACCCCCGAGCACTGAATGGGACATTTAGTTGAACCTGATACACCTAACCATACAATGCAGTTTTAATTCTGGCATTTCCTTGCTTGACTTTGAAAACACAACATTCAAAGGGAATCTTATAATGTAGCTTTCTATAACTTTATATAGGTTTAGGAGATTATGTAGTAAAATGGTGGGCAGATGGAGTGACTCATATTTGCATACCCAGTATTCAAAAGCATAGCAGTTAAAGGCCCAGTGCATGAACAGTAATAGCATCAGGATAGTCATCATGAAAAATATAAGCAGGCAGATTCAGAAATGAAACAGATAAAAACACTAATTAAAAAAGGATAGGAATGGCAGATCCCATATGGAGAACTGTAGAGCAATGCAAGAGAGGATCAAAGAGACAGAACATTGATTCTTCAGTGAAAATACAATGTAGGCTTCAAAGGTATCTAAATTAAATTGTGTTGTGGTTTAAGAGATGAAAGTGCAGAATCCTATTTAAATCAACAAAGTCATATCTATAAAGCACCTTCTTCCCTCTGGGATGAACCACCACAATTTCAAGTTTAACATCCTAACAAAAAATAAAGCCAGAAACATTTAGCCTATTACAAACATTACATGCTCATCAGCTTCATTATGAACAAACCAAACATTTTGTATGAACAAATTTTTCCCACTTTGAAATTTGTCTTCCTACAGAGAGTGGCATGCCAGTAACTTCTACTATTCCCTTTGGGGCTGAGGTCCCATCTTGCAATATGATCCATGTGAGTGGGCTCCTGTGCCCATCTGGAGCTCCAACGACTTCAATAATGAATCTTGCTGAAAATAGAGGTGTTGGGTAAGCCAAAAAGGACAAGATACAAGATCAAAGTAGTGGTTCCTTTTATTCGGTTTCATTTGTTTTCTCTCTGGGTGCCTGTTCCTAATTTTGTGTATAGTGTGAAGAAACAACTCTGTTTTAAAGACACATGGGGTGAAATCTTGACTCCATTGAAGTCAATGGCAAAGCTCTCATGGACTTCAGTGGAGTCAGGATTTAACCCATAATCCTTTTGTTGACTGAGTGTATGCTATATGTCTGAGCAGTCTAGGATTTGCCTTATGACTCAGAGGCAAAAGAAAATATATAAATGATGCACCGAAAGATACTTGTAATTTTCAAGATTGTGTGTTGCTTTATGATTACTTGAATCACTAGCACCTATTACAGATTTTTGTTGCTGTAGGAAAATTTGTTTTGATGACACATCCTTTGGATTTAGTACCCCAAGCACTTATTGTGGGGTACATTTTCAAAGCAATGGAGAAGGATTTACTTTAGAATCTCCCACTAAAGCATTAGTTTGATGTGTGAAACTGTAACACTCAGATAATGTAGCCCTCAGTGGTACCTTTTGAAAGAAGTTGTGGAGAACTGGGAAATACTTGCATTTTTTACGAATATCATAAGCCCCATAGTGTATCTGTGATATTACCTGGCCTGAATGCACAGAGTTAGATCAAAAGAGGATGTCAACGAAAACAGGCAATAAAGGTAAAACAACACCTAGATAAGGAATGTCTCCTCAAACACAATAGCCATGAAGTGAGACTCTTCAGTTCCAACTTTGGGAACAGGGCCTTCTTGCCAAGGCTGAGAATCTGGAGATCAAAAGATACTGATCTGTTAAAGGATGTGCCCTACAGAGAAGGAGGAGATCTGAGTGAGTTAGGGGTCTGCACTTCAGCAAGAAGGCTGCAACTTGGTCCCCAAGAGAACAGGGAAACCCAAGGCTAAATCATGCCTATCTAGAGGCTAGAGGAGAATGTAAAGGATAGATAAGACAGTATGCACATAACTTTGTTATTTTAAATGCATTTTTCTTAGTGACGTGTACCTTTTGGCAAAATAAATCATACTTTGTTCTGAGGAAGCTGCCTCTGTGTCACTGCATACTATTACTGTCCACAGACTCCTGAGAGGAAATTTACAGGTGGCAAGCCCATTGGACCAGCTAAGGAATATGGTTGGCAGCCAGACCAGTGTAACCCAGAAATGGAGTCACAGAGTGGTTGGATTGCAGAATCCCACCCCAAAGAGAAGAGGAGGCATGGCTCTGTCCCTTAAAAGGACTGCAGTCATGGGGACTGGCAAACGTCCTCAGGGGGGGCAGCCTACCCAGGAGCTGACAGAAGTCAATTCAATTTCTTCACACAATGGATCCAGGAGCTCAGCTGGTGTAATTTATCATTCATCCACTGAAAGTCAATAGAAGTATGATCATGTACACCAACTAAGGATCTGGCCCCCAGTGTTGAAGATCTTACTCAGTCCTTTCTTTATACAGACAAAATTACCATTGAAATCATAAAGAGAAGTACTGGTTAAAAACTGAGTTAGGACTTTAGGATTTCACCAGTCAGAAGAGGTATTATGAGCATAACTTCCAATACTCTGTATTAAAAACTAGAGATTGGTTTGAACCAAAATCTGGAAATGCTGTACCAAAATGAGGGAATGGGATTGGAACAGGATAGGAATTTCTTAGCTGGCCTGTTTCTAAAATGGGCCAAACCAAGGCCCCTGATCTGAACACCGTGGGGTTTGAAATCCGGATCTGAATGTACTTTCCGAGTTGCGACTTAGATAAAATTTGTATTTATACTAGTGGACCTGAGAGCAGACTGGCCAAAAATCTGTGTCTAACAGGTAATAACTTGTATTTAACATTTGGACAAAGGATCCCAATGTGCATTGTAAACACAACAACCACTTTACCTGGCTCTGGTGTGGAACACAGCAGCTGCCTAAAAGCACAAAGCATCACTGATAAAAGTTTTTTGTACAAGATGTGAAGAAGAATCTTACCACGTAATGAAATTGCAGGGGCACTTTAGAATTAAATTTCCTCAGTTAGAATCTGGCTAGGACACCAACACAGAGAACTTCTGAGAAAAGTGTGATGGAATCTTTAGTGATAATTATCAGAGGGATAGCCGTGTTAGTCTGGATCTGTAAAAAGCAACAGAGTCCTGTGACACCTTTAAGACTAACAGATGTATTGGAGTATAAGCATGCGTCTGACGAAGTGGGTATCCACCCACGAAAGCTTATGCTCCAATACATCTGTTAGTCTTAAAGGTGCCACAGGACTCTCTGTTGCTTTTTATTGACAGTAAAGCCTTTCGTTTGGGATCCAAAAAAAAGCACCTATGGTAACACATGACTCTTTACCTTGAATCACAAGGAAGCATTAGTTTAGTACTGAACGATTCACCTATGTGAAATACCAACACCATTTTTCTACAGCACATTGGTTTTCCTTGGAGGAAAGCACTGAGTAGGCCTGACTCTCCTTAGCTGGTGAGAGCAGACATTCATAGAGCAAGGTGGGATGCTGCAGGCATGAAATGTACGTCATTAAGGCTCCTCCTGGGATGCTTATTCATTCGGTAATGAGTTTCTTTTATTCCTAGCTTTTACATGACAAGCTTCTAATCAGTTGGGTAGCTATCAAAAAGGAAACGAGGATAAATGAGTAATGAGATTATGCCATTTAGAACAATTCATTTGAAATACACTTACAAAGCCTTATCAGACATAAAAAGTCATTGAGCTCATCCCTACCCTGGGTGGTAACTCCTTGCTCCTGAATCTCATTAGCAACAAGTTTAGCTTTAGCTTTAAGTTTAATGTGGACTGGATTTTATCTTCCACATTATGTTTTAATCTCTCACCTGCTAAATTTATGTTGCTACATTACACTTGTAAATCCTTGCTTGTCACAACATGAGTGATTTACACCCCTCTTTCAAGGATTTCCCTACATACCGCCAGTGTCTTTTGTATTTTTCATCACAGGAGCAGAAGTAATAGAGTGTTGTGATTTTAAATGAGGCTAAAATATTGTTTTGTGATAAGCATCCATTTATTCTTTTCTAGCTTACTTGGTAAGCTTTCCAGAATTGGAAATGTTGAGGTAATGCTGTTTTAAATTCCTAAGAGAAGAAACATTTCCTTAACATAAAACACTGTTTTTTCTGTCTGTGTGAGTGATTGGGTTTGGGTCAAAGACTTGGAACATTAATTTCACTTTAGACTAGACTCTTAAAGGATATGTTAATTTTTCACTATGATGGGGGCACAGTGAAAGGCTGGTATTGGCTTGGAAGGGCAATGGCCTATTGCTGTGGTGTTGGTTGTCTAGTGAGGGCCCAGACCTGGCTTCATTTGGGCCTCATATTGTCTTCACTGGAGAAATGGTCTGAAATAAATAGGATGGAACTCAATAAAGACAAATGCTACACTTAGGAAGGCATAATTGATTGCTCAAATACAAAACGGGAAATGATTGCCCAGGAAGGAGTACTGCAGAAAAAGACCTGGGGGCTATAGTTGCTCACAAACTAAATGTGGCAAAAATGTAAATACTGTTGCAAAAAAAAGCAAATATTCTAGGATGTATCAGCAGGATTTTTGTAAGCAAGACACGTGAAGTAATTCTTTTAATCTATTTAGCACGAATAAGAACAGGTTAGACAAATACCTGTCAGGGATGGCCTAATACTTAGTCCTGTCTCAGTGCAGGGGACTGGACTAGATGACTTGTCGAGGTCCCTTCCAGTCCTACATTTCTATGACTCTGTGATTCACTGGGGGAGGGGGCATGAAGGGGAGGTCCATAATTTTCAATCTGAAACAAAGGAGGTAGAGATGATTAATTGCCCTTGGCTCCTTGTCCAAAGTTCTAGATTTCCCCTCAACTCTACCCAGCCACTATCTGACATGTCTGCCTGCTGTGCAACCTTTCCCCCATGCCCAACATTTTTCTCCTAATTCTCTCCTCCCTCATTCTTTGACAACCTATAGTGGAGACTGAAACAAATCAGCACCTGCATAATGGGTATCTGACCTGAGCTACTTTCAAAGCTCAATTAATGCTCCTCTTCAATGGGCAGAAAAGGACAAGATATGGCTCACGCCCGTGCCATGCTACATAAATCAGCATCTTCTGCCCTTGCTGTTTCTGGGAACAAGAATCCCAGGTCAGCATCTGACACCAAATCCCTCCTGGGAGCCCCCTAAGGACACACAGACTACTAGAGTTGAAGTGTCATGATCTTCACCCCATGGCAGGAGCAGAGGCTAAAGTGGCAGGAGCAGGTTTTCAGTCCCCAGGAGGGGTCCAGCATTGAGAAGCACCATCTTCCTCTCCACCCATCAGAAGGTCAGGACCTGGGGGTCCTGAATAACAGCAGGCAGCTAGATGGGAATAGCGGGCACTTACTTTCTAAGTTTATATTAATATAACAAAACCATGCTCTTATATGACACTTTTCATCAGTAGATCAATATCATTGTTCCCATTTTACAGTTGGGGAAACTGAGGCTCGGAAAGATGAAGTGACTTGCCCAAGGTCACCCAGCAAACTAGTGGCAGAACCAGGAATAGAACCGAGGTCTCCTGAGGCCCAGGCCAGTGTTTTAGCCATTAGGAAATACTGCCTCTCCTTTTTTTATTTTTCACCCTTTCCTTACATATAGTCTATATTGATTATAGCCTTATCTCCTCCTCCCCCTTCACTTGTCACTGGATTCTTAGGCCCTAAATCCTGCAACTGATTATAGCAGAGCACAGCAGTTCATTCACATGGATCACAACACAGGATCAGGGCACTAGACTGTAAACTCTTCAGGGCAGGGACCTGGATCCAACACTTCATCTCTATTTAGCAAATCATTTAAGTGCGTCCCTTTAGCCACATACGAAAGATCTGCTAAAGTAAGTGTGAGCTTTGGTGCTTTGCTGAACTGAGGGCCAGGGATTGTATTTATACATCAATTAGCACACTGGAGCCCTTTCCAGATTGGCATGGTTTATACGAGACTATTTAATAAGTCACAAAATTCATGACTTCTGTGACCCATGTGAAACAGCTGACCTTAACTATACCCAAATTGGGGGTAAAAAGTAACTGTATAGTCTTCATTTCCCTTATTTTGTGGGATGACTAAAGGATTAGAAAAACTGCCTTAGGCCACGTCTACACACTTATGTTGGCAAAACTTATGTCACTCAAGGGTATGAAAAAATACCCCCGAGTGACATAAGTTGCACTAGCATAAGTGGTAGTGTGCACAGTGGTATGTTGGTGGGACAGCTTCTCCTGCTGACATAGCTACTGCCGCTCATTGGGAGTGGTTTAATTATGTCGATGGGAAAGCTTTCTCCCGTTGGCATAGAGAAGCTACACGAGAGATCTTACAGTAGTGCAGCTGCATCGGTACAGCTTTGTAATGTAGACGTAGCCTTAGATCAGGACTTCTCAAACTTCATTACACTGTGACCCCCTTCTGACAACAAAAATTTACTTCCCAACCCCAGGAGGGGGGACCGAAGCCTGAGCCCGCCTGAGTCCCACTCACCTGGGGGGCGGGACAAAGCCAAAGCCTGGACTCCACCGCCTCGGGTGGGGAAGAGGTCAAAGCCGAAGCTCAAAGGCTTCAGCCCCAGCCAGGGGGCCTGTAACCTGAGCCCCGCCGTCCAGGGCTGAATCCCTTTGGCTTCAACCTTGGGTGGTGGGGCTCAGGCTTTAGCCCTGAGCCCCTGCAAGTCTAAGTCGGCCCTGGCAACCCCATTAAAATGGGGTCGTGACCCACTTTGGGGTCCTAACCCACAATATGAGAACCGCTGCCTTAGAGTGATAGACTCAAGGAGCTCAATCTATTTAGCTTAACAAAGAGAAGGCTCAGGGGTGACTTGATGACAGTCTATAAGTACCTTCATGGGGAACAAATATTTGATAATGGGTTCTTGAATCTAGCAGAGAAAGGGATAACATGATCCAATGGCTGAAAGTTGAAGCTAGAAATAAGGCATTGGAACAATTTACTAAGGGTGAAGTCTCCTGCCCTGGCAATTTTTTAAAATCAAGGTGGGCTTTTTTTTTTTTTTGTGGTAAGGATATGCTCTAGTTCAAAAGGAATTATATTGGGGAAGTTCTATGACCCGTGTTATACAGGAGATCAGACTAGATGATCACAGTGGTCCCTTTTGGCCTCAGAATCTATGACTTAGGTAAAATCCATTCTATTATTTAAGTGTACAGTGTCTTAATTTTTTTTGTTTTGGGACTAGAAAACAACTGTTCACATGTCTATGAGAATTGACACGATAAACATCACAGCTCCACAAGAGTCAGTCTTGGAAAAGCACAGATACATTAAAAATGTAATTAGACACTTTTAAACATGCATATTATTTAGCCAATGAGTCTAGTTGTTCCTTTTGGAGCGCTTAGGGTTTAATTATGCAAACAACATTTATTTATTCAATTTTAAAATAATGTTATTTACCAAAAATGACAGTAACAGGCCCCTTCAGAGTTCATTGTATAAATCTTAATTCAGCCATTTGGATTACTAATGAGCCATTAGGCAGAAACTTTTGGTGAGTCTATTAACAATTCATAAAATGCTGCTGTTATTTTATATCGTATATGCTTTTTAAAAAAGCATCCAAAATTGTGCCAGGCTCCTTACAATATATATAACACCAGGTCCAAGACCAGAGATTACATCTTTTTACCTACAAGACTCAATGTAGCAGCAGCATAATAGTGGAGTTGGGCTGGAGAGATGGAAAAACACAATAGCCACAGCAATAAAGCTATGCTGTCATAAATTGGTATGTGCATAGTATGCTTGACAAAGCCCTGGCTGGGATGATTTAGTTGGGAATTGGTCCTGCTTTGTGCAGGAGGTTGGACTAGATGACCTCCTGAGGTCCCTTCCAACCCAGATATTCTATGATTCTATGATTCTATGTTGAATTAGGATTTCCGTAGTTTAATGTCCAGAGATGATAGAGGTATAAAATAGGTATCTCCTAAAATAAAAATGTCATGGTTGACTTTTTTCTAGCCACTGAGTCAGAAGGTGGTTTATAGGGGCACTGCAATGATGATACAATGCATATTGTGTCTGAGCTGGCAGCCCACTGAAGATAACAAGAGTTTGGATGTGCAGTGATGGAGGATTGGGGACACTGTGGAAAGAGGGCTTGGCATGGGGCCCAGATGATAGCATGAAACAGCAGACGCAAAGGAGAGCATCTCCACAATCTGGACATGAGTAGGTTGTGGCTTTGATAAAAAACAACAACAACAATTATAATGAGGAATATAACGGAGCATCAGCCAAAGGGGCAAGCCTTGGTTTTTCTGGGGAAAGAAGAAGAAATTGAGACCGGATTTTTTTTAACCCCCTCCCCTTCCTCAGACTCCAAACTATGGACGGCCCCAGTACTATACCTTTGATGTCCTAGGCTAAATGCCTAGCAATCAGAATAGTCCTTTAGAAACATGGACTGAAGATCTGCATGACAAACTGGTTGAAATGAGGGCTCCCAGGGAAACCTCTGTAACAAAGCTGGGCAATTTGGTGGCTCAGATAGGTAATCTGAATAAAATGGTAGAGTAGAAGGACAATAACCCAAGTGGTAAACCATCTGCGAGTCGAAGAGGAAGCCACAAATGGAACTTCTGCCTTGCTGTACTTGAAAACCAGACATTTTTGCAAAGACAGGAAAAAGTTCTTCAGAATCCAGTGAGAACCAAAATATCTGAATTCAGGCCTTTTTCACAGGTGGCCTGAAGTACTCAAATCAATAGCCATTGTCTTCAGTGTAATCCCACATCTCTTTGAGCTGAGCACAGAGAGAAACTCCAGTTACCAAGGAGAGAAATTACAGAATCCTATCTAGGCAGAGCACCAGTTTGAGGGCTCTTATTGCTTCTGAGAAGACAGTGTATTAAAAGCTGTCTGATCCAAGGGGACTATGTCTACACTGGAGGACCCAGAATTATTTTTCCCAGAGTGGTCCCACTCATGCAAGTTCAGGAAAAGGATTTGAAAGTGATCATAAAAGATTTGCCATAGAAGGGAATTGAAGTAGCTGTACTGAATCCAGCCAACCTGCCAGGCCAGCACAAAAGCAAATCCTGCTTTGGAGCCAAGTCAGCAGCCAACAAGCTACTAGTGGAAATTAAAATTAAGCAATCTGAGGACTTGGACACTGACCTGTGCTACTGGAACGACCTTGCCACTTTTGGCTGCAGAGTTTACGTTGCCTTCCAGTTCAATATTAAATACTTTTCTTGGGATATGAACTTCATCTATTTCCTGCTGCTTTGTTGCCCAAAACTAATATTAGTCATTTCTGATTAATTCTGGTTAATAGGCTCTTTAGGCCAGGCTGACTATGGTGTCAAAGAAGAGGCCTCAAGCATTAATTGGACTTATTAAATCAGGAAAGAGAAAAGAGAAGTGTCCATGCATCCTTACACCAAGGCAATATGGAAAGGGGCCGAGCCCACTTATAAACAAGAAAGAATAAACGAACATTGTAGAAGCGCCTGTAGAGAGAGGAAAGAAAAGTGAATGTTTCAAAACTCACGAGAGTTTGATTTCCCTTCATACTGCCCCATCTTAGGCAGCCTCCAGACCACAGGATATTTCAGCTGTAAGAATTTGTCATGTAAAGAAGTGTGATTAAATAACAAATAACAAGACTGGGACTCTCAGTGTCACATCTTGAGATTGTTTTGTGGCTTTGCTGCTTCTCCCTTCAAAGGCAGAGTGCCTCAGCAGGGTCACGCACAAGAGCTGCTGTAAGAGACTGTTGTTTGTCAGAGTCATTTATTTGCAATTTCAATCAATCACACCTTCCTTCGGAGGGAAGGTAACTGGTGAGTTTATCATCTTCCTGTCACTTTTGTAAATCCTGAGGAGAGCTTCCTCACTGTACTCTGTTATTACCCAGTATAAGTATATTATGGAGAGAGTACCGTATGTCTCCCAGTTGGAGCAGGGAACTCGGACGGGCTCCTAGGATCTGTTCCATCTCTGCCTTGATGTATGGGCTTGAGCAATTTACAGTACAGACTGGCTCCCATCAAAGTAAATAGAAAACTCCATTGACTTAAGTGGTATGGGATCAAGTCCTTAATATCAATCAGATGGCTCAGTTTACTTTTCAGTAAAACAGATCTACTAATTACCTACTTCACAGGGATGCTGCAAGACTCAAACGAAAGGCACTATGCATGTAGTAAAAGTAGTAGTATTTTGTTATATTATTTTTAGGGGCTATATATTTCAAGTTAGATAATTTTAATTGTCATGTTGTATGCATCTTACACGCTAACACAAATGAGCCAAATTCTGCCCTCAGTTACACCCATGGTAACCCATTGTAATCAATAAATGATGGATGTAACTGAAGGAATAATATTTCTGTGACTTTACTATTTTTTAAAGCATTTCACTTTATTTCATTTTAGGGAGATGCAACTCAGTGCAGTGGTGGAGCACTCGGACCTCTTGATGGTGGGGGGCGGGGCATGTGACCACTCCATGCATTGTCTCTGGGATGGGGACGGGGAGACATGGGGAACATTGAAACTTGCCTGCTGACTTTAACTGGACTTTTGCTGTCAGCTGGAGCAGAGCTATTCACAGGTGACAAGCCCCATCTCCTAGGGTGTCTGGCCAGTGGGCTGGCTGGGGAAGGCCGGCGAGGCTGCAGTCGGGAGTGGTCTTGCCTGTGGGTATGAGTCTGGGAGCTACGGTGGAAGAGAGCCTAGGCCGGGGAGCCAAGGGAGGAGGAGGGGAGCTCAGTATGGACTGCAGTCCTGTTACACCGGCTGCTTCGGTGGAGAATGCAGAGGGGAAGGCACTGAGTTGTTAGGAGTAAAGTGGGACTGAGCCCACCCAGCCCACTCCACCCAGAGGTGGCAGGGGACTGGGTGGGCTCTTCCCTGCCACATCAGCACTTCAGGGAGCAGGGCCAAATGGGAGGCAGAAATCTGGGGGGGAAGGGAGCACGTGGCCACACGTGCACCCCCCCATGCATCGCCTCTGACCTGTATTTACACTCCGTTCCTCAGGCCACATTTACTTGGGCCTGATCCAAAGTCCCCTAAAATCAGTAAGAATCTTTCTATTGACTTCAATGGGCTGTGAATCAGACTATTTGGCCCAGATCCTCACAGGTATTTGGGTTCTTAACTTCCACTGAAATCACAGAGCCTATATGCCTGTGAGGATCTGGGCCTTTGCGACTGCCCAATCCCTGTTAACCCAGGCCCACTGCAGTTTGTCCTCAAAAAGGAATTCACCTTCCCCCGTATGCCTTTCTGTGGAGTGGCCCTTTAAATTTGGCAGAGACCAGCAGCTGCAGCCCTACAGTGGCCATTTTGCAACTAGTTGCTGTGACTCCTCCTCTTTTAGCTGGTAAGTACTCTCAATTCCTGTGGTTTCCATTTCGTATTGCTGAGTAGATGGTACATTCTCCAGGCAGCTGCATTACAGATTTTAGTGCCATATACAATTCTAAACCTTATAAGAGCAATCACATATTGGGTCTGATTCCAGTCTGAGTTATACATTGCACCACTCCATTGATTTCAGTAAAGTGACCCCTTATGTATACTGATGTGAAATCAGAATAAGGGTTTCAGGTAGGGCTACAGGCTCTGATCCACAAGGTACTTGTTTTCCTAATCCCAGGATTTAGGCACCTGTTGATCACATTCTAAGGCACCTAGGAGCCTAGACCCCTAACTCAGGCTTTGTGGATCATTGTTGTTCTTGTGACTTTTTTTTTAAGGCAACTAAAAGCGATGCTCAGTGTTACAATGTCTAAGTAACTTTGTGGATCAGGACTGTGGTTACTGTGGTAATGAGGGTGGTATAAGAACCTAAGGAGAACAGAATAGAATAGGATGCTTTCCACAGAAAATCCCTCTCTGTTTTCTAGTTGGGGGAAAGTTTTCTGTATCTGTAACCCACCCTACAAGCATGTGAATCTTTGCCCTCTAGTAGCTGGTCCGTATAGGAGGATAAGAGTCTACTACAGCTGCTAGATAACAAAATTGTTCCCTTAGCTTAGCTGAGAGAGAATAATGCTTTTAGTGCTGAAGCCTTCCAAGCAAAGGGTCATTATATAAACTTTGTTCATCTTGATTCCTGTGAAGAAATGTTTTGCTACTTGATTAACACATAGAGAGGGTCTAAAACTACATCCAGAAACATTTTACCCTTTTAAGTACCAATATTCTCAGTCCACTTCCATCCAGAAACATTTTACCCTTTTAAGTACCAGTATTCTCAGTCCACTTCCTAGAGGACAAGTATTCATACATGTTCAAAAAGTAGAGCTGCACTGCTATATGTAGCTGAGAGGCTACCAGGCCAAGCAGTATATAGACATGGCAACTGGACTTCTTCCTAGACTAGATCCCTCCAGGTTGGGACTGTCATTCAAACATTAGTGTTCCAGCCTGAGGGAGTTTTTGTGACTACTAAGTATTCAGGACTCTTGTTCTGTGGATAACGGAGGAGTTCAATCTCCAAAGCTGCTGGGTTGGCACCTTTCACCAGCAAGCACTCAGACATGGCTCTTTTCTTGTTAATACATGATTCTGCTAGCAATTCTGTAGTTATTTATTTATTTGCTGCTGCTGCTGCTTTTAACTGCAGACAATATACTGCTGCCTGGGTGTTAGATGTTATTTAATTGACACTGAAATTTGTCTCATCAGAGGAATAAAAAGCAACCTTTTCCTGTTGCGAGCTAAGCAATAAAGCTGACATTGGCACATAGTGCCAACAGGGGGGACTCAATTGTCCTGTGATGCCCACAGAAATCTTAACTGCAGTTTGAAGACAATGGCGACCAACTTTTAGTTGGAGGCAATGTAGTCTGGTGAACATGGCATTTGACTGAAAGGGGTACTGGGGTCCAATTCTCTGCTCAGCCACTCATCTTGTGACCTTAGCCAAGTTATTTAACACCGTGCTGCTTCTGTTTCCCTTCCCACCTTTTGACATGTCAATTTCGTCTGTAAACTCTTTGGGGCAGGATCACTCTCTTCCTGTATGTTTGTACAGTGCCTAGCACAATGGAGCTCCAATTGAGACTGTGGACATTACGCAACACTGTAGTATAAATAATAATTTAGGTGCTGATGTCCTCATTTTAATATGGTAATGTGGAATCTACACACCCCACCTAGGAGTCTCAGTTTGAAATTTGTGCCTGCAATGGTTACCTGAGTGGCTCCAGGATCACACTACCCCTTTAGAGGGAGATGAGTTTTCTCTGTGTGTATGTAGTTACATGTTTAAAACATGGATTTATTTCCAAATTCTTTCTGTGCCTAGTTAAACTTCAAAATTCTTGATAGTTAAAAAATGCTTTAAGAAAAACAAACAAACAACCCATGAAGCACAAGAACATCAACAATTCTTCCTGCATGGAAATGAACAGTTTGTAATGATGCCCTTATGTTGCATTCTATTGTACTGTTGCGTATTAATCCTTATTTCCTGTACTAGAGAAGACTAATGATGCATTGTTTACTCAACACCCGGTACTATGTAGCTTATTATATAATAGAGTGTTTTGGTCATTTGTATTTTGACTCCATATTTTCTTTAGACTTAAAACTTTGGAGTATTGTTTTTTAAAAATGATACAGTTGCAAGCTCCTCCATGATAAGAACTGATCATAATTGTCCAATCTAAACTCAGAACTGCTGCTAGCAATGAAAAAAACATTGCTCGTTTTAGTTTGTTTTCCTAAGCCAAACGTGACTGTGAATTCAAATTTTGCAAATCATATTCAGCCTCGACATCAACAAAAATGGAACACAGTCATTACTTGTAAACTTGCCAATATGTCATGCTCCTTATTTGCACTTCTTATTTCATCTTTCTTTGTGCTACACTAGAATACTGTGCTCTGACCTGAAAGAATAGCTAATACAGTCAAGAAATCAATAATAAACTGCATGTTGTCTCTTGTGCCTTCACTGACTGCTTCTGAAAATCAGTGCTCTGTCCATTCTTTCATTTGGGAGCCTGGTTTTCCTGACTGGCATGTGTCTCAAGAATGTACACACCTGCTCTGACAGTTCCCAATTCCCTTTTTCTGCAGCATATAAGAACATGCCCCAATGAATGTGGTCTGCTGAGGGGTCTTTGTAGGATCCAGTCTACAAACCAATAGCAGGTGCAAAACCTTATTATTTTCAAAGTAGCAATCAGCCTTGGAAACACAAAAACAGCCCATTTCTTCGAGTTCATTTTTGCCTCAAGTTATTGTGGATCAACCTATCATGTAAACAGCTCTATTTGGAGGAGATGAAATGACAGGAAGCCCAAAAAAGTATAGGATGAGAAAGTATTTTGATAAATTACAAAGAGCAACAGTATTAGAAGTTTGTAGCTCAGTTGAGAGAGGTTGTAGAGGAAAGGACTATCTGAGTGTTTTCCTGAAGTAAGAATACCATTTCCAAAGCCTTTTTTCCAGTCCATATTATCAATTTCCAAATCTGTCTCAGTCCTTGCATCCTTTGCTCCTGCTTCCATGTCACAAAGTATCTGTGGAGAAACATGTAGGCCCCATTTGGACTTCCTCCATTAAATACGTTATCCCTTCCTTCAGTTCTACCATCTTCCTTGCTAAACCATCCTGCTCTTCCTCTGAGTCTTAGCCTAACTTTGTAGAATTATTCTTTGTGAATAAATCACTCCAAAAAATCTACTCTTTTTGGTGTGTGCATTGGAGTTCAGTTGTCAATCCTCAGCATCTCATTCTTCAGGTCTGGACACCATCTCAAACTGAACAGAATACACCACCACCTCTCCATTCCCCATAGTCCTTTCCTACACATCTCCCTTCTAAATCAGTTTCAACAATTCCTCCATCTATCTTGTCATCCAAGCTTGCTCCCACTGTCATTTTCACCCACTTACTCTCTCTTTCCTCAACACATCTGGCCTGTTTTGGTTTTATACCATGCACAATGGTATGCTAGTAGGTGGTCATGACAGGGTCTCCAGGGTGCAACCTGGACTGTGGGACCACTGATCGTTTCAAACCCACCAACCTGGGCTACCTCTCATATTATGATGCTGATGTCAAGCTACAAACCTCTGATAGACACTGCACTTACACACACATCCACGGGCAGGGGCACACTCACCTGTATTATATCATTGATCTCCTAACCACTCATGAAGCATCAATTGGGAGGTTTCAGCCAACTCCCAACAGCTCCCCCGCCTTGCACCCCAGAAATGTACCGTCTTGCACTGGGGGGAGAGAGGCCAAGTGATAATGTCACTTCCCCTATTTTATAGTCTCTTCCAGTTTGCTGGAAAGATCTTTGCTGTGACGTGGGGATCAGGCAGTCCCCATTGGTGAAACAGTCTCCATTGCATACATGCTCTCTCTGAGAAGTCTCTGAGATGGCTGTTGGCGGAGTGGATTCCCTTTAATGCAGTGGTCCCCAAACTTTTTATCCAGAGTGGGGCACACACACAGGTGTAAGAGTGCCGAGGCTGGGGCCATAGCTGGGGGCTATGTACATCTGGACCTGTATCCTGTCTTCCGACAGTGGCCAATACCAGGTGCCCCAGAGGGAATGAACAAAACAGGCAATCAAGTGATCTATCCCCTGTTGCCCATTCCCAGCTTCTGGCAAACCTCACGACATATTTCAATAGCACATATAGCAATGCTTCATAACTTGACTTACGATAGTAAATACAATCCAACAAGATATTATTGTTTAACAGATCAAGACTCCTCGTAAGGTATGCATTGTACAAAACATTTCATAATCCTATCACCATGGTCAATATGAGGGTTCCAGGGTGCTACTTTGAGGTACAGACTGTCTTAGTGGGCTAGAGTAGTTTGGAAGCTCCTTCAGGCAGGGACCTTATTTTTATTTACAATTTCTGTCAAAAGTGAGTTTATCAGAGAGGTTGGGGAATAGGTTTCAGGAGGTTGGGGGTGTTGCAAATTCTGTTGCTTTCTCCTGACGAACATTCCCTCCTTCATGACAGATGAACCCTTGTCACACAGTCCACTCCACCCCTCTAGTGCCTGTATTTCACCTCACTCTCCTACAGTTTATCTAAAGTGGTGCTGTGAAAATGTCTGATGCTCTGAGCATGTAATTCCCCACAGGGACTCTGTCCACTGGCTCACTGTGACCTTCTGTATCAAGTTTTTCTCTCCTGAATTGTTTTTTTGTGAACCAAAAATAAATAAAAAATTTGTCTGGGTCAATTGAAATGCTTTGTTTTTATTTGTTTGACTATAATTAGCTTAAATTTTGAAACAGTTGTTTTAGAACCAGAATTTTTCATTTAGAAAATGTCAAAACTGAACATTTGGACCATTTTGAAACTTAAAAAAAAAAAAAGTTCAAGTCAAAATGTTTGCTGAAATCAACTCATTCCTTTTGGTTTCAATGAATGGCATTTTCTGACATTTCATTGAAAAATTCCCAACCAGCTCTAGTCCTGCCAGGGGAGTAAAGATCTGCTGGGTTGCTCTCACTTTCCTTAGAGTTGGAACTTTCCCCAAACATCACCAGGGCACTGGTATTGGTGGTTCCTCATTTTGGGAATCTACTCTGTCTTGCAGGCCATCAAGACTCAAGTTTGGTGACATTCAGGACAGAGTCTAGGACTTTTTTTATTTTCCCCATTCTGATGATTGATATTTGTAAAAATTGAGGACTTTTGCAAATAAGAAAAACGGAGAGGGAGTCTGTTAGATTCTGTTGATCCATAACTGATTATTTGTCTTTGGAAATGGTTGTCAATATAAATGGCTAAGTAAAGACAATTTAATTTTGCCTATATACATTTATACTACATGGTTCCATCAGCTAGATTGGATGGTCTTATGGTGAAAATATAGGACTAAGAAGCAGGAGATACATGTTCTATTTAGATTCTGTCTGAGTCTCTTAACCTTTCTACACCCAACTTACTTTGTCTCTAAAGTGTGGATAAGATTCCCCTGTGTCACAAAGCTATTGTGAGGTTTCATTCATTAATATTTGCAATGTGCTCACATATTACAGTGCCGAGAGCCACTGATGTGTCTATAAACCAAAATGTCTACCTTTTTCTGTAATAAAATGTTGCATTTCTCTGAAGCTAAAGGAGGAGGACAGTGACAGAAACTCATGTACTGTATTTCAAATTCCAAAATGCATGAATGTTCCAGCTTGCCGGGGACATCTATCAGGCAAAACAGCAAATACTGCAGGAGATATTTTGCTCTAGCCTGTATCCAGATTGGACTATGCACCATAATGGCTTCCAGGCCTGTGCTCAAATGGGATGTAAAGAAAGGGGAGGAATGTACCAATGTGGCAAGGCAGGTAGAGTATAGAAGCAAGCTACACAAGAATAAAATGGGATGGAGTATTGCAGGACACAGCTGATTGGGTCATGCCAAATCATGCAAAGTTCTTTCAATGCTGATTTTGATTTTAAATAAATATGCAATATTTGGAGCCTAATTTTTCTCAACTGTCACTTTATCTTTATTCAGGATCTATTGAATTATATGCAGCTGGAAATATACATAGTGGTAGAAAAAAATTGGCTGAATATTGCAAAATACTGCAAAAATATTCACATTTGTGTATACACAGTCAAATAACCACAAATTCCTTTGAATGTTATTTGCAACACTTTTTATTTAGTTTCCATGAATATGGAAAAGAAAATATTTTTTTTTCAGAAGAGTGGTTTATGGGAAGAAAAATGTGCACAACTAGTTGTGCAAATATATATGTTCACATTTGTATGTTGAAAATCTTGAAAGCTCTTTTTAGGTTTGAATGTCTTACAGTCAGAGATCATGAACAATACATTGTGACTTGGGTAGTCGTCAATCATATATCAAGAATAGTGAATCATGAATAATTGAGGTAACAATCATGGCAAACAATCAAAGGCTGAAATATGTTCATATAAACCATCCATCTAAGAGTTTGAAGTGTGAACAAATTCAGAAAAATCAGTCTGTCTGCAGATAATTTGCTAACAGAACAAATGGTGAAATGAATTAAACAATAGTTCTAAAAAGTTTGTCTGACTCCAGGCATCAGCGTGAACACTGCATGAGTGCATGGCTCGCTATGTGTAGTTGGCTCCACAGTCTGGGCAGAATGGGGTTTGTAGCCAACACCCTCCAGACATCCGTGTCTCAGATCTCTCATGCTCCATGAGGCCCTGTTTTGCACGTAGAATACTGTATTTGTATTTGTGTATGCAAAACTCATGAGAAAAGGGCCCTCTTCTTTATTTTAAGCAAAGATACCAATGATCAAATTTGAGCCACTCTTTCCATATAAGCAGAAAAAGAATGGTATCCTTGACAGCTGAATCTGTGGCTGGGGCATTTTGGAGGATGGGTTTTGATGTTATATAATAGGCATCTTCAAGTACATTCACTTCTGACCCAACATCTCATGCAAATTATTCCTGCCTCTCTGAAGAGACTAGATACAGGTTCAAATCATAATGATGTTTTGCACTTTAAATTATAACAGTTGGCACAGGATCTCAATTCAATACCTATAGCTGGAGAAAAATGTGGAATGCAATAAACATCTATTACATTGTAGGTAAACGGAGTAAATAATTTAAAATGAATAATGAGTAGCCTCCTTTTCTCTCTCTCTATGCGGAATGCCCACAAAGTAGACCTTAATTTCTCTATTGTATTTGTTAATCAAATTTTACTCAACACATTTTTCCCCTACTAAGGACTGATTGCAAACAGCGCACAGCGAGTATTCAATATTCAACAGGTGAGCGGGATTGGCTAGTTGTACGGCAGTGATTGTGGAGTGATTCCATCCCTGATTGGACAAGCATACCTTACAGTCAACAAACGGGCTTCCAAAAGCTACTGAGGATTTGATTCTTTCAGGAAAGGGCAGCAGTGTAGGGAGCAGAAGCAGCAGATAAACTTAATTAAGGGAGTTTCGAACACTTCACTTTTCTCTTTTGGTTAAGTCAGGTCTTGCCTGATGCGTCCTAGACAACTTCGGCTACTGTAAGGTTTATTATCGGAATGCAGAGTTTACATTTTTTTCTTATCATTTATTCAGATTAATTTGTGTGTGTGTGTGTACACTCCTCATTGTGAAAGGGGGCTGTGATATCTTTCTCTGTCTTATTGAATTGCTTATATTCAAGTGTTCAAACAAGATAGTTTTGGTATCCTGTTCCTTTGCTGTCATGTTTTGTCCCATCCCCAATGAAACATGCCAAGTGCATCACTTTCACTGACTGGTAACCTTCTGTTACTGACAGAAAGTTATTATATGTGCATGGCTGATCTTAGTTGCAAAGGTCAAGCTTAGATACTTAGGTGGCTCATTTCATTGTCTTTAAGCCAGGACCTGCCAAGGCTCTTGGAGATCTGTCCCCATGTTGTGTCATGCAATGTCCTATGCTATGTCAAATACCTGTGAGCATGTGAGCTTAAAATTCACTTTTTGTGGGCATTTTTGTGGGCATTCAAGAGAGTGAAACTTAATCAGATGCATGTAGGTGCATGCACAGCTGAAGTCAATTCATTTTTAAAATCAAGAGAATGGAAAATTTTCCATGGTATTCATGCAGCTCCACTCTTAAATATGTAAATATACCAATTAGAGACCTGAGTCTGAAGTAAGAATGCAGCCCTAATTTGTACTTGTAAATCAATGAGAGAAAGAGATTTAAAGGGATGTTTTTAACTATTTGTGCATCCTGTTGATAGCAGAACTTTAGTAAATTAAGCTGTGTAAATAACATTGCTAGTATTCCTGTAACATGTTTTATTGTCTTATTTTTATTCATATACTATACATAAAAGTGCCCAGCCCACTAATGATCCTTCCAGCCTGTAAGCTTTCCCTAGGGCACATGAACTATATAATATATAAATAGCTTATGTATAGGCATGATAAAAATAACTCGGAAAAAGTAAAAACTGCTCAGCCGTACTGTTCTGGTACAAGTCTATTTTGTCCCTAAAATATTATGCATTACTTCAGAATTTGTTTTAAAGTCTCCTGTTGGTGACATGAGAGCACAGAGCTATTTCTGCTTTCCCATCTGACTCCTACCTGCATTACTACTTTTAGTTTCTGATTGCTTTTAAGACTATTTGGGGCTGACTTTCTGCCTCTGATGATTTGCATTAAATTCCCAAGGCATTTGATGGCAAAGTGCTTACGCACAAGCAGTTTTCCATAGCTAGGGATTCCTTTCTCCACCTCAACAATGCATGGTCCAGGTAAAATGAGCCCTTGTGTACTGTATGCCTGTAATAATAGAGTCACACACCTTAAGTGGGCCTCCTAAGGCTTCCGTTGACCATGATGGGAAAAGACTGGTTTAAATGATGATATTTCTGAGTGTTAAGGCTTGATTCAGTATTGACTGGGGTTAGTGGAAAGACACCCACTAGCTGCAGGGGGCTTTGGATTAGTGCTTTACTTATGCCTGATGAAAAAGTAGAGGAAGGACCTCAAGACTGATGGTGTGGAAACCCAAATGGAGCTGGAGCAATAATTTTCACGGGGGGCCACTCCATGAATTTTAGTAAGTCATCATGGGCTGCACATTTCTACTATATTAATGAATTTTTAAAATTCTACCCCTCCACTGCAGTGCCACATAATAAAATAGTTCACACAAAAACTGAGGGTGCAGGAGGAGGTGCGGGGTCTGGGAGGGAGTTTGGTGCGGGAGGGAGCTCCGGGCTGGTGCAGAGTCTTGGGGTGATGGGTGTGGGCTCTGGGAGGGAGTTTGGTGCAGGAGGGGGCTCCAGGCTTGGGCAGGGGATTGGGGTCCAGGAGGGGGTGCAGGGTCTGGGAGAGAGTTTGGGTGCAGGAAGGGGTTCTGCCCTGGGGCACGGGGTTGGGATGCAGGAGGGGGGGTGAGGTTCAGGCTCTGGATGTGAGGCGCTTACTACAGGCAGCTTCTGGCTGGCGGCGCAGCAGGGCTCAAGCAGGCTGCCTGCCTGCTATGGCCCCACGCCGCTCCCAGAAGTGGCCGGCTGCTGGCACATCTCTGTGCACTACCCGTGCCCACAAGCACCGCCTCTGCAGCTCTCATTGGCTGGTTTCTGGCCAATTGGAGCTGTGAGGACGGTGCTGGGGGCAGAGGCAGTGTGTGGAGCTGCCTTCCCCCCCACACCAGGGGCGCAAAGAGACATGCCAGCAGCAGCCAGCCACTTCCGGGAGCGGTGTGGGGCCACGGGAGGCAGGCAGCCTGTCTGAGCGTCCTACTGCGCCGCAGGACTTTTAGCAGCCCAGAGACTGCAAGGACAGAAATGTTAGTCATGGTGGGCTGGACAGAAATGTTAGACGGGCCAGATCCAGCCCACAGGCCGTATTTTGCCCACCCCTGAGCTAGAGGATTCTGCACAACATAGAATTATAAGACTGGAAGGGACCTCAGGAGGTCATCTAGTCTAGTCTCCTGCAGTCATGGCAGGGGACTGGATATGATAGTACAGTAGTTAACACCACTAAAGAAAACCTAGCTCTTATCAACTAAATGGATCTCTGGAATATGCAGCACAATGTTTTCACAATCTATGCACTGGTAAAATCCCAAGGAATTGATGCTGGATATGCCAGCCCTTTGTTTTAAATGGAAATAGATGGCTGTGAAGGAATGAAATCATTAAATATTTTCTTAATAGCCTCCAGGGGAGCAGTTTTCTCTCTGCATACATTTTCACACTGCTGTTCAGATGCCAGAACTCCCATACACTTTCCCCCCACTGCCGACATCAAAGCTGTCCTTGTTTTTTACTCTGAAAATCAGGTCCTGCTGCTGGCAGGGAGTACAGAAGTGAGAAGTGCTGCGCTTAGGGCCTTTTCCTCCTGTTTCTCAAAAGGTGTGGTAGTCCCTCTGTGAGTTGTGGGATCTGCTTGATTGGAAGAACACAAACTGGGGATAGGGAAGGTCCTTGGGGACTAAGTTTTCTCAGTTATGTTTGTCCAACTGAGGAATGGAATCACTCCACAATCACTGCCGTACAGCCATCCCCACATAAACTAATTTTGCTGGAGTCAGTTTTAACTTTAGCACTCCCCACTTCCCCATATTTCAGAACTTCCTCACAGGAAGTTTCAAGGGCCAATGACTGGTGTGAAAGACCCTGTGGTTTCTTGGCTACATTAGCAGAGGTATGCCAGGCAGCTGGCTGGGGTGGGGAGTAACAGGCACAGGGTCTCCTGGCTGGATGGCCCTAGTCTCTAGCAAATTTGGGGGGCGGATCCCCGTTTTAGAAAAGCCCACTTCCTTGAGGGAACATCCTTAAGAAGAATCTCAGGGCATTCTACCCGGTAGGCGGACTACTCTCACATAGGGGACCCTCTGTTCCTACTGAAACTGCAATGGAGTGGCATGGGTGTTCTTACAATGACATTTGACTTGGGAAATATCAACCGCAGAAACTTTCTTGGAGCCATATTTTCTACTGAGCAAGGCCACAGTGAGTCTTTGTTTTTCTGTTTCTCTGAACCACTCATGCAGTACGGACGGCCCCAGAGCGCCTTATAAAGCTCTCCATATTAATGTGTTATACTGTGCTGATTTCCATTGATCTGACACAAGAAGTCACCGTTTTTTTCACCACTTATGTATTCTGCCTTATTTCTAATTTGAAAGAATGTAACTTTCAAGTCCATTTATTTGATATGATTTATTAAGAAAGTACATCAGTTTCACCAAACTAATTATTATAGGCAAATGACTTGTCATAAAATTAATGTACCTAGTAAGAAAAAAGTTATTATTTAAATTCATTGATTCCTCTTTCTTTGTCTGTAATTACTTCTAGATATGTGAATGAATACAATTAGTGAGGTAAAGTAAAAAGAAAAGTGAATTTGATTAATATTTTCTTCTTCTTCTTTCTTCAATGACCCCTCTTCCTGCAACCTTTACTCTTATGACAAAAGGTGGTGGGAGATTAGACCCTTATCATTAATTTTTTTTCTTTTTAGAGGAAATTTAAAAAGATACCATCAACAGAAATCTATTTTAAAAAAAAAGAGTTCAAAGAAGTTTCTTTCTGTTACTAATAGAGCTGCTTGGAAAATGATTTGTATGTGAAAAATTTGAACAAAAATGAAAAAAATGTTGAGTGGAAAGTTTTGACTTTTCAAGCCAGTGCAGAGAGCTTGTAAGAGGCCTATGCAGCACTGCTCATGTCCCACTCAAATGGTGCTGAGCATAATTTCACCCACCAACTGTATGCTGAATCGCAGCAAATCCATTAGAGAAAATTTAATCTTCTTTGTGGATAGTCCTCAGACAGACAGAGGCTGAAGTTCATTGAATATGTTCTTTGTTATAAATTATTCACCCAGCAGTAATTTACCAAGAGTCAGATTCTCAGCCAGTGTAATTTGCTGATCTCTACTGGCTGAGGATCTCTCCCATAGTGTTGGAGGTACACTTAAGATTAAAAGTCTTAAGGTAAACAGTGATATACTCTGTCAAAGTAAAATATGAACATTTTGGGAATGGTTCCTTTAGAGAAGTTGTCTAAAAAGAAGGTCAAGTATCAAATGTCCCACCAATAAACTATTCTCAATGAGGGAATCTGACACACCAGGCATTAGCTGGAATCTGACACACCAGGCATCATGTTCAGGAAACGTGGGAATTTGCTTCAGAATTTGGGCACAAAATTCCAAGCAAATGCAGTAATAAAGCAAGCTTTGGTTTTACAGCTGAGTCTGCCTACATTATTATCCTCCATACATTGCAATTTTTACAGCATTATCTTTTTCTGCATCCTGTAACTATGATAAAAATCATTTAAAGCTAAGTGAGACGCTGTTTAAAACATTACATTAATGCAAGTTATGCTTGGGAAAAGTCAATGTTTACTCAGGTGACTCATGTAGAGTTACATCTACTGTAGAAATAAATGCATTATGTCAGGAGTGGATTGGTGCCCTCCTGTGCCAGTAGCTGAATTTAAGCTCACCATGGGTAACCATTGAGATAAACAGAATTCTGGCATTACCAAATCTGGTGGGTGAAGGCAGGAGTGCTAAAACAATTTTGATAGTGGGGATGCTGAGAGCCATTGAGCCAAACCTTATATATAATGGAAACTACTTCAATCCAGGGGTTTCCATTAGGCAGCTGCACCCTTGCATTAGAGTAGGGCCCTTGAGCTTGAGGGTACAATTGTCCCCCCTTTGTTTCCTTCTCGTCAGCCCTAAGTATCTACATGGGGCCTGATCCAGTGCTCATTGAAGTCAATGGAAATCCTTCCTTGATTTCAGAGGTTATTGGCTTCAGCAACTAACTACTTCAGATAAACAAGCCCCATTTCTCTGACCATTTTAGGATATATTTTCTCATAGGGAAGTGGCTTAATTGCACCATTTGATATAATTCAGATAAAGCCCTAGTATATAACCTGTGAAATCCCAGTGACTTCAGTACAGAAGTGTAAATGGGGGCAGAAGTTTGCTCATGATCAGTACACATTCTCCTTCCATGTCACCTCTCTTGCAATCATGTGCCACCCTTACATTTGGTTCCCTGGGCATAGAAGTCAGGATGTTCAGCAGTGATTCTTCTCTGCACGTAGAGCCACAGGGGCAGAGTCTACACGTTAGCAACATAGGACTAAGTAGTTCATTTTTAAATGGCTCCCCTGCAAATACCTGGGATTATTAAAATAGTGGGTGGCACAAAAGGGTGTGATGTTAATCATCATGCTGCATTATCTTTGAGAACATTTATAGGGCTAGATTCAGCCTAGCCAATGGAAGTCAGTGTTGACCCCTGTAGGGGTCCCAGCTGTAGAAAATATTCTGGGAGGAAGGGAGATTGCGGCAATGAAAAGTAACTGCAATCTCACCTCTATAGAAAAGAGCCAGCACTGATCACAATGTGAGTGATGCTGTCTGGGGAAAGGGTGTGGCCAGCGTGATTGGTTGATATACTGATTTGGTACCTCCTCCTCTGGAGGTCTCATGAAACTGCCTCCACCTGATAGAAACGTTGAGGGTAGGTGGCAGCTGCAGAACTGCTGTCCCTGTGGTTGTGTAAATACACGTTTGTGTTCTGGAGCTAGGTTGGCAGAGTGGAAGGTTCATTTACATCTCCCTTTGCCAGCATGCGTGAATCTAGCTTATATAGGCGCAGTCAATACTGTTAACATCATCGATACAATGAATATCTAAACAGCTAGAAAGAGTAATTTGGAGGAGACTTTCACACCACCATCCCCTTATTAACAATGCATCGTAGCTGTTTGTGTACAGAGTGAGAATTTGCTATAATTTGGTATTTGTTTTCACTCTTGGAGGAGTAAACATGTTATAGGAAAACTGATAATACTCAGATGCTGCCAGCCTATGTACAGTGTGGTGAGTTGATGGGATTCCTCTCTAATCTGGTGGCCAGACATGTCACTGCCATATCCCAGAATTCTGGGGTATCACTAGCTAGAAACAAGGGTTTTTTTCCCTGAAGAATTTTAGCAGGAACATCCTATGTATCGTTCACACAGAATTCCCATATACATTGCTGTAAATAAGACTTCATTGAAGTCCCTTATATTTAATATCACAACCATGTAATCAAGCTTCCCTCTTCTCATGGGAAAGTCTTCTTGCTAGAAGCAACAGAGGGTCCTGTGTCACCTTTGAGACTAACAGAAGTACTGGGAGCATAAGCTTTCGTGGGTAAGAACCTCACTTCTTCAGATGCAAGTAATGGAAATCTCCAGAGGCAGGTATATATCAGTGTGGAGATAACGAGGTTAGTTCAATCAGGGAGAGTGAGGTGCTCTGCTAGCAGTTGAGGTGTGAACACCAAGGGAGGAGAAACTGTTTCTGTAGTTGGATAGCCATTCACAGTCTTTGTTTAATCCTGATCTGATGGTGTCAAATTTGCAAATGAACTGGAGCTCAGCAGTTTCTCTTTGGAGTCTGGTCCTGAAGTTTTTTTGCTGTAAGATGGCTACCTTTACATCTGCTATTGTGTGGCCAGGGAGGTTGAAGTGTTCTCCTTCTCTTTCCTAAAGTTTTAGTAAAAATGCTGTATGAACTTACTAGTAGCAGTTGTACACTTAGACTAGAAAATAGCTAGAAGAGGCCATTTCTGTTCACACAAGGACACTTCAGCAGTTGTAGTTCTAGCTATCAGATGGCTGCTTTAGAGACTACTAAATGATAGTTTGAACACTAAATTGGAAAGCCTGCTTTTGAAGCAAGTCCACATTTAATTCCTGCAAGCTACTGAAATCAGTTCTATTTCTTCCAAGTGGTTACTTTTTTTATATTAGAGTTAGATCAACTCAGTTCTAGCAGTATGACAGTTAAAGCCAAAGATTTCATCTAAACTCAAGTGAAACTAAACCTTAATAGCATCTTATATTGCCACAAATAGTTGTCAAGTTTGTAATTTGTTCAGCATAACTGGATTTACCACTTTGCCTTTCAGTCACTCCAAAAGTTAAAAAAAATCCCCATTTTAATGCTCCTTAATTGGACATTCTAGTAGTTTTGGAACAAACATTAACAGTTCACCTTCATGGTTAATTCAATATTTGAACAGAACAGCTTTATAAAAGAGCTCCAGCTAAATATTTAGAACAAGATTGCACGTACAAAAAGATTTACATTAAAACCATATAAAAACTAACAAACTTCATAATTTCAAGTTACACCACATGGTGTTATTCTGAAATGATTGTAAGACATCTAAAAATATTGACCAGAGTTAAAACTGTACATCATTTGCTTGCAAGTATAATACACATTAAGAGTCTCTTGATTGTTAGGATAAATTTAGTGTCTCTGGTGGATCAATGAGTGATACTCCATGGTACTTTGTACTCTTATATTTCTCTCTTATAGACTGTTGTGTGTGTTGTGCTGCTCTGAGGTAGGTCTTATGGAGGTCCATGAGACAAGGCTTAAGGCTTTCAAGGGTATATCCTGTCATTTTGGACAGAGATTCAGGCAAGGCGAACAGGGGCTGCTAACAGGGAGTTTCACAAGGGAGTTCTCCAGGTGAAGGAGGAGCAATACAGCACCCTTTTGGGCTGACGGGGCTGCAGACGGGAGTTTGACAGAGGGAGGCTTACGATGGTTAGGAAGACCCGCAACACCTGTGCCAGCACTGCTACTGTCTCCTCCACCTGTGCCTGTAGCCAGACAGAGTGCCTAAGCATGGATGCCTCTACCCAGATCCTGGTGTGGTTTTGCAAAGACTGTAACTTGCAATTTCCACTTACTGATATCCAGGCTGGGGGGACCATCCAATGTGAGAGGTGCCTGCTGGTGGAATCTCTCAGGCAGCAGGTGGGAGAGCTACAGGAGGAGGTGGCTAGGTTGAGGAGCATCCGTATCCATGAGCAATTCCTCGACAGTGTCCATGTGGAGACAGCTGAGGTAGCTGTCCCAGTACACAGGACTGCTGATACACCACTGGTGGAGGAGGAGATGGCTCAGGGTGGACACTGGCAGCTGGTTACTTCTGGCAGCAGGCAGTGCTCCACCCTTGCTCCGAACCCTCCTGCCGTGGTTATAGGTAACCGTTATGCTCTTCTTGACACAGGAAAGAAGGAATCACTCCCTACAGTAAAGGAGGAGAAGCCTCGTACCCCTAAGGCTGGAAAGTCTGCTGCCACCACTGCGAATAGGAAACGTAGGGTAGTGGTGGTCGGAGACTCTCTGCTGAGGGGGACGGAGGCGCCCATCTGTCGCCCTGACATCTCATCTCGGGAGGTATGCTGCCTGCCGGGGGCCCGTATCCGAGACGTTACGGAGGCATTGTCGAGGATTATCCAGCCCTCTGACTACTACCCCATGCTACTCATCCATGTGGGCACAAATGATACTGCGCGGTGTGACACTGAGCGGATCAAGAGTGACTACAGGGCTCTGGGAGTACGGGTGAAGGAGTTTGGAGCGCAGGTGGTATTCTCTTCAATTCTTCCTGTCAAAGGTAGGGGCCCGGGCAGAGACAGATGCATCATGGAGGTGAATGCCTGGCTGCGAAGATGGTGTCGCCAGGAGGGCTTTGGCTTCCTAGACCACGGGATGCTATTCGAGGAAGGACTGCTAGGCAGAGATGGCGTTCACCTTTCGAGGAGAGGAAAGACCCTATTCGGACACAGACTGGCTAACCTAGTGAGGAGGGCTTTAAACTAGGTTCGACGGGGACAGGTGAGCAAAGCCCACAGGTAAGTGGGGAACATGGAGACCGGGGAGATGGGTCGGAAACGAGAGGGAGTGTGGGCTATATTGGCAGAGAGAAAGGAGAGTCAGGACAAAACTGGGAGGAAAGATCAAACCAGTATCTTAGATGCCTATATACAAATGCGAGAAGTATGGGGAATAAGCAGGAAGAACTGGAAGTGCTAATAAATAAATACAACTATGACATTGTTGGCATCACTGAAACTTGGTGGGATAATACACATGATTGGAATGTTGGTGTGGATGGGTACAGCTTGCTCAGGAAAGATAGACAGGGGAAAAAGGGAGGAGGTGTTGCCTTATATATTAAAAATGTACACACTTGGACTGAGGTAGAGATGGACATAGGAGACGGAAGTGTTGAGAGTCTCTGGGTTAGGCTTAAAGGGGCAAAAAACAAGGGAGATGTCATGCTAGGAGTCTACTACAGGCCACCTAACCAGGTGGAAGAGGCGGTTGAGGCTTTTTTCAAGCAACTAACAAAATCATCCAAAGCCCAAGATTTGGTGGTGATGGGGGACTTCAACTATCCGGATATATGTTGGGAAAATAACACAGCGGGACACAGACTATCCAACAAATTCTTGGACTGCATTGGAGACAACTTTTTATTTCAGAAGGTTGAAAAAGCTACTAGGGGGGAAGCTGTTCTAGACTTGATTTTAACAAATAGGGAGGAACTCGTTGAGAATGTGAAAGTAGAAGGCAGCCTGGGTGAAAGTGATCATGAAATCATAGAGTTTGCAATTCTAAGGAAGGGTAGAAGGGAGAACAGCAAAATAGAGACAATGGATTTCAGGAAGGCAGATTTTGGGAAGCTCAGAGAGCTGATGGGTAAGGTCCCATGGGAATCAAGACTGAGGGGAAAAACAACTGAGGAGAGTTGGCAGTTTTTCAAAGGGACACTATTAAGGGCCCAAAAGCAAGCTATTCCGCTGGTTAGGAAAGATAGAAAATGTGGCAAAAGACCACCTTGGCTTAACCACGAGATCTTGCACGATCTAAAAAATAAAAAGGAGTCATATAAAAAATGGAAACTAGGACAGATTACAAAGGATGAATATAGGCAAACAACACAGGAATGCAGGGGCAAGATTAGAAAGGCAAAGGCACAAAATGAGCTCAAACTAGCTACGGGAATAAAAGGAAACAAGAAGACTTTTTATCAATACATTAGAAGCAAGAGGAAGACCAAAGACAGGGTAGGCCCACTGCTTAGTGAAGAGGGAGAAACAGTAACAGGAAACTTGGAAATGGCAGAGATGCTTAATGACTTCTTTGTTTCGGTCTTCACCGAGAAGTCTGAAGGAATGCCTAACATAGTGAATGCTAATGGGAAGGGGGTAGGTTTAGCGGATAAAATAAAAAAAGAACAAGTTAAAAATCACTTAGAAAAGTTAGATGCCTGCAAGTCACCCGGGCCTGATGAAATGCATCCTAGAATACTCAAGGAGCTAATAGAGGAGGTATCTGAGCCTCTAGCTATTATCTTTGGAAAGTCATGGGAGACGGGAGAGATTCCAGAAGACTGGAAAAGGGCAAATATAGTGCCCATCTATAAAAAGGGAAATAAAAACAACCCAGGTAACTACAGACCAGTTAGTTTAACTTCTGTGCCAGGGAAGATAATGGAGCAAGTAATTAAGGAAATCATCTGCAAACACTTGGAAGGTGGTAAGGTGATAGGGAACAGCCAGCATGGATTTGTGAAGAACAAATCATGTCAAACCAATCTGATAGCTTTCTTTGATAGGATAACGAGCCTTGTGGATAAGGGTGAAGCGGTGGATGTGGTATACCTAGACTTTAGTAAGGCATTTGATACGGTCTCGCATGATATTCTTATCGATAAACTAGGCAAATACAAATTAGATGGGGCTACTATAAGGTGGGTGCATAACTGGCTGGATAACCGTACTCAGAGAATTGTTATTAATGGTTCCCAATCCTGCTGGAAAGGCGTAACGAGTGGGGTTCCGCAGGGGTCTGTTTTGGGACCGGCTCTGTTCAATATCTTCATCAACGACTTAGATATTGGCATAGAAAGTACGCTTATTAAGTTTGCGGATGATACCAAACTGGGAGGGATTGCAACTACTTTGGAGGACAGGGTCATAATTCAAAATGATCTGGACAAATTGGAGAAATGGGCTGAGGTAAACAGGATGAAGTTTAACAAAGACAAATGCAAAGTGCTCCACTTAGGAAGGAAAAATCAATTTCACACATACAGAATGGGAAAAGACTGTCTAGGAAGGAGTACGGCAGAAAGGGATCTAGGGGTTATAGTGGACCACAAGCTAAATATGAGTCAACAGTGTGATGCTGTTGCAAAAAAAGCAAACATGATTCTGGGATGCATTAACAGGTGTGTTGTGAGCAAGACACGAGAAGTCATTCTTCCGCTCTACTCTGCTCTGGTTAGGCCTCAGCTGGAGTATTGTGTCCAGTTCTGGGCGCCGCATTTTAAAAAAGATGTGGAGAAACTGGAAAGGGTCCAAAGAAGAGCAACAAGAATGATTAAAGGTCTTGAGAACATGACCTATGAAGGAAGGCTGAAAGAACTGGGTTTGTTTAGTTTGGAAAAGAGAAGACTGAGAGGGGACATGATAGCAGTTTTCAGGTATCTAAAAGGGTGTCATAAGGAGGAGGGAGAGAACTTGTTCACCTTAGCCTCTAAGGATAGAACCAGAAACAATGGGTTTAAACTGCAGCAAGGGAGGTCTAGGTTGGACATTAGGAAAAAGTTCCTAACTGTCAGGGTGGTTAAACACTGGAACAAATTGCCTAGGGAGGTTGTGGAATCTCCGTCTCTGGAGATATTTAAGAGTAGGTTAGATAAATGTCTATCAGGGATGGTCTAGACAGTATTTGGTCCTGCCATGCGGGCAGGGGACTGGACTCGATGACCTATCGAGGTCCCTTCCAGTCCTATAATCTATGAATCTATGAATCTTCTTGCTAGCATACCTGTAAACCGGCTGGGCCCGAATGTCGGACACAATTTGTGACAGAGACCTCCAAAAAAGGGCACAAAAATGGTTCATGCAGGAAATTTAAAACACTGTAGGATTCATCCCTTTAGTGGAAATAATGCTACCAGATTCTGCCACCCTTACAATATTTACTTCAGTGGAAATATTTGTGGGATAAGGAGCTATGAAACATGAGTAAGAGTTTCAGAGTCTGGCCCTAAGAAGACAAGAGACTAATGAAGTATGGGGGATAGGGGTGAAAACAGGTTAGAGGATATTGTATGCGCATCAATAACAGCCACCAGGACCACACAAGTAACTCTCTAGATCAGGGGTAGGCAACCTATGGCACGCGTGCCAAAGGCGGCACACAAGCTGATTTTCAGTGGCACTCACACTGCCCGGGTCCTGGCCACAGGTCCGGGGGCTCTGCATTTTAATTTAATTTTAAATGAAGCTTCTTAAACATTTAAAAAACCTTATTTAGTTTACATACAACAATAGTTTAGTTATATATTATAGACTTATAGAAAGAGACCTTTTAAAAACATTAAAATGTATTACTAGCATGCAAAACCTTAAATCAGAGTGAATAAATGAAGACTCGGCACACCACTTCTGAAAGGTTGCCGACCCCTGCTTTAGATGCTGAACAACTAGGGCCTGATTCTCACATAAGTTAAGACAAATAAATTTTAAGGCTAAAGGGACCATGATGATTATCCAATCTAAGTGCCCCCTCCATAACACAAGCCATAGAATTTCACCACATGGATCCTGCATCAAGCCAACAACTGTTGGTAGTATATATTTTGGAAAGATATCCAGCCTTGATTTAAAGAGTTCAAGTGATGGAGAATCTGCCACATCCCTAGGTAAGGGATTGGTTAACCCAAGTGGTCAACCAATTCCATTGGTTAACTTCCTCACTGATAAAAGAATGTGCTTTATTTCTAATGTTAATTTGTCCACCTTCATCTTCCAGCCATTGAATGTCATTATACCTTATTCTGCTTGATTAAAGAGCCATCTACCATCAGAAATCTCTTCCCCATATAAGTACTTCTAGACCATAATTAAGGATACGATTCTGTCATGCAGGTCACGGATTCCGTGACTTTCCAGGACCTCCGAGACTTCTTCCACAGCAGCAGGGCTGGAGCAGCTGTCAGCCCTGGAGCCGCCAGATCAGCGGCCCCAGGGCTGAAGCAGTGGCTAGGGTTGGGTTTTTGATGAAAAACCTGAGCTTTACAATTTATCTTCCTCTCTCGCTAGTTAGATGCGACTAGAGAGCCATTCCCAATGAAAACTTTGTTGAAACTGATATATCTTTGCAAAACATTTCAACTGTGATGAAAAAACGTATGGGGTTGAAAACGTTCTGACCAGCCCTACTCTTAATCTCCTCTTGGATCAACTAAAAAAGATTAAGCATCTTATGCTTCTTATTATAAAGCATGTTTTCCAGACCTTGAATCATCCCTGTAGTTTTTTTTTTTCAATCCTTTCTGATTTTTCAACAATTGTTTTGCAGTATGGAAACCAGGACAGGATCCATTATTCCAGTAATGGTCTCACTAATAGTCTATACAGATGTATGTGTATTTTACACATACTTTAATGCCCCTTTACCCTGCCAGAGTTGTGTAAAGAGAGTTTGTGTAAAAGGAAAATCAAACCCCTAGTTCATTGTGCAATTTCTTGGGTAATATGCTCCAAACTACTTTCATCAATGTCCCCCTGTAGCAGGGTGGTTACCCCACTCCTGCCTGGAAGGGTTTAAAACAGCCCTGGCAGAGGGCTGGGGCAAAGGGAAAAGCTACTGGGCTGATTGGGGAAGTAGCCACAACTGGGTCACGCCCCAATCAGGCCACAGCTGGCCTGTATAAAGAGGCTGGGAGCCAGGAGCTCAGAGTCTCTCTCTGCCTTCAGAGAGAGAAGGGCCTGGCTGCAGGGAGCTAGACAGGGTACCTGTAGTGGAGCAGGGCTGGGAAAAGGCTGAGGAGCTGGGGAGCTCCAGCCTGGATAGCCCCAGGCTGTGGCCTCGTAATAGGCCAAGGGGTACTGGGGGGTTGCAGAGGGCAGCCCAGGGCTAGGCCAAGGCAGCAGGTCCAAACCCCCCTTGTCAGTGATGAGTGGCCTATACTGCAGTCTGCCCCAGGGAGCGGGGGCTAGTTGGGGACTGGCAGTGGCCTAGTGCTGAGACAAGGTGGGGATAGTGGGTGGGGTTCCCCTGGGAGGGGAGACCTAGTGTGGGGTACTGCCAAGGGGCAGCACCCAGAGCAAGGGGCACCGGGGTCCAGAGAAGAGGACAAGGCGGATCACCGGCCTGCAAAGGGCGCTCCAGAGGCTGGTGAGCTAATTCCCTGGACGACCAGCAGGAGGTGCTGCAGGGATGAGTCCAGACCTTCTTACACCCCCTAAGCCAGAAGATGAAACAACCATAGAAAATGGATGTTTTTAAAAGCAGTTCATAACATTACTCAATCTCTGATTCTCAGTTTTGCAACTGAAAAGTTCATCTGCATAATTTATCAATTAGCCTGAAAAGCTACCAAATGTGTGTTGTTTCAGTACCTTTGAGCTGTAAACAATTAAGTTAAAATACAGATGGTGGTATTCAGGTTTTTTTCAGTGCAGTCTGCTCAGACCAATATTTGAGCTCTGCACCAATGCAACACTGTGCTTGCAAAGCTGTTTGTGGGAACTAATGAATATAAATGGTAAAGCTAGATGTGCATAATAAATTCCTACAGTTCGGCGCTTGGAGCGCAGGTGTCTTTTTAGTATGCACTAGACATCAAAGAATCCCTGGAAAGCTAGCTGTCTAATCCAGTTTAGCATGTGTGAAGAACATATTATGGTTCATCATTAAAAATAATAAACCTTTGAAAGTGACCATAAATAAAAATATCCTTACATGAAACTCCTGATTTGCTAAGCAGAACCACAAGAGCCATAAGACAAAATTGTTTACAGATAACAGGCCCAACTCTGCTTCCCATTGAAGGCAATGGCAATACTGCTACTTGCATCAAATAGAGCAGGACTGGCCACAAAAGTTAATAATACACCGTCATTAATATTAAAAAATGGATGCTGGCATGGGTAAGCCAGTATATGTGGCTACAACTCAGTTTCAGCTGATGAGACTGTTAACTTCTGCTGTGCCTCTATGTTTCTTCTATTCTTTTGAGACAGCAGCAGCTGTGTTTCAAGATCAGATTGTTCCATTTTATATAAGGGGATTGTCTATGTAATGTAGAGGCATTTACTTTATATAATGACCTGTATCTAAAATCTGTTGTATAAATTCAGCCTGAAAATTAGATTGACAGACATCATACTGACAAGTGACAATAAAATCAAACCTTTGGTGAGGTTAAGCTAATCAGCTGTTTAGATATCAGCTGCAACTGAATTCAAGCTTCCTTCAGCCAAAAGCAGCGTGACCAGTTCTTCACAGTTATATCTATATAGCCCCATTGATGTGTAAAATGTTGAACTAGTATAGAAGACAGCAAGGAAGGTAATAGAAATACTAGGGTATATATGTTAGCTGATCAGTGAAAAACACTTAACCAGAGAGTCTAATGCAGTGTTTCTCAAACTCAGTGGTATATGGATCACCAATTTCCATGTGGTCTGTGGAGCTGCTTCTGTCACAACTGAGTAGGGTAACCAGATGTCCCATTTTTAAAGGGACAGTCCCTTTTTTGGGGACTTTTTCTCATATAGGTGCCTATTCTTCCTCCCCCCTCATTTTTTCACAGTTGCTATCTGGTAACCCTACAACTGAGGATATGACCCTCTTCAAGTGGTGATGCTTCCTGCTCCTAGTTTTTAACCCACTGGAAAGTCTCTGTATTGAGCATGGCTGCTTCATACCTGTCATACGTCTGATGTTTCTTTGGTGTGTAATTGTGGTTACATTTGCTGATGACGTAATGATTTGGCTTGGGAATTACCATAGCACTAAGCGTTGGCCTGACTGCTCCTATTTCAAGTCAGTTTTTAAAAGTCCTCTCCTCCTACAAGGATTGCAAAATCTATCATGTTTACTTGCTCACTTGGTATAAAGTGACCTTTGTTCCCTCTGCTGAGGGGCTGATCCAAAAGTAAGTGAAGCTAATAGGAGTCTTTCCATCAACTTTGAGGGGCTTTGAATCCAGCCCTAAGTGATGTTGAAACCAAAGGCTGAGCCATATGTAAGCCTCCTCTTTAAAATTTGTCCCAAACGCCACACATCTTGCTGTTTTCCAGGCTTTACTCTCACTTCAGTTTCCCTAAACTTTCCTAGCCTCAGTTCAGCTGCTGGTTCAGCCTCCATGTGCATCTCTTCCGCATCTCAAGGCTTTTACAACCTCACCATTTTTTTTTTTCTGTTACCCCTGCTCACAGGGCTGGCTCCAGGCACCAGCCGACCAAGCACGTGCTTGTGGCGGCGGCTTACAAGGGGCGGCCAACTTTGGGGTAGCGGGGGCTGCTCGCAGTGTTTTTGGGTTTTTTTGTTCGGCGAGGCAGCGCTCGAGGTGTTTTTGTTCGTTTGTTTTTGTTTCGGGCGGGCAGCGCGGGGGTGTTTCGGTGGCGCGGCGCTGGGGAGGGGGTTAGGCGGCCTGGCATGGCGCTCGGGGGTTTTGGCGGCCCGGCCCAGTGCTGGGGGGGGCAAAGGGGAGGTTGGCGGCGCGGCGCTTCGGGGGGGATTTCGGCAGCGCGGCGCTCGGGGAAGGGGTGTTGGGCGGCACGGCCCGGCGCGCCCCAGCGCTGGGGGGGGGGGTTGGGGGGCGGGGCGGGGGGGGGGTTCGGCGGCACGGCGTGGCGCTGGGGGGCGGGGGTGTTACGACGGGGAAGCACTGCCGTTAGAGCTGGCCCTGCCTGCTCAGCTCTGTCTCTCCCGCATGCCTGCTAGTGTTGAGTGATTGAATTAATGTAATCGATCCACTAAATGATTTTTAACTATAAACTCCTTCTTCCCCCAAGTAACTTCAAGCATTTCCCCACATTTTTGAATCTGTGCTAGTTCATACAGTAAATCTGAAGGCTAAATATTGAGTTCCATCTGCTCCTCCTTGGTAAAGATCTAAAGATCTTTATATAGGCCGCTTTTCCTCAAATGATAAATCTACAGTAAAGGAGTAGATTTTCCACTTAAAATTAATAATGACTTGCCAAAATTAAATTTAAATAAATATTTCTTTAAACAGAGTTGTAATCTGTCCCTCTCCACCAAAATATGTTTTGATACAGCTCTTACATTATAGTAATTGCAATCTATGAATTTCAAATGCCAACTTGGTACTTTGCCAGTTTCATTCTAGAAAGAGATTCAGGGAAGGTTGATAGCCAAAATACTGAACAGGAACAGTGCAATGTAGTGCACAAATGCTTGGAAAGAGCACTTGATTGCATTCAATGACACTGTCAAAAATCCCTTATTCCCAAAATTCAGCCACTACCTAGAAAATGCAGGGGCTTCTCACATTCTGGCACATACACATAGGTGCAGGGCTCACACACCACCGGGGGGCAGGTATGCCCAGATTCCAGCTCACACGAGGGACAAGGAGATGTGTGTGTGTGTGGGGGGGGAGGGTCTCTAACCTAAGATCTGTGAGCCAGGTTCTGGAGGGGGCTTGCCTAAGTGAGGGGCTGAGGGGTCCCAGATCATGATACACACATGGGAGGGGAATTTGGGGCTGACAGGTGCCTCTGCCCCTATTCTTCCCCACTCCCCCATCACTGACATCCATGTCGCCTTTCCCAATGTCCCAGGCCTCTCCTCACACTCTCCTTAGTCCCCATCCCCCAACCCCTCTTCTCTATTCCCAACTAGTCTTCCACCTCCTAATCACACTCCCCGCAGTGAGCATTTGCTCGTGTAGATTTTTCTCCACAAAAACCAGTTGCAGCACCTTCTCACTATTCTGCTGTCCTCAGATTACATTTCTGCAGAATAAGAATCCCCCTCTTTGACAGAGGCAGATTGGAACAATACACCTACTTTTAAAAAAAAAAAAAACTTCAAATCCAGCTGAACTCAGAGTGCTCGGGGTAGTGCTCAATGACTGTAACACATGCTTGGAGACACCCAGGTCCTTTGACGCAGAGGTAGTTTTCAGAGCGTTAGCCTCTCTCTGCACATGCTCACTGTAATCCAGTAGGTGGGAGACGAGGCTTGTGAGTCTTAGCTTGCCTAGCTGGAGAAGCAAACTCTTTTTGAAACAACATTTGAACTGGATTTCCCTCAAAGGCTGGTGAGTACCACGCACTCTGTTGGGGTAACCCTGATACAATGATCTGAGCCCTGGTTTGATCTCTGTCAGCAAAAAATGTGTCATCTTTAAGAAAAGCTGTCTTTTCCGTGTGGGGTGTATCTCATGAATTAAATGGCCGCAAATTTGGATCACTTACGGTACCCCATATCCCCACGAGATATACCAAATTTCAACAAAATTTGAAAAACCATATGGATTTCAGAGCACTTAGAACAGTTAAGCTTTAAACAGAAAGCTGACCTTAACCTTAACTATCGCAGAGATGTCGCTCTGCTACGATGCTCTAGATTTTTTTCTCCTCCATAGGTATTGGTCCTCACATAACTACATTAGGCATGTGAATTAAAAGTTCAACATCTTCATGAGTTGCTCTACCTGTGCCTGAAAGAAGGTGAAGTACCACAAGAAATGAGAGATGCCAACATCATCACTCTATAAAAACAAGGGTGGCAGAAGCGACTAACAACTGTCTTAGCATTTCCCTTCTTAGTATTATGGGAAAAGCTTTTGCCCGAGTTGTCCTGAACAGACTTCAGACCCTGGCAGACAGAATCTGTCCTGAATCACAGTGCGGCTTCAGAGTTGAAAGGTCTACTATAGACATGATCGTCTCGCTAAGACAAGTACAAGAGAAATACAGAGAACAAAAAAAGCCCCTCTACATAGCCTTCATCGATCTCACAAAAGCTTTTGATTTTGTCAGTAGAAGTGGACTATTCACACTTCTAGAAAAGATTGGATGTCCCCTCAAGCTCGGTCATTCCATGAAAACATGCACGGCACAGTCCAATACGACAGCTCAGTGTCTGAGACTTTCCAGATTTGTAGTGGAGTTAAGCAAGGTTGTGTACTTGCCCCAACTCTGGTTGGGATCTTCTTCTCCCTGCTATTGAAACAAACTTTTGGTTCCTCAACTGAGGGAATCTGCTTGCACGCAAGGTCTGATGGAAAATTGTTCAATCTTGCAAGACTCAGATCTAAAACTAAGACTTGGGAGGCCCTTCTCCAACACCTTCTCTTTGCTTATGATGCAGCAGTGACAACCCACACAGAAGCTCATCTTCAAAGCCTAATGGACAGTTTTACCAAAGCCTGCCAAGGCTTTGGGCTTACTATAAGCCTAAATAGTGGTGGGATGGCTACCCCACCCCAGTAAACAGGGGTTAAAAGCAGCCCTGGAGAGGGCTGCAACTGGAAAATTTGGGCTGATTAAGGAAGCAGCCGCAGCTGTGGCCAGCTCAAAAGGGCCCAGCTGGCCCTTATAAGAGGGCAGTGGGACAGGAGCTGGAGAGACACTCTCTCTCTAGCTTACTAGAGAGAGAAGGACCTGGCTGCCTGGGAAGCTGAGAAGGGTATCTAGGGTGGACCAGTGCTGGGGAAGGGCAGAGGGAGCTGGGGAGCTCCAGCCTAGCAAAGCCCAGGCTGCAGGCCGAGTTAAGGGCCCACAAAGGTACTGGGGCTGCAGGGGGCAGCCCAGATATAGGCAGAAGCAGTTCATCCAACCCCCCTTGCTGATGATGAGTGGTTTATAGACTGCAGTCTGCCCCAGGGAGCGGGGGCTAGATGATGACTGGCAGTAGCCACTGAGGCAAGGTGGGGATAGGGGTTTGAGGGTTCCCCTGGGTGGGGAAACCCAGGCAGAACCCTGACATAGAGGGGCACCGGGGTCCGGGAGGGACACGGGGCCAGCAGCAAGCGAGACATCAGCCGGCGAGGGCACTCCGGAGCTGGAAAAGAGCTAATTCCTTGGACAACCAGCAGGAGGTGCCGCACCAATGAGTCGTCGCCCTGCCACACTAGAAAAGACTAACATAATGGGCCAAGATGTTGAGGAAGCACCCCCATCAAGATCAACAACTATGAACTTGAAGTGGCGAACAAGTTCGCATACCCGGGGACCACTATCACAGTCAATCTCTCACTTGAAACAGAACTCAACATCCGCACTGGAAAAGCCACCACGACAATGTCTAGACTGAACAAGAGGGTCTGGCAAAACAACAAACACACAAAGATCTCTGTGTATCGTGCAGGTGTTATCAGCACACTTTTGTATGGGGGCAAGACATAGACCTTATACTTTGTTGAATCTTTGGAATCTCCTGGAGGGACAGAGTCACCAACACTGAGGTGCTGAAATGAGCCAGCAATATCCAGCGTGCGAACACTCCTCCAACAGAGATGCCTCCGCTGGCTTGGGCATGTGTGCCGAATGAATATGGGTGCATCCCAAAGGACATACTCTACAGTGAATTGGTATCTGGAAAAAGACCCAGAGGATGTTCAAAATTGCGTTTCAAGGTTGTGTGCTGGCGAGACCTCAAAGAAATGGAACTGGATGAGGACAAATGGGAAGATCAGACTCAAGACCGCAGCCTTTGGAAACAAGAGCTTAACAGAGGTCTCCAGAGTTATGAGAGGAAGCCGTCCTGCTTAGCACAGGAGAAAAGAGCTCACAGAAGGTAGAGCTTAAACAGTCAGAACATCACCTTTAAATGTGACAGATGCGGCAGAGATTGTCTCTCTCGAGTGGGTCTCTTCAGCCCCATTCGCAGCTGCCATAAAACCAATTGAGTAAATTCTTTTCCTCTCAGGAGCACATACCCATGGTCTCTCGAGACAGAAGGATGCCTACTACTACCTAGAAAATCTAATTATGGATACTCATATATGTAAAATGAACACACACAGTGTACTTAAAACTCTCCTAGATGTTTACTTTCTGTTTTCTGGAATATCGTAAGATTACAACATGAGTAAACTCTTCAAGAACATAACTATTGTGCATACTAAATAGCGAATAACATATGTCATATGCCAATTTTTAATTTTTCTTGAATAAATCTTAATTAGGTTAAATTTAACCAAGCTAAGAATTCTTTTATTGTGAAATTGGTAGCAAATTAACTGTGAAAGCTGTATCATCCAACATACTAACAAAAATAAAGAGCTACTTGTTTTTGGCAAGCTGGTGAAAGCACTTTGCTTCTAATTGCTTCTATTATTAGCAAAATACTTTAATCCAGTGATAATGACAGTGATGATTTAGGTGATCTCAGTGTCACTCTTTACAGATCTCTTCATGGCACACAAAACAACACACACAGTGTGACATAATTCAGCACAATGGACAGTTTCTGCTTTGGAGAAGCCAGGACTGTTCTGAAATGGCAGGGATGCTGCAGGCGAGGATTAAGGGGCATTGAATGAATTGTATGGTTCTAGTTTTATTTCCAGCTTTACAGGCTCTGTTCACGCAGGCATGCTTCACACAATAGATAGATAAGATGACAGGGAACATTCCCTTGTATTCAGGTATACTTAGAAAAGAAAGAAAAAAAATAAGCTTAAAGAACAAATAAAAACATTACCTACATTCATCTTTGCTTAAAAATCCATGCCACATTTTTTAAATAAATGGTTTTCTTTTAAGAATTAATCACACTTAGTATATTTTATCCCTTTTCATTCAAAGTGTTTTTGAAACGAGACTATGTATCATTAAGCCTATTTCACAGGTGAAGAAATGGGACATGCTGAATGACGTGTTGAAATGACTAGCCGAATGTCCCACAGCGAGTCTACAGCAGTGACAGGAAAAAAAAAAAAAACTACCCTGTCTTCTAACTTCTGATCTTGTGCTCTATTAAGTGGATCATAATGTGTCACCAAAATGAGCTCCTTCTTTTCCTGTACAACTCTGATCCTATATGATTACCGCTTTAATGGAGTGGGGTAGTTAGTACACCGGCACCATGAATCTTCAAAGCAAGCCTTGCTGGTATTCTAGCTATTTGACTGCTCTTGAAATTCAGCACACTGCATAACTTGTGAGTTCAAGAGTCAGTAAGGGACTGATTTATTTTTTCATGGAAAGAAATAACTCAAGAGTACAGTCGGGCTGAGTTTCAGCTGTGCTGTTGAAAAGCCAGAAAATAGTGACATACCAAGTTTGGTACATTTCACACATGAAAACGAGAACATATGGGAAAACCGAAGAATCTACAGAAGGGCAAGACTGGGGGGAATATCTGGAAACCCTAAGTCAGTTCTATAACATTCAAGAAGCTGATATGAAAAATTTCGTGTAGTAGTCTGGAATATGGGTTTTGAAGTGTTCATTTTTTGCATTTAAAAGATGTTGATTTTTATTTTGAAAACGGAGAGGAGGAAAGTGTTTTGAATAAAACTGTGGCTCAAATTCAATACTAAGATCAATGGAGTTATACTTGCTTACATCAAGGATGGATTTAGCTCTCTATACCTGGGACCAATATAAATCTCTAATATCGCAGTATGAGACAAAGATTGGTTTTATAGTTAAAGCAATGGACTGGGTTGTGGATTCCATCCTTAGCTCCCAGAAAGACTTCCTGTATAATTTTCCTTAAAGTGTACAATCCCTCTGTATCTCAATTCCAATTTACATATTGTTTGTTTGTGTGTGTGTGTGTGTGTGTGTGTGTGTGTGATTGAGAGGGATGCCCTCTTATGGAGATGGGTGCCTAAATCCAAGCTGCAGGGAGGCACCTATCTCTGCTAGCAATCCACAGCTCCCATGGAGTCAGGTGGCTTAGGCACCTAAGTCATTTCTTGCAAGAATGAGGTAGCTTCCCACCTCACTCCATGCAAAATGGAAGAGGAGGAGCTCATAAGAACATAAGAAGGTCCATACAGGGTCAGACCAATGGTCCATGTATAACAGTATCCTGTCTTCTGACAGTGGCGAACACCAGGTGCTTCAAAGAGAATGAATAGATCAGGGCAATCATTGAGTGACCATCCCCTTTCATCCACTCCCAGTTTTTGGCAAACAGAGATTTAGGGACATTCAGAGCATGGTGTTGCAACCTTGCCCATCCTGGCTAATAGTCACTGATGAACCCATCCTCCATTAACTTATCTAGTTCTTATTTTGAACCCTGTTATAGTCTTGGCCTTCACAACATCCTCTGGCAAGGAGTTCCACAGTTTGACTGTGCATTGTGTGAAAAAGTACTTCCTTTTGTATGTTTTAAATCTGCTGCCTATTAATGTAATTGGGTGATTCCTAGTTCTTGTGTTGTGTGAAGAAGTAAATAACACTTCCTTATTCACTTTATCCCCACCAGTCAAGATTTCATAGACCTATCATATCCCCTCCTTAGCTGTCTTGTTTCCAGGCTGAAAAGTCCCAATCTTTTTAATCGCACCTATTAGCACAGTGGTTAGAGAACTCCTCTGGAATGTGGGAGACCCAGGTGCAATTCCCTCCTCTGCATGAGGGACAGGGAAGGATTTGAGCAGGGATCTCCCACCTCTCAGGAGCATGTTCCAATCACTGAGCTCTGGGATAGTCTAATGTGGGGCTCCCTTAATTTTCCGTGTTGAAGCTGTTTCACTTCGAGTTACTGGGCCAATGAGAGAATCAGAATGAATCTTTAGCTTGCGGGGTTAAGACATCCATGTGGGAGATCCAGAGTCCAGTCCCCCTGCTCATATGAGTCTTTAATTGTTTAGCCAAACTGGAACAGCTTCAACAGGAGAGATTGGGGGGAGGCCCACATTAGAATCTTGAGGCTGAGACTGCAGTGAGAGACTGCCAAAGATGGAAGGCAGCGGTGAAGACCCTATGTTCCATATGGAATAAAGAGGCATAAGTCAAATCATGGTTGTACCGCTCTCATGGGAGGGGGGAGTCAACGAAGTAAAAGTCTTCCCTGAGCCATAGATGACTCATCAGGCTGTTGTCATTTAAGCCAACAGTACCCAAACGAACGGTGTGCTGGCATTACGTCCAACCATCTTTGACTTCCCTAACCCTGTGGATCAGGTACCCTTTTTTGTCACAGCTGGCTGAACTGGAGGCAGCCTTTTAGTATGAGATCAAGCCAGGCTCAAACCTGTGGCCTCCGTGATTGTCATCAAGCTGGTGCACCTCTTGAAGGGTGGGAGACCTGTGTTCAAATCCTGTCTCCCTCTCAGGCAGAGTTGGGGAATTAAACTTGGGTCTTCCACATCCCAGGTGAGTGCTCCAGTTGTTGGGCTAAACATTATAAGGTGAGCCTCACCACCTTCTCCTCCTCTGGCCAGATTTTGAATAGGTCAAAATCCAGTAGGCAGGCTCTGAGCATGCCTCTGACAGTGCAATACCATGCCATATCTTTGGGGCTATATGATATTAGGTGTACGCATCACTGTGGGCCTGGGATTATATGCAACTCCAGGGGGAGGGTTATCAGAACTTCTTCAGGAACCAAAAACAGTGAGGGGTTATTAAGGTGAATCACTTAAGTTGTAAACCCCTCCAGAGAGGTGCCTGGGGAGGCTCGCATATACTGATTCAAACTGGGTTTCCCGGAGACCGAAAGGAAAGGCTGACTCAGAGCCTTCTTTCTGATCCAGCAAATGGACAGGACTTACTGTCCAAGGTGGGAGGGCAAATCTTGCAGAACGGCTGGAAAAACTTTGGCCTGCTAAGGCCCAATAAGATTGATGGGTGACTCCTGGTATGCTTAGTGTTTTTTCTCTGTAATCCTTTTACCTTAAGAATAAATTGCTTGCCTAGAAAGAACTGTGTGGTAATTTGTAACGGCTGGAAATATGCTGTTCATAGTCCTAAGAGAAAAAGCAATGCACACGTGCTGGTCTTCAGGGAGGCTGACTTGCTGGGCATATCCCAGTGTAGGACAGGGAGCTGTGTAGCCTTAAAACCCCTGGCCAGAGGGGAGTGGTACAAGAATCCTTACCTAGAGAAAGGTGATGGCTGAGGACTAGAGACCTGACTGGGAACTCCTGGAGTGGAACCTGGCGATGGAGAACACATACGCACTTACTCTGAAACTGTGACAGTGCCTGCCAGATTGGGCCCTATGTATGAAAAAGGTGCTTCTCTGCCTATCAATGGGTTGCACTGGGACTTAGGTGGGAGATAGGCATCCAGATGCCTAGAGTAAGGCAGCAGTGCACATGCCCAGAGGAAGAAACTTAGACAGCTAGGGAACTTTTGCAGCAGAAATGTAGATGCCTACAGGATTAGGCTGCAGCTGAACGGGGTTTTGTGGATTGCAGTGGTGACTAAAACTGGGACTTGGACACCTAAATGCATCTGTGGATCTGGGCCTAAGTGACTTTCCTAAATTCTCATAGGAAGTATATGGTGGGGGTAGGAAATTTAACCTACATCTCCTTAGTCCTAGGCTAGTGCCCTAACCATATGACCATCCTTCCTCTGGACTGATAGTGGGCAATAAATGATTGACACAATGTGGCTGACATGAATAGTAATTATTTGTGATGATATTTATGGCAAGTATAATTTGTAGATTAGTATAAATATAGTAATGATAGACCCCATTTTACTAGCAAAGGTGATTATTTTTAAATGAGGCAATCATGAAACATAGCAATTTTTTTCAGAGAAATTACCCACTTTCAGGTTCAGAATGAAATGCAAGAACACTCCAATTTCCAGTAGTGTCACTTTTCACAGTTATATTTTCGCACACCTTTAACTTGCACCCTGTAGTTTTCATCTGAAAGTGTGGTTCCTACGAACCCAAAGGGAAACAATGTGAAACTGATTTCCACCTGGTTTTGGGTTCAACCCATTAATGACTCTGAATTTATCATTTCAAGGTCAGGGCCCTGAATATAGGGTGAGATGCTCAGCCAGACCCAGATTAAAGAACTCTGGACTCCGGTGAATTATGGAAATTGCCCCCCTTCCATAAACTGGACAGCAAAGTGCTCTCACCCCACACAGACCCTGCCCCCAAATACCTCTCCCCCCCCAACACATACTCCACCCACACAGACCCTGAAATGCTCCTCCAACCCCCCATACACACCGACAACTCACCACCAGCCCCTACTTATCCTCACAGCCCTCGTATGCATCCCAGCACTCCTGACTTGCATCTCGCTTATCACATTCCCCAACACATCAGCCCCACTGGCCACTTGCACCCAACATCCACCATTCCCTCAACCCCTCACCCCACAGTGACCCAGCATGACCCACTCACCCCATAGTCTGGCAACAACTAACCCCCAGCTGCTCTCTCACTGCCCCTAGTATGTCCCGAGCCACTCACCAGCCCTTCCCGCCCCTCCCTCCCGCTCCAGCTCAGCTCTCTGCTCCAGTCTCAGGGGTAGAGGAGCTCCTCCCAATACCAGCTTCCCATCTCCACCCGCTCCCATTGCCTGCCCTGAGCTCTCGTGGCACTGGGCCAACCTTGAGCGAGTGGAGGTGCATTGCATTGCACATGGTTGCAGTGATGGTCAGTTCTCTCTTCCCCGTAGTTGTTCGGTCCCCTCTGAGAGAGGCTCTGTGCAAGTGCAGGCAGTGCACATTGGTTAACCTGGGCCTGACCTCCGCTGTGGGTATAGCTAAAGGTGAGTGTAAGTCACCTATCTGACCTCCAATCCTGGAACTGGCTGGATTTTGGGCTGGTCTCTGGTTGAATTTAGAAAAGCTTTCCAGCTGTTATAAGTTGTGTCAGCTGACTATGGCCCCAAGGGCCCACTCCAGCAGCCAGACTGCTAAGACATAAGGGAGACCCAGCTTCAGGCAACCAGGAATGGGATGATGTAGGAACCGAGGTCAGGAGGAATTATCTTGGGGTTAGATCCATCATCTCTAAGGATGCTTTGTGCCACTGGCAGAGAACAAAGCAATCTTTACATGGGAGAATCTGGGTAGCACATTTCAGATGCATGAAAGCTACTTATATACTTTTATTTTTAATTTGGCGTTAGTAATAATTTTTATGTATCAAAAGGATTTTAACATGTATTGTGTGTGTGTGTGTGTCTATGTGGTATCTCTCTCTCTCTATATATAGGTAATATACAAATACACCATATTGAACTAGGCTTGTTTCCAGCACTGCTGCTTCTGCTGGCTGTTAACAAATCATTCAAGTGTCTTCTATGTCAGAAAGTACTGTGGAGATGAGAGAGGCACAAAGAAAGGCTTTATTGGAAGCAATGTGGCCATTCATCTGTGAAAAAGTCTATAGCAACAAAACAATAAAATTCAACCCCTGAATCTGAGTGAGGCAATAGCATGGAACCAAGAGTGGTTTTTTTGCTAAAGCTTCCCTGTGTTTTGCTCAGTGACATGTCAGACTCATTATATTTGATTCATTGGTTTCAGTGTCCAGAGCTGAGCATCAGTTTCAGCAACCAATTGTAAAAGAAAAAGTGATACTTTGAATAGGCAGCTGAGAGGAGCACCATTGCCCCTGACCATTTTAGACTTGGTCACACGATGAGCTTTACTACAGGCCATACCCAGGACATCTGCAAACCTGAGCATGCGCTCCAAGGGCTTGGATGGTTTTCGTTAGACAACTTTGTTCAAATGTGATTGGGATTCTTTGGGAATATGATTTTGACATGATGCTAGGCATGAATTTGCAATTGGTTTAGACCATAAGTCATGTTCAGTGCTGTGTCTTGATTAAGCCTGCTGGTTCTTGTCTGTAATGATCACAAACTCCTGGTCAGCACAATGTAATCTAATCTGAGTGTTTCCAATTGTGTTCAAACACAATAACATTTTCTAGTGAAGGGTGAGTCTCGTATGTGCCAGAGAGTGTGTACCAGTATGTGCCCATTAGCTGCACTAATTGTCTATTGGACGTGTTGGGTCAAGTATTTCAGATCAGGTTCAAAACTTCTTCCAGGTGAATGGAAGAGGGAGGTTGTCATCCATCTCATAGACATTAAGGTTGGAAGGGACCATCATGATAATCTAGACTGACCGCCTGCACATTGCAGGCCACAGAACCTCACTCACCCACCCACCCACTCCTGTAATAGACCCCTAACCTCTGGCCGAGTTACTGTAATCCTCAAATCATGGCAAATGATGATAAGGAGCCATTGTAATCTAAGGGATTGGGCTGAAATCAGGAATTCCTGAGTTTTAAGACTGGTTTTACATATGATTCTTATGAGTTTGAACAAATCATGTATCCTTATTGTGTCTCGCTTTCCCCATCTATAAAATGGGGATGATGTTACCTATTTACCTACCTTCCAGGGATATATGAAAAATTACTTAATGTTTGTTCAGTGATGGGAAATACTAAGTTCCAAGAATGACAATGGTGGAGAGACTGGCTCCTTGGCCTCTATTACCTGTTGCTCTGTTACTATTAGGGAGCATGCCTTGCTATTCAAGATAGCTGTTTCAGCTGATCGTCTTTAGGTGCAGTTGTTCAGCTGCTTCCATTCCCTCAAAGTTACTTGAAAATAAGTAGTTCATTGGAAGAGAATGAATATGCAAATACATTTTACAAAATTTTAACGAGGTATTCACATAAAAGTATATTTTAATTAGATACATCCATATTCTGTAATCTTTATACCACGTTCTTTCTTAGGAAAAACTCCCCTTCTAGTCAATGGCTGTTTTGCCTACGTAGGCCTTGGCCCATAGTTAAATAGTTTCCTGACTTTCTGGTCTTGCCTCCATTTTCTGATTTGTAGGGGCCTGGCTGATTGAATAGAACACTTCTTTTTGAGATGGTTCCTTTCTCTCTCCTCCACTAAGGAAAGACAAGGAGGAGAGAGGAAAGGAGAGAATTATGGTTGGGAAGGGAAGGCACAAACTCTCCAGAAGCTTCAAAGTGGCTGCAAGGTGAGCTGTAACAAAAGCAGTAGGGTTACCATACGTCCTCTTTTTCCCGGACATGTCCGGCTTTTCGGCAGTCAAACTCCCGTCCGGGGGGAATTGCCAAAAAGCCGAACATGTCCGGGAAAATGGCGGCTCTGCTCCTCCCCTGATTCTTCGGCTCTGTTTAAGAGCCGAGCTGCCTGAGCGCTATGGGCTTCAGGCACGCCCCTTGCCTCCGGACCCCAGCCGCCGGCCGGGCACTTCCCCTTCCGGGCTCTGGCAGCGCAGGGTCCGGAGGCATGGGGGGCTGCCCGAAGCCAGTAGTGCTCGGGCAGCCCGGCTCTTAAACAGAGCCGAAGAATCAGGGGAGGAGCAGAGCCGCCATTTTCCCGGACATGTTCGGCTTTTTGGCAATTCCCCCCAGACGGGGGTTTGAGTGCTGAAAAGCCGGACATGTCCGGGAAAAAGAGGACGTATGGTAATCCTACTCAATGTGCAGCGGCAGTCAAAAAAGCAAACAGAGCGCTGGGCATCATTAAGGAAGGGATAGATAATAGGCCAGAAAATATCATGTTGCCTCTCTAGAAACCCATGGGACACCCACACCTTGAATACTGCATGCAGATGTGATCGCCCCATCTCAAAANCTGAGTCTGGGGGCTGCCTGGCAAACCGTGAAGCCGGTAGCGCTGGGGCAGCCCTTTCCCCATGGCTGAGAGTGGGAGGGAAGAGGGGGCGGAGTTAGGGCGGGGAAGGGGCGGAGTTGGGGCGGGGCTAGGGGTGGGGAAATGGGCGGGGCAAGGGCCCATGGAGGGTCCTCTTTTTTTATTTATTAGATATGGTAACCCTACAAAAGCAGGGTTGTGGCAGAATCACTGACAGCGCGGGCAGTCATTAAGGCCTATTTTCACAAAATCTGGGTTTAAGTGCCAAAATCACAAATTTTAGGCTCCACTGTAATTCACAAAACTCCCACTAAATCCTGTAGGTGCTTAAACTGACTTGGCATCTATACTTTTTGCGGTAAAAATTCCCTCTGCCTCTGGGCATGCGCCAGTATTGCTGTCTCATTCTACGCATCCAGACACCTATTTCCCACCTAAGTCCCAGAGCAATTCACAAACTAGGGAAAGATTGTATTCTTCTGCCTAACTCATGTGTGGGCCCGATCTGGTAGGTGTCCTCAGAGGTGGCCTGCTGGATTGGGCCTCTCAGGCGAGTTCATGCAAAACAGCTGGGGAGAGGCGGACGATGATGAGCTTCCTTATTTTAACCCAGCAGTTAGACTACTCGCCTGGGATGTGAGAAACACCTGGCTCACCTTCCCTCTCTATCTGAGGAGAGAAAAACCAGGGATCCGCCTCCTCTCAGGTGAGTGCTGTAGCCACTAGGCTATGGAATATTTTGATGTGGGGGTTCCCTCAGTCTGTCCTATTGAAGCTGTTCCAGCGTGGATAACCAATTAGAGTCACTTGCGCCAGAGATGGAGAGAGAGAAGACACAGAGAATCATTCTCATCTTGCCTGGGAGTTAGAGCACTCACCTAGAATATGGGAGATCCAGCATCCAGTCCCCCTGCCCCAATGGGCATTATTTATCCAGAGTGCAACAGCACCAACAGGAGAGACTGAGGGATTCCCAGCACCAGAATATCATAGAATCATAGAATATCAGGGTTGGAAGGGCCCTCAGGAGGTCATCTAGCCCAACCCCCTGCTCAAAGCAGGACCAATCCCCAACTAAATCATCCCAGCCAGGGCTTCATTAAGCCTGACCTTAAAAACCTCTAAGGAAGGAGATTCTACCACCTCCCTAGATAACCCATTCCAGGGCTGTCCTGTAGCACCCATTCCAGTGCTGTCCCAATGGCTACAGGCTATCCTGTAGCCCAATGGCTAGGGCATTCATCTGAGAGTTGGCAGACCCCTGTCCAAATCCATCCTCCACATCCCTGACAATGTAGTTAAGTTGACCTAACCCCCAGTGTAGACAGCGTTTCTTCTGTCAACCTAGCTACCACCTCTTGGGGAGGTGTACAATGATGGGAGAACCCCTCCTGTTGCGGTAGTAAGTGTCTAAGGGCTACAGTGGTACAGCTGTGCTGTTGTAGCGGTTTACGTGTAGACATAGCCTTAAGTGCCTATCTCCGTGAGAGGGGTGGAATTTAGTTCACACCCTGATCATTGCATCTCTCGTTGGCTAGCATAGGCAGCTCCCCACCTAGTGTGCTGGTTTTTGCGAATCACAAAAGGTGATTAGAGAGGTGCCTATTTCTGCCCATTCATTGTATTGAGAGCTGAGGCACCTAATTCAGGCTTTATGAATCATGGTGTTCCTGTTAGTTTCTAGGCACCTAATAGTTAGGTGTTGTGAAGCTGAGCATCACAGTGCTTAAGTATCTTTGTGAACGTAGGCCTAAGAGCCTTGTAAGGCTGGTCTAACTAAGACCCTTCCCTACAGCTGACTGGCACCATTACCTGAAGCCAGTACTTTTTTCTGGCAATAGCAACAACAGGTTTCCTTGGCCTAATTCTGTCTTCTGTTCAGCAGCACCCTCAACTGGCTCCACTCCTGCATGAGGTGTTAGAGGGCTTTCCCTCCACCTGCCCACTTCCCTGGTTCTTGTCACACAGACAGCAAGCAGCAAAAGACCAGAAATCTGAAGAGCAGACAATGCGATGTTTATTGGGGTTAATTTCCAGCAAGCATGATTCTGGTTTCCCACCTACTTCCCAGTTTATATAGTAATATTCTCAGCTATACCTTAACCAATCATTTTACTGAAATCTATCTAACCAATCCTAACATAGTGTAACATAATTCTCGAACCAATTATATCCCACTACCCTAATTAACTTACACCTAGCAAAATTAATTAGACAGCAGACAGAAACAGTTAGAAAACCAGACAGATTAACAATAGAAAAGTGGGGGCCATAAAGATAAAACAATACACAAGTGAGGGTTTCACAATCACAACCATTGATAAGTGATTTCTTGCCAGACAGGATGCTATCAAACTACGTTTTCTTTAACCATCTTAAGATCTGTTTCTTTATCTGGTGGTGCCAGGCACTATCAGGACAGGATTGTATTGCTAACAGCCCAATACCACCTTATTTCAATAAGGTTTTGAATGTGAGGATGTGACCATATGCTTCTCAGTTTATGGCTGCCCCTGCTGCTTAGCCAAAGGCCTTAGTCTAAGAACAAGGCCTCAGACTATCCTAGTGAGAGAAGGCCCATAGACAGGCAGACTGTGATTTTGATTCTTTGTTTTAAACCTCTATAACTAGCTAAGTGATAAAAATACACCTAAGTTCTTAAAGTATAGGCCTTTATAGGCAGGCCTGCATATCTATATTCTAACATGAGGAATGAGTTGCGAGAGTGTGTTTGAATGCATATGGTGGTACATTTTTTTAAAAAATATACCAAGCCGTATTCTATATCAAAGCAGTGATCTGGATGATGGGATGGATTGCACCCTCAGCAAGTTCGTGGATGACACTAAGCTGTGGGGAGAGGTAGATACAATGGAGGGTAGGGATAGGGTCCAGAGTGACCTAGACAAATTGGAGGATTGGGCCAAAAGAAATCTGATGAGGTTCAACAAGGACAAGTGCAGAATCCTGCATTTAGGATGGAAGAATCCCATGCACAGCTACAGATTAGGGACCGATGGGCTAAGCGGCAGTTCTGCAGAAAAGGACCTGGGGATTACAGTGGACAAGAAGCTGGATATGAGTCAACTGAAGTACTGCATCCAGTTTTGGACCCCTCCACTACAGAAAGGATGTGGACAAATTAGAGAGAGTCCAGTGGAGGGCAACAAAAATTATTAGGGGGCTGGGGCACCTGACTTGTGAGAAGAGGCTGAGGGAACTGGGCTTATTTAGTCTGCAGAAGAGAAGAGTGGAGGGAGATTTGATAACAGCCTTCAACTACCTGAAGGGGGGTTCCAAACAGGATGGAGCTCGGCTGTTCTTAGTGGTGGCAGATGACAGAACAAGGAGCAATGGTCTCAAGTTGCAGTGCGGGAGGTCTAGGTTGGATATTAGGAAACATTATTTCACTGGGAGGGTGGTGAAGCACTGGAATGGGTTGCCTACGGAGGAGGTGGAATCTCCATCCTTAGAGGTTTTAAAGGTCCGGCTTGACAAAGCCCTGGCTGTGATGATTTAGTTGGGGTTGGTCCTGCTTTGAGCAGGGGGTTGGATCAGATGACCTCCTGAGGTCTCTTACAACCCTAATCTTCTATGATTCTATGATAAGATTTGAATGGCTAGCTGGTGTGCTAAGTAAACAGGTGCTATTCTAGTTCTGAACAAGTCCAAATTCTGATCTCTTTTACGCAGGTAAAAGTCTCATTGAAATCAATGGGAGTTCCACCTATGTCAGACATAGCAGACTATGGTCCCAAGTCTAATTAATGCTGTATATCTTAGATCTGTCAATCAATTCTGAAAATGCATTTTAAAGAAGCACTCAAGAACCCCTAATTAGATTGATAATGTCATTAATTTTCAAGTACTCCTTGAGTCCTCTTCTCCTGATTAAAATAAATCTTAGCCTCCTCCCCCCCCAAAAAAACCCCTAACACCCCAATCACATACCAGGAGAGAGGCAGGCAGAGAGATGGAAAGTACAAATGGACAGATGCTATATGTAGAGCAAGAAAAGGAGATTTCTCATTCAAGTCAGATAGTGGGTTATTAGTTCCCGCAAGTGGTCCTGCACATGTCATAAACCATTAGAGTAGTTTAGCTCAAGAGGTTCACAAAGGTCAGCTGAACCCCAAGAATTACTGCTAGTGGTGGGTCTCTTGGATATTGGTTGTTAAATCTTGTATAGTACCCCTCCCCCAAAAGAAAAAGAAGCAAGGAAGGCAATCAGAATACATGACAGTAAGCAAAAAAAGTTGATATAGATGAAATGCATATCATATATCTCCTTACGGAAAAATATACTCCGAGAAAGTTGGTGTATAAATCCAATATTCTGCTACATTTCCATGAATCCCAGAGCCACAATTAAAAATGCCCAACAGCCTCTCTGATGTTATGCTGGCTGAATACTGTGTCAAATACTTTCCCTACAGTTTTGGTGCTCTGTTTATACACACACACAACCATGCCTCTCTGATTGCCATGGGGCTGGAAAATGAGAATGAAAAAAATAGTGACTGAGCTGTGTCAGAGGGAAAAAAAACAACCATATGTTTTGGCATTCAGGTTAGGGTGACCAGATAGCAAGTGTGAAAAATCAGGACACTTTTTTTTTTTTTGGAGGAGTATAGTTGCATATATAAGACAAAGCCCTTAATATCAGGAAGTTCCCGATAATATCAGGCGTCTTGTCACCCTAATTCAGATTGAGTTCACAGGGCACTGCTCAGTGAAGAACATTTTGCAGCCTTTCAGCATGAGAACGCACAATATGAGAGGTCTCTTGTTTGTTGGAGCTACTCTCCCGCATCCCCCACAGAGGCCCTTACCTCACCTTCCAGTCATTCTTATTATTCCCTCTAATTACTGTACGAGTTCTAACCACAGGGCTGCTTGATAATTTTCTAAAATGGAAAGTTCCACAGCTGGACTTTAAATGTCCCAGCAGCAATGTTTTTTACATGTAGAAGTTTGAGATAAAATAATAACAACAATAATAATGATGAGTTTCTCAGAACCAAGGATAGGCTGTCGTTTATATTCTAACCACTGTAATTTTTCTTCACTGCTGTGAATAAGAGAGGTGTAGCCAAAGGCAAAAGTGAAAAGGGATGGATAATTTTGGTCCTTAAATCCCACTTAAATTCTTAACTGTACCCCAGAGATGGTTTACATAGCCAGACCAATCTGAAGTTTTGTAAAATAGAGCTCATAATTAATACACACCATATTTCATGTATAGCACATTAAATCTGTCCAACAAATCAAATAAATCTTCAGAGACTGCCTGTTACTCATTTGTTTGTCTATGTGGTAAACAGGTCAGGCTTGTGTCTGGATAACTTCCTGCTGTATAATTGGCTTCTGTGGAGTTCTTTGGAACAGTAGCAAAAGATTAATTTTATGTTGAGTTTAACAGTATGGCAGAGCCTTGTTAACTCACACTTTGATAATCCACACAACCCACAGTCTGCACACCATAAACAGCAGTTTCCCCAGAGATTTAATAGCTGACTGCTGTAGTAAGGTTTCATTTACAAAGACATTTTCATTTTCATTTACATATACATTCATGAAGTATACCAAAGAATATTTACTAATATACAATATAATAAATCATAAATAACTGCAATTTTAGAATCTGTCTCTAAATATCCATGTTAAGAGAATTTGTCACATGCATTCAAGTTGCTTTAGTCCAACCTCATTAGACCTCTAATTAGTTTAATAATGTTTTGTTTTTCTGAACACTATTTAATACCAATGAGGGTTTGCAATGAAACCCATGTTATTTATAGTTGCAAATTGTGACATTCCTTAGCTTGCGGTCTGTGTCTGTCTCCGGGGAACCACCTGAGCAGCGGCTGGTGTGGCTGGCCCAGGGGACCGCCTGAGCAGTCCTGGGGTCAGCCATACTGGCCGCTGCAGAAGTCACGGAGGTCACCGAAAATCATGGAATCTGTGATTTCCGCGACCTCTGTGACAGACATGGAGCCCTAGTTATATGCAAGCCAAGGAATGTCATAAGGAATGCCATTGAATCAAACGGTAAACCCTGTTTATAATGGAAACCACTTCAAGCCAGGGGGTGCTGCCACACCCCTCTCTCCTGTAGTTCCAGCACCTATAGTCCTGGGGCAGTCCCCGGCAGCTGGTGCTGCTGGCTCTGCCCCCCCCCCCCCCAAGCAGCAGCCCCCCGCTACCCCCCACGGCAGCAGTCCTGGGGCGGCTGGAGCACTGTCATTGGCCCCCGGCAGTGGTCCCGGGGCAGCTGTAGCAGCCGCGGTCAGCAGCCTCCGTCAATGGTCCCGGGGCGGCTGGAGCAGCTGCTATTTGGTGGCCCCCAGCCGCTGGTGCCACTGGCCCCAGCCCTCCTGAGCAGTGGCCCCCAGGCAGTGGTCCACAAGCCCAGTTCCCTCAGCCTCTCCTTGTAAGTTATGTGCTCCAGCCCCCTGATCATTTTCGTTGACCTCCACTGGACTCTCTCCAATTTGTCCACATCCTTTCTGTAGTGGGGGGCCCAAAACTGTATGCAATACTCCAGATGTGGCCTCACAGTGCTGAATAGAGGGGATTAATCACTTCCCTTGATCTGCTGGCAATGCTCCTACTAATGCAGCCCAATATGCGGTTAGCCTTCTTGGCAACAAGGGCACACTGCTGACTCATATCCAGTTTCTCATCCACTGTAATCCCCAGGTCCTTTTCTGCAGAACTGCCGCTTAGCCCATCAGTCCCTAATCTGTAGCGGTTCATGGGATTCTTCCATCCTAAATGCAGGATTCTGCACTTGTCCTTGTTGAACCTCATCAGATTTCTTTTGGCCCAATCCTCCAATTTGTCTAGGTCACTCTGGACCCTATCCCTACCTTACAGCGTATCTACCTCTCCTCCCAGTTTCGTGTCATCTGCGAACTTGCTGAGGATGCAATCCATCCCATCATCCAGATCATTAATAAAGATGTTGAACAAAACCAGCCCCAGGACCGACCCCTGGGGCACTCTGCTTGATACCGGCTGCCAACTAGACATTGAGCCGTTGATCACTACCCATTGAGCCTGACAATCTAGCCAGCTTTCTATCTACCTTATAGTCCATTCATCCAATCCATACTTCTTTAACTTGCTGGCAATAATACTGTGGGAAACCGTATCAAAGCTTTGCTAAAGTCAAGGTATATCATGTCCACCACTTTACCCATAGCCACAGAGCCAGTTATCTCATCATAGAAGGCAATCAGGTTGGTCAGGCATGACTTACCCTTGGTGAATCCATGTTGACTGTTCCTAATCACCTTCCTCTCCTCCAAGTGCTTCAAAATGGTTTCCTTGAGGACCTGCTCCATGATTTTTCCAGGGACTGAGGTGAGGCTGACCGGTCTGTAGTTCCACGGGTTCCCTTTCTTCCCTTTTTAAAAGATGGACACTACATTAGCCTTTTTTCAATCATTCAGGACCTCCCCCGATCGCCATGAGTTTTCAAAGATAATGGCTAGTGGCTCTGCAATCACATCAGTCAATTCCCTCAGCACCGTCAGATGCATTAGATCTGGACCCATGGACTTGTCCACGTCCAGCTTTTTTAAATAGTCCTTAACCTGTTCTTTCATCACTGAGGGCTCCTCCACTGTGTTTCCCCGGACAGCAGTTTGGGAGCTGACCTTGTCTGTGAAGACCAAGGCAAAAAAAGAATTGAGTATTTTAGCTTTTTCCACATCATCTATCACTAGGTTGCCTCCCCCATTCATGAAGGGTCCCACACTTTCCTTGACCGTTTTTTGTTGTTGCTAATATACCTGTAGAAACCCTTCTTGTTACCCTTCACATCCCTTGCTAGCTGCAACTCCAGTTGTGTTTTGGCCTTCCTGATTAGACCCCTGCATGCTCGAGCAATATTTTTATATTCCTCCATGATGATCTGTCCAACACGGTGATCTATTCATTATAGAGCCTGAGCAGAATGGTATGACGGACTGAGCATGAGCTTTTAGAACAGGTGGTCATCAATGAGGTCTGGTCCTGTCACATGATGTGGTTGACTGGTGACTGTGTGTGTGCAAGCAGCTCTGGATAATGACACAAGCATAATTTTAATCTCAATGCCAGTGGAAACTAATATAACTTCTTGGCTACAAAAAGGGACTTCTTGTCCTGCAGTATAAATAGTTATAGTTCTGTATCAGCTGTGGTTCAGGTTGAAATATGCAATATTTTTACTCTGTTTCTTACAACATCTGTTTCAAGGATTTTATGTTTTACACAGAGAGGAAGCTAGAATAATAGAGAATTGTACAACCCAAAAATGGAATACAAAAACTTTCAAAAAGCCTCTTTATTATAATGTGTCAACACTAAAAGGGGATTGCTGTATAACTAGGTACGATCACTATTTATATTCTTTATCAAAATAGCATTGTTTACATGCCATGAAATGTATAACAGCAGGCTGAAGTTAAGGAATCATAACTGACAGGGAAGAATTTCTTTATCGGATTGTCTGCAATTTGGAGAAGTATATCTACGGTGAATAGTCCCTAAAAACGCACAGCTGTCACAGCATGATGGAAAATGAGTTTTTCATCCTGCAGAGAATTTTTACTTTTCATTGTAAGCCTTATGCCCTGAAGTCTTAAGACAGTACAACTGTTGGTGAACAGGGAAAAAGAGCAATTCAGAGTTGCTTATGAACGCCAGATGGACAGAAGTTCCACTGGGGGTGGAGGGGCTCTCTGCTCTATTTATTTCTGAGCAAGGGGAAATAACCAAATGGGCCAGGTCTCATTTAAATTTCTATTATGTGTGACTGATTGTGTCATTTTGGTCAAAATTCAGTTAAGTTTTTAAGTGTTGGCATAATAAAATGTTATTACCCCGTTGAGTAATGAAAGCGCAAGAGAACTGGGATGAGGGATTACCGTGACCAAAACTGCAGTCTGGAATAATTAGGTAGCAGAGCATGGACAAAGCCAGAGATGGGAGGTCCTTTCTTCCAATCTTCTGGTAGGAGTGCAACCCAGGATCCTGTGTGTCCTTGATTCTTCTCTTGAGGGTTTTGTGACGAGGTGGCACAGAGGTGGGAGACAATGCAGAGATGGCTCTATGACCCAATGCAATGCTCAGGTGGCTTTCATTGAAGCCACAGAGGGCAGCAGCATAACTGAGTGACTCTGGTGAGGGTACACCTTCCCAGCAATCAATAAAGTGTAATTGCTACACCTGAGTTAGGTGGTAGAGTCCCTGGAGCAGACCAGGTAGCGCATCTCTTGGGGCTGGATATGGATCTGTCTGAACTTTGGACTCCATCAACCCTGAATAATGGACAGTGAGGGGGCGGAGAGATGCAGCAGAGGAGTGGGAGAAGGAAGATGGCTATTGCAGGAAAATATTGCCTTATGGGATGGATACTTACACTGAAATAGAACACTAAATGTAAGACTATTGCCAGAGTGCCCGGGGGTGTGGGAGTTGATTAATTATTACTGGTTTTCCCAAAGTTTACTCTGTGCCCCTTTTTTGCCCCTCAATACAGTTGTCTTTATTTTGCCCAGACAAGAAGTGGGCTGTAGTCCACGAAAGCTTATGCTCTAATAAATTTGTTAGTCTCTAAGGTGCCACAAGTACTCCTGTTCTTTTTGCGGATACAGACTAACACGGCTGCTACTCTGAAACCTGCTGAGCTTTAGTTCATTTGCAAATTTGACACCATCAGATCAGGATTAAACAAAGACTGTGAATGGCTAGCCAACTACAGAAGCAGTTTCTCCTCCCTTGGTGTTCACACTTCAACTGCTAGCAGAGGACCTCACCCTCCCTGATTGAACTAACCTCATTATCTCCAGACTGACTCTTGCCAGCATATTTATACCTGCTCCTGGAAATTTCCACTACATGCATCCGATGAAGTGGGCATTCACCCACGAAAGTTTATGCTCCAATACATCTGTTAGTCTTAAAGGTGCCACAGGACTCTATTGCTTTTTACAGATACAGACTAACACGGCTACCCCTCTGATACTTTATTTTGTAGAACATTCACTGCTTATGGGGGGAAGTATTGCTGATCCAGGGCACCCAGGGGAAATAATTTAGTGTTCCAAGATTTCTGGGTAAAAGATTGACCCAGTGCTGTTTGATAAATTTTCAGAAGGAACTCCTAGATAATGGAACCTGGCCCATTTTTTTTCCTGCTGACAACACCTGGCAGAAAGGTTACATCATCAAAAAAAGAAAAGAAAAAAAAGTAGGGTTGCCAACCATCCAGGACTGTCCTGGAGTCTCCAAGAATTAAAGATTAATCTTTAATTAAAGATTATGTCATGTGATGAAACACAGTGATCCAAGCCAGCCACAATCTTAGCCTACATAACCAAAAAGAAGACCAAGTGGTAATCACTAGAGCTCATCAATAAATTGTCCTGTCTTCCAGCCAGCTCTAGTAAGCACAGTGTTACTTACAGGATAAATTGGTGTGTAGAATATTTTTTCCTTGCAAATCTCTTTGATATCTCCTCTGTGCCTATCCTGCAGGAAATTATGCTGATTAATCATTCTTAGTCTATGTGGTTCCCTGTATCCTACTATGGGATCTGTGTGTATTTGCCTTTCCAACATTTAACATTTTCATCTCTTTTCTTGTAATTTTCTCTTTGGGGTTTTAGTTCCTACCCCAAAAATGTTGCAATAGCTGCTGCTAAGACAATTGCCTCCAATTCAGCCTTCAGTTACTGCATTATTATCAATGCCTATTCATTGTTACCTCTTGATATTCCATCAAAATACAATTTTGCACCAGTTTCATAAATAGATTTGCATTTCCTTCTCTGTATGTCTCCTTTTATTATCACCGGGGACTCGGACATGCTTTTGTGTTATTAGCAGACCTGGCCGGAAAATGGAATTTCTCTCCTACGGAAAATTTAGATTTTTGGGCTGCAGGGAAGTTGCCCTGAATTGGGATAAAAAGTTTAAAAAAAATGACATTTTTTGCAGGAGGAAAAATTCTGTTTTTGAGAGAACTGAAATGTAATTTTTTTTGGCTTGCTGCCCAACTTCCCAAGGAGCTGTCTGGAGGAGTCAGAAAGCCCAGGAGGCAGATATCTAAGCAGTCAGGGAACCAGTTCTCTGAGCAGCTGCCTCCCTGGACTGCCCAATTCCACAGGACTCAAGTAGCTGTGGGAAAGAGCTGCCGAGGAAATTAGGCAGCTGCCTGGGAGTCAGGGGAACCTGACTTGCCAGGGAGGTGAGCTGACCGGTCTGCCTGATTTCCATAGAAAGTTTTAACAAACTGACACATTTTCTTGCAGAACATTTCAATTCCCTGTAATCAGCATTTTCCAATGGAAAAGTGTTTCTGTTGGGAAATTTTTGACCAGCTCTCTTTATTACCTCATTTGTTCTTCTTGATCAGGTAGCTGACCATATTCTGATCCATTTACCTTACTCACTCTCAGAAACATCCTTGGCCTGATAAGAGGACTCTGCACTAGTCGCAGGTTCACCCTGAAGTGCTTCTTTAAATGACTTTCAAATCTTTCTTTGCAAATAGAATTGCCCATATCATTTGCAAATTTTCAGGGACGGAAGCTCTCCTCCGTGCCCCGCCCCCCTGCTTCAGCTCGCCTCCTCTGTTTCTCTCCCCTCCCAGTGCTTGTGCCGCGAAACAGCTGTTTCTCGGGGGGTGGAGGGGGAGGAGGGAAACGCCGTGCGCTGGGGGAAGAGGCGGGGCCGGGGGCGGGGATTTGGGGAAGGGATCCAATAGGGGAAGGGAGGAGGTGGAGTTGAGGTGGGGACTTTGGGGAGGGGGTTGGAATGGGGGCGGGAAAAGGGCGGAGTGGGGGGAGGGCTAGGGCGGCAATTATTTCCCGGCCTAGGGGCGGTAAAATTATTAATCCGCCACTGCTCTGAGGGAAGAAAGAATGTTTGTATTGCACAAATCTAGAGTGATTTCAAGTCTAAAGTCAGGGTTGTAAATAGAGTCATTTTAAAAAAAATTAAAAACAAAAATGTTCATAGAAAAATGGCCTTTATCCAAAATTGATTTTTTTCCCCAAAACATTCCAATTTTCAAATTATTTTTACTTTCTGTGAAAAATTAAGAGCTTTTTTAATAACTGGAGTGCTTTTAAATGAATGAGAAATCCTGTTGAAGTCAATGGGACTTATTTTAACTGTAGTTAAAGTTAAGCACATGCTAGGTGCTTTGCTGGATCAATGCAAAATACCTGATCCTTTTTCTGGGTCTACACTTTGTCTGCTCTGTAGGGGAGGTATTTACCTCCAGAGGTGATATTATGTCTATATATAAAGCTATGATTTAGTCAGGGGTATTTTTAGTAAAAGTAATGGACAGGTCACGGGCAATAAACAAAAATTCATGGACAGTGACCTGTCCATGATTTATACTATAAATACCCCTGAATAAATCTTGGGATAGGGTCGCTGCTGTGGGGGATGCCTGGGGGGGCCACTGCTAAGGGGGGGCGGGGCCAGCAGCCCTGGGACCACTGCCTGGGGCCGGTGACAGCGGCTGCTACAGCTGCCCCAGGACCACTGCAAGCAGGTCCAGGAACCCCCTCTGATCTGAAAGTGATAGCTTGCAATTCTAACACAGTCCTCAATATAACAGAATCATCATCTGGGATGAAAAAACAGACAAAGGTTTTCCAAGGGATTCAGGTTGCAGCCAATCAAGCACTTCAGAAAAGTTTAATGTTCTTAATCCATGTACAGCTCAGCAAAGGGTTGCCATATTGTCTCCTAATCACACAGTTTCTTTACATTAAAAAAAAAAACAGATTCTCAAAATGCTGCCAGCACAGAAGAGTGTTAGGGCTGGTCCACACTAACCCCCCAGTTCGAACTAAGATATGCAACTTCAGCTACGTGAATAATGTAGCTGAAGTCGAAGTACTTAGTTCGAACTACAAGGTACTTACTGCGGGTCCACACGCGGCAGGCAGGCTCCCCCGTCGACTCCGCCTACTCCTCTCGTGGAGCAGGAGTACCGGGGTCGACGACAAGCACTTCTGGGATCGATTTATCGCGTCTAGACAAGACGTGATAAATCAATCCCAGAAGATCGATTGCTTACCGCCGAACCCGGAGGTAAGTATAGACGTACCCTTAGTTCAATGAGTTAACTGAATCTCTGACCCATCTGAATTTTGCCAACTGCAAGTTGCCTCCTCAATCACCGTACAAAACCTGACAGTTTCCCATGCACACTTTGATACTGAGATATTCCTGTTAATTATGATTTTTATGTCTGTTTCAAGCAGTGGCAACATTTTACACTCACTTGCCTTTCCACTGACTATGAAAAGAGCTCTGCTCTTTGTTCTGCTGTAATATGCTCCACCTTAAATCTTTACATTATTTTCTGAGTTATCCCCTGTGTTGGCTTTAATGTAATAGAGGCAGAAAAGTATTCTGGAAAATGCAAGCTATGTTCTAATCCATGTTTCATTTGAGGGCAGATGGGAATGAACTGTAAATATCACAATCAATTAAAGCAGAAGAATGGAGTGTTTTTTTAGATAGCTCTAACTCATTTACAAGACTAAGCTTGGTGCTGAATTTCTCTCTTTTTATGGGGGTTGATTTGCATTGGAAGAAGGATCCATTTGCCAGCATAATGGAGACTGGTACAGAAGGAGTGATGTATAGAGTTTGAGACTATATTTATATTTAGATGATAGTGATAAGCTTTAGTTACAGTTACAGTTTTTCTGTGAATTGTGCAAGCAGAGGAAGCAGCCAGTAGTTATTTTCTTATACAAACTCTGCATTCAGCCTTGCTTTTTCTTTTCTCAGCTATTTGTGCATTATACTTTCCCTGTGCTATTTCATGTTTCCATCAAGTCTTTGTGACAAATATGTTGTATGTTCATGGCACAAAGCTCGCCACTCTTCAAAAACATTATTCTAAGACGACCCTTGTGGTTTACAGAATGTCTGGATATACTTCCTAACCAGAGGCAACACGATCAAATACAATTATATATATATAAATTGTCATTCATAGATCTCACAGTGTGTTACAATGAAGAGTAATTATCATCATCCCTAATTTACAGATGGAAAAATGGAAGCTTAGCAAATCAGTTACTTGTCCAAGGTCACGCAGTAGCTCAGTGACAAGGCTGGGTATAAAACGCAGGACCTATCCACTGGACCATACTGTCTAGCTTTGGGATGTGTGTGTTTCCATTGGAAAAGTCACCACAATTGAAACTGGGTGCTCCAGGATTAATGTTATGTGAGGCCACTCAGGCCAGGTTACCTGATCACATGTGATCAATGAGCTAGCTGTATGAGTAGAAAATGGAAAAAGATCTAACTGTTGTGAGATGAGAGAAGAGACTCAGATGAAGCAGGAAATGTCATGAGTGAGGTCAAATAATAGTACAGCCGCCAGCAGCCATAAAGAGACAGATAAGTCATAGCTTTGTATTAAGAGACCAGAAGAGATGGTATAATCCTGACCTTTGATTTTGTGCACCTCATATGCACACCTGAGACACTCCTTCCCTGTTGACCCTTAACTGCAACCTGAACTACTACTTCAGAGGACTCTGCAAAGCAAAAACTGCTTAACTTGTAAATCAACTTTCCTACACTGTTTTGAGATTATCTGAAACCTCAGCCTACTACAGACTGAAGCAAAGTGAAGTGGAAGAATTGAAAACCCTTATTGCAAATATTTCTGGAAGAGAATCCCATCTCATTCTCTTTTCAGATTAACAAACTTCCTGTTAATGTCAGTGAAGATTAATTGGGTAGGACATTGATTTGAGGGTTTAATTGTCTGGGGATAACGGAATTTTCAAGTTAATTAATTTAGAAAAGTTATTAATGTTAATTATTAAGAACTACAGTCACCTTTTCTGAAATAATCATAGTTGATGAAATAAAATCCATTGATGTGATTGCAATTCACCGGTTGTAAATTGTTAAAGTTCAGATACTACTTTGGGAAAAATTTTGTCTACCAAATGTGTGGAGAACCCAAGAGATATATATACTCTTCCATTTGTGTAATGGAATAAAGGCACATCTAGATAGTGATTTAGTTGTATAATAACTCTGTTTTATTCAGAGAATTGAATATGGACATATTATTAGAAATAAGAACTGTTAATGGAAACAAATATCGTAAACTATCATATTTTTTGCTATAACTAAAAAGATGGGATGGTCTGTAATTTGGGGATTAGAGGTAGGTAAGAGATTGGTTAATGAGCCATGTGGTTAGTAATAATCAGATTTCACAAATATCCTTGTCTTATTGGCTGTAATAACAATGCTAAGGTTGGTAAATATCCTATAACATAACTTGGTGCTGAAATTTTACCACTAGTAGGCAACAGTTACAAAATGATGCTGCATAATTTCTCACAAACTGCTATGAAAAAACTTCAGTCACGTGACTCACAAAGTGTATGACAATCCAATTAATATGCAAAAAATGCTTAGCAGTGCTACAATGTGGAAAAAAGGAGGCTGGGAAAAGTCATTAGTGGATGTCAACACACCTACATGTGAACAAATCTGATCTCTTATAAAGAAGACTATCATACCAACTGTGACAGGGCGGGGCCTTGTTCCTGGCTCTCTTCAAGCTACAAGCAGCTCAGAAAGCTTCTGGCCAAACACCTTGTGGCTTATTTCATCATGTTCTCCCTACTACCTATACAAACTCGTGAAGCTTTGTATTTACGATATCATACATATCACTCAGCCAAGGAATGGGGAGACAGAAGGTATCTGCCCCCTGAGAGAGCTCTCCTGGTCCTGACTCAGAAAAATCTGCCAGTCTCTCTCTTCCTCCTGAGCAATTACTTCCTGTGCTTTTTTTACCTCTTGGGTGATGGGATAATTAGCCTTTTGGGCCTTCCTCAGCCCCTCTCAATCCACCAGCTAAGTACATTGCTTCCTAATCAGGACTACTCCAGAGCAACTACTTGTGGCTGCAGTGAGCAGACTGCTGCACCAGTTGCTGTTTCCCAGCTCTCTGTCATACCAACGCTTCGGTGCTGTCACGGAAAAGGGACTTTGAACAAGAAATGACACTTGAAGGAGTATTCGAGTTATCCACCTCGAAATCCATTTTGTCTGGGACGTATAAACTATAGTAATGATTTTACCAACCTCTGAATGGATGGTATGCTAGTTAGACAAATAGCCATGAATAAAAGTCAGCTAAGAACGCATGTATAGGAGCATTAAGGCTAACCTTTTCTAAAACATCTGCTGATTTTTGGTTCCACAATTAGGATCTGATCCAATACACACTGATGGAAATGGAAAGGCTGCCAATGGGAAGTTGGATGAGGCCCTTAATGAGTATGCAGCACAAGCCACCTGAGTCATTTTGGACTGGGCATCCAAAACTAGTAGATACTTTTTTTGAAAATGTTGCTCTAAAAGTATTACTTCGGGCATGATTCTCAGCCTGGGACATCCATTGTGCTGCCTGCACAGTTGTTGCAATGAATGACTTGGCTGCTTCTATCTAGTTATCCCCAGTACTTGTTCATGGGGAGTTTCACTGAAGATTTTCATAACATCTGAGTTTGGAAGAGAACACAGAATGATGTCTGATTGTGGGATCCCATCAGGCACTTGGACACATGGTAAGATCTTAGTTAATGTCTTGTCCTCAATTGCACTGGCAGTGGGACCCTCTTTGCTTGTAAAAATCATTACCGTGAAGATGCTTGGTGGAAAATGAAGTGGTATCTTATGCTGCAAGACTGGACAGTGGTTAATTTCTTAAATGCCCCCTGGAATCATAATCTACTATTCCATATGCATAATAAATTGCAGCAGTAAGCCCCTCCTCCATGCCATGTGAACCCCTTTGGAGAGATCATATGCTCACAGCTCTGGTCAGAGGGAGGGTTAGGAGGACCACAGAGCCAGCATGTGGCCAGATATCAATGATACATGGGTCCCAATGCCATTGCCTGTGGATTTCTGGCATTGCACGGAGAGTGAGGTCTTCACCCCTGCCTGTTCTAAGCTGTCCTCAGCTAATAAGGGGAGCCCACAGAGGATTTTTTTATATTAAAATCTCCCCTTTGTGGTTTTTAAGGGGGAAGAGAATAATGCCTCCTACATACAAACCCTGCTTCACTGCAGCAGGTCTCCTGGACGTAGAACTACTACACTGTATCTGAAAGCCCTGCTCCATTGGGGTTCTCTGGGCAGTAGTCATTTGGCCAAAGTAGACTCCATGGAGTCGTTCCAGAGCTATTCCAGCAACTTCCCTCGTATCATTTCTGCCCCTGTATATTTTTCCAGCTCCAGGCATAGCTACTCAAGCCAGGCATTGTTTAAGGCTTTGTCCTTGACTGAACAGTAGTGTACTTCCTTCCCTTGATGCTGTGACCCCCCAAAATCTCTTGTGACTCTTGTAAGCATTTTATGTTTCCTATGAAATGTTTATGAAGTAAAATCCCACCCTTCCATCCAGCTAATCTGTGATCTATCAACCCACCAAACCAAGATGGGTGTTTCTATCTGAGTCCCCGTCTATTGCAAATGAATGTGATGAGATTTTTTTCTGAGCGCAGTAGTAGATCTCTGCTAAACCCATGTTTTATTTTTAATTATTTTTACCTTCGCTATGTGGCAGGCAAAGGCATGAAAAGTAATTGCACATTATTTATATGTTCCTGGACCTTTGAATTACATTGTACAGAGACAAGAAGATGACAATTAATTCCTCTCTCCCTGATTTTAGTTCCTCAAATGTATTTTACATTCCTCATACAGAGTTTCTCTTATTTGCAAAGAATTAGATTTTGAATTATGATGATGCCTCTGCCATGTTGCACTCCTAATGCTAAGCTAGATTAAAGGGAGGCATGCAGTAACTGACTGATGCATATGCTAGATGAAGAGAATGTTACAATCCAGCATGCTGTCCTTAATTCAAAATGTGAGTATCTGCAGACCCCAGGCTAAAAGACTGGTAAAGAGACCCCAGATTAAAGACTAGATCCTGCAAACACATAAGATTAGTGAGTACTTTATACATGCTTATGTACATAAGTCCACTCCTGTGATTAAGTGTTTGTAGAATCAGGCCATAAAACGTCGAATGTGTATGGCAATACGTTTATTTTATCAGAAGTCTTTCTACTAATTTACATCTATGTAGCGAGATGGTCACCCTGCTCATGTCCTGTAGGGCTTAAAGCAGCCCTGGGAGAGGGCTGGGGTGGGGGAAAAACTAGGCTGATTGGGGGAAAGCAGCCACAGGTGGGGCCACGCCCCAATCAGGCCACAGCTGGCCCTATAAGAGGGCTGAGGGCCAGAGACTAAGACACACACTCTCACTAGCTCCCTAGAGAGAGAAGGACCTGGCTGCCTGGGAAGCTGAGGAGGGTATCTACGGTGGAGCAGTGCTGGGGAAGGACAGAGGGAGCTGGGGATCTCCAGCCTAGCAAAGCCCCAGGCTGCAGGCCAAGCTAAGGGCTCACAAAAGGGTACTAGGGCTGCAGAGGGGCAGCCCACATATAAACAGAGGCAGCTGGTCCAATTCTCCTTGCTGATAATGAGTGGTTTACCGACTGCCGTCTGCCCCAGTCAGCAGGGGCTAAATAGAGATGGGCAGTAGCCACTGAGGCAAGGTGGAGATAGGGGATTGGGGGTTCCCCTGGGAGGGGAGACCCAGACAGAGGGGGTACTGCGGTGGGCAGAACCCCTGGGCAAAGGGCACTGGGGTCCGGGAGGGAAACAGAGGCCAGCGGCAGGTGAGAGAGACATCAGCTGGCAGAGGGCGCTCCGGAGCTGGAAAAGAGCTAATTCCCTGGACAACCAGCAGGAGGTGTGTGCCGGTGAGTCATTGCCCTGCCACAGTCTAATTTTTCTATGCAAATAATTTACATAAGAATGGTCATACTGGGTCAGACCAATGGTCCATCCAGCCCAGTATCCTGTCTTACAACAGTGGCCAGTGCCAGATGCTTAAGAGGGAATGAACCAGAACAGGGCAATCATTGAGTGATCCATCCCCTGTTGTTCAGTCCCAGCATCTGCAATCAGAGCCTTAGGGACATCCAGAGCATGAGGTTGCATCCCTAACCATCTTGGCTAATAACCTTTGATGGACCTATCCTCCATGAACTTATCTACTTCTTTTTTAAACCCAATATTCTTGGCTTTCACAACATTCCCTGACAATGTGTTCCACAGGGTGACTGTGCATTGTGTGAAGAAGTACTTCCTTTTGTTAGTTTTAAACCTTCTGCCCATTACATTTGTAGACAAGACAAACTTTTTCAAACCTCCCCAAAATAAACTCACTGCATATTTTTTAGGCATCTGTGCATGGAAAAATGCAATCAATCTCAAATGGGCAACTTCTCCTAATGTTTCCACAAACCCTAGTTATGTGGAATATGGTTTTATCTGGCATCCTAAATTCACCCTGTATTTCAATTGGATATCATGCTCTTCTTCAGTGCTCATTCTAAACTGTTGACTAGGATTTCTGTACACTGTAGATCAGCTTCCATGAGGCTTGGTTTTTATATTGCTGTTAAAGAGCTTTGAGATGCTCAGATGGAAGGCATCAAAGGAGGGCAAATTTTGCTATCATTACATATCCAGAAGGATTCATTTGAAATTGGAGATCCATGCTGTATCTTCTTAATAAGAGAAGGGATAAAAGTAAAACATTCTAGTGAGTCTATCCATTAGTATGCGTTTTACAAAGTGTCAGTTCCAAATCATTATCCTCATCATTTTCAAAGGGATTCATCCTTCTCATTAGCACAGGAACATAGTCATTTAGTTCAGGGAATATAGTTTAAATTGATAATGCATATTTAGTTCCCTTTTTGTAAGAGGATCAAAGGTTTGTAAATGAGAATGTGTGAAGAACAGGCAAGGAATGGCATTCCTTACATCATATAGGTATATAATCATGATGGATCTGATATGACGCTATGAACTACAGCTGTGTGACATAGTCTCATTGGAAATCAGGACCACTTGGACTCAGCTGGAGGTTCTCAAACTTCAGCCCATGTTCTTGGGAAGTTTAGGAATACAGGCTGAGATTGTTCATACCACTGCACCCTGTGAGCCCTGACCAAGCTGCCTCTCCTCCACAACCATTGTCTCCACTCTCACAAGTCCAGGAAAATCCCCATCCCACACCAACATCATAGCCTCCTGCAGGACATTCCTCTTGGGGAAGCCACCCATCCAAGTGATGCTGCAGGGGGCTGGATCTCTTCCAATCCTGAGAACCAAACTGTGGGGCTCAGATGGTAGACCTACTGTGGGCTCAACAGTTTCAATAACCCTTATGCTAATGTTTTCCCAAACAATGATAATAAGCTGTTTAGTTCAATTTTGATAATCATCCAGAAGTGCAAATGTTTATTGACGCCCCGGGTGTTGGATAATGGTATGTATGAGACTCCACTGGTTTCAATTGTAGTAATCTCCTTCTAGTCATGGGAAAAAGTTAGGTCCATGTAAGTCAGGAGTAATTCATCATCAGCTTTTGATACTATTGGCCATGTTGTTGATTAGACTGTGGATGTTGGCAGGGATGAATGGGATAGCATTTGAGTGAGCCTGTTCCTTCCTTTCAGAGTGACACCTGAGACATATTCAAACAAAGGGCTCCATTGTGATGAGCTCCTCAGGTTTTTGCTGATTGTGTATGTCAGACCAATAGGAGGGCAGGGGAAAATGAGATTGTTTGGGCCTAGAACCTTCATTGTGTAGTTCCATACCACTCTATGGCTTGTTACCCATCAAAGAAGAATGGCATAGTATCTCTGTTTCATTTCCTGGCTGATCTAGGGGCTTCGATGAGAGTGAGTTGGCTCAGTTCAGACTTAGTAGGGTAGATGGTGCTGATAGTTTGGGATTCGTGGCAGGGCTAGAGCATAGTTGGGATTTTGTCAACCTTTATGAGTGAGTGTGTCACAGAGCAGGGCTTCTCCCCAGCTCCAAACACTTGCGCCATAACTAGTTTCCTTCCTCTTAACACAGGCATGTAAACAAACAGTCCCCAGTCTTTAAACTCACACCTTTCTCTCAGGCTTCAGGGCCTCCCCTGGGTCTCTGCTATCCTACTCCTGGCAGCTTTCCTGTTTGAATCAGCTCTACTTCCTTCCTAGTACAGTAGTTCCAGGGCTGCTTCCCTGAGCACATAGCCCCTTGCTTCAGAAACCCACCACAGGAGTTAGCTCCACTCTACCATGGCTTCCCTTGCCCAGGCACAGCCTGTCCCCATCACTCTCTTCCACTCCCCATTTCCTACCCTCTGGCAGGCCTGTATAGGCCCAGTGTAGCCCTGCTCCCTTTAATTGGCTGGATTGGGTTCATCTGCTCTGACACAGGGGAGCTGGGACCATTTCTACTCAGAAGGGCCAGCTATGCTATGACAGGAGGAGTACATGCCATGCACGCCTATGTGATTATCAATTAAGGGGCAAGTCTGAGTTTTTGATTATCCTTGGTCATCTATACCAGGGGTTCTCAATCTTTTTCTTTTGGAGGCCACCCCCACATGCTATAAAAACTCCATGGCCCAGTGGGGGGCTTCTGCTGGGGCTTGGGGAACTGGGTCTCCAGGCTCCAGCCGCCCAGGGCATCTGGGCTTGGGATTCCGAGTGACCCTGCTTGGCGGATGCCCTGAAACGGTTCACAGTCCCGCAGTGGGCCATGGCCCCCCAGATGAGAACCACTGACCTATCCCTTTTGATGTGATGATTATGACCACTTCTCTCTGATGTGGACCTTGCCATAGTCATCATGCATGTGACCTGTGCCTGCATCGTACCTGGAGTTACTTGAAGGCCACTGAAAACCTACAGCTGGTACAGCATACAGTGACCTCCTTGCTTACGTCAAGATCTTTCTCTCTTTGTCTAGCCCTATCTCTAACTACAATATATAATATATCCTTAGATACATACTGGCACATATGCAGATTCAAGTCCCTGCTCTGCAATGAAAAACTCTGCTCTGAATCAGGTAGAGCAGGGCCTAGAACCTGCATCTTCCACATCCCAAATCCCCAGATGCAATTTTGTTTTCATAAAAATGTTAGAAAGGTTTTGTTTTCATTCCAACGTGGAACAAAAACAAGTTTTGAAACCATGAAAGTTGCCATGAAATGGAATTGTGATCCTTCAATCAGTGCGTGATCCTTTCTCTCTCTCTCTCCCCCTCCCCCACCCCAGCAGGGTCACAATTCTTTCTCTCAGAGGTATGTCTAAACTGCAGTCGAGTGGTATGATTGCAGCCAGGGCCGGCTCTAGCTTTTTTGCTGCCCCAAGCAGCAAAAAAAAGCGCCGCCCGCCCAAGGCCCTCCCGCCGAGCACCGGGCCGCGCCGCCCCCCCCCAGCCGAGCGCCGCACCGCCCCCTGCCGAGTGCCGCTGGAACCCCCACCCCCAGAGCACCGCCCTCCCGCACNCCCCCACCGGGGCCGCCGGGGCGCCCCCGAACCCCCCCCCCCCGGAGCGCCGCCCCCCCCCGCCGAGCGCCGGGCTGCGCCGCCGGAGCGCCCCCCCCGGCGGAATGCCGCGCCGCGCTCCCCCCGTCGCCCCTTACCAGGTGCCGCCCCAAGCATGTGCTTGGGTGCCTGGTGCCTGGAGCCGGCCCTGATTGCAGCATGTGTTAGGCACACCTGAGCCAGCTCCCTAAAAACAGCAGCATTGCCAGGGTGGCGCAGGTGGAAGACTGGGCTAGCTGCCCATGTATGTACCAAGAGGGATTGTACTTGAGCAGCTAGCAAATGCCACCATCCATGCCACCTTAGTCACTCTGCTGTTTTTAGCCTGTGACCAGGCTTACACAAGCTAGCTCAGGTAAGATCCTAAGCGTGCTGCAGTCACACCTCCAAGCTGCAGTGTAGACATATCCAGAGAGACAGACATTTAGAAATCAAATGCGTGGGAAACAATATAAAACCTTTTCAGTGAAAGCATTTATAAATGGTGGTGGACCACTATTACTATAAATTGCCATCAGCTGTTATCTAATGCTACATTACAATGGGATGCCTAGAGAATCATAAGCATGCCATGAATCAGTTCCTCATTGCTAATGTGGTTGCACTGGATTTGAATTTCAAGTGATCGGGGGGTAGGGTGACCATATGTCCTGTTTTGGTCAGGACAGTCCCCTTTTTAAGCCTTGTCCCAGCCATCCTGACCTTTTTACCAAAAGGATGCATTTGTCTCATTTGCTCTTGCTGACTTGATCAGTTGGCAAAAACAAACAGGACTAATGTCCACTTTTGTCAAAAAAGTAGGGTGCAGTGTGGAGGAGTCGAAAGGAGATGCCAACCCCGCGCAGGGGGAAGGCAGGCCTCGGATGTGGGGGAAGCAGTGTTCCAGCATGAGGGGCCACCACAGGGTTCCAGTGACAGGGCAACAGCTTCACGCGGGGGGTGGGGGCAGCGTTCCAGATGGGGAAAAGCGTGGGGGGGGGGGGCGCCTCTGGCGAGCGGCTGGGATTGTCCTGTTTTCTCTCTAGGAAATATGGTCACCCTATCAGGGGGAAAGGAAAAAAGTAGCAAAGAAAGGGAACTTTGTGGCTGTGATCCCAACTTACAAATTCTCTAAGTGTTATTTGCATTCCAAACTACAGTTCATTATAATCATAACTTTCTGAAACAAATGTCTCGTGCCATAATGGGGACTATTGTGAGAAGATACAGAATTGAGAATGAGAATGACAATGAGCATAGGATTTCTGGTGATGTTTCATTTTGGCACATTGGCTCTTAAGACAATTTTAGTATTGCCAAACTGTAAACATTTAGGAACATGAGCAAGAAGCTCATGTGTACTGCAAAATAATGCAAGGCTGCAAAAATATGGAAATAACTCTAAGATTGTGTTATTGGACTGTATAAAAATTATCGACATCTGAAAGGTGGCTTGAAAAGAGCATTTTCAATTTAAGAAAGAAACAAAATAAACTATATCCGATTTTATTTTTTTAAAGAAATGAAAGGGAGATTTTCAAAGACATCTATAGAGTCTGTATACCCAATTCCCAATAATGAGATGGAAATTAGGCATCTAAATCCCCGAGAGAGCTTTGGATATCTCTCCCATATGTAATATTATTTGAGATAATAACCAAGGGGTTAATGCAGGTACTGCTGGGCCAGAGCCGGTGGGCAGCCTCACAGCAGATGGGAGAATAAAAGAGCTGGAAAGCAGAGGTGGGGCAGCTGCCAGAGGAGCAAGCAGACTGGAGAAGGAAACTTTGGCCAGCAAGCAGCAGAGAAGCCTCACAGACAGGGCTGCCTCCAGGCACCAGCCTGTCAAGCAAGTGCTTGGAGCGGCCACTCTGGAGAGGGGCGGCACATCAAGCTATTTGGCAGCAATTCGGCGGATGGTCCCTCACTCCTGCTTGGAGCGAAGGACCTCCCGCTGAATTGCCGCCGCAGATCACGATCGAGGCTTTTTTTAAATTTTTTTTTTTTAATTTTTTTTGAGACTGCTTGGGGCGGCCAAAACCCTGGAGCCGGCCCTGCTCACAGAGACAACATCCTGAGAAGGGACAACTGGATTTACAGGCTGGAAATTCCTGCAGAAACTAGGGAAGGTAGAAAGGTGCTCAGAATACAGAAAGAGTTGGGGAGTCTGTCTTAAGAGCCCTGAGCTAGATCCCATTCGAGTGGGTGGGCCTGGGTTCCCCTAGCAACTCCTGAGAGATTTAAGGACCTGAGGGGGCTTCCAGACCCCCTGAGCACCAGGAGTTGCTGACCTCATCTAGTAGCAGGGGCAAACCCCATACTTCAGTGGAACTCAGGCAAGGGGAACTGACCAAGCCCCCCGCCAGATCAAGTGAACTCTGGTGCAATGCTCCATCTGGCCAAAGGTGCTGTTGCATCAACACATCAGCTCACAGGAACCCCTTAGTTGGGCTTGGATATGTAGTGAACAGATGTTTAACCTTGGGGATAGAATATGTATTTTTTCACTCAGCCTGTCTACAGTTGATTATTGTCCCAATTGAAATACCTAGAAATCTCAGTCTGATCTGAAAAGTAAGAGAAAATCACTTAGCTCCAAAAGATGTGGTATATGTGTGGCCATTGTGGTTACAGCAAGTACTAGCAAACCTGCGTAAGGCAACCGAGATGGTTGAATATTGGAATTTTTGGTATGCTAGCAACTATAAAACATTTAAAAGTTTCATTTGGTTCAAACTGTAAATCCTATTTTTCAAATTTTTGGTGAATTGAAAAGTGAAAAAAAAAAGAGCTGGAATGAAACAATGTTTTAACATTTCCAAAACATTTAGATTTTATTTTTGTGTAGTTGAAGCTATTTGGCAAACTCCACATGAATTTGTGAATAGTTTTGAGTCACCCCAAACTGCATATTTCGGCGAATAAACTATTCGCCCAAACTTTTTTGCCCAGCTCTTGCAATAAATGGTCATCTCTGAGGAATCTGACTTAAGAACTTCAGGCTGTTTATTATGGTTCCCTTCCCTTTTCCCATCACCCTGGCAATGCTGCTTTTCTCAATATAAGGGTAGATGTTGGTGGAGACGTTATAATGGACTATATAACAAGCATGCTAATGATCAACAAAGTGCGGTTTTATCTACTATTTCAAATCCCAGTCTCATTTTCTGATGAATAGATTTTGTTACTTTAAATGGGATTTTTTATGAATGTTACATTTGTTCACCATGCACCCCATTGTCACATGGATGGAACTGGACGCAGACGTACCAGAAATATCGTGGGAACTCCAGCTCAGTTTCCCGACATCAAAATGTTTGAATGGTCCAGATAAACATCCAGATTTTTGAGCACCTAACCTAACTTATTCTATCCTGTAAACCTTTAGAGGTTCACCTAGTATTAATTACTTTAGTGCATGCTCATTGACTCAGAAGATGACAGTATGTTTATAACCACAATCGCAGTGATTATGATACGGTGGTCGTTTCTGTTGATGTCACTAAGAGCTAGTGTAGACTGACCTCACAATGTTGCTTTCTAGTCCTCTTATCAAGAGGTTGAAAGTCCAAAGAAGAGTAATAAAAATGATCAGGAAGCTGAAGGGATGCTTTTGTGAGGAATGATGAAAGAGTTATAGATCTATTGCTTGACTGAGTGATGACTTGCGGAGGTAGTGACAGTTTTGAAGGTGATGTAAACCCCAAGATGGAGAACAAATCGTTAAGGTGACAGAAGAGGATATAAATAGGTATAATCATAAAAAATTAAGAGGAAAAAGATAGGCAGACTGTCAGGAATGCTTTCTTAAAGAGGTTGTGGAAAACTTTTGTAGGAGTTTGTTTTTCTAGACTGGAAAAAATATTTGAAAATCTACTTTAAAGAACTGTACTACAATTGCAGGAAGATGGACTAGAAAACCTAAATGGTCTTTCCCATCTCTAACATCTATGACTGTATGATTTATAGACAAACAAGTTGGGTGAGCTAATATCTTTTACTGGATGAACTTCTTGTGAGAGACAAGCTTTTTTCTTCAGGTCTGGGACAGGCATGCCAAGCGTCATAGCTAAATGCAAGGTGGAACAGATTGTTTGGCATAGGTAGATAGCATATATTCTAAGGAACCATTGCACTCATATATGATTCATATAAGGCAATTTCATTCTTAATGCCTGTGAGTGGTCTCACTAGTCATTGATTGCAGGTGAATTGTTTAAACGAGCATATTCTCATTCCTCTAATCACTGTTTTACAAAAGAATTTGATATAAAGTCTAGCTTTGTTTTGTATTCCTACTGTTTTATGTGACTCAGAGGTTCATTTCATGTCATGCTATAAACCCTCAGCAACTGAATCATCATTAACCTTCCATGCCGAGTCAAAAAGATTTGAGAAACGACTCTAAATTGAGCTGCAGAAAGCACATTTTGGCCAATTACCTGCATCCCAGTGAAATGTTTTGGTGCAATTTCGGCACAGAAAAAAATAATGTAGAGTGTCTTATTTACTGGAAGCATTTCCCTCCTTTTCATTTTACTTGTCTCATTGAAATCCTTTTAGCGAAACCTGAAGCTTGGTATTTTCTCTTCTTGATGAGTAGTAGAAATATTGTTGAAACGTCTACTCTGAGTGTTTTCAGGGAGCATTTCAGGCAAATGTGTCTTCTGATTTGTACCAACTCTTGAAGCTCTCCATCTCACACACTTCTGTCAATAGCTACTCATCATGTTCAGCTCTGACATTTGACAGCAAGAAGTTTTGATAACATCAGCTTATTTTGAATTTTGTTAATGGTGATGGCAAAGCGCAGGTGTCTGGACTCTTGCATGTACAAAATATAAGACCCATTATCCCCCTCCTCCCGTTTCTTCTAAACCTCTGTTTGTGCTTTCCTTGTAGTCTGTGCTTGCACTGGTGAAGAACCATGACAAAATAATATACAAAATATACATAATATACACACAATAGCAGATTTAAAGGTAGCCATCCTGCAGCAAAAAAACGTCAGGACCAGACTTCAAAGAGAAACTGCCGAGCTTCAGTTCATCTGCAAATTTGACACCATCAGCTCAGGATTAAACAAAGATTGTGAATGGCTAGCCAACTACAAAAGCAGTTTCTCCTCCCTTGGTGTTCACACCTCAACTGCTAGAAGAGGCCTCATCCTCCCTGATTGAACTAACTTTGTTATCTCTAGCCTGACTCACTCTTGCTTGCATATTTATACCTGCCTCTGGAAATTTCCATTACATGCATCTGACGAAGTGGATATTCACCCACGAAAGCTCATGCTCCAATATGTCTGTTAGTATATAAGGTGCCACAGGACTCTTTGCTGCTTTTACAGATCCAGACTAACACGGCTACCCCTCTGATACATGCCAAAATTGATTCTTGTGGTATTTCTGGCCCAACCAGAAACAGTGGCCAAGGGAAAATTCCTGAGAAAGCTGCTTCTTGTGACATTTCCAGACATATTTTGCAAGCTCAGGAGCAGAACTAGTCAAATTATTCACTAGAAATATATTACCTGATGGATTTTGCCGTTTTGTTCTGTACGCAATTGATTTCTGCACAAATCCTGATAACTGTGTGTTTTACAAGTATTCACTAACTAGTTTGGATAAACCGTTTTCAGCCTGTGGGCTGTCTGCAAATGTTTGTTACTCATTTGTGGTGTGTGAGTGGTTACCAAAGTCGCTTGGGTTTTTATTTTCTGCCCTCTGATTGGATGAGTAAAATATTTTATATAAGGTAATCAATAGGGATGAACGAATAACAAACACTCTTGTTAGCACGTGAATACTCTCGTTCATAGGTGTGAATACAGGCATTCAAATGAAGAACTGCCATTCTCAAAATATTTATGTAAAGAAACTCCCATTAATGCACATGTCCACAGACAGCAAATAAAAAGCAGTATGAATGTTCTGGAAATGAATAGTTACTGTGTTTTTGAACACTGGGTTTTGCAATATTGAACCAGCTCTACTCAGATGGGAAAGTAAGCAATTTTTCAGTAATTCTGTGCTGTGACACTTTTGTATTTTATGTCTGATTTTGTAAGCAAGTAGTTTTTAAGTGAGGTGGAACTTGTGGGTATGCAAGACATCACTGTTGGGAGTTGGGGAATGAGGTAGTGGTAGAGATTAACTGCAGGGTGGTGAAAATGGTGGAGTTTCTAGTACAATTACTACATTTAACTTCACAAACTTTGACTTTTTGGCTGCCCTGAAGTTATTCTGGAAAATGTATTGCTTTCGATTGTAACAACCTTTTCAATGCCTCACGATCCCTTGATTGCCTTTTGTGACCCCACCAGTTGAGAAGCACTGAACTAAATGAACCATAGGTCTTTCCATCTGTAGTCAGTAAGCCAGATACTAGATGCCCTTGCATGGGAGTGCAAAGAGGCGAGAAGGAATCATCCTTAAGGGATGGGCAATTAGAATCCCTCAATTTGTATTCTTTGGCCCTGATCTGAAACTCCTCAAAGTCAATACAAGTTTTCCATTGTCTGCAATGGGCTTTCCATAAAGCCCTTTGAGAACATGGCGCAGGAGTGTTAGGACCATCAGAGATGCTGTATACCTCACAAGAGATGTGGCTGGGCCAGGTTGGGGATATGGTCATCCCCATCTCTTGCACATAGACTGGTCGTCCAAGGTCACCACTAGGAGGAAGTGCATTCTGCACAGGAGAATTGCTGCTCCTCAGCTTGCAGGCAGAACATCTCTGAGAGCCTCTGTCCTCTGCAGGCAGTTTGCATCCAGCTGCTGGCATGGGGCACCTAGGCACTCACGCATCCCCATGACAGCTGGTGCAGTGAAAGCTACAATATACTATACTGTATGATCTAGACTTCCTTTCCAAAACTGCTTTTGCAAAACGTAGCCGTATGTGTTTCTCTTAACTTTTATAACTAAACTATTACCTGCCTGGCTTCATTGCTGGAACTGATTGCATGCTCTCTGTCATTAACAATACTCTCCGGGTGAAATTCGCTCCTGTGCAGAAGGCCAGCTCTAGGCCAATGCACCACATGGCCTTAAAAAGCTGAAGTGAGACTCACATAATGCTTTGGCCTTGTGCTGTTCCTCTGCATACAGTGAATTTCACCCTAAGAAGCATTAGCTCAGCACACAGCACTGACAGTTCAATGAAGCCCAGTGTTAAAAATATAAAGACGACTTATGTTTTTCTAATCACACAATTCTAAATAAAGCAACAGATGTACCAGTAAGTAAGACAGAATGGCCCAAACAATTCGTGGCTTTTTGTGTGTGTGCACATGAATGTGAAATAATAAGATGCAAATTCTAAGTGTATTATAAAGGAACTTGATAGCGTGTGAAATTAAAACTACAGACACTTAACTTATTGATAGGAAATCAAATAACACATTTTGTAATTGTATTACACTTCACATTTAGATGGTTGTTCTATAACAAATTTATCATGATATGCCTGAACTCCTTTAGTGGAAACAATTGAGATAACTGAAATTTCCCAGCTAAGACGAAATCGACCCTGTATAACTACCTGGCTATTCACATGCCTTTTCTGGTTCACACATCGAGAATTGTTAACTAAATACCCCTGCATAGTCTTTATGTTAAATTGATTGTACCAATAATACACCTCAACTAAGTCAGGGTAGCGTTTGATGATGTGTCATCTAGGATGGATAGTCTTGTGGTCAAGGCATTCCAGTTCTTCCATAGACTTTTTGTATGATCTTGAAAAAGTTCCTTAACCTCTATAATTCAGGTTTCAGAGTTGCAGCCGTGTTAGTCTGTATCCGCAAAAAGAACAGGAGTACTTGTGGCACCTTAGATACTAACAAATTTAGACTCTCGTTGGAGTCTGTTTTCGAAGTTTTTCTGTTGTAAGATAGCCACCCGCAGGTCTGTCATTGAATGGTCAGACAGGTGAAAGTGTTCTCCCACTGGTTTTTGAACAAATCTGTACAGACACATGCCTAGAACCCCGACCAGGGGTATTCTATTTGCTACCCAAGATCCATAAACCTGGAAATCCTGGATGCCCCATCATCTCAGGCATTGGCACCCTAACATCAGGCTTGTCTGGTTATGTGGACTCTCTCCTCAGATCCTATGCTACCAGCACTCCCAGCTATCTTCAAGACACCACTGACTTCCTGAGGAAACTACAATCTTTCAGAAAACACCATCCTGGCCACTATGGACGTAGAAGCCCTCTACACCAATATTCCACACAAAGATGAACTACAAGCTATCAGGAACAGTATCCCCGATAATGTCACAGCTAACCTGGTGGCTGAACTTTGTGACTTTGTCCTCACCCACAACTATTTCACATTTGGGGACAATATATACCTTCAAGTCAGCGGCACTGTTATGGTACCCGAATGGCCCCACAGTATGCCAACATTTTTATGGCTGACTTAGAACAATGCTTCCTTAGCTCTCGTCCCCTAATGCCCCTACTCTACTTGTGCTACATTGATGACATCTTCATCATCTGGACCCATGGAAAAGAAGCCCTTGAGGAATTCCACCATGATTTCAATAATTTCCATCCCACCATCAACCTCAGCCTAGATCAATCCACACAAGCGGTCCATTTCCTGGACACTACTGTGCTAATAAGCGATGGTCACATAAATACCACCCTATACCGGAAACCTACTGACCGCTACACTTACCTACATGCCTCCAGCTTCCATCCAAGACACACCACACGATCCATTGTCTACAGCCAAGCTCTAAGATATAACCGCATTTGCTCCAATCCCTCAGATAGAGACAAGCACCTACAAGATCTCTATCAAGCATTCTTAAAACTACAATACCCACCTGCTGAAGTGAAAAAACAGATTGACAGAGCCAGATGAGTACCCAGAAGTCACCTTCTACAAGACAGGCCCAACAAAGAAAATAGAACACCACTAGCTGTCACCTTCAGCCCCCAACTAAAACCTCTCCAGCGCATCATCAGAGATCTACAACCTATCCTGAAAGATGATCCTTTACTCTCACAGATCTTGGGAGACAGACCTGTCCTCGCTTACAGACAACCCCCCAACCTAAAGCAAATACTCACCAGCAACCACACATCACTGAACAAAAACACTGACCCAGGAACCTATCCTTGTAACAAAGCCCGATGCCAACTCTGTCCACATATCTATTCAAGTGACATCATCATAGGACCTAATCACATCAGCCATGCCATCAGGGGCTCGTTCACCTGCACATCTACCAATGTGATATATGCCATCATGTGCCAGCAATGCCCCTCTGCCATGTACATTGGCCAAACTGGACAGTCTCTCCACAAAAGAATTAATGGACACAAATCTGACATCAGGAATCATAATACTCAAAAACCAGTGGGAGAACACTTTAACCTGTCTGGCCATTCAATGACAGACCTGCGGGTGGCTATCTTACAACAGAAAAACTTCAAAAACAGACTCCAACGAGAGACTGCTGAGCTGGAATTGATCTGAAAACTAGATACAATCAACTCAGGATTGAATAAGGACTGGGAATGGCTAAGCCATTACAAACATTGAATCTATTTCCCCTTGTTAGTATTCTCACACTTCTTATCAAACTGTCTGTATTGGGCTATCTTGATTATCACTTCAAAAGTTTTTTTCTCTTACTTAATTGGCCTCTCAGAGTTGGTAAGACAACTCCCACCTGTTCATGCTCTCTGTATGTGTGTGTATATATATCTCCTCAATATATGTTTCGCTCTATATGCATCTGAAGAAGTGGGCTGTAGTCCATGAAAGCTTATGCTCTAATAAATTTGTTAGTCTCTAAGGTGCCACAAGTACTCCTGTTCTCTATAATTCAGTTTCCCATCTGCAAAATGGAGTAATAATCCTTTCTTTCTCCTAGGCTTTGTCTGTCATGTCTAATTAGAATGTAAATTTTAGGGGAAGAGATGATCTCTCATCATATGCATATACAGACACCATGGGGCCTTGATCTCACAATAACTCAGAAAGAACCCAGTTTGTCTTTCAGAATCTGGATCTGTTTGCATTCTTCCACTTGCAAGTTAAGCAATGAGAGGAGCTATATATGCAAAGCCCTTACAGCATCAGTTTATTGGGATAAAATAAAAGTATATGAAAGACAATAATCATAAATCTTCCACCACCAAGCCATGCCTAGAATCACTTTTTGAAGTAGAACTATATTTTAAGATTTCCAATATATTTTGCTTGAGCATCAACAGCTACCCTGAATTAGAGGAGGTTTATTATTGATACAATCAATTTAAGAAAAAGAATATGCATGAGGATTTAGTTAACAATTCTCTAGATGTGTGAACCAGAAAAAGCATGTAAATAGCCAGTTAGTTATAATAAAAAGAAGTGTAAAAGTTAAACTGTCCAAGCTCCCATCCCCAGAACGTGCCTGTTTCCTTTTTGCCTGGCATGAATTAGTCCAAACAAGCATTTGCTTTAAGAAATCCCTCAACCTTAGAACTTCCTTTACTGACACTGAAAACGAACACAAGTAAATCTTATTTTTAGGGTACATCTTCACTACCCGCCATATCGGCGGGTAGCAATCGATTTATCTGGGATCGATATATCACGTCTCGTTAAAATGTGATATATCGATCCTCGAACGCGCTCACCGTCAACTCCGGAACTCCACCAGAGTGAGCGGTGGTAGCGCAGTTGATGGGGGAGCTGCGGCCCCGATCCCGCGCCGTGTGGACCCCAGGTAATTCGATCTAAGATACTTCGCGAATAGCATAGCTGAAGTTGCGTATTTTAGGTCGACTTACCTGGTTGTGAGGACGGCGGTGAGTCGACCGCTGCCACTCCCCCGCCAACTCCGCTTCCGCCTCTCTCTGCGGTGGAGTTCCGGAGTCGATGGCAGAGCGATCGGGGATCGATTTTATCATGTCTACACTAGACGCGATAAATCGATCCCCGATAGATCGATCGTTACCCGTCGATCTGGCGGGTAGTGAAGATGTGCCCTCAGGGTGTCTTTCCAATTCCTTGGTTTTTCCCTGGGAGCTTATTTTATGCTGTCTGAGTAGCCTTCGATTCCCTGCCCAGGGACTACGTTTTCCATTACAGACCTCTTCTCTAGAGGCATAAACTCCTTTCCTTCCTTCCTGGGGAAAAACCCTTTAGTCAGTTCAGACAGCCTTCCTTAGAAGGATCAGGTGCTTCACCCCTAATGGCCAATAAACTACCACCTGGAGTTCCCAGTTACACCTAGGGGTAGCTCAGAGTTTTGACTGGCAAGCAAGGCCTTTATGCCCATTGAAGAGTCCCTTGCCCCCTGACATAGACCCATTAGTTATCATCCAGCCAAGATAACAGAGCTAAATTGAGATTTTTGTGGAGTCCTTCGCTCCCAGGTTACAAGGCCTATCATGCCCACTTAATTATAATTATTGCACATGCAAACACTAAGTGTATATGCATAGGCCAATTATATGCACAACTGACCAGTTGAGCTCACACAATTGCAAAAGGCTGTGTCTACGGTACAAGCTGGGGGGGGGGGGTACAATCCCTAGCATTCATTAATTTTAAAAGGCTTTGGCAGAGCTTCCGAATTCCTGTGCAAACAAAACCCGCAATAAAACAGACCTGTCATGTTTTTTAAAAGTCTCCGAAACCTCCCAACTCCCCCCATCACTTAAAGTCACATCTAAATACATTTTTGATATTTAAATCTTTTATTTTTAATTATGCTATTAATTATTATTTTTATCTGACCCAGAAGGCTTAAGAGTGATGGTGTGCCGTGCAATTCATCACAGAAGAGACATGCTCTGGTGATGTATAGTTCTAGGTGCCATCACTCCAGTGATGTATTTTAGTGTAGGAATATAAGAATGAAGTTGAAAAATGAAGGGCATATATTATGTATTGTTGAAGGATGCTGATGAAATCCTAGGTAGAATCATTATTTATCTCAACATGTGCCAGACTCAGGGAACCGGCCTGCTCATAAGAGCCATTTTGTAAATCAAGTGTTGAATTAATGAGAATTTCTGTATGTACTTTCTATGGTGAAATTACGCTTATCCTTGTTCACACTCACTCACTTTTATATATTTATTTATAATGTTCCCCTCTTTCCACTTCTAAGCAAGTCTGTATCATCTTTAAAACATCAAATAGTCAATTTTTTACATCAAAACATGTCAAATTATGAGACCTACAAAGAAAGGACCTCTGAGCAAAAAAGAAAAACAAGTTCAAACAAATTATTCAGACCTCTGAGCGAAAAAAAAAATTCAAACAAATTATTCAAATCCCTTTTCAAAAATATCCCCCGGGAAAAAGCCTGAGAAACTAGCAAGGCTTTATAGCATGCCCGACAGGGCAACCAACTTTGGCTATGAAAGCCCCTTCCTTCAGGAAGCAAGTTCGAGTTGAAGGCCTTCTGCTGAGAAGCTGCTTTGTCCAAAAACCTAAGCCATACAAATGTAGGGCAAATTTTCAAGAGATCTGCACCCACATACCATAATCCTCAAGACAGAGATGCATTTGCTCAATAATACTCTAAGATCTCTCTGAGGAAAGAACGGAGTGATTCAAGTATAAGTGTTACAAGAAATTCTATTTGAACACTTGGAACTGTTTTAATGAACTTTTGCAATTATGTATTAGAAAGCCTCTTTTCCATACTAGACTCACCTGGGACCCTGACCTTGTGTAGCTAGACCACTCCACCCATTTAGCTATATGAGAAGGGTAGGTGGTCACATCTCCTTCACACCTATTTGCCACTCCCAGGTTGAGAACCCACATTTGATAATTATTGTTAGAAAAGATGAGCCGGATTGTCTCCTGCCTCCATGAGTAAGGAAGATGGAAACCTAGAAGATCCCTTTTGTGAGTCCACAGAAGAAAGATTTCTGGGAGGATCTTCTGGTTTGTGGGGCCAATACTCTGCTTTTTCCGTGGAGTGAGGCAAATTATGACCCCACTAGCCAGCAGTGGAATGATACCAGGGAAAATTCAGCAAAACAGATGAATAATTCCTACATAGGGCACAAATTGACCATTAATATATTAATATCAACTTGTATTTATTCCAAAAATGATTTATTTCATCATAGTTAATGCACTACAGCACTTAGGATATTTAATTTTATCAATTTTCTTTTTTTAATTGGGTGCATCTAAAGTACTGTTAAATAAAAAACTTACTAAAAATTGCAAATGCCCATGTAAACAGTATTTTAAGAAGAGATTCAGAGGAAAATTTCTTTCCCACAAATATTAACCCAAAATATATTTTGACATAAAAATGTTGCTTATTTATAGATCGATCATATAAAGATACAATGGATTATCTATCTATCATGCGTCTAATGAGCCTATTGCTGTAGTATCTAGGTATATTACATTGTTAGCATGTGTGATCAATAAGTCAATAAAAGAACTGATTCAAAGTGATCTAATGCGGCCTGGAACTGAAAATGTACTGGGAAGGTCCAAAAACTGTTAATTTGTATCCATTAAAATATTAATTTCAAATATTTCTTCTGAGTCTTTCTGATAACTTATCTCCTGGTACTTAAATGCTATTGCAATCTTATTACATCAAGATAATACAGTTGTTAGACAGCAGGGAAAGCTCTGGGGTGTAGTCTCAAAACAGAGATTAAAGGGATCCATTCTTGCCTCATAAATGAACCAACCAAATTAGTTTGTCTAAAAGCTCTTTTTCCTGGCAAACGTCCAGAAGATTTTGGAGAGGAAATGCACCACTCCAAAAAACAGTGCATTAATGAACTAGTAGCTGAGATATGCGACCAGTTCAAACAAGCTAGTTTGATAATGATGCCCATCTAATAGCAGCCACAACTCAATCTAGGAAGGACAGAAGTGAGGGAAAAACCCCTTTTCTACTAACATTAACTTCACCCATCAGTGAAGGCATCAGACTTCAAATCACTAAGGTGGTACAAAGCCTCTAGGTCATGCTGGACTGATCCTGAAGATGAAGATTGGCACAGCAGTGAGGACTATCTTAGGCCATCTTTTACTAATCAGCAAATGAACCCTCTCCTCTCAGAAGAGGTCTTAAAGTCCTTAATGACTGAGGCCACCTTCAATCTTCAGCATTTGGTATACACCCGATGACCATATGACAAGTCAAACTGATGAAGATACGTCTTTACAACCCCATAAATATGGACCTTGACTTACGTAATTCACATATAGGAGAATATGGATCTTTCTGCTCCTCCGGTCTGATTCACAAAGAGATTTATTAGTATAATTGGTACAAGCTTTAATGTGTGTGTGTGTGTGTGTGTGTGTGTATACTCATTAAAGCTTGTGTGTATACACACACACACCCCTCTTCTTTTTATATGTGTGTATATATATCTATTTATAGATATATATACATGTATATAGTGTGTGTGTGTGTGTGTGTGTATATATATATATATATATATATAGTGGCACTTTCAGAACAAGGAGTTTTGGTAACCATATCACTACCTAACTATGCATTTAAAATGCATAATTTCAAAATTATTCATTTTTTAAAGTATATTGCATGCATTGATTCTGTTTCATAGTGTATCTTACTAAAATTTGGCATTTGCTACTCCCTGTTATTAATCTTTAAACATTTTGCAGGGGTAAGATAATTTTCCTTTTATGTATGCTTGAAGAATCTGAAGCACTGAGATGGTGATAGCCAGTATAACTTAATTTCAAAGGTAATTAATGAGGCTGCATTTTAATGAGCTTTTTTATATAGTATTGTGAACTGGGCTGTTTCATGATGCCATTGTTCTCTCACTGCTAGAGGGGAAAAAAGCAGAACTTTGTGAAATTAATCTAAAACAGACGTATCCCTCTGTCCCCAAAATAATCCTATGCAGCAGTTTGCATTTATTTTTCTTTACAGGTGATTTTTGTAGCAAATTGGCTATTATTTCAAAGTTCTGATGGGGGAGTTGTAGATTCCTGTCATACTCTTGTTTATGACCTTTCGTTCATTATTTTGTGATTTAATATTCCGTTTCCCCCCAGTTTGCAAAGGAATCAGGTCTAAACAGAATCAGTGGTGGCTAAAGGAAGTAAGCAAACCATTATTTTTATGGCATAATTTATTTTCTTCATCAAATGATTTCTGAATCGTAGTGTCCTTTAACTCTTTGTTAATAGTTTATGCAGAATTACCAGTATAGTGACAAGGTGTGTGGGGGGGATAGGTTATGCATTCTAATGTTGAAATTTAATGAATACCATTATCAACTGTATCTCCTAATGACTTATACGTGGGTGTAAACATAACAGAAATACGTGCATAATAGTTTAGGGTTGGGAAAACCCAGAGCTATTTTGTTTCTAATGTGGGATCTGTTGTTGGCAAGAATGCTCTGCAGCAATCTAGATATGATCCAAAATCACAACCTCGGCTTCAAACTGGTTTGTATTCCAAAAGATTCAGATTCAAATCTCTGGAGCCGTACCTGTCCCTATTGCTATGGATGGAACTTAAGACAGAAGGGGCATATTGTCCAGTTCTAGTTTGGATGCAGCTGGAATCTCATAATGAAGGCCAATCTCGTGACACATCCATGATCTAGTCTGGTGGAAGTCTCCCAACAGCTGCTGAGTTCATAAGATTTCTGCACTTTGGGCCAAAAATATGCAAGAACAACTTGAGAAATTTTGGTGCAGTCAAATCTCATTTTAAACACAAACCCTAACCCTTGTTTGGCCTTTTATATTAGTTATATATATATATTATATTAATATATTGGCCTAAATGGTCAAAGGTGCTAACAGGATCCTGTCACTGTCTGATATAAAACTGGTTTAAACAAGGTTTGGGGTTTGGTATAGAGAGACCTCAGCACACTTAATACCATGGCAAACACACCATTAAAATTATTTAAAACCTTTTAGTAAAGATTCAGAAAAGAAGGAAAAACGGTTAAAGCATTTGAAATATAAAGCTCTACAACATGTTTTCATATTAGCAACATCCCTTGTTCCCTTTCCCTTTAGTTGGAGAGAGTTTTTAGAAGGAAAATTTCCTTTGTTTGACAGTCTCCATGGTATCAAAAATGATAAATATCCTTTTGTGGGAAAAGAGGAGTTGAGGCAGGCTGGAGCTTTTGTTAGTACTGTTGTTGTTCAATTCTGATCCTGTTTCCTAAGAAGACAAAACAAGACAAACACACAGAAAAGGGGAGGAAAAAGAAAGCAAAGATAAAAATGCAGCTTCCATCTCAGTTGCTTTCCCTTGCAGCTTCACTGCTGGAGAAACAAAGACACAGCACAAGGTCGTATCAGCCACTCTAAGACTTGGCAAACTTGTACCAGCACTGACCTGTTTAGGGCCAGGACCGGCTCTAGGATTTCTGCCGCCCCGAGCAAAATCAATTTTGGCCACCCCCATTTTTTTCTTACCCCACCCCCCGGCCCCGCCTCAACTCCGCCCCTTCCCCAAATCCCCAGCCCTGTCTCCTCCCCCCAAGCTCTCAAGCCTGGGAGGGAGGGTGAGCAGCGGCGCGCGAATCAGCTGTTTCGCGCGCCGCGACCTCTCGGATCACCTCCTCCCTTCCAGGTTTGAGAGCCTGGGAGGGAGGGGGAGCAGTGACACGCGAATCAGCTGTTTCATGGCGTGGTGCGTGGTGGCAGCAGCGGAGGTGAGCTAGGGCGGCCGGGGCACATTTTTAGGGGCAGCATTCTGGCGCCGGCCATGCCGCCCCTAAAAATGTGCCGCCCCAAGCACTAGCTTGTTTTGCTGGTGCCTAGAGCCGGCCCTGTTTAGGGCATTGTTTTTAGCTGCCTCTCTGGTCAGAGGCTTAAAGCAGTGTTGCAAAGTGTGCAGTCTTGGCTGACTAAGCCAGAGTCTTATTAGATAGAAGGCAAAAGGAGAGGGATAAGAAAGAGAAGAAATAAAATAGGGAAGGAAAAGGACAACTGGGAGTATAGGGTGAGGTGACAAAGTCTCACATCTCAGGTGATACTTGGGATTTAGCTGAAGCCAAAAGAGTTGACAATATCATCTGACAGGTTTCAGAGTAGCAGCCGTGTTAGTCTGTATCTGCAACAGGAGTACTTGTGGCACCTTAGAGACTAACAAATTTATTTTTAGGCCCACGAAAGCTTATGCTCAAATAAATGTGTTAGTCTCTAAGGTGCCCCAAGTACTCTAATATCATCTGAGTCTCTTTCTCTTTCTCTGGCCCCATCTGGTCAGGACATCTCTTAGGATCAGGATGACAAAGGCCTGGGTCCAAACTGATGATGGGATTGGCAGCCATCAGGGCCAGCTCTAGCTTTTTTGCTGCCCCAAGCAGCAAAAAAAAGTGCCGCCCCCCAGGCCTCCCACTGAGCGCCGTGCCGTGCCGCCCCCCCCCCCCAGCGCTGCACCGCGCCACCGGTACCCCCCCCCACCCTCCGCGGAATGCCGTGCCGCGTTCCCCCCACCGCCCCTTACCAGGTGCCGCCCCAAGCATGTGCTTGGGTGCCTGGAGCCGGCCCTGGCAGCCATGATGGTGAAGCTCACTCCAGTAACCATTTTTTTCCCCAAAGTGTTTTTCTTTAAGGCCCCAAAGGGAGTGATGGGTAGAATAGCCCATCCCCTCATTTTGTCTACCAATTAGACCTAATATCTGACATACTGATTTTGGTTTATTCATTTTCAGTCCTCCCCTCCTTTTGTTTACCAGGGATGATCTAAGCACAGTCCTTGAGTTATGTCAGGGGCCCTTTGTGTTTGGACTAATTCAGTCTGCCTGTCTTGTCTCCCTTTTGCAGCTTTCCCCATCAAAATGTATTATGTGTTATTATGACAGCTAATGAACTTTCATCCACTTTTTTACACTGGAGCTCACAGTTAGGGTAAATTTGTAGGCCCAATTATTACACAAAGCCTCAACCCCTGAGTACTGCATAAGGCTACGCTGGATCTGAACACTAGCTCTTCAGTCCATTTTCAACAGAAATCAGAACTTGCAAAACCTAAACAGTGGACAGAACATAGTGCATAATATGGAATGTGTATGCAATGCCACTCTTTAGGGGTCTCCGTCAACCAGGGCCAGCTCTGGCTTTTTTGCCGCCCTAGGCAAAAAAGCCACCCCCCCCAGTGCGGCAGGGGAGGGCGGCGAGCCCGGCCACGGGCCCGCAATCCCCGACCGGCCGGAGCGCTGGGGGGGAGGGCAGTGAGCCCGCCGCGGCTCCACTCTCCCCGGCGGCCAGAGCACCAGGAGGAGGGCGGCGAGCCTGGCCGGGGCTCTCCACTCTCCCCAGCGGCCAGAATGCTGGGAGGAGGGCGGCGAGCCTGGCTGGGGCTCTCCTGTCTCCCCGGCGGCCGGAGCGCCGGGGGGAGGGCAGCGAGCCCGCTGCGGCTCCGCTCTCCCCGGCGGCCGGAGCACCGCGGGGAGGGTGGCGAGCCCAGTCACGGCCCCGCTCTCGGGCCGGAGCGCCCCGCCGCGCCACCCCCCTCCAGGCGCCGCCCCAAGCACATGCTTGGTGGGCTGGTGCCTGGAGCCGGCCCTGCCGTCAACAGAGAGCTATTATAATGCTTAATGTGTGAGAAAAGAAAATGATTTCCCTATACATTGTGTTCTTGGAGGGTATAATAGAGCCCATGCCATCTCTTTCTCAGGGAATGTGGGATTAATGTTTGCATTTTGTATGGCTTCTATCTTTGCTTAAAATAAAGAACTATTAGACAATTTCTCAGAGTGAGTGCCATATGACTTGCGAACATGCCGTGGCCAAGAAGTCTCCATCTTCAACTGCTAGACTATCAAGACTGTTGGTTTAATCTACCCCACTCTTTAGTCCACAGCTAAGAAGCAGACACAGTCCCACAGAAATTTCACTTTGTCGCACTATATATTTGTGCTTAAGTCAAGCTGGCTGCTACATGTATGAATCGTTTTCTGTTGAATAAAGGGAATGGCTTATATGTGAAAACTGTATCATGGTATTACTATTATGATTTATGATTTGTATTACTGTAGTACCCGGGAGCCCTAGTCATGGGCCAGGAGCCCACTGTACATACAACAAAAAGACAATCCCTGTCCCAAGGAGCTTACATAGAAGCTCTTGTCATAAAAGTGGAATCTAGCTGTTCTCTGCCATTAACACTAGGCTTCAGGCTTTAGGCGGTGAAGGGAGGAAGCTTGTCTTCTACTGGAAACTGGGAACAGAAGCTAGAGAGAAAGTCATTACTCCAGCTGGACTTTGACAGGGACACTGAGGGCTGGTCTACATTTAAAACGCTTTAGCGGCTGCTGTAGTGCTTCAGTGAAGCTGCTAGTATGTTGGAGGGAGAGCTTCTCCCATCAGTGTAGTTAATCCATCTCAGCCAGAGGCAGTAGCTATACTGGTAGGAGAAGCCCTCCCGTTGACATAGCGCAGTCTACACAGGGGATTAGGTGGGTATAACGCAGAGTTTTTTCACATTTTTTCACAACCCTGAGCGACGTAGTTTTACCCATGTAAGTTTATAGTGTAGACCGGGCCTAAGGCTAGCATCCCTGTTCTCATGTGAGGTAACATATTTTCAGCCCTCATAGAGGCCTGGATTGATATGGGCAGTTTGGAAGTGCACCTCCAATTTTAAATTGAACAAAACGCACAATATGACAACATTTTAAATGTGCTACTAGGATGCAAAAATAAACACTATTATCAAAAATGTGGCTTGAGTCTAACACAGCCCCCACATGCATGGCTCAGTGATTTGCACACATGTACCCAGATGAATGTGCAGAAGTAGGAACGTTTAGCATGAGTGCAAAGGCATACCTCTTCGGGCCCTAAAAGTCAAGCACAGAATTTTAAATGATCATGAATAGACATGACCTCAGTTCTACATCTCACAGAGAGCAAAAACCTCTAGCAGCTATGTACCTGCCAGCACCTGGCTTCAAACAGTTAACAGCTAGTTTGATAACATATTGATAAATGCTTCACACTTCTACTAATTTTATTTTCTAGCATCTGTGTTTTGTGATTGTCAGAGGCAGAGCTAAATTGTGTGAGATCAAAATTACCATTCTAGCAACATAGTAGTGTGTTTTAAATGCTCCAAATAGGTTTAAACAGATTCCTGAATGGAAAATATAGCTTTCTAAGAGATATTTTAAAAGAAATTCTTCACAAGACAATTTTTGCCAAATAGTTTTAAAGGTTTTTGAAAAAATAAAGTTTTTTAAATACTAATACTGTGTCAATGAAAATGGAGCACAGGTCCTTGTAATATGGAGATTATAGAATGCAATCTGCTACTAATGGGGAAAGCCTCTTAAAGTCACTTTGCTAGGTTTGAATTTATCTGTGATCATTACCAGGAACGGGCTCAAACCACATAATTCACATCTGGAGTTTGAACACACCGAGGTGTGAAAGTGTTTGGATGTTCGGATTTGTTTCAACCCATGGGAGGTGGAGAGCAGAGGCTTAGGAAAATTCATATCCACATCTGCCTTCAGATTTCAAACCTGCTCAGAGATGGGGATATAGTTTGAGTCCATCTCTAGTAATTACCAGAAATCTGAGATTCTTAGGAGCTTTCTTAACTCAATTCAACAAACAAAATGAAACCTTGGTTGGTAAATACATGGAAATGTCTTTTAAAATGACTAAATCCCACTTTATCACTCATTGCAGGGCTAGCAGACCCTCTCCCAATCTCATTAGTTATTACTTTCTGTGCTCTGTAGGGAGCAAGGCTTCTAGAGCATGTACAATTTGCACACAATATGCAATCTTCACATCACAACCCTGGGTAAATGCAGCTGTGGAAGTTAAGAGGGGGTGGAGATTACTCTGGGGTGGTTTCCACTCTGTTTCAATGTTGTAGTGTTCCAGTTACACTCAATCACACATGTGGCACTCCTTAATTCTAAAAGTAATAGTGATAAATGATATAGGGGTAATGTCTATCCCCCCTGTGTAGGTAAAGAGGGGAAGGATTTGCGGAGGTAACACAAGGGAGGTGAGGGACTGTACACCTCAGATCTTTGGAAGCACCCTGCATACTGTTTCTCCGAGGGGATGTGGTACGTAGCTATAGAACTGTAGGATTTTTTTTCTTGTGTATTGCACCTTTACATTTTTACAAATCTTTCTACGTGCTGGAAGTAGCTGCCCTTTTGTACTCTGTTCAGATGTGATCTGTTGCAGAAGAGAGGTACACACTGTGCCATCTCAAGACTGGACGTAGGTTAATTTGTGGCTCTGATGATATTAATTTGTGTGGCTCTGATTATATTAAACATTCATTTGGGTTCTTAAATAGTGATTGTAATTATTATCCACAAAAAAATTAATGCCAAACGATGCTTGAGCCCCAATCCTACAATTTCTATATGCACACGTGTGCGCACACACACACACACACACACAAAAACCTCTCATAAAAGTCTACGGGTTTTCTGAGACCCTTTCATTTTGCATATGCAGCTCTGGGGTACCTTCTTGGAAATTTTCCTTACTCCTTAAAGCTCTCTGTTGGTTAATGGAGGCATAGATCAAAAAGAGCTTTAAGTTAAAATGAGTTTTTGAAGGAAAAATGCTCCTTGTAAGAGCTCTAGGCGGTCTTTGAAAAGGGAGCAAATAACAACCACAACAAAAAATTGCATTTATTTAGCACCCATCACAGCATAGCTATCCCTGGGCACTTGACAAAACTTGCTTGTTTGTATTAAAGAAAAGCTGAGAGATCACTGAATATGAATTTATGTAAATCACAATTTAAACTTCCAAACGACTGCTTATAACAACAGTTTTATTAAGTCACTCTCTCTTTGAGTTTAGGGGAAGAGGCAGGTCACATTTCAGAGTTTTCTTTCTGCTTTCAAATGTATTTGAGTTGTGTGCCACGACGTGTATGAGTTTGAAGAATTCAGGCTTGGGAAGGTATTTGGAGATATCATCGGATTTATAAGAGTGCCTCTGCAAGTTGTCAAGAACAGGAATGAGCAGGAAGGTTTGTTTATTTTAAGGAGACACAAGTTGCTACTCCTTGCCTTTTTTTAAGCTGTATTCTTCAATAAAATCTGATCATCGCTTTTGGGAGACTCATGAAGTTTCCATCTGTACCGCAGCCAGTCAGAACCTGTCAACACAATTTTTGGAAACTGTATGAAAAACATTAGCGGAATTAAAAGCAGTCTAAATATATAATCGGGGAGCATGTGGATATAAAAGGATTGCAAACACCTTATTTTTTTGTAAACAAAGAAAAGGATTTGATATTGGATAGATTTGAATGGCTAGGCAGTGTTGGAGAACGTTCTGTGTTGATCACAACATGTAAAAACTACAGTAAACAAGATGAATTAACTCTCCAGTTATGCCAATATATTCAGAAGTAGCCAAGTCACTCTTACTATCAATCTTTCACATTGTTGTGAATTACTGTGCGAATAAAGGGCCAAATTCCTGGTCCATAGGGGATTTTGGCCAGTCGACCTGCACTCTTGCAAATCCTCTGGCCTCACCCCACAGCTTCCAACTGCCCACTCATTTACCATAGAGGGAGCTGCTGCAGAGTGCTGGTCCTTAGCATGCTCAATAGGGGGTACAGGTTAGATTCATCCCTGCTCCAATGCAGAGCCCAGCAGAGATGTAGCAATCTGGTGAGACTGTTACATGGCCTCCTTGTGCCCAATTTGCAGAAGACATGAGTCTGTTAGAACCCCTGCGTCTAGAGTGTGGCTCTTAAGCTCAAGCAGCAGAGACTTATCTGTTCAGCTTATGGTTCAGTCCCCTTGTGCCAGTCATCACCTAAGTGAGGCTTGCTCAGAGAAAAAGTGTCTCTGTCCAGAGGGAGTTCATAACCCACAGGTCGGTGTGTGTTAATGTCTCTTTCTGACCCCACCCACAGAGGCTGTGGGTCTGCGTGAGCTTGAGAGGCTGAATCTCCAGCTCAAGCTGCAGTGATTCATGCTTTTAGCTGAAGAGGTCCCCACTTTAATCCCCAGTGTTGGCCAAGATGGTGGTCATCACATGGACCAAAGGGATGCAGCTTGCACCTTTCCTATCCTAGGGCTGCCCAAGGGCCAATCCAATTCCCAGTGCAGTTAGGGCAGTCTTGAGGGATGCTGTAACTTGAGCCCTGGCTGTCATGGCCTCTGTGGGCTTTGTTACAGCCAGATAATCGCTGGCTACCACTTCTGTTGCCTGGAATTCATCCTTTCGTGACCCCAGCATTTCTCCAGAACTATGGGCTGCTGTGGGGAAGACAGTACAGAGCAGGCTATGTTGGCTCTGTACATAGTGGAGAAGGCCTATTGCACTGGGCCTATTCCCCAGTGGGGAAACAGTTTATAGCTGCTATGGTACTATTTGGACCAGCTTATTGGGCATAAAGGGCCCATAGGACAATGAAGAATTCTGCCCATAGCCTCCATTCATACATCCCGGCTCCACCCAGTGGCTTTTTGCTGAATTTAGGATCTTGCTCTGATATGGCAGGGAGGCAACCTTGGGTCCCAAAGTGTTTGCTGAATATGCCAAGACCCCTTTCGTTCTATGTGCACTAAGTGGAGTGATGGAGATTGTTGATGGATTATGTATGTATTTTGTGCTCGTTACAAACAAAATGTCATGACAGAGAAGTGTCACCTGCTAACATCTTCCAGTATAAGATTAGTGATTGAAAGGAAGGGGAATACAGTCCTGTGAGTGATTGTCAGATGAAGTTGAAAGAATTTAACAGGAGGGGGAAGAGGAAGGAGAACATTTCACATGTGATGGATTTTTGGTGTTTTGATAATAAATATTTAATAAATTCCAGACCCTGCAAGTTGTAATTCCCAGCTCAAGGATGTGCAGCTATGGCAGCGTGACTGGTGGGAGGGGCTAAGTGCCCCAAGTATAATCCTGTCCAATACCATAGGTACGTAATCAGGGCATCCAGCCCTGCCCACCACTTGCACTGCCACAGCTACACTTCAGTTTTTAGTGTGGTAGCTCAACCAGAACTAACGAGGGTATGTCTCCTCAAGTTGGCATTTACACCTTCCAGCTCCCATGAAGACAGCTCCAGTGTAACAGAAAAATCAGGATGCTTTTGGTGGTGACGGGGTTTCCCATACAGGGCGAGTACAATTTGCACTACAATTACTGCACAACACGTGGTATGGTAGACACTATGTAACATGCCCTGCACATAAAAACCCATGAAGGGGAAAGAAGACTCTAGAAGCACCCTGTGCTTGTGGACTTTCCATCAGAGGTTACATTTGCTGTCAAATTGTCAGAATGTTCAGTCCCTGACCCATAGATTTCCCCCAAGCTCTATGGGAAACTTGGAAGGACCCACACAGATCTTAGGAGAACCACTGAGCTCAAGAGCAGCCACCTGAAGGCCCCTTTCCTGAGTACTGTTCTCCTGGCCTCCATGGAAGTACAGTGACAACGTCACACCGAGCAGCCTTCACCTCTCCTACCCCACCCACAATGACATGAATACATGAATGAAAAGAAATGAGATCAAGTGGTCCTAGGCACGTAGATACCATGGGGGACAATGCCACAGAGCCAGCATTCCACCCCTTTCCCTTTCTTCTTCCCTCAGCCAGATATGTCTGTCTATCTAGGATTTTATACTAGGTTTCTCACTATCATATCAGAGTTTTTAGCTACACGTGATTTGGTTCCCCTTCACTCAGGAAAGTAGCTGGGACCATCCGGCCTGATATTAGAGTCCAGTTACCATGCAAAAATCACTGAAGTAGTGCCAGTGTAGCTGATAGAAGACTTTGGGATGTACCAATAAACAAATAATAGCCTGTTAACATTAGAGTTGAAAATGAAAATGGCATTTCAGTATATAGGGGCTCAGACACTACCATGATGGGCACTAATACCAAGCCCAAAGATTGATAATACAATAAAGGAACAATTTCTACAACTTCTCTATCTTTAGCTATTTCTACTGGGAAAAAATAAAACCAACAATTTAAGCGTGAGGCTAAAAAAATAACACAAACACCAATATCTCTTTCATGTACAGAAATGACAAGGAAGTCATGCCACGCTGCACAGTGGAACAAATTACAGGGTTACTGAATCAGCAAAGTACAACACTATTTGTAAACAATGCCATACTGGGCTCTGGAGAAATACAGAGGGAGATCTTTTGGCACTATTTGATGGCCTACAAAAAATATTAAATCATTAGTTCAAGCAATCAGACAGGGCAAATAAGTGAACAGACTTTCTGCTAACTGACAGTGATGTTATGTGCTCAGTGTTGATTAGGGTCTTAATTTTAATCAGCTGAGAAATACTGCAGGGGAAATATAAATACAACAATAATTTGTTGTTTTGGAAAGAGTTTTTCTTTGTGGTGTTTCAACAGATGGTTATTTTTGTTTACTGGAGACAGTACATGTGCAAGCCATTTATGCTTTGATTTAAAGTGGAAGGTTGGTGAGGCATTTCTGAAATTTGCTTCCTCCCACCCCTCCAGTATAAATTCTTTGCATTCTGATCTGGGTTCACACCACTGATGCTGCAAAGAGAGGAGTAAAATGAATGCAAGCATCTGTGCAGATGCACAGTGTACTTGTGTGCTATGTGTCAATTCTATAAAGAGCTCCATAAAACAAAGCAGACTGAATATTACTTGGGCTTATTCTGTAATGTTTGCTGTGCCAAAAATTAATAAATTCACTTGTTATGCACTCATAAATTTCAGCAAATTAGGCTGAGAAACATGCCAAGCGTAATGCCACATGTTCCTACTTCCTACCTCCTCCAGTGTCCTCAGACAGGAATAGATAACTCAAGAGAACCTTATCTAAAAACTCTTTTATATTTTGAACATAGCCTGAGGGTCCTTACTTTTTTTTTATGCGGTTCTCAGGCAAACTCACACTGAAGTAAAAGCTGAGTGAGGACTTTAGACCACTGTCAGGGGTCAGCACCGCCATGTTGCATGACGAACACGTGACAAAATTACCATACTTACTGACAGACATTGCGGGGTTTATGTCATTCAGTCATTCAACGTTTCTTGAAAAATTACCATGGACCTCAACATTTTTACCACAGACACTTTTGTCTGTGTACAGACACATTGCTGACCCCTGACCACTGTATCTATACTTTACTGCTGGTAACATTAAGCTAAGCTGGCTGTTGTATGTTGTTTTAATCTGCATACCACATCTCGTGAGAAACAAATGCCCAAGATTTTCAAAAGTGATTAATGGCTTTGAGGGCTCGATTTAAGATACCTTAAAGAAGCCTGGTTTTCAGGAAGTGCTGACAGCCTGCCCTCTGAAAATCTTGGTCCTTTGGGGCATCTCAAGTTGCCCCTGCTCGATACTCAGAATCAAGGCACTGAAACCACTAGTTACTTTTGAAAATCATGAGTAATAATTGTATTTAGAAAGTGCCCCTATTACTTTACCCTGCCCAGGGGTCTGCACCAAAAATGTAAAATAACTTCATCTCATAAAATGAAATACTCCCAGTTGCTGGCCCAACTGTGCTCTGTGCAAGACTAGGGGAAGGGTGGGGAAAGAAAGATCCCATTAGGTCACATTTATATTCCCCCAATCCTGGGGCCAGCTGCAGACCATTTCTACTACTGCTGCAAGTGAAGATACATCTTCCCTGCAAAAAAAAGGGTGTGTTTTTAATTCGGGTTAAAAATAGCAGTGAAGACTTTGTGGGGAATGTCACAAAAAGGGTTTTAGAATTTTTATCTTTGCAGAACCATAGAGTTTATCACTATATCCTGCGAGAGATGGAATAAATCCAGGGAAGAATGACAGATATAACTGAAGAGAGGGCCACGGTAGTAGTAGTCTTCTGCCTAATCTCCTTTCTTATCTCTCTCTGTTTCTCTCTGATTTGAGCTTTTTATAGTGACTCTTGACCTGCTCATACAAAATCATAATTCCTCCTGTATTGGGACTTATTCTTTTGGGCTTAAAAAACATTGTTCATTTCTTAGGAGAGATTTTCTGGGCATCTAAGTCTGTAGTTAAGACATACATCATTAGTTTTAGCTTCCTTTCCCTTTGTTAACCTCGTGTTTTGAACATACATTAGCCAGAAGGGTAATTTCTTTGATTCATTTTGTTAGCCTTTGTAAATAAATCCTTATTGCTTGCCTTGTTGTCTATTTTTCTATATTAAACAGCTCTACATGTCCTGCAAGATTTTCTAGGGAAAGTCTTTATATTGCATATTAAGCTTGTCAGAAGTCCCTTCATGTTCCAAGGTTCACCAAGTGCTGTTACTTATTGGAATTAAACCACTGTAGTATTTTATCCTTCTTTGTATGGTTGCTTTTGAACTTTTTAATTGTTTCTCTTTATACACATAGGTCAGTGTATGATACTTCCTTTGCATAATAATAATAGTGACATTTCTGTAGTATATTTGTTGTGCTTTGTTCTTACCCTTGTGGAAAAGGTCTATAGAAATAAACAGAAAATGAAAACTTTTCTACAGGTGCCTTATGCCATCCACCAGAACATCATAAACAATTATATCCCCTGTTGTGGAATTCTATAGGATTGTTAAAAAACTATTCAAAATGTATCATTCTCTATTGAACATTATGGGATAGATCCTCAGCTGGTGTTGGCATAGCTCCACTGAAGTCAAGGAAGATATGCTGGTTTAGCACAGCAGAGGATTTGGTTTTGAGGGTTTTAAGAATATTTTCTATGGAAGCTTATTTGATTTCTGAAACGTCCTATTGCTCTATCCCTCATTAAAGTGTTTGCTCCCCAACTACATTTCCAATATTAATGACAGTCCAAGGCAAACTATATAATAATTCTGGGTTTTCACTTGGTGGGGATGGATCCTATCAGCTGTGGGAGATCACCCAGGTGTCGGATTCCACTTCTTTTCAAACAGGATACAGCTTCTATGTCAGGGGACTGCAGACACTAGGTGGGGCCACCTAGCAGACAAAGAGGGGGAAATGAGTAAAAAAAAAAGTTTTACTTTTTTCTTCCCAAGTGAAATCTAACAAACTGATTACTTTTCCCAATTTTCTGTTCCTTTAGAAAAAAATGACAGAAATGTGATATTATGACCCAGAAATTACACACACACACACACACACACACACACACACACACACACACACACACTTTTTTAGGAAATAAGGGGTCTTCATTAACCAACAAGTTTGGGAAAGTTTGGACCTGTCTGTTGTTCCTTTGTTTAACCTAGCGATCAGTGAGCCTAGAGACTTAAGGAAATAGGTCCCACCCAGGCAAAACTTCCTTTGTAGCTAATGAGAGTTTTGCCAGAATTGGGACTGCAGAGTTGGGCCCTTGGTTATCAGACATATACCAGAAGTATTCATTTGAATATCATGAATGATTTAGCTTCCTATGTTTATGACACTGCAGTAATTGGAAAGCCTACTCCTCATAATACAGAATTATTAATTACTATTTTCTCTCCCATCTTACTATAAGTCATTATTCATATCATGCACATTATCACAGCTTTCTTGGTTTTTCTTTTGCTTTCATGGAATTCTCCTTAAGGAATTTAGCTATAATGCAAACTTTGTACATTTTTTAATTAGCAAAGTATTCTTTAAACATGACTTACAACAAGATACTTGATGCAGAAATCACTGTAATAGGTTTTAAAGGTGGCTACTGGATTTTAATTGCACGCTCTGATAAATCTGTAATCACAACACATCAGCTAAATCACACGCAATAGATATGGAATAGAATTCAGGGCTATCGTTGGGTGAAGGGTTTAAGATTTGGTGAAATTGTTGATCTACATTTTGGGTTCATATAACTTATTTGAGTTCACAACTCCTTGTAATTTAAACACATGAGGCCAGACCCTTAGTTGATTTAAATCAGAGAATGAGCTCAATGGAGCTATGTCAGATTATACCAGCTGAGAATCTGGCCCATTTTTGTTTTTCAATAGACACTGAGTTTTAAAACAAACCAGCATATTTTTCTAGCTGAGGATAAATCTGTGCTCTGTATGGTTGTTATTACCTATGCAGTACCTAAGATGTGCCCATTGCTTTACATACTGCTATTTATTTCGTACATTAAAGAGCTTGCAATTAAGACCCAGATAGTAAAATGGGAATCTGCACAGAGTCTCCCCATGTGGAAGAGATTGCAAGATCTGCGCCTAAATGAAAACAATACCAATAAGAGTAGACGACACAGCAAGGGATTATGAAAGGAGGAGGCAACTAGAGTGAATCAATATGTCAAGCAGTATGAGGGCTAGAATGGCCCTCTTCATCCATACACCTTTTAGGCTGGCACAGGTGGGTACTTTGTGTGGCCAACCTTTTGAAAAAGTGACTAGTGATTTTGGATGCCTCCATTTTTAGATGCTCCTTTTGAAACAGCTTACTTGGTCCCGAACGTCAGGGGATGGGTGCTGAGCCCCTTTTGAAAATCAGGCTCCTATAAGGTGCCTCAGGTTGGACACCCAAAATCATTAGTGACTTTTTGAAAATCTTGAGCATTGACATACTCTGTTTAATTATTCTCATCTTCTCTCTTATATCCACACTTCTTGTATTTGTCATTTTCCACTCTGCCTCCTTTCCTCTATGTTCACACTCTTTACTTAGCAGAATGTGAATCCAATAATGTGTAAGTCTATGGCCAGTATTTAAAGCTATGGTGTTTGTAGGGGGTTTGAAATAGGCAGTACAATTTTTCCTACCCCTGCTTGCATTATATCTCATAGAAATGTTATGTTACTCTTACTCTGATGTACAGTGATCACCATTAAGAAATCATTTGCAATGGTACCTAAGACATCACAGTACTCCCTAACAGCTAAAATCACTGCAACATCTCAGCTGTTGTAGTGTGGTAGCTTTTGCTAAATGTTGACATTTTAATGGCAGGCACCATAAATTCAGGCAGAACAATAATGAGAATAGGAAGGAACTCTGGCCCTGATCATGCACTTTCTTTCATCTATAATGTTTATTTGCTTATAATTTAATTAAAGTACTTTAAAGAAAGTTTAGATTTTATACATCTGACATTGTGCTCCATACACTCAGTCCTCTATCATGGAACTAAAAGGCAAATTTTATTAGTGGTTGCAAGTGATTATTATTATTAATAGTTTGTTCCACACAAAACAAATATACAAGGCCTCTTGCCCTGAAGATCTTCCAGTCTCATTTAAAGATTGATTTAATCCACATTTCTAGTTTAAAGATGACACAATGAGGGAAAGAACAAACAAACAAAAGAGGATAAGGGATGGGAAAGACAGAGGAACATAAAGAGATTTATGTGATGACTTTGGTCAGTTTGTGTACATCTAATGGACCATAAGCTTTTAAAAAATATATCCTCTTGTTTAATTTGTTTACTGTGGCTTTGCAGCAGAAATAATTTTTTAGGAAAGATATGAATTAGCAAAGTGTGGATTGGTTTTGGGATGGCAGTCCAAATATAAGAGACTGCATGTAAATAGGCACAGGTTTATTCGTAAACCCTTTGCAGACTGGCCACTAGAGGGCAGTAATTCATGTACACACATTAATTATAATCAAAGCCGTGAAATTATCTCAAATTATTTTCTATTTCCTTAAAGGTATCCTTATCTATACTGTACCCTCTTACAGCAAGTATTACATAAGTTCACTTATTATTTGAAAAGGAAGTGCAACAATTTAGGTACTTAGCTAATTAGACATTTCTGTCTTTTGCTTTTGACATTTACATCAACTTGAAATTTAGCAGAGTAGATTACTGAAAGAATTTAAATTGAACGTTCTAGTGATTAAGCATTTAAAACTGAATACTAATGCATTTCAAACTGGGTTAGAGCTATAATGAATATAACATATTTAGTGTTAAAGTGGACCAATTAACAACTAAGTTTCAAGTGGAACTTATTTACATGTGCATTAAAAAAAATCCCCAATTACAGACCTAAAAGTCACAATACTCCAACAAAAAAACTTCAGAACCAGACTCCGAGAAACTGCAGAATTGGAATCAGTTTGCAAACTGGACACCATTAAATTAGGCTTGAATAAAGACTGGGAGTGGATGGGTTATTACATAAAGTAAAAACTATTTCCCCATGGTAATTTTCCCTACTGTTACACCTTCTGGTCAACTGTTGGAAATGGGTCATCCTGATTATCACTACAAACGTTTTTTTTCTCCTGCTGATAATAGCCCACCATAATTGATTAGTCTTGTTATAGTTGGTATGGCAACACCCATTTTTTCATGTTGTCTGTGTATATATATCTTCCTACTGTATTTTCCACTGTATGCATCCAATGAAGTGGGTTTTAGCCCACGAAAACTTATGCCCAAATAAATTTGTTAGTCTCTAAGGTGCCACAAGTACTCCTCGTTCTTTTTGCTGATACAGACTAACACGGCTACAACTCTGGAACCCAATTTTTGAGTGGCTAAAGTTGAAGTTGTCAATTTGGCACCTCTATGCTGTTGATGGGAATTTGCTGCTCCTCTAATTTCTCCAGATGCCCTACCACTATCTCTTATCCTTCTGAGGGGTCTTCTCCATCCCCTGGAGATTCTTTCCAGCTCCTCTCCCCTAAATCAGAAACTGCTCTAGGAATAGAAGATAGGGAGGTCCATCCAAACAGACAGAATAAAAACCCATCATTTCATTAACAGGAAGGCCATAAGGATAGACATTAAGAATACTTTACAGATGTGTGTGTGTGTTGGATGAGTTTGACTGGCTTGGCTTCCATTAATGATTATGGGGCAGAGGCTGCTGCTGTTACTCGCATTGAGATTACTACACAGGTAGTCCCATGGATTTCAGTGTAGATACTCACGGAGTAAGGGAACTATACACAGTGAGAAAGGGTGTCAGTTTTTGGCTCTAAGTGAATAGCTTGGATAATCCCCATTTATTGTTTTGAAGATGTGGACATTTTAAACTTATTTACAAATGGAGACTCACTGAGAGCCCACCTGGCCAAAGATCATCTCTTCTCCTGCAAAGCCTTTCTTTGGCCTAGCCTTTACTCTGCACAATTCCTGGAGGCACTGGAAACTTTTGACAAAAGACAGGTGTCTTTTGACAGCAGTATCTTCACAGGGTGCAGCTGTGTTAAGACTGGCCTAGTTGTTTTTGACTCAGTTGCAGGAAGCCTCATGTTATCTTTCGCAGCATATACATAGAGAAGTTAGATAAAAACATAAACTACTATTGCTGGAAGGCTGCAACATAGCACAACTTTATTTCTTAGAATTCAGAATTACACATAAGAACCCAAAAACAGAGAGATCAAAAGTAAGGTGCTCCCTAAAACACCAAGGAAACTCCCTGAGAATTTAAAGTGATAGATCACAATTTTAAGAGTTTTCAATAAACCACACCTAGGAGAAAGGCATACCTCTTCACCTCTCCCCTCATGGGACAGTGGTAACCTTTATTTTACTCCTCCTCCATCTGTACTCAACTAGCACAGAAGAGGACTAGGAGGTGATATTCCCTTTAGAATACATTTGACACCTATGTGGCACTTTATAATTGTTGAATTCCAAGAGGATTAGCACAGTGTTGGCCCACTTGTCAAGTAAAAACACCAGGTTTAGTTTGCCCCTGGACTAATGCTCTGAATGTATACACTTTTACACTAATATCACTAGACAGGTTTCCACAAACATATTTTAATTCCAAGGGAAACAGGGTTTAAAAAAAATAAAATAAACATTCCTCCTGCAGCTTCCATTCATAGATTTTTTAGGATGCCAGGAACCACTGTGATCATCCAATCTGACCTGCAAAATACACGCCCAAGGATCTCATCCAGTAATTTCTGTATCTAGCTCAGAACTTGTGTGATCCACACACTGCAGCATTGAGTTATTACATAAGACACTGAAATGGAAGTTGATTGGAAGCTAAGTACAGGGAAAAGTAAAAAATGACTAGTTCACTTTCATTGTCCAAGTTGAAGAGAAACGATGAAGGGTAAACAAGGAGCAGAAACCAATGATGAGTAAGATAGACTTTTAATTTTTTTTTGTATTGATTTTTTTAACCTAAAAGTCTCTGATTCTAATAGAAGATAATTGAAGCCCCCTGATATGTACTGAAATAATTTAGCATTGGGCATGACTTGATCCCCCAGTTCCATGCTCCAGCCTTGTTGATTGGCAGGAGATCTCCCCCATTTATTCTCTTGGCTCATCTAGCAAGGCCTCCATCTGCCTCAGCCTTCTCTCTTTTAGTTCATGGCCAATTTGCAGCCTTGACATCTCTCTCCAGTGCTTACCAGCTGTAACCGTGCAACTGCTTAACAGAGCTTGGGTTCTGTTCAACTCCAGCCTTCATATCTGTCATCACTAGAGCATCTGCCACACCCCAATAAATCCGGCATGACAGCTCAAGGTGGGGGCTAGAGCATATTTAACAAACGGGCTAGACTAATGAGATGATCTGGAGCACACACACCCTGCTGCTGTGGGGTGCAGGTAACTTTGTGAATCTAGGGGAGATGCTGTGATTCTGTATTCTGGGCACTGCCCTCCTAAATGGAAGGAGATTCTCTGCCCCTCTGCTGGGAGGGTGGAAGAAAGGGATAGTGCTGTGAATCCTGCACTGAGAGAACATCACCCGGTGCACATAATCTCTCACTAGGCTTTTTTCCTAAAATAGGCAACATATTATTATTTATTATTTGTATTATTGCAGGCCCAGATTCACAAAAGGGCTTAGGTACCTAACTCCTACTTTAGGCACCTACATTGAAAATCGGGGTGTCACTGAGATCCTCCAAACCCCTGCTCCTCTGCTACTTAATCCGGTAAGTGCCTAAACTCACAACAAAATTCCCTAGATGTCTAAATTTCTGCCCCTGGGCAAGTGAGAATGCCTCACTCTAGGCATCTGAACACCTAAGCCCCAGAGGCTACGTCTCCTTAGTGATAATGAAACCTGTGACTGGCCTGGGTTAGTTGACTCTAAGACTCCAGAGCTGAAATATTGCTGTGTAAACGCTTGGGCTTGGGCTGAAGCCCAAGCTCTGCAATCCTGCGAGGGTGAGGGTCCCAGATCTCAGGCTCCAGTCCCAGACCAATCATCTACACATTGCAGTGATGTTTAGTCCCGTTGAGACATTCCCCAGGGTACAATCCGGATCGGTGAACAGCTGTGTCTCCTACATTCTCCAGCCTGGGGTGCCTTTTACACTGCTTTGCTATGGGAGCAGCCACTCCTCGTCTGTTCATGCCCAGCTTCCAGCATGTAAATTACTCCCAGCTATACAGTCTGAGTGCCAGCTACTCTGGAATGACAAGAGAAATGGGTTTTCTACGAATGAGGAGAGCTGGTGCTTTACATTAAAGGCTATTGTGTTTTCATGTCCTTACAGATAAAAACATGAGTTTGAAGAGTCAGCTGATAGAATCAAAAGGGACCTGATTCTTCGGAATGACACTGGTTTGACACTGCCATCACTGCACTGATAGGGAGACCGCATGGTCCAGTAAATAATGCACTGATCTGAGTTTCAGGAAACCTGGGATTTAATCCTGACTCTACCACTGACCTGCTACGTCATCTTGGACAGGTCACTAAATGTCTCTGTAGCTCTGTTTCCCTTCCTCCGCTTCGTCTGTCTTGTCTATTTAGAGAGTCACCGATTCGGCATGCATTGTCTCTTACGGACCACAGTGGAGCTCTGCTCTCAGTTGAGACTTCCAGCAGCTTCTGTAATACAAATGAATAGTAATCAATGGAGCTATTCCTGGTTTAAGCAGAATGGCTGAATGAAAAATCAAGCCAACTGAGTTGTTTAGATTGGTAGCCTTTCAAAAGACAAAAAATCCCATGTTAATGCCTTATTCTTCCTTTGGCATGTCACCCACTCTAGAGTGTTGTGAGCACCCACAGCACTGTATAAACAGTACATCGTTTGTATCATTGATAGAGTAGTATAAGCATACACACAGCCAGACTGCATTGATCTCTGCCAAATACCAGGCACCTGGCCCAAAGAAATCTAAAGACAAACGTAAACACTACCAACCAGAATAGAAGGCACATATTGTGAGACATGACGACTCTAGCTATCACATCTTAATGAAGAGGTGGGGATTGTTTTGAGTAGGGAGTGAGAGGTTTCTTGGTGTATAATAGATAGGAAGCCATTTCTCATGTATGAAATAAAGCATGGACTAAGGACCTGAAGCAAGGAAACATGCACAAATCATAGGAAGCAGAAGGAAATGCAGGAGGAGATTAAATATAAGCAGGGTGAAGTAACAGAGAGCTTTGAACATAAGGAGCTTGAACTTCATACAGAAGGAAAGTGGAGGTTAGTATAGTTTTAGGGCCAATCTGTCAAAACAGACAGGAGTAACTTTACTCATCTGAGTAGTTATTTTACCACCAAAGGGTTTGCATAATGGAGGCTTTAGAATAAAAAGTACGAGGATTGATTTTTCCCCCCTTCTCTCTCCTATCCTGTTGAAATTCCCCTGTATGTGATTCTTATGTCATTTATTTTGACTTGGTATTATATATACTTTTTCTGGAATTGCTGCATTTCTGCATTCTTTTCCATACCCCTTTTCTATTCCTTTTCCCTCTATGTTGATTATAAAAAAGCATTGAAAGTTCTAAAGGTGATAAAAATCACAACTCGTTTCTGCCAAGTTTACGAGCTTATAATAAGTCTTAATAAACGTAAATGGAGAAGTTCAAAATACCAGGGAGAGAAAAAAGAAGATCTCAAGAAGGAAAATTTGATTTTAGTTGTGTGGTGAATATTTTCTTAGGGATGCTTTCAACTCATTCCAAGTAAAGGAACTGGCATTGGAGTGTTCTGCAGATGGATGGCTCTCTGTTGGCTGGCATACACACAGCTGGGAATGTCTAACAAACAGGTGCTTCAGTTTGTAGTTGTTAGCAGGCAGAGTGGTGCCAAAAGTTTTGCATACACTCTCACTGTGTTTGCAAAGCGGGTGGTGGGGGGTGGAATTACTGAAGAGACAGCTGGCAGTGTTATTGTTTGGTTGGTTTGTGAAGTTATCTATGAGTGAGTGAGGTGAGAGGTTGGGCAAGTTGGTCATGAGTTGCCGGGTTTACAACTGAGGTTCTGGTTTGGGTCATTACTAGTGGAAGGCAGAGACAATTTATTGCTCCTTAGGGCAGATCTACACTTACAATGCTGTATTGGCTCAGGTGCAATGCTTAAGTGAAGATGCTCCCGTGCCAACAGGAGAGCTTCTCCCATCAGTGTAGTTAATCCACCTCTGTGAGAGGCAGGAGCTATGTCAATAGGAGAAGATCTCCTGCTGACAGCACTGTCTACACGGGGGAGGGGGGACAGTGAGGTTGGTATAGCTACATCAAGAGCGTGTATTTTTCACACCCCTGAGCGATGTGATTATACCGATATAAGTGTGTTGTGTAGACCCGGCCTCATTAATTTAGGCTTCAGAGAGCCCAAGAGTAGCGCTGGCTGGGAATTATTTTTTCCATGGAAAATTTTTGATTTTTTTTTTGTCGAAAGCCCCCAAATCAAAAGCCTTCAGCCAAAACTTTAAAAATCCATTGGGAAAATTGAAATGGAATATTTTGTGTCAGGTTAACCTAAACAGAAATATTTTCATTTATTGAACTGAATTGAATTGCTTAGTTTTTGGAGTTAGTTTGACATGCTCCCAATTTCTCCTGTATGCCAGATTTGATCTTCCATTGTGCACCACAATCTCAAATCATTGTGACCTGTTGCGGTGTATCATAGGACTCATATGGCTGAGATTCATCAGGGAAGATGTAGTCTGGACAGGGAGCCTGGCCCACAGAACAGAGTGGGGACCTACGGCTCCCAAACTACAGCTCCCATGAGGGACCAGGATTATTCAGGAGGACGCAGTTTAATGTTGAACTGAGCTGGAACTAAACATTTTGATTCAGGAACACTGAAATATTTCATTTTGATCACAAATATTTAAACCAAATGTACAGAAATTTCTGAACAGAAATTTTGCTTTTTGTCTGAAACACTAAATACATTCTTATAAGAGTAATACCTATTTTGAGTAACACTAACACATAAGTAAACTGGTCTGGTCTCCAGCTATGCGTTTATCAATTCTTAGCTAATGCCTGCAGTCTTGGCAAGAGCTGGCATCTGGCCCGCCACACTCCTGCAAGAAGAATCACACGGTCCTCTACTTAGCTGGGATTGAGAGCTAATAATAGATGACATCAAGCAGGCTGAGGTATTTAAGGCCTATTTTGCTTCAATCTTCATTAAAAGGTATATTGTGACCAGATACTTAACACAATTAATATTAACAACAAGGAGGAAAGAACACAAGCCAAACTATGGAAAAAGCAGGTTAAAGAATATTTAGATAAGTGAGATGTATTCAAATTGGCAGGAGCTGATGAAATTCATCCTAGGGAACTTAAGGAACAAGCTGAAACAATCTTGGAACTGTTAGTGGTTATCTCTGAGAACTCATGGTGGACTGGTGAGGTCCCAGAAGACTGGAGAAGGGCAAACATAGTACCGATCTTTAAAAAGGGGAAAAAAGGAAGACCTGGGAAATTACAGACCAGTCAGCCTAACTTTGATACCTGGAAAGTTACTGGAACAAAGTTTTAAACAATGAATTTGTATGCAGCTGGAGAATAATAGGGTGATAAGTAATTTGCCAAGAACAAATCATGCCAAACCAGCCTAATTTCCTTGCCTGACAAGGTAACTGGCCTACAAGATAGGGGAAAGCTGTAGGTGTGATATATCTTGATTTTAGTAAGGCATTCTCATAAGCAAATTAGGGAAATGCATCTAGAGGAAATTACTATTAGGTGGTGTCAAGGCTGATTCCCCACTCTGGCACTTCGAGTGCAGAAGGTGGGGGCCCGCAAGGACTCTAAAAATTAATACAGGCTTGTATTAAACTCCCAAGGTTACAGCTTTTTCTGACATTGGATTGGTAAATGCTGCTATCACTCAAGTGCAAAACCCGTTTGAGAACCCAGGAAGGTGTGCTTGGGAATTCCTTCCTATGGGGTACTCTCAAGCCTCATCCTTTCCCCCTCTCTTTTCCTGGGGAAAAGCTGAGAAAGAAAAACAAAGGAAATCAGCTGTTGCCACCAGCTAATTAAATAACGTGCACAAACTTCTTAGGACACAAAAACCCAATCCTGTTCTTAAAAAAGGCAAATTTTATTAAAAGAAAGAAACTACATCTGGAAACTCAGGCTATTGCTAGATTTAAAAAAAAAACACTTACAAGGATTAATCATCAAGAATAACTTTCTTGAGGTTCAGCTTAAAGGTTACCAGCAAAACAAAAGCATATGGGGTTAGCACAGAAGAGTCCACAAGCCATAAAGGAATAAAAGGAGGTAAACCTGATTGCGTCTTCCTAGACATTTCCTGACCTACTTACATATCTGGGGTTTCAAATGAGTAGTTTCTAGGTATGATACTGATGATTTTTCATACCTGGCCCCAAGTTTCTTACAGCATACCCTGTTTCCCCGAAAATAAGACATCCTCCGAAAATAAGGCCTACTTACAGTTTTGCCTCTCGTTGTAATATAAGGCATCCCCCCGATAATAAGACCTCCCCGATAATAAGGCAAAAAAATGTGTACCGTATTCTTCTTCATTGAAAAATAAGACATCCCCTGAAAATAAGACCTAGCGCATCTTTGGGAGCAAAAATTAATATAAGACACTGTCTTATTTTCGGGGAAACAGGGTAGTTGCTCTGTGTCGGCTTCTCCCCAAGAACAACAGACAGACAGATAAAAGGGGAGTCTTGTTTCAATTTTAAAAAGTTCTAGCCTTCCCATTGGCTGTTTTGGCCAGGTGCCCACTCACTTCCTTTTACCTATGTATCACAGTGACTTTTAACCCTATACAGGTAAAGCAAGTAGAGAACTGCTACTAAGAGGGATTTTATAGCTAAGTGGCTGGCTGGGTCCTTAAAGAGAGCTGCTCTCCCCTCCTTCATTTATCACAGGTGGTATCATGGTTCAGTTGAAAGACTGTACTCAAAGAGTAGTTGTCAGTGTTTCACTGTCAAACTGGGGGCACATATCTAGAAGGAATGCTCAGGTCCTGGATCTGGCACTATTCAATATTCTCATTAATGATTAGGATAATGGAGTAGAGAGTATGCTAATAAAATTTGCAGATGACACCTTGCATCTGAAGAAGTGAGGTTCTGACCCACGAAAGCTTATGCTCCCAGTACTTCTGTTAGTCTCAAAGGTGCCACAGGACCCTCTGTTGCTTCATGCTAGGAGGAGTTATTAGCACTTTGGAAGACAGGAATAGAGTTCAAAACAACCTGGTCTGAAATCAACAAGATTAAATTTAACAAAAACAAGTGCAAAGTAATATACTCAGGAAGAAAAAAAAATCAAATACACAACTACAAAATGGAGAATAACTGGTTAGGTGGTAGTATTGCTGAAAAGGATCTGGGGGTTATAGAGGATCACAAATAGAACATGAGGCATGAATGTGATGCAGTTACAAAAAAGGCTAATATAATTCTGGGGTGTTTTATCAGGAGTGTAATTGACCTGCGCTAGTCAGCACTGGTGAGGTCTCAGCAGGAATATTGTGTTCAGTTCTTTCAGAAAGATTTGGACAAACTGGAAAGAGTCCAGAGGAGAGGGACAAAAATTATAAAATCTTTAGACAAACTAACCTATAAGGAAAGGTTAAAAATAACTGGGCATGTTTAATATTGCAAAAAGAAGACTGGGGGGAGAAGGGGGAGGCTGATAACTGTCTTCAAATATTCTAAGAGCCATTATAAAACTATGATCAATTTTTCTCCATGTCCACCGCAGGTAGGACAAGAAGTATTTGGCTTAATCTGCAGCAAGAGATATTTAGGTTAAATATTAAGAAAAGCTTACTGACTATGACAGTGTTTCTCAAACTGGGTTGCCGCTTGTGTAGGGAAAGCCCCTGACGGGACGGGCCAGTTTGTTTACCTGTCCCGTCCACAGGTCCGGCTGATCGCGGATCCCACTGGCCGCGGTTCACTGCTCCAGGCCAATGGGAGCTGCTGGAAGCGGTGCGGGCCGAGGGACTTACTGGCCACCGCTTCCAGCAGCCCCCATTGACCTTCAGTGGCAAACACTGGACTATGAAGATAGTTAAACACTGAACTAGGCTTCCAGTGGAGGTTGTGGAATTTCCATCTGGTGATAGATATTAAAACACCTACAATTATTTTATATGTTAACAAAATTCCTATTTATGTTGTGTATCCATAAATTTACTGCCTATACCTATTAAAACTGTAAAGTTCTCCATCCTTCAGCTGAGCCCCTTAGTATGTGAAGGGAAACACGACTCAGAAATGGACTGTGTGTAATCTTTTACCCTGCTCTTACTTATAGCCCAGATGTTCAGGAAAGGAACCCTTAGTGTTAACAAAGAGTGTCTGTCACTACAACACGTTATAATAATTGTTATAATAATCTAGTTGTGTTGTTGTGATTGATAAGGGATATTTGTTATCTTTGAAGTTTGCTTCATTTTACGAAATAATGACCCAGTGAAAAATGTTTTTAACTCATTAGGACGTGCTTCTTGCAAGAGATGTTCTGAATAGTAATAACTGAATTAGAACTCCCATTAGCTTATCAATCATGTAAACTGAGATATCATAAAAAACCCTCCATAAGTAATGAGGTAAACAGATCTTAAGAACAGATCAATTGTGGGAAAGTAACTTTTCCCTCCCCAGAAAGGAATTTCTTTGTCTCGCACCCTATGAAGGAAAGAGTTTTTGGGGAGTTAATTTGGGAATGAATAAGCTGCCATCATTCCACCACTTACAAATGAAGGAATCAAACTGCCGTCTCATCACCATTTACACAGAGTGGTAAATATACCTTTTTTCTGTATTCTGTATAGTGCCGTGTTAATCTTTGACTAATCTCTGATTAAACAATTCCAATTGAGCTGATTATTTTGACATCTTTAATTGTTCTTATTAATTACATTATGATTATTTAATTTGATCATTCAACATATCATTGGACGTTTTAATGAACAGGTTGGACAAATACCAATCAGGGATGGTCTAGGTTTACTTGGTCCTGCCTCAGCACAGGGGCTGGACTAGGTGACCTATCAAGGTCCCTTCCAGCCTGACATTTCTATGATTCTATGGACAGACTTCTGGTGCTGTGCAGAGTTCTGCTAACTTTACTGGGGATCCATGTGAATGCAGGGAACAGCCCAGGAAGTTTTTTTGCAGGATCAGGTTTTCAGAAATTTGTGTGGTTACCATAGACTGGTAACAAAGCTAAAGAAGGTGTGTGTGTGTTCGGGCGGGGGACTGGTTTTCAAAAGATTCACTTTCTTGTCATGGGATCCTCTTGGGAGCAAAATAGTTTTATCTCCATTTTTACTCTAGCAATACAATTTATAAACAATACTAATTTGTCATGATATAGCTTATTTTAATGTATTATGTCTGATTTAACAATATTGTAGCAGGTCTCACATTTGTAAGAGCTCAGTGAATAGACAGAAGAACTTTAAGTGCCCAAATGTCAAAAGCATATATGCATTTGTAGATTAATAAGAACCTCAAAGGTTTTCATGCTAACTAATTCTTTATGAGCTATTATTAGAGCAGGTCAGTCATTTTTTCATAATGGAGCTAGCTAAATATTATTGCATATGTGATGTATTCACTTAATTTTGCTATTTATTCAATAATTATTTTGCATTATTTGACCTTCCGTTAGCTGATCAAATACTATTCATTAAGTGATTCAGTACATATTTTTATTAGATTAGGTCTAATTATGGATTGTGTTTATTCATATTAATTCACTCTTCTTTTTGGTTAGCAAACCATTTGCAAACTGATCATTGTTTACTTTGAACACGTTCACTGTTTTAAAGGGTATATTTAATAGCTTCAACAATTGATTTCTCCATGTATGGGCTATTTGCAAACTGCTCACTTTGACTGTTTTCCATTGGTTATTCTTGTTGTGTGGTTGGTCACTTAAGTCACGTTATCATTTTTGTTCCCTCTTTGAATGATTGAAACTTTTTAAACATGAAAACAAGTAACAAATAGCAAATAAGGCACTTCCAGTATGAATTCATGGATGAATATTATTTTGTGCTAAGAATCCAGAGAACCAGGAGTTGTCCAAGTTCTTGTAAATAAGAAATAATGTGACACTATGAATCACAAAAGGCTGATTTTTTTTGCTTTTATTTGTGAAAATATTTGCAAATATTTTTTTATTTATTTAGTACTATTTGATCAATTCTAGCTGTTACCAGCTAATAACAGATGGGCTCCGTCTTGCACTGGGACCCTTCAGTGGATCATAATGAAAAGTTGTACAAGTGACTGCAGAATCAATAGAAAATGGTTGGTTATGGCAATTCAATTAACACTTTCCCTCAGGGCCACAGGGTACATTTCCTGGTTGATATGACTGAAGCATGGGAACTACATCACATTCTCATAATTGAACAAGACAGATCTGTGGATTTACAGCTTTGTCCTATAATTGTAAGGAAACAAAGGGTTAGTTTCAATGCAATGCTCACTATTTCATTTTTAAGACTAGGATTTTTAAAGGAACCTAGAAGAATTAGGTTCTAATAAAGGAACCCAAACCACGCTGACTTTCAACAGGAGTTGGGAGTTCAACGCCTTTGAAAATCCCAACCTAAATAATTGTTTCTAAACATACCCCAAGAAAGAGCCTGCACAGTTCCTAAATAATTAGAATAAAAAACCTGGTCACTGTTTCAGAACCATGGCTGTACTATGGGTTTAAGGAAATAAGGACTTCAGTGAAATTGGTGCTTCAAGTTTTTTCTCTCCGATTGTCTTTAGCACATGTCATTTACTGGGATATTGTGTTTCCTAATGATGCATGCCATCTGCTTTACTATCCTAGACTTTAATTCAGAGGCAGTGATCACTCTTTCAACCTATTCAGCAGAAAAGTGGTCTTACTGCAGGGTCTTCTTAGCCAGTTCTGAAGGTCACCCTGAATATCATTAAAATATTTCTCCCTCTTCCTTTGTCAAGTTCTTAGGCTATGTCTACACTGGCGCACACACCTGAATACTGGATTGTATTCATGCTCACATGTGCTCCCCTTACTTATGCCTGAGAGCCCATGTATGCCATGCTAGGCATGGGTAAATGCAATCTACATGTGTATACTAGCATCCGTGCTGCCTCTGTTGGTATACAATGTTAGTGCTACTATTTCAGGCGTGGTATCCCAGGATTCTGTGCATCACAGGAAGACACTGAAGGAACGAACCTCTTTGTTGTGCTTTGTTGGTACTATTCCCTGCTTTCACACATTTGCCAATGCTTGTTCCTGATCATGTCATGCCACACTTATCCCTGCAAAACTGGATGGAAAACATGGAGCAAATGGATGATGATCTGGTTCTGGTTCTGCTCCTGCTCCTTTATGTGGGAGAAATGGCTATGCAGTGGTGTAGATGCTTGTCAAGATGTTGGATGGAATTTGGGCAGCATTTTCTGACACATCAAAGAGGGCTGACCTTGAAGTACATAACAATTCATTCAGATCACACTGTACAGATATAGTGAATGCTGGTATTTTTACGGTATGCCCCTTGGCTGACTGTCACTTCTGGTGTAGGAGAACCAGCACAGTGGTGGGATCACATTGTTTTGGACACCTGAGATGACCAGCAGTGGCTTCAGAACTTCTGAATGAGGAAACAGACCTTCATGGAGCATGAACCAATCCTTCAACACCAGAACACTCAATACAGGGAAGCCATACTGGTGCAGAAGAAGGTGTCTATTGCTCTGTGGAAGCTGGCAACACCAGACCACTATTGATCCATTGCAAACCACTTTGGGGCTAGAATGCCAGTGTCAGGGTCATGGTTGTGCAGATTTGCAAGGCAGTTAACATTGTGATCTACACATGGGTAGTTGCCGTAAGAAAAAGTTTCAGAAATAATATCTGGATTTCAGATGATGAGGTTTCCAAACTGTGCAGGGATCATCGATGGCACATGCATCCCAATACTTTGCTCACCAAATGGGGCAATCTAATATGTGAACCAAAAAGATTATTATTCTGCAAGGCTTAGTGGACCAAAGATTCATAGATTGCAATGTGGGAAACACTGGAAAGGTTCATGATGCCAGGCTGCTGGGGAGATCAGAATAGTACTTGAAGTGGGAAGGAGGGACTTTATTCCTCAGAAACAATATGGTTCTCTATGGTGTGGGTCTGTGCCAACTGTATTTTGGGTGACCTTGTATACTCACTCCTAACTTGGCTCATGAAACCATGCCCCAACATCAATGACCCTGGAAAAAGGGAATTGAATTACAAACTGAGTGGCTGCAGAATGGCTGTGGAGTGCACTCAAGGTAGGCTGAAATCTAGTTTGTACTGCACTGTGCTGCTGTAAGGTCTCCCATTTTGTTGCTCTATGCTGATGGGAGAGAGCCCTTCCATTGGCATAATTAAACCACCCCCAATGAGCGGTGGAGGCTACGATGGCAGGAGAACGTCTCCTGCCGACATAGCGCTGTCCACACTGGTGCTTCTGTCACTGAAACTTATGTCGGTCAGGGTGCGGTTTTTCACATCCCTGACTGACAAAAGTTTTACCAACTAAAGTATAGACATAGCCTAAGATGCGTCATCTCCTGGACTAGTTGTTTAAACGAAACTAACTGCAAGCACTTAGCATTGTACAACCAAGGGAAAGAATATAATGGACCATTAAAGTTAATGGAAGACACTGAAATGGAAAAGAAAACCCCAGTACTGGAAAACTAAGGACGAAGGAAGTTTTCCCTGCTCTGTGTAACCATGAATTATTATAGTCTGAGGGCAAGTCAACACTTAAAATGCTGCATCGGTGCAGTTGCACCAACACAGCTGCACCACTGTAGTTGTTTAATGAAGACACTCCAAGCCGATGGGAGAGAGCTGTCCGGTTGGCATAGTTAATCCACATCCCCAAGAGGTGGTATTCTCCCGCTGACATAGCGCTCTCTACATGGGGGTTAGGTCGGTACAACTATGTCACTCAAGCGTGTGGATTTTTCACACCCCTGAGTGACCTAGTTATACCAGTATAGGTGTGTAGTGTCGACCAGACCTGAGAGAAAGGGGGGAAAAAATCTTGCAAACTCTTAAAAGGGAAGAGGGTTTGATGTGAAGTTGATCAAGAAACTGAGAGCCAGCATCTAAGCAGAGTGCTGTCCAGTGAAACACTGGATCCCTTATAGGGCAGAAGGCATGCTGGAAAACTGTTCAGAGGCAACAGGTAACTTGTATTAAAAAGAGAATTTAGGCAACATAGAATTGTAAAGCCTGCGATTGGATCTTTACGTTTATTTTCTGTGTGTGTTGTATATGTTTGCTTTTCCTTAATATTTCATCTTTGAATCTATGATTTTCTATTAAATACACTTTTTGTTTATTTTTACCCCAGCCCGGTCTCTGTTGTGCAAACTGGTTGGAGTGTGGGTGTGTCAAAGTGAACTGATAGCTGGGAGGCAGGTTTAATTGCGTCAGGGGTGATGAACCAGAAGGGAAAAGTCTGAGTGTCTGGTAGTTAAGAAATTGGGGAGATGGATTTGGGGATCACCCAGACCAGTAAGGGTTCTGTAACCACCTGCCTTGTAACTTTGGGTGCCTTAATGCTCTGCTGTTGTGGCTTAAAGCTCTGACACCAATAGCTAGCCTACAAGCATAAAGGTCTCCACCCTGGCTTCCACGTGCCCCGTTAACTCCTTGCAGCATGACCCCACTAGCCCTTCTGGTTCCAAATCCCCTCAAATCCATTTTCCTGAGCTCTTAACTACCTCTGAGACATTTCCCCTCTGGTTCAGCTCTCCTGAAGGAGTGAAATCTGCCCCTAGTTATCAGTTCACTTTACACATGTCACACAGGTTGTGACTGATGTGCTGGTTTGGGGGTCTTGGCAGCAGGTGGACACTACTCTTTTGGTTCCCCGTTCAATTAGCCTCTCCATTGGGAACTATTCCCGTTTCCTGAGGTGTGACTCCATCTCCATTAACTGGTTCCTAAGTGTCTCCTCCTGCTGAAGAGACCACTCTTCCCATCCCCTGAGAAATTCAAATTGCTTCTGGTTTCTCCTGTACACCCCTCTGAGTAGCAGCTCCTCCATTGTCCTTCTCCATCTGCTTCTGCTGTCTCTGGGGTGCTGCTTCTGCCTCTTGGTGGCATGGTTTCGCTCTCAGGAGCCGAAGGTGCTGCCAATGCAAAGAGAAGGAGATCATTATATTTCTGGCCTTTTGAAGAAGCCAAGATATCCTCCAAACAGGGGTGCTGGAACAATTTGTATAGCGGGGGTGCTGAGAGCCATCGAACCAAACTGTAAACCCTGGATATGATGGAAACCACTTAAAGCCAGGGGGTGCACCAGCAGCCCTAGCACCCCTAGTTCCAGCACCTATGCCTCTGTAAGTTGGTCGTGGAAGGCCATAATTCTGATACTTTTCAGCATTCCAGGAATGTAACTGTCCTATCCTTGGTTCAAGATAATTTTTGCAACCCATGAGGCATGAGCAGAGGCTGGTAATGGTAAGAAAACTGTATTTGTGTTTTTAGTAATGTACAATGTTCATACTTACTCAACAGGAATAGGGGGAGATGGGGCAATTCTTTCAAATGTTACCCATTTACAATTTCTTCCCTGAAAGTCAGCCAAAACTCGGAGAACATAGCGGTCTTCAAAGTTCCAGAATGGAAAAGAGAAGTGGCTTTCCAAGACTGCAGAGGAGATCAGTAATCTGTGCCAGAAAGATGTTTCTGCTACTGGTCACCCTACTGCATATGGCTGAATGGATTGGTCTGGTCAGCTTTGAAGGTCGACAAGGCAGATTTGCACTGTCAGTAAACCTGAAGAACCAGGTGGAGTTTTGCTGCAACAGAAATTTGCTGAAATATGCTTGCACGATTGGGAGGTAGTTCAAATGGAAATTGACTACATTGTCAGCTACCATATGGAAATTTCATGCAGAAGGAGATCTGAACCACCAACCATCACCACCTCTGGGTTTACCAGAAATTTTTGTGCCTGCATGTGGACAGGAAAAGAGAGACATGCTGCAGCTTCATTTGGTTTCCTGAAGATTCAGCTCAGCATCACAACCCTCACCTTAGACAACTGGAAAGTGACACGGTTTTGTTGTCGAAAGCAGGCTCAGCAAAATGCGGTGGGCGGGACATGTGGCCCGACTCAGTGACAACAGATGGACTGCAGCTATATCTGAGTGGTATCTGCGAGAACTGAAACGGCCACTCGGTCGGCCTCCAAAGAGGTGGGATGATTTCTTAACAAGGAGATATGGACAAACATGGCAAAGGATGGTCAGAGCGACAGAAGATTGGAAGACGTGTTGTGATCGGCTCAGTCTTAACCGATGAAGGACCGACAGTCTACGCAGCCAGACTGGATCTTTCTCCCACCCCTGCTACAGCTGGCTTATATAGCACGGCTCTGTGAAGGCAAAGAGACAGAGAAAGACTTTGTAATCTTCCAAGGGAGAAAAGACTGCTGTAGCTAACTTTTCCTTGGACAACCAATTTGTAGGTTTTCTACAACTGCGTTCTGTTCCCTTCCTCATCTGGGACCTTCCCTCTCCCACCCCATCTCCTGTTCTATGTGGCTCTTGTTTGGAAGGAGACAGGTAGATCAGGGGGGTGGGAGAAGCCCTGAAACTGTGATCGTTAAAGGGAGAAAAAAGACTGCTGTAGCTAACTTTTCCTTAAACAACCCACTAAGTTTTCTACAACTATATTCCCTACCCCAACTGGGATCATTCAAAACCCCAACTCCCCGTCTGTGCGGCCTCAGAATCAACACTACCTGACTGCCAGATGAAAAATGCACAGACATGGGCACACTGGTTGTTTTTCTTTTATAAAGTGTTTGGAAAAAATAGCTTTAGTTATGTAATGCTGTGGGTCATCAGAAATAAATAAAGTAATTGATTTATAACTGTCTCCCTTGAAGGACCATTTTGGGGTGGAGCAGTATGGGGGCCAAATGAAGGAAGAAAACCTGAATGAGTTTGGTAAGAAGATGGAGCTTGACAAAATATTGGCTTCAGCACTGCATGGCATATTATCCAGGGAGGAAAAGTCAGAGTACAGTACTTCAAATACGCTGGATCTTAAGATCAGGAATTTAGCACCAGTGCAAGAGGAGATATTGGTGCGGGTGGGAGGTTGGGACACCATTGTAACATACCAACCTCGAGTTCCTTCTGCAGTGTAGGGTTCTCCTCAGGGAGGCTTCTTCAACTTGCTCCTCTGGATAAAGGAGTAGAATGACATGCTTCTCCTTCTCCAGGTCTGGGGCACCCTCCATGGTCCCTGCTGCCTCCTTGCCCATGTGCCCTGATCAGTGTCCTGTCGGCCAATTATAATAATATAATATATGGAGATATACCTATCTCATAGAATTGGAAGTGACCCTGAAAAGTCATTGAGTCCAGCCCCCTGCTTTCACTAGCAGGACCAAATACTGATTTTTGCCCCAGATACCTAAGTGGCCCCCTTAAGGATTAAACTCACAACCCTGGGTTTAGCAGGCCAATGCTCAAACCATTGCACTATCCTTCCCACCAATGAGAGAGGTGGGGCTGAGGAAGGGATCATCAGCCACTCCAAGTTGTGTATTGGGACCTTGATAGCACCGGTCAAGCTCCTTGTAGAAGTGGCATGCACGATGAGCCCTCCTGGACCAACTGTTTGAATCTTTGACCTTCCTAGGTAGGTTCAGTGTATTGTGGTGATGGGGATGGAGGACTATTGAAACTTGACAGCTGGTACACTTCTGTTACCCCCGTTCACACTGCAGACTGGCATGGATATGCAGTCATGCCACAGCTAAGGCATGGACTTACCCACACCTCTCAGGCATGCTAGCTTACTCGCCCTCTACTCTCCCTGAGACCTGTTTTAGGAGTTTAAGTGTGGATCACAGGAGGGTTCTGGCACAAGCCCACTCAGGGACATGTGTACAGTTGATAGTGTAGACATACTCTTAGTTTGACTAACTAAAAGGCTCCGCTGCCTGCTCCTGCAATAAAACCCCAGGGAAGGAGTTGAAGCAGACAACATCTCTGTGTGGGTCTCCTTGTGGCGTTTTCTGCCCACTCGTTCTGGTGCAAGAAGCAGAGTTTACCTCCCTTGGTGCCCTATTGAAAAGGTCCTGAGGCCATTCTCCAAACCCCACAATTGGATTATAGGAGATCAGTTGGAGTCTAGGGCCACTCACACTGAGGCCCTGTACCTCCACACTGGCTCCAAGTCTCTGGTAGAAATTTAAGCAGAGACAAAATGTAGCTGGGCTGACATTCCATATAGCCATGCTGACTGTAGCGATCTTGCAGCCAGAGGTTGCCGCAGGAATGCCTTTTAAGGGGACTTGCCAACATAGAAGGGCAGCACAGACTTCTTATTCAGCCTATGGCTGTATTGTCTTTTTGTCCACAAGGCTGATGGGTGGGAAACAACAGGCATTTTTCTCTGTGGTCACCTAGGCTACTCCTGACTCTCCCCCTCCCATTGCATGGCCCTTAGGACCTACAGAATGGATCCCTCTGGCATGCCTTAATGAAAAACACTGACATCTCCCTACTCCTCCCCTCCCCAAAGCCAGACACCATCCTTTCTGAATGGGAGCAGGACTGCTAGACAGTATGATCAGGCCCTGAGTAAAGAACAGGTTTTTAGTTGGCAAAATGATGCCCTTTCTAGCTATCTTGAAATTATTGCACTCAGCATTCACAGCTAATCATACATGTATGATGTCCTGGTCCCCAATGTCCATGAATATGAATTGCACCAGTTTCACCAGGACAGTGAATAAAGCTAACACTGTTTCAGTTCCCTTACTGGTGACCGTGCTATCGCATTCATACACTGTGTCTCTTTACACTTCATCATGCTGGCTGTCATTTTATGCTAAATCAGACTATTCAAGCAATAGAAGAGGAGGAGAAAAGGGGTTCACAAGCACTTGAGGATACCAAGCAGACATGTTATCACAGGGAGCGGAGAAAGTGTCAGGGATAGGTCCTGTGCTGAACATGTTTGTCAGCAAAAGCTGCAGCATCACCGAAAAGACACAGCATCTGGCTCTCTATATAAGAATACCAAACTTATACAAGGACATTCCCGAACATGGCTCTAGGGGATAAACTCAAACATTTAGGAATCTAGGTGACAGAAATTGTTATGTGCAATGACATTTTGCCTAACATGTATCTAAAACAGTACAGTTGGGAGAAAGATTAAAACATATAGTGGAGCATTCTCATCAGGTAAATAGCTTGCGGCAAATAAACCGAACAAGAGTTTCCACCAGTTGTGTTCATTTCCTTTGAATATAGGACACATGAATAAAAGAGAGATTGCCTCTGTGTATTCCACCTGTGCTTACCACCTTCCCCAGTGCCCTGACTGAGTGAGGGCATAGTCACAAATAAGAGCCCAGAAGACAGATTGCCGTGCTGCAATTAGGCAATGGGCAAGTGACAAGTTTGTTGAAACTACCGTGATCCAGAACTGAAATTGCCTGCAACAACAGGGAGGCTTATGTAGTTATGCTGAACTTCAAGTGGCTCAGTTCACTCTGCACAAGCACCCCAAAATACAGATTCTTATTCAAAACTCTTTGTTCTGGAAATCAGTCTGGAAAGCTTGTGAGAATAGGGAATTGCTAATCACTTGCTGAATTCATCTGGGCTAATAAAATAGGCTCTGTGACATTATTTTAGTATTTCCTGTCCTGAAAAAGAGGGCATGCAGAGGTACGTAGAGATGTGAAAAAAGGATGTGATTTTTTTAAAAGAAAATTTAACCCAGAATCCTTTCTCAGCAGCAATTTTGCATATGCAAATATTTGCAAGTGCAAATGAGGGCATCAACTGTAGATCTCTAAGTACCTGATCTGCATGCACAATCAGGTTGTTAGAAGTCTTTTGTGTCTTCATTTGTCTTGGCAAATAGTTGCACTTATAAGATTGTGCTGGCCATTTGGGACAAAAATTCTGGGTCTAAAAAGGAAATCCAGTTTTTGAAAACAGAGTCCAAAAATTTGCTAACCTGTTTCTACCTAAAAAAGGGTGCTTGTTTCAGATTAAAGCATAAACTGAAGTTCAAACTTCATTCTTATTTTATTCTAGCAAGTTCACACTTCCTTCAACCTGTCCAGCATTCCAAACAAAATTTTCTCTTTAAGGCAGTGCCTACTAAGGTCTTTCCCCAAAGTGAGGCTGTCACAACTCTTTTGACATGAATTTGGTTCATTCTTCAGTACATCATGCTGGAAGGTTTGTATTGTAATGGGACAGACTGTATGTATTCGAAGGAAGAGTGGGATTAGAGGAAAGCACCATAAGTGAAGAGAGATTCTTTTATATCTCCTGAATAAGGATTAAGCAGTGAAGTTACAGAAGGTTCTGGTGACTTTGCAGTCAGGGTACTGCAGCTGAATGCAATACCTCTGTATTTAAACATTATTACAGGTCTATCACATCTTACGCGCATTTAACATGAGCAATTTCAACTTTACGAGGTCAGCAAAAAAAAAAAAAAAGAGAAAAATAACAATTTTAATAGTATACATTTAGTGCGGGTGATTTCGCTCACCATTGAACTCAATGGAATTTTGGCTATACGCGGTTTTCGCTTTACGCGCTAACCATGGAACGGAACCCCCGCATAAGATGAGACAGACTTGTATTGGAATGGAACCAAATTGTTTGACTTTCAACAACAACCATCATCAAAAAATCCACCCACTCTTCAATATTTAATCTTTTTCTGGTGCTTTTATTGCCTGATGATTTCAGTTCCTATTAATTCATTAGCATTAATAGAAAGAATCTCTTTAATTTTTAATTATTAATTTTTCATTGGCCAAATTCTGTTTGGGATTGCAGCAGTGTACATTGAGAGTAACTGTAAATAATCTAGAATAATCTAGATTTTATCTCAGTGGAGTTATACTAGATTTACACCAGTGTAACTGAGAACAGGATTTGATCCCATATTTCCAGATCCATACCAACTACATGATTTTTATTTTTCAGATCTGCAGACTATATATTTCAAATATAAACCTGGATTATATTAGCACTGAAAGCATATGTCAATATTTAGTAATACTGGAGCCTTCCATGTAGTTCATTCTTTTTTAGTCCACATGAGAATTTAGTGCTGAGAAGGAACGAGTATCACTGAACGATCCTCACATGTCCGCCTTTTCATTTCAATTCTGCCCCGCCACACCAATGCTCTTTTAGTCCTGGGCTATTCTTGAATTTTTTGATGTCAGACATTATAAATTCTCTCATCTTTTAAATCTATAAGGGATCCTATACATTTTCATCCTTTTCTTTCTTAGGCTGCTTTTCTATATATGGGTCTCCAAGTCTGTTTTGTTTCTTTGTAAGTCATGTATAGTGTGATATGAACAAATAAATATACTCAAAAGTGTTAAAGGCTTTCTCAGGTCAGTCATGGTAGTTAGACGAGTTACATTTAGAAGGAAAATGATATAGTCTTAACTTATTATTATTTATTAATATGTATTACATAGCACCTAGAGACCTAAATGAGACCACCCCCACTGTACTAGGTGCTGTGCAGACACAAGTAAAAGACAGTCTCTTTCCTGAAAAGATTACAGTCTAACAAGACAAAGGGTGGGAGGGGAAAACAAAGGCACAGAGAAGTTAAACCACTTGCTAAGATACTCACTGTGACTCTTCACCCCATATTCTTCATAGAGTTATTGTTATGATATGAATATGGCATAACTAAGATGTATTTTATGCAAGATGGGTCATGTGTGATATCATTGGAAAGGTTATAATTTACTGAATATCATTATTCTATTTGTATGCATGTATCATTTATGTATCAGAAGTTAGGAATATGGACTATGTATCAATTACAAGAGGGTTTGCACCTGGGGAATTCCCACCAGACAAAATGCACTGGTTCATCAATACACCACTAGAGAGAACAATAGGACTTTGAAGATGCGAATCTCCCTCCTTGCTGAGAAGTTTCCTGGGATGCTGCTTTGACACTGCAGAGTCAGGCGATCATGTCACTTGGTACTGGACACCATCTTGGACTTCTAGTGTTTTTCCATTAAGAAGGGGTGGGGTCAAACTGGGATTCCCGCCATATGCAAATCCTATTTCAGGCTGGGGTGTGAGTTAATCTTGGTTCATTTTTCACTGAATCCCCACCCCAGATGACTGCTGGAAACATCTAAAAAACAAAGACAAAAGGGGTGGGGGGGGGAGTACTGAACCCAGGCTGGGAATTTTAAACTGTAAGCAAGAGCAGTTTGTGCACAAGAAATTCTGCAACCTGCCTAAAACAACAATTAGGGTGATAAATTACTAATTGTAGCCAATTTCTTTAGTGTATTAAGCCTAGTTTGCGTGTTTGTTTTATTTGCTCAGTAACTGCTTTAATCTGTTTGCTATCCCTTATCATCACTTAAAATCTACATTTTGTAGTTGTTAAACTTGTTTTTGTTTATTCTAAGACCAGTTTATGTAATTCATAACCGTGAGGGGGGAAAAGCTGTGCAAATCTTGAGGGAGGGGGTGGATTTCATGAGCTTACGCTGTACAGATTTCTGTGCAGCGCAAGGCAATACAATTTTGGGTTTACACTCCAGTGGGGGTGTGCACTTGAGTGCTGAGCAATCCCTGAGCTGAGTCATCCCACACAGAGCTGATCTCAGTGTCTGTGTCCTTTTGCAGCTGGGTGTGGCCCTACCTGGGTGTGTGCTGCTTGAGGAGGCTTGTGAGCCTGGCACAGCAGAACAAGGTGAGGGAGCCCAGGCTGGTGGAACGGGCAGGCTCAGTGGGACCCAGTACATCAGGTGGTACCCCAGAGTGAGGGGGTAGCCCATCACACCCACCACTAATACCCACACCTTCATCTCGGTGCACTAAGTCTTTATTACACATTCATCTATCTAAGGTACTTATATGGCTCCCATCACCACAGTATATGAACATCTCACAATCTTAAATGTAATGTTATCACATTACAGATGGGGAACTGAGGCACAGGTAGACTAAGTCATTGGCCAAATGTCATACAGGAAGTCTGTCGTAGATCAGGGAATCCAAATCAGGTGTCTCAGGTCCCAAGAAAACACTCTAACCATTGGCTCATCCTTCTTCCCCCTCACTATTTGGCTAATTATGTAAATCCTCTGGGTGCCTGAAAATAGATAGCTTCCCTGGTACATGTCCCCTCCCACTCTCAGGCATACCTTCAAATGGCCTATTTGCAGCCAGACAATAGGATAACTGAACTGAAAAAAAAAAATTGCCTGAGCAGACCTACAACTCTTTATATTACTGTGTGCCTCAAGACATGGTAGCCTGGTAAGAAACATTCTTACTGTAACATCATTTGTATGGGAAACTTTAGGGTAAAAAACAATTTCTAAAAATTGATGGGGTTTGACTGGCTTTACAAAAATGGCTGTGCTTGTTGCATGAAATTGGATCATTTCTTCTACTACTTAATGAGAAAGGTACAATGGAACCTTTTGAAATTATGGGATACTTGTGGAACTGTTACCCTTCCCTATTACACCCATGTAACAACTAAAGTTGATCAACTTCTGTCATGCAGAATAAAGAAGACAGTGGGCATATTTTTAGGCTTGTGAGGAGATATTTTTCAAAGCAATCCAAGGGACTTAGAAACATGTAATCCATTCAAACTAATGAGAAGGCTGCATTTAAATTCCCTAGACTATTTTGAAAATCTCAGCTGATAGCTGCATAAAAGTTTTCTACAAGAAATAGCCTTGTCAATAGCCTGAACTTTTTTTTTTTATTTTTATAATTTTGAGCTGAGCTGTCAGAGTTCAGAGATCAACTGAATTAAGTCTAAAATAACTCAAAAATTTGAAAACTATCAGTGGGAGCCCAATTTTCCCAATGGTCTGTATTCCTGAAAATCTAAGAATAGCTGTGTAAGACAATTTTCTGCATCGGTAACAGGATTTTAAATAACTCTGCTAATGAACTATCTTTTGTTGCTGCAATAATGAAGCAAGTCTTTTGTAATGTGGTAAAAAAAATACCACAAAAACAGTTTGGTTCAATTGCAAAGTAAAATATTTAACTTGTTGAGCTGGAGTTTGACTCTATAATTCTAATGAAAAATAGTTAAATTTGGGTATGTAAAAGGCCATTTTCTTCAGCATTGTCTTGATAAAATGAACTGACAGCTGGTAACATTTAGCTATACCTTCGAAATTAATATGCAGCTTTGATAGAAAGTTTGGTTTTGTGATTATAATACGATCATTAACAACCCTGTCTGCTGTTAACAAAGGACTGAGATTAAAAGAATTCTGGAACAATATTCACTACAGACTGGACTTTTCTTTAGTTACAGGACAAGGATCACAGCCAAGATCTTCATTCAACTCTCCCCAGTTCCCATTAGCTTCAGCCACGTTGACCTGCACCTGCCATTTTAATGGAATACCAGAAATCATTCAGTTAAACAATGTGATCCTATGAAGAGAACAGTTGGAATAATGATTGCGACTTTGGTTCAAAGTGTATGGCAGACATTTCTGAGTGAAGGTTGTGGTGTTAGCAAAATATAATTGGAATAGGAGAATGGAAAAGCTCTATCCACTTTAATCATTCACTATTATTCTCCACATTCAGTCTATATATGCAACCCACCTTTCAGCATCCCTATCTGTGCCTGACCCACAGCAGATCTTAGTCTGCTATGCTCTTAGCTAGAGGAATTCGACCTTTACCTCAAGCTGAAGAAGCTCTGTCTCAGGATCAATCCCTAGTGACAACATGGATAAATAGTTAAGGGGTAGACTGGGAGGTATTTTCTCCTCTCCGCTTCATCACAGGCTAACCATGTGTACATATGCACACCATTGCCTTATACTAGATGGAAAAATGATGCAAGCAACAAAAACGACTGGTGCCTAAATGTAACACGCTGACTTCATTGGGATAAAAAGGCTGAAAACCAAGATACAGCAAACTCAGATTCATCAGAAATTCAGTCAAAATGAATCCTTGTTCAAGTATACATAACATAAATAATGCAGATTTTCTGATTCCCCTCATGCTGCTGACTGTATTTGGACACTTGCATGTAGGAATTCTATTGAAGCCTGACAAAAATCTAATTTTTGGTTCAGTTCAATGCCTGTATTTAGCACATGAGTAATACATAGGGTTCCTCTGACTACAAAGCTGAAGAGAAACAAATTGTAGCTATATAGTATAGATAGAAAAATATAAGAGTTGAGACTGAGGCCTGGCCTACATTACAAAGATAGGTTGACGTAAGCCTCCTTGCATCAAAGTTGTCCATGTGTCTACACTTAGATTTGTCTCCCATTGATGTAAGATCTCCATTACACCAACATGGTAACACAACCTCCCAGAGTGGTGTTGAGCTATGGTTGATGTACTAAGGTCAATGCAATGCAAACGTGGACATTGTGCTACCTATGTCAATCCTAACAGTCCTCCAGCAGCTGTCCCATAATTCTTGACACTGACCGCACTGGTCACAATTGTGAATTTTGCAAGTTTTAGAAATGCCTTTTCCTGATTATCCAGCACACCTAACAGTTCTCCATTGCCGTGTGCAACTGCCCAGCTGACCAGGCCAGCTACACGCTCCAGATGTGTTCCAACTTGGAGTTGACAGTAGATATTGGATATCATGGGTGTACGGGGAGAAGATGCTGTGCAAGCACATCTCTGGACTAGCCATGGGAATGTGGACATCTACAAGCAGATTGCATGGGGGATACATGAGCAGGGGTACAACAGAAATCAGTAGCAGTGCCATATGAAAGTGATGGAACTGCAACAGGCATATCACATGGCCAGGGAGGCCAACAGTTGATACGGGCCTGAACAACAGAATTTTTACAAAGAGCTGCATGCCATACTTGGCAGAGATCCTATCTCACCCCCACAGCACTATGGATACCTCTTGAGTCACAGGCCCTAGATGTGAACAGTGAGGAGAAAGAGGAGGTGGAGGAGAATGGGGGACATATGACCAAGGGGTCCAACTATGCTGTGAGCCAGGACCTGTTTGAGACTCCACTGCAATATAGTGCGTTCCAGACATCAACCACGAATGAGCCTGATACAGAGAAAGGAACTTGGGTAAGTGTGTACATTTATTTCCCCTTATAGAGATGGCACCCCAAACTTAGCAGGACACAGCTATCGACTTTTCATTAATTTACTCATACTAGAAGAGGTGTTGGTACAACGAAGATAAGTGGAGCTGTTATCTACTTTTTATTCCCCTGTAGAGTTAGGCAGTGGAGGCATGTGGAGCAGTTTGTTTTTGTACACAGGGATGTCACTTGAATCCTCCTGAGAGATTTCAATGAAACTTTCATGGAGATACTGTGCAATCCTCTCCTGAAGGTTTCTAGGAATGGCAGCCTTATTTCTTCCACTGTGGTAGGACACCCTCCCATGGCAGTTGGCGATAATTTCAGCAGTCAGCATTGCAGTAAACAGGCTAGCAGCATATGGGCCAGGGCAGTTCAGGACACCACCAGCAGCTGCGCTCATTGTACCTTTGTTACCCCCAGGAGTCAGCGAGTAGCTAAAATCACCACCGCCTGCATAAAATTATGCCAGTATTCAGTTCCATCACCCAGTACTCATAGTTGCATGCAACCGAGCAATTTCGTCCTCATTTCTTCCTCCCTGGTGGGCCATACTCACTATGACTGAAGCTGTGAGTGATGCTGTAGTGTGCACAAGCACTCCAAAGCAGAAGTGTCAGTAAGCCTGTCTTGTTTAAACCTTTAGGGGAGCATGAGAAGGGAGTTCTGAATCTTAACTTTTGCTTTCCATTGTGAATATACCGACAATGGCACCTCTGTGTGTTTTATCTGTAGCTGCTGTTGTTGAGACCTTGAGGGATTTCCCCTCCACACTCGTGGAACACCTGAGCCAGGTAAGGAGAGGAAAGAAGAGGACTTGGGATGACATGTTCAATGAGATCCTGCAAGCCAGTGCTGCATCAGACAGTGAACAGTGGGCCGGAAGGATGACTATTGTATACTGAATGGAGAAGGAAAGAGTGGACAGGAGAAAGGCCCAGAAGTCAGAGTGGGAGATGCACCAGGACCTTATGGAGCTTCTCTGGCCTCAGACACAGATACTTCAGACTCTTGCAGACCTCCACATTCAACAATCCTGGCCTTGCCTCCCTTTGTGGTCCATGAAGAACTTAAATAAGCACCTTCCTGCTCCCCATCAACATTCCATGTGGCATCAAGGGTCACATCCCTACCCCATCACTCCACACCAGGGGACATTAAGGACAGCCACAGCTTCACATACACTGGCCTATGAGAGCCACGGTTGATGTATGTGTAGCTAAAATGGACATGAATATTCCTTCCCCTTCTTTAAGCTCTGTTCCACACATTTGTTAAGGATTTAATGTATTTGCTTTTAACTTGCACAGATTTTATTTGAAGTGTTTTTGTTACTCAGTAAAAGTCTATTATTTGGAAAATAATTCCCCTTTGTTAGTTTTTAACATATGCTACAGAATGCCTAGCAGTAGTGAAAGCACCCACTTAGTTGTTATTGTACATTGTGACACAACTCATAGAATCAGTGACAAACACAATGTAGTAATCATCAATGCACAGCAATCACCACAAAATTAATAGTTGCATTATCAGTGTTATATTCATAAATGTGCACCAAGCACCACACAATTCCTAGCAGGACTCCAAACTGCAGGGCCAGGTAGAGAATAGTACAACACATTACCATGGCTTATTGTTAAAGTGTTCTCAAAGCCTCCCGGAGCCGTATAGCTCCACATTCAGCTCTTCTGATAGCCCTTGTGTCTGGCTGTTCAAACTCAGCGGACAGATGCTCCATCTTTGCCCCTCCACTGGGGTGGCAACTTTTCCCTTTGCTTCACAGATATTATGTGGGACACAGCAGGCACCTATAACCATTGGGATATTTTTCTCACTGAGATTCAATTTTGTAAGTAAAGAATGCCAGCATCCCTTCAATCTACCACAAGCACATTCAAGTGTCATTGTGCACCTGCTGACCCAGTATTTGAATCTTTCCTTGGTGCTGTCGAGGTGGTCGGTGCATGGCTTCATAAGCCAGGGTAGTAAGGGATAGGCTGGTTCCTCAGGTTCAGGATTGGCACCTCAACAGCACCAATGGTAATCCACTGGTCGGGTAAGAGAGTCCTGCTTGTAGCTCTCTGAACAGTTCGGTGTTCTTAAACATGCGAGCGTCATGCACCTTCCCTAACCAGCCAACACTGATGGTGGTGAAGTGTCCCAGGTGATCCACACATTCTTGCCTAGCCATAGAAAAGTAACCCTTTCTATTGATGTACTCTGGGGCAAGATTTTCTGGCACCAAACTAGAGATATGTGTGCTGTGTATTGCTCCACCACAGTTCAGGAACCCCATTGCTGCAAATCCATCCACTCAGTGGCAGATTAATAATTTTACCGCCCCTAGGCCGGGAAATAATTGCCGCCCTGGCCCCGTCCCAACTCCGCCCTTTTCCCGGCCCCATTCCAACCCCCTCCCCAAAATCCCCACCCCAACTCCGTCCCCTCCCTTCCCCTATTGGATCCCTTCCCCAAATCCCCGCCTCCGGCCCCACCTCTTCCCCCAGTGCGTGGCATTCCCCCTCCTCCCCCCTCCCTCCCTGCCCTGCGAAACAGCTGTTTCGCAGCACAAGCGCTGGGAGGGGAGAGAAACAGGACGCCGCGGTGCGCTTGCAGAGGAGGTGAGCTGGAGCAGGGGGACGGGGCGCGGAGGGGAGCTTCCGCCCCTGAAAATTTGCCGCCCTAGGCCTAGGCCTTGTCGGCCTAGGCAATAATACGGCACTGCATCCACTATGTCCTGTACGTTGGTGCCCTGCAGTGGAGGGCTGGGGCAAGCTCAGCACACAGATCCAGGAATGTGGCCTTTCTTATCCAAAAGTTCTGCAGCCACTGCTCGTCATCCCAAGCCTGCATTATGATGCAATCCCAGCAGCTCATTTCTCAGGCCCAGAGACAGCACACCACCATTTGCAACTGCTCCGTGAACAATCTTGAATTCTTTCTTGCTATGGCCACAGCACTCTGACCTCAAGGAAATCATCGTGTTGCCCACGGCTTTTCTTGTGGCTCTGCAAATAGTGGAGGATTGTGTGTCCTGTGCATGCGATGCTTTTGACAATAGTGCTGTGCATGCGCCATGCTTCTGTCAGAGATGGTGGACAGCAACAAGTACCTCACGGGTTTGTGGGATTTTCAAAATAGGCACAAACATTATGGGATAGAGATGGCGTTATGCGGTGGAGAATGTCGCATGATGGGAACTTGACCCTGCAGCACCAGTCACTCCTGCATAACTCATTTCTGCACCACCATGCATTGCCAGAACTTCCCAAAAGACTGGACAGTGGTATGTTGCATGGTGGGATCCTACGCATGGTGCACTGCATTGTGCATCAAAGCAACCACTCCTGGGGATTACGCACAGTACCGATGCAAGGAGCTAAGTATGCCCGCGCACAAACAGTGGCAGCTTTATGCCAATGTAATTGTGTCAGCAAAAGTTAGTAGTGTAGACACGCCCAGAGGCAGAATTCAGTAGCGTTAAGGTAAGGAATGCATTTTCAATAAACAAAGAGATAAAGACTTAGTTACAGTGCTGTAAAGAGATTCATACAGATTACCAAGACCTTAAAGAAAGTGTGGTAACAAGTAATCAATGTGTGCTGTGAGGGTGAGCAAACAGCACAAAAAGCAAGCTTAAGGATATAATTGGATAAAAGATGAGTGTCTGGGATGTGTCATTAAATATAGTGAACAGTGAAACACTATGCTGGAAAAAAGATCAGAAATGCTATCTGAAAATAGTATATTGACACGATTTAGTGTGCAGTGTTCTCCACAGAAACAAGGTGCTACCAGACACATGGAATGAAGCATCTGAGAGATACTGAGTATAGCTACCAGCACCCATTTAAAAGCTAATACTGGAGTTTTCCCAACAATTAGGAAGGTTTGTTGAATAGCAGTGTTGCCAAATAGCAATTTGATTGTGAGTCTCACAAAAGGCTATATTCTATATTCAGGAATAAGTTAGTTCTCATGAGACTTTCAGCCCAGCACCTTACAGAGGTTTGGATAAGGTTCAGATGAACATCTGAAATTGTGAGCACTGAATTTAACACCCTATTCTGGTTTGCCTTGACCAGAGAGGAAGGGATGAGATTTTACCCATCAGTACCTGGGAGAAAGCATAATCTAGTAATCAGAACATGGGGATTTGGTTTCAAGAGTTCTAGGTTTAATTCTTGGCTCTGGCATTGACTTGCCAGTGTTGTTGAGTTAATCCATCTGTAAAATGGTTGAAAGAGTACTCACCTACCATATGGTGGATTTGTGAGACCTAGTCAATCAGTGGTTGTTAGAATGCTTTGAGATCCTTGGATGAAAATTATTATAATTGGGGTTTTCATAATAGATTAGTTATAACCATGCAGAACAGTATTTGATTTAGTGGCAACTAGCCAAAGAACCTTTCAAGAACATTACTAACTTTATTCCAAGCTTTTTGGTACATGTTTCCAATGCAAACAATGCAGAAACTGGTGATGTCTGATAGGTAAAAAGGTTACACATATGGAGAATCAGTTTTAGCAGAGGGTTAAGATAATGGATTAAATGAAAATGGAATGCCTAAAATTAGGCACTTAAATCTATTTAGGCATCTAAATAAGTGACTGAGTGCCTGCAGCTCCCAATTAATGTCAACTGTGGGGGTAGTTTTATTATATAGTTATGTATCCCCTAGGAGCTAGATTAAGATATCCCAGTTTATTTTCCATTGTCTATGAAAGACCCAAGGTTTGGTCAATGACAATCCAGTTTAATTTGAACTGGATAGGTAGATGTTATGTCCTGTGTCTTATGGACTGAGACAATCAGTTCAAACATCTTCTTTCATCTGAGATGACATTAGCTTTCTGGCTTCAAGTTCTAATTCTTGTGTTGCATCAGTTAGGCCAAGGACATGGACCTTGCAGAGCAGTAAGAATTTAATTGTTTAAACTGAATAGGTTTTACAATATATTTACAGGGAAAAATTATTCCACAAGTTTGATTTTTGTAATGGATTAAATTCTTGGTAGTGACGGGTGAATCTCAAAAGTTTTAGAAGTTCAGTTCACTTTGGATACACATTCAAACTTCGAAATCTGGATCCACTCAAATCTAAGAACTACAGAAATATGTCAAAATTAAAAATAAAATAACAATCTTTGCTAATTTTTTTGAACATCTAAAAATTCTGGTTCACTTAAAGTTTTTGGTAAAGTTTGGGCCAATTTTCCATCATTAACTTTAATCTCAAGTGTATTCATATGGTTGTTGAAGAGACACCTTCAGGGGTATTTCATTTGAACTCTCTTTAACTATACAGAGAAGAATTCATAGCTTTACTCTATCCTTGTGTTTAATCAGTTCTTTTCAAAACAGAAACTTATTAGCAAATCCCTGGAGCAATGGTTCATGTTTGTGTTGGAAGGCAAAATAAACTTCTTGTACATTCAGTGATAATGGTTTAGTTACATGCCAGGTTTTATGAAGGCCGTAATCTCTAATGTATGTCATTCCAAACAGACTAGAATATTCATTTATTCTGAGGGTGATAAATGAGTTCTAGAAGGTGACAAAGATTTGTATCTTGCTCTGTTGATCTAACAACTATCTGCATTCTCTAAGCTAGGGAAAAAAACGGACTCTTGCCAGCTTGATGGGGGAATAAAAATGCCATGGACTGATGAGTACCAAAATGAACTGAATTGCACTGAATCCAAAGCAGCTCAAACTTCAGGCAGGTTAGATGCAGAGCAGACACCTAAAATTTGCAGTGTGCCATTTGCTAATGTGCCACATTTGGGGCCACGTGGGACAATGCGATTTTTTGTCACAGAAAAATGTTTATTAATGAAAAAGAGAGTTACTTCTTAGGAAACCATTTCCATATCATTTGGGATTAGTTGGCAAGGAGCATGAAGGTAAAAAGTTCCTCGGGTGGTTCTGTTTAAAATTAATTGATTTTGCTGTACCATATAGGCTAGTAAAGCATATGATACAGAATTGAAAATGTGAGATATAGTCACATATGGACAGACATTTATTAGCTATTGCCAAACATTGTTCTTATATTTTTCTAGATTTGCAAATGCAACTAGATTTGAGAGACACAGATACAAAGAAGGAGATTACTATAAATAGTTTATTTTTTCCACACTCACAGTGGGAAAAAAAAGACCTTTGAGGCTGAAATATTCAAAGCCTAATCTTTGTACAAAGATGGTTTTTCCCCCCTTTTTCAAAAGTCTGAAATCCTTTCAGCTAGTCTTGACTTTATTGGGGGGTAAAAATATACATGTTTCCCATTCCCATATGATCATTTCTTTCCATACAGTGTGAACTCAAAAACAGCTCAACATCAAAATTTGGGGGCAGACTGTGAAATCCTTCCTCACATAGACTAGTATCTTACTCCATGAACAGTCACATTGAGATCAGCGAAAAGTACTGAGTAAAGGGTTCACAATCTGATCCTTGGAGGGTAAGTAATCCTCTTAAGAAAGCATATCCACAGTTTAAGTTTGGAATAATTGGTTGGAGAATAAGCTAGGGTTGCCAGGTGTCCAGTTTTTGACTGGAAGACCCAAGCGAAAAGGGACCCTGGCGGCTCTGGTCAGCACCACTGACTGGGCCATTAAAAGTATGGTCGGCGGTGCAGTGGGGCTAAGGCAGGCTCCCTTCCTGCTCTGGCTTTGTTCGGGTCCTGGAAACAGCCGCCAGGTCCCTGTGGCCCCTAGGTGCATAGGTGGCCAGAGAGGCTACGTGCACTGCCCCTGTCCTGAGCGCCAGCTCCACAGCTCCCATTGACCAGGAACTGTGGCCAATGGGAGCTGCAGGAGCGGTGCCTGTGGGCACGGGCAATGCGCACCACGCAGAGTCACCTGGCAACCCCTGTGCTAAGAGCCGGACATGGCGGCCGCTTCCGGGAGTCGAGTGGAGGCAGGGCAGGCATAGAGAGATGGGGAATGGAGTGACTGGGGGGCGGGGCCCCGAGGGGGGGGGGGGGGGGGGGGGGGGGCCTCAGGGAAGGGACAGGGCAGGGGGTGGCACAAAGATATTCGGTTTTGTGAAATTAGAAAGTTGGCAACCTTAGAATAAGCAAATGATAAATAATTGAAAAATCCCTGAGTAGAGCTGAACAAATAAAGGATTTCTCAGTTCAGGGGCTCAACTGAAAAATCCAGTTTGATACTTGTTGCCAAGAAGGCTAACGGCATTTTGGGCTGTATAAGTAGGGGCATTGCCAGCAGATCGAGGAATGTGATCATTCCCCTTTATTCGACATTGGTGAGGCCTCATCTGGAATACTGTGTCCAGTTTTGGGCCCCACACTACAAGAAGGATGTGGAAAAATTGGAAAGAGTCCAGCGAAGGGCAACAAAAATGATTAGGGGTCTGGAGCACATGACTTATGAGGAGAGGCTGAGGGAACTGGGATTGTTTAGTCTCCAGAAGAGAAGAATGAGGGGGGATTTGATAGCAGCCTTCAACTACCTGAAGGGGGGTTCCAAAGAGGATGGAGCTCAGCTGTTCTCAATGGTGGCAGATGACAGAACAAGGAGCAATGGTCTCAAGTTGCAGTGGGGGAGGTCCAGGTTGGATATTAGGAGGGTGGTGAAGCACTGGAATGCGTTACCTAGGGAGGTGGTGGAGTCTCCTTCCTTGGAGGTTTTTAAGGCCCGGCTTGACAAAGCCCTGGCTGGGATGATTTAGTTGGGAATTGGTCCTGCTTTGAGCAGGGGGTTGGACTAGATGACCTCTTGAGGTCCCTTCCAACCCTGATATTCTATGATTCTATGATTCTAAAAACAATTTTTTCTTTGTCGAATTGAAATACTTGAAAAAAATAAGCTTTGTATCGACCAAAACATTTCAGATCAACTCAAAACTATTTTTAGGGTTGTTGTTTTTCCATTTAGAGTCAGAGTCAACTTGAAACAAATTTGTTTGTTTTTCATTTTGTTTTGATTTGGAAAAAAAAATTCATTGACTTGATATTAATTGTTTTTGTTTTAAATTTTTATTTAGGTTCAGCCATTTCCAGGTGTCTTTTGTTTTATTTTGTTTTTTGTATTTTTTTTTTAATTGACCGAATTTGAAAACAAAATGCCCTTTTGAAATGAAAAGTTCAAAGGAAACATTTTTGAAAAAATGTTTTTATTTTTTTCAGCCAAAACTATTCATCAAATTCAACCCTAAATTGCAAATAGTTTCAGAGCCCCCCACGCCCCCAATGCATTTTTTGGAAAAATTACTATTTGTTGACTTTTTTTTGCCTGGTCTTATGCGTGGTTAGTAGGATCTGCTAAGGGTTTAGCCTGTCTCCTTTGTGACGTCCCAAAACGGTCTGACCAGAGACCCAAAAGATAAAGAGGTTTCTGCTGGGACTGGTACATGGGTGAGTATAAATGTCTCATTGATGCACATAGCAAAACCTTCCAAAAGAAGCATACATCCTGCTTATGAAAAATTGATTTTAAATGTGTGCATGACTAAATGGAGTAATTGCATCAGTGTTATTGCTGTAGCCCTCATCCTTTTATATCTTCTGTGTGATTTGTCACCATCAGTTGTATAACATCTAAAATAAGCCCTTTGAGGCGGGGATAAGAAGGCGTACTTCTGTCTTGTGTGAAGCACCAAGCCTATTTCTGGATGCTATAAAATAATAAAAATGGTAGCAGAGGGGCTCTTTGCTGCTCTCTCCAAACTCTAGGTTGAATATAGATATAGATATAGATCTTTCCATTACCATGTTAACAGGTGTGCTGGGCATTGCTTAAGCCTTGCATATGTAAGCGGGGGAATGGTCCCGCTATTGTGGGGAACTTTCCTGGCTTCTGCACTACCCCAGTAAAGTGGGCTAGCGAAAGGATCCGAGTCCTCGCTCCCACTTCCTTTACCCAGAGGCCTCCCTGCCCTTGAGGACTCCCCTTCCACTCTCCTGTCTGGCAGAGTCCTCATAAACCCCGACAAGGCTGGACCCAGGATTCCTGGGGGGCTCGACCACCAACCCTGCAGTGGTCACCCAGTACAGGGGCTAGGGTGTCCCCACTCCGGGGTACTCTCTCTGCACTGGGTACCTCCCTGACCCACTGATCATTTCATTCAATTTAAAGCAAATACAAGTTGTTTAATTAACAATTAATTTTAAAAAAGAATAAGGAAAAATGGGAAAGGTTAAAGGAAAACACATCACCCTGCTCTGTGGCAGGGAACATCACAAACAGTGTCTTTGGAATGTCAGGGCAGGTCACAGTCTGTTCCTTGTAGGTCACAGGCTCCTTCTCAGGCCCTGGCTGCGCTGCAGAGACGCTGTGGGTTGGACACTTGCTCTGGTGGTGGCCACATGCTCTCAGGCTCTAGGTGGCAAGACCCTTTTTCCCAACGTCGCCCCCCGCCCGGTCGGGGTTATGATCCCCCTCCAAGTCTGGCCTGCAGAGCCTCTTGGCTGAGGCGTCTCCCTGTGCTGCGCCCACTGCCCAGGATCCCCCTCACTCTCCCCAGCTGCTCACCGCACCCAGCTCCAGTTCCAGCTCCAGCCCCAGCTCCACTCGGCCTCAGCACGGCTGCTGCTGCTGCTCTGCCTTCAACTCCCTGGGCTGCTTCTCTGGCCTCTCTGGCTCTGGTTACTACAGCTCTGCCCCCAGGACAGGTCTGCTCTGCAGGCTGCTTCTGTGACTCTGCTCCCAGCTCTGACCTGCCTCCTGGCTGCTTGTCTGGCCCCTCTGGCTCCGGTGGCTGCAGCTCTCCTCCCAGGGCAGCTCTGCTCTCTCTGGGCTGTGCTCTGGCTTTGGGGCTGCAGCTCTGCTCCCAGCAGCTTAGCTCGGGCCCCTGCTCTCTCCTTAGCTCGGCCCCACCCTGTCTGACCCAGGCAATTCCAACTCACACGGAGGATGGGACCCCCTCTGGCCTCCTGACTCCCTGATTAGCTGCCCGCCCTGTCAATCAGGCTGACCTGGAGCATTGGCCTCTCCCCATTGTTCCTGGGGTCTGTCAGTCTCAGGCTCCTGATTTGCCATCGACCCCTCCCCTTTTAGTGCTGGGAGCTAGCAACCAAAACACCCCCACTGAATGTTAGTAAAGGGGCAACAGTCCCCTTACACATAAGGGCTACATATGGGGAGGTCTGCCTGTTGAGAAGCCTCATACGGGTGTGTCTGCAGCCTCTAAAAGGGTTTCACAGCAGCATTGTATAGCCCAGTATGGAGGGCAACATTTCGGTATGCCAGGTAGGGGCATCGGGTCCTGGCTTTTAAGGCCCAAATACCATTGTGGAAGGGCTGCCTTTGCTATTCTAATCTATAGGCTGGGACAACAGCTGTCTGGAAATTGCACAGCAGCCCCACACCCTGGATTTCACCTCTACAACCATCCTACACTCCACCTACATACAGCTGGATTACTCTGGTCCTATGCATGTGGGGTGAATCTTCTCTCTATGATACTCCTGCCTGTGGCTGATCTGGGAACATTCGAGGATGGGTGTGTTCCACAGTATATATAGAGAAGCTGGACAAGTTACGGTAGACTCTGTTTGCCCTGGGGAGTTGGTGAGATGGAGAATTCTGAAGAGACGTGATCCAGTCTCCCATCTTTATGTGTATATATATGTTCACCTTGCAGAGCTGGAAATCAGAGGGGTTTCTACAGGGTTGGAGGAAAGTGGGTGCATCTCATAAAATCAACAATGCCCTTTACCTTAATACCATACGCACCAGCCAGGATCTGTAGTCACAGGAGCTCTACTGCTTGTGGATGGGAGTGGAACATGGGGACCTCACATTTCAGCATATACTCCAATCATTCAGAGGCAGATTGTTCTTGTGCAAAATTAAATGCTAAATCTCGATGCAAACTTTCCCCCTCCACCAGCATACTATGAGGTTCCTGTGCTGAAACTTTATTATACTAATTCGTTTGTGTCAAGCAATATATTACTTAACCTGATTCAAAGACAGATGGGCGAGGATTCCTAATAACTAACAAAATGCCATTCCTTTAAAAATGTCATCTTCTTTATTAAACTGAAGGTGGCATTCGCAGACACTGATCCATCTGCAGAGTGCAAATGTCTTTAGTTATTACTGGAATGTGACCAGAGAAGAGAGAGAGAGGGTGCGGGAACAATGAGTGACAAATGCTGAATGTTCAGTGAAAGAATAAGCAGCATCTTGGCAAAAGTCAATTATTTATCCGGCCAACAGGAGTGAGATAAGGGGAATCAAATCCTCTTGGTGTAGGCACATAACGCATAAATAGGCCCAGGCCCTTTATTCCTTGCACACAGCACAACTAAAACTCCTGTTGATCTCTATGGGAGTTTGGGACATGATTAGAATGTATGATTGGCCTATAGAAGGGAAGCACTGGCTAGCAGGGCTACCCTGTCAGATAGTGTCAGACCCCCCTTTTTCATTTCTCCACTCCTAGCACGGTCATAGAATAATTCAGAATCAGGCCCATAAGATCCATGAAGTTCAAAGTTATGGAGACTGTTACCTGTTTGCCAAGTGATTTTCAGGGCCTCGTGTTATTTTCCTGCTGGAAGGGAAATTAGTGACACAGTCCAGGTAATTTCTACTGTTATTTGTCTATTTACATTCATCCTTATTCTGGGAACAGAGATGGTTGCAAACTGCATATAGGCCAGTCCCTCTTGTAGAAACCTCAGTAAAGACACCGCTTTCCTTTAATCAAGAAGCAGTTGTCTTGGGCCTCTGTCACTTTTGGGCCCTGTCTACACTTGGAAAAAAAGGTGTGTTTTTACACTGTGAAAGCCAACACACTGTAAAATCCTAGTGTAGACAGCAAAGTGGTCATTTTATCTCCACTTTGCTAGGGTACCCACGGAGGGTCACCTCAACCAGCTAAATTCAAGTAAAATTACAACTTTCCCAGTCTACACTAGGGTTTTACAATATGTTACCTATCATGATATAAAACCAAGCCTTTTTTGCTTGTGTCACCATACACCTGGAATCTCACTACTTAACACACACTTTCTTTTTGCCTTCCTCAACCCCTGTGTTTTACAACCTGGAAACAACCCTAACATAAAACCTGCTCATCTGGGATCACATAATGTCCCAAGTAGCCAGACTATTTATCTTTCTTTTGTGAAGCTTCCCTGCAACACACAGGGACTTAAGCATGGTTTAATTGCCCCTTAAGAGACTTCTTTAACCACACACTCCCCTTAACAAATTTCTGAGTGTGGCTACTGCATGATTACTTTAACTTTTTCTAGGGAAATGTTTCATCCCGAGGGCTTGTACATCAGTGACTCATAACTTGTGTGACCTGTTGTCATGACAATATATTATCAGTGACTATATTAATGAAACTCCATAGGTGAGGTTGAATTTAACCATAACCCATACTAGGCTGCAGAGGCGATGTGTGTGGGGGGTCACATGTCCCTCACCCCCCCCCCCCCCCCCAATTTGCTGCTTGGCTTATACTGAGCATGCTCACATTCTGCCCTACCTTCCACCCTCCCATCCGCAGGCAGGGGTTGTCTCTGCTGGACTGTCTGTAGAATTACACTGGGATGTGCTCCATTCCCTGCTAATGGTCAGTTCATATCCTAACTTAACTACACAGAGAAATCTTGAATTCATTTGGACACCTTCATTGATTTCAAAGGAGCTGAACCCTTCATTGATTAAACTGTAATGAACTAGCAATTACTCTGCATATTCACAAGTCTTACCTGTAAGGTGTTTTTTTTTTTAATAGCAAAAGATGCCAAAATAGATCAAGGGCTAAGTACCTGCCAAGATCTGCATCTGAAAATCAGCCCATATTCAAATACTAAATATATGAAATTACCACTGTAATTATTTCAAAATATTTTCCTGCTTTCGGACTAAATAAACAAACCCAGCTCATCTTTTTTGTTATTGGAAAGGGGGATGAAATGCTCTCAGAGGATGAAGATTTATAGGGTAAGTGCCAGCCTGAAAGGAACGTTTTGCAGCATTATGAACCTTCTGAAAATACATCACTTTCAAACCACTTTGTATTTAATTAGTTGGCCATGCCACATTTTCCTCTATCCCTTTTTCCTTTAAAAGAGGATATTGAGGTTGTAAAAGAGCAGAACATGTATAGTCATCAGATTAAATTGCAGAACACTGAAAAGGTCAAAATCATTGCAGTATAGTATCATCTTTCAGAAACTGTCACCAAAATGGAACGGCCGTATTTGAATGCTTACTCATGTAGAGATTTCAACCAAAAGTTGAAAGGGAATTATGAATCACTTCTCAAGTCTGGACTTGAGTGTTAGGACTTTACAAGTTGATTGCAAAGAGAATCAGAAATAATAACAAATGAAGTCTCTTCTTATTCTAGAGTGTTAGTGCCACGCCACATAGCTTATCTTTTCTTTAAGATATGGGGCAGATCTCTTCCATTGACTTCATAGGAATTATGTTTGTTTACATGAACTGGAGCTCCGCATCTCTGTTTCTGTATCCGAATTTAAGAGATCAACCTTATCCCCAATCATTTACTGAAACAATTTCGATAGCACCATGTGGAATTTACTTGTATCATTTAGCTTCTTCAATACAGACATAACTTTCAGAATCTTTCTTGTGTGGCAGTTGCACATGCGGCTGGGGAATGATCATTTGCCACAATGGACAGAATCAAAGAACTATAGTTTGTGCATTTGTGAGTTAATATTTTCTCCCTGGCATTCACTTGGAGCTGTCCCAGTTGCTGAAAGCTTGAGTTTGTTTATTCGGCCAGCTTCCCTATTTAAATACAATCTGTCACTTCTCATCTGCTTCTATCTTGGCTGCTAGTTAGTCATTTGGTCACTTGATTATCAAGGAATGGAGTGGGGAAAGAAACAGATTGGCAAACAAATTGAACTGCTCAACATTTGAGGAAGATCCAAGGGTGAAAAAGACTCAAAATATTCTAAAATCTACTGGCTTCCACAATATCAGCAATCTAAACTATGTTAAAGGAAAACCAATGTGTTTTTAAGTATAAAGGGAGATATGATTAACTGATTTATATGTCTAGATGAAGCAATGACTTATACTGGCGTGTTGCAGAACAACTTGATTAATTACACCTAGAGTATGTCCACAATGCAGCTGGAAACATGACTCCCATCTTGGATAGACAAACACGTGCTAGCTCCATGTGCACTAGCATGCTAAAAATAGCAGTGTGGATTATACAGCCACCTACACCTAAGATGGGGTCAGGCAGACATGTACTGAGGCAGCTGGCCTGTGCTGCCACCCATTCCATAACATCCACCCTGTTATTTTTAGCGCACTAGCTCAAGGAGAACTAACGTGTGTCTACCTACCCAGGAGAGGAGCCACAATCCTACCCGAAGACAGTTGAGCAACTTCTTTAGTTTAAAAAGGTTTGAATCTCATTGGTTGTTCATTATGTTGTGTGTATAAACAGATTATTTCAGAGTTAATGAAAGCTTTATCTTAACAACCAAAGAACCACAGAAGGCAGGGAGGGGAAAGAACTATTAGCACAGTCAATCCTTCTCTCAGCCAATGCAGGTTTGTTATGTACAGTACATTTTCCAGGGTTTTGTCCAGTGTAGTTTTAAATATCTCACACAATAGACTTTCGTCACTTTCTTTACTACACTATTCTGTAGCCTAATAACTGTTGAAGTAAGGAAGTTTTTCCTGATATTCATCCACAGTGCTCCCTTTCTTAATTTCTTCCTGTTACTTTTAGATCCTTGTGTTCTAAATGACCCTTCTCCATCCTTGTTATTAACATTCTTCTGGTGTTTATAGACTGCTGTTCTCCTTTCTATGTTGTTCAGAGAAGCTAGACATAGTGCACTCTTATGGTCTTTTCTCGCTTCTTCCTCTAGAACAGGGGTCGGCAACCTTTCAGAAGTGGTGTGCCGAGTCTTCATTTATTCACTCTAATTTAAGGTTTCGCGTGCCAGTAATACATTTTAACGTTTTTAGAAGGTCTCTTTCTATAAGTCTATAATATATAACTAAACTATTGTTGTCCGTAAGGTAAATAAGGTTTTTAAAATGTTTAAGAAGCTTAATTTAAAATTAAATTAAAATGCAGAGCCCCCCCGGTCTGGTGGCCAGGACCCAGGCAGTGTGAGTACCACGGAAAATCAGCTCGCGTGCTGCCTTCGGCACGCGTGCCATAGGTTGCCTACCCCTGCTCTAGAACCTTGATCATTTTGCTGTTCTTCTCTGAACTTTCACTAGTTTGTCAATAACTTTCTGTTAATGTGCTTAAATTATGGTACATGGATAATGAATTCATTTGTGTATATATACAATAGGTATACCAGTGATTTCCTCTGGAAATTCATAAATTCATATATTATAAGGCCAGAATGGACCATTGTGATTATCTAATCTGACCTCCTGTATAACATAGGCCATAGAGCTTCCCCAAAATAATACCTTTTGAATTAGAAAAACATACTTTCTTGATTTAAAAATTGCCAGTGATAGAGAATCCACCACAACTCTTGGTAAATTCTTTTAATGGTCAATTACCCTCACTGTTAAAAATGTATACCTTATTTCCAGTCTCAATTTGTCAAGTGTTATACCTCTCTTCTCGACTGAAAAGCTCATTCTCAAATATTTGTTCCCCACATAGGTACTTATAGATTGCAATCAAGTCACCCCTTAATCTTCTCTTTGTTAAATTAAAGACAGAGGCTCAAGGAGTTCAATCACTATAAGGCATGTTTTATAATCTTGTAATCATTCTTGTGGCTCTTCTTTGAAACCTCTCCAATTTATTAACATTCCTCTTGACCTATGGTCACTAGAACTGGACACAGTATTTCAGCAGTGGCTGTACCACTGTGAAGTACAGAGGTAAAATAACCTCTCTACTCTTACTCAACATTCCCCTGTTTATGCATCCAAGGTTTGCATTAGCCCTTTTGGCCACAGTGTCACACTAGGAGTTCATATTCAACCGATTATCAATTGGGTTTGAGCACCTGTGGTTCTTTCCTTCAGAAGTTTATGACCAGTGGTGTTCAGTAACCAGATCGCCTTCTTAAAATGAAAATACTGTTTATTTTACAGTCAGAACAAAGTACACCTCTACCTCGATATAACGCTGTCCTCGGGAGCTAAAAAATCTTACCGCGTTATAGGTGAAACCGCGTTATATTGAACTTGCTTTGATCCACCGGAGTGTGCAGCCCCGCCCCCCCCCGGAGCACTGCTTTACCGCGTTATATCCGAATTCATGTTATATTGGGTTGCATTATATTGAGGTAGCGGTGTATTTAGAGAAAAAACATATTAAAACAACAGTCTACATGCATTTCTGTTTTACCTAAAGACTTACTATCCCCTGATGGTAAGCTAGACAGGCCTAACTTCTTCAAACACCCCAATTGGTGCCTATGTCCCAGTCTTCTTCCCCTGAGCACCTACCCGCCTCTTGATAGACAGTCCCTTTTAAGCTGATATAGTCCTTTTTTTCTTTTACATTCCCAGGGCTTTGACCCTTCTCATCAAAAGCAGTTTTGTAGGTTGACTGGAGCCAGAGGTAAAATTGTCAAAAGCAAACTGATCTGGTGTTGTCTCTTTTACAACTCTTACTGTTTGCTGAGACATGGCTTATCATGAGCCATTCTTTTTTCTTCCCGCTTATTTTTCCTGACAGCCCTCTCTTAAACTAAACCAATATATTCACACCGTAAACATCCCAGCAACCAGGTCAACAAACAATATTCATAAATTATTACAGAGCAACTCCAAATCCATCATGACAATCGTTTTTGAAATCTAAGGATTTGGTAGGAATGGAAACTGAAGTTCTCTGGCTCCAGTGGGTACTGGATGGGATCTTTAAACAGCTTCAGTGTAAATTTCCCAGTGCTTGCTTCCTTCTCTATTACCTTCATTAGCTTGAACTTTTAGGGATAGTGGTGACATTTTATTCTCTATATCATCTTAGTCCTGGGCCTTCCCTGATACTAGTTCTGAATCACACCAGATTATGGTAGTTGTGTTATATGGAATACTTTCTGTTATGAGTCCATGAGACACTGGACTGAGCCAGATAAAACTCATTTTACATTAGAACTTAGATCACTGTGAAACTCCAGAAGCTCCAGCCTTCCAACGGGAGCGAGGGGGACAAAAATGTAAATGGCGTCCAGGCGGAATTTGGCCTAGAATTATTCCTCATCTTATTATTTTGCATCCTCTGGGAAGACTGGTGTGATGTTATTGATCTAACCGTACAGATCATTGTTGCAACCACTGTTACATATTTGCAGCAAATATTGTACAAAGGTTGTCGTGTGAGGTGTCTATAAAAAGATTATGATTTGCTGGTTATGGTTGTGCTATCTAAATGCATGTATCATATTGTATTTAAAGTTACAAGTATTGGCTCTATACTCTTAGTATTTCAAACTTGTGCTATGCTTCTGGGTGACACCCCAGACAATTTGACGTCAGCACTCCCTAGCATGCTTGATGGCCCATTAAGGACCATCAGCTATACAACTGACCCTTTGAGAGAAGGCAGATACACCTTGTGACTCAGCAAGGCATGCAGGGACATGCCTAGGGACAGAACTCTAAGGTTTTTCCATGCCATGTGCTGGGTAACTTGTGGTTGGAACAAAGAAAGCACAAGCCACATGGCAAAAGGACTATAAAAGGCATCATCATCATCATCTCCATTTTGTCTTCAATCCTACTTCTTACTTCTGGAGGAACCTTGTCACAAATTGAAGCTCTGAACAAAGGACTGAATGACCCATCCCAGCTGTGGATGTACTCCAGAGACTTGATTTGAACCTGCAGTTTATTCCATAACTACTACAAACCTGAACCAAGAATGTTGCTATTACTGTATGTAATTGATTCCATTTAACCAATTTTAGCTCTCCTCTACATTTCTTTCTTTTATGAATACATCTTTAGATTTTAGATTTTAAAGGATTGGCAACAGCGTGATTTGTGGGTAAGATCTGACTTGTATTGACTTGGGTCTGGGGTTTGGTCCTTTGGGATCAGGAGAATCTTTTTTCTTTTACTGGGGTATTGGTTTTCATAACCATTTGTCCCCATAATGGTTGGCACTGGTGGTGATACTGGGAAACTGGAGTGTCTCAGGGAATTGCTTTTGTGACTTATGGATAGCCACTGGGGTGAGACCGAAGTCCTCTCTGTTTCGCTGGTTTGGTGCCTTAATAGTAAAGGAACTCCAGCTTTGGGCTGTAACTGCCCTGCTCTAAGTAATTTGTCCTGAATTGATACTCTCAGTTGTGTTCCACCAGAGGCAGCATCGTTACAACTGGAGACAGCCACCCAGTTTTTAAATAAAACCCAACACAGTTATTTTTTGTCCACAGGCAGCCTCCTCACTTCATGTGTTGATGTCAGTAGGAAGCAAGGTCACCTCTATGCAACAAGATTTCTGTAATCACAGAAACTTGAGGCTTACAAAAGAGGAGAAAGGTAGTAAAATGATGGTAACAGAACACAGGACTATAGTAACCGCCATACTGGATTAGAGCAATGGCCCTTCTAATCCAGTATTCCATCTGCGACTGTGGTCAGTACCAGCTGCTTCACAGGAAGGTGCAAGAAACTCTGCAGCAGGCAGTAATTGGATAGCTTTGCCTTAGGGAAAATTTCTAGCTAACCCTTTGAAATGAAAGATTGTCTATGACAGTGGCTCATTCAACTGCCTTGTAATTTTTGTTTCCTTAAAAACCTTTCCACTCCACATCAATTGCTAAATTTTAGAGGTGAAGACATTTGGAATGACTTGCTCAAAAATGTGTCATTTCAATCTGGGATTTAAGACCCCAAATGTCCACGTTTACCAGGGTTTGTTTTTTGTTTGGTGAGTGTCTGGACTGAGAATAAAAAGTTTGCATATGTATTTTATGCCTTAATTGCCTTGAGAAATTAAGTCATGTTATTAGTGATAGAAAGTCAATTTTCCTTTAATTAATTGTGCTTTATTAGTTCCATGATGTCCTGCTGATTGAATTAAACTTTATACCACAGGAAGAGTTATTATTTTTCACATTATATGCATTCCCACAACCCTCCTCCTCCTGGGAAGCCTGAGGATTTAGGTCCTGTACATACACCAGTGATCTTGTTAGAGAGAAATGTAATTATTTTTTGGCACATAAGTTGGACTTTTTGGGACACTCAATTACAATATATATTAAACACAAATGTTATACCTCTGATAATTTACATTTCAATTAGAAACTGCATGACTGTGCTTATTTAAAAAAACCCTCTAATTAAACTCACAAAAAAGCTAGTCAAGTCAAGTTAAAGGTTGACATTAATGCACAAAAGTCAGGAAATGCGTTACCAGTTTCTTGTACTAAGTTGTTGATCCAATGCCTAGCTTGATCCAATGGAGGACCTGATTTTTAAAAGTGCACCTAGGTGCATCTGCCAAACATGCTAGGTCTGATTCTCCATTGCTTTGTACTTTGTGGAGTCTTTGAAACCTGTGCAAAATGAGTGTAAAATGCTACCAGATGAGAATATCAACTTTTTAGATCAAATTTGTGGTGTTGTTAGAATCTACTCAAGGCCCAGGGCAATGGATGACTATAGGCACATGTAGCCCACACAAGCCTAATAGGGAGATAGCTTTTTAAGTCATCTAAAGAGAAGAAGTGTGTGTGTGGAGGGGGAGGAATGAGATGTGTCTGAGTCATTGTTGCTCCACAAATGCAAAATTAGCATTCATGCCCAGAGTTTCTGGGCATGCTCAATAGGTTCTTGGTAGCTGGACTAGTAGATCTATTGAGCAAAAGTAGTCAGGGCAGCTGCTTTACAAAAGGACATGTGACTGGCATGGGTTGGGAGAAGTTCAGCCATAAGAACAGAAAGTGGTCTGTTTTCCCTTAACTTCAAAGCATTCTGCAGCAGATTGGTAATATTGTTAACTTTCCCACAGGGAAACCTTATTAGTTATAGAAGGGAAAAATTAATTGTTTTCATTTTAATTGTATACCTTGAATGTTGTTCGATTTTAGCCAAACTATTTTTATCACTATGGTTCACCAATTATTTTCTTATTTAAATGTGAGCGAGGGAAAGAGTCCTTTCTATTTTGCAATTCTCAGTTCATTATTTTTGTTGTATCAAATAAATAAATGGAGATATCCCATCTCTTAGAACTGGAAGGGACCTTGAAAGGTCATTGAGTTGAGTCGAGTCCAGCCCCCTGTCTTCACCAGCAGGACCAAGTACTGATTTTGCCCCAGATCCCTAAGTGGCCCCTTCAAGGATTGAACTCACAACCCTGGGTTTAGCAGGCCAATGCTCAAACCACTGAGCTAGCCCTCCCCCCAAAGAGAGTCATTTACACATTTTAATTAATACTGATTATAGAATTAGTTAATTAGCTGATTTGCTGGACTGTGGAATCACTCAATTAGCTAAGGAGGTAAAAGAGTCTGCGTGGGTTCCAATGGGAAATTTCGGTAAGCGTGGGGGGAAGATACTTCTGCACTGCTTTTGACTCAGCAGATTGTATCGCGCTGATGAATAAGGACTCTGAGGCTCACGTGAACTCAACCTGAGCTTTGGGAACCCTGAGCTATTTCTCACTGTATTTTTGCAGGGACTGACCTGTTTTTATATCTATATCTATATCTATATCTATGTATGTATGACTGTGAAGATAATGTATGTAGATTATAAAATAGCCTTGTTTTGTAGTAGAAATTAAGCTGTGTCTTTTTCGCTATAAAATGTTATAAAGTTGGTACTTAAGAATGAAGTGCATTCCTCTTGTTTTTCAGACTTGATTGTGGGCAGGGTGACCCTCTGCAATCCTTGCTGAGACTCCTCAGTGTCTGAATTCTGGGTCTCCAGGTGCTTTTCTATCAGAGTTGTGTTGAAGCATTAGAAGAGAAGTGATAAAGTTAACTCTAGACCACACAGTCATATACATGTAACTTGTCACAGGCCCTGCACAGGCTTCCCCTCGGAGATTGTTCTAGATTCTCAGAAAGGCCAGCCCATCGTAAACTCATAGGCATGCACAACATTTATAAAAAAATTGATATTTCTCAGTTTTCCACACAAATCACCTGATTTGTTCATGCACATCAGGCATTTGGGGGCTGGTTCTGCTCCCACTGAAATTAATAGGCCGTTTGTGCACCCCACTGAAGGGTACAGAAAAGAGTGCCCACACTTTTCAGCTGTATATGGGACCAAACACCCTGCATTCTAAATGGAATAGTTAAAGGGAAATAGTAGCTAATCAAAACACAGCCAGAACTCGGACTCCCCTGATGTTTCCCAATTATTAGTTAGAAATGTTTGGAAACCACAAGTGTTAGATCTACAAGAGGTGGTTTATTGGCCACAGAAACTGAGAATGAAGGGATATTAAATGGAGAGGCTGGGAAAAGATTTATTAGCAAAGAAAAATCAGTATGAGGTAAACGGTATGTGGTAATGAGCTAGAAGAAAGGAGGGGGAGTTTACAAAATTTCGCTGAGAGGGGGCTCTGTTTTCCAATGTGAAGAGAGGAAAACAAACATATTGAGCAGATTGTAGCGGAGAGAGTGTGAGCAATATTAAGTGATACAATGTTTCATTGTGAATAATTAGCTACATTGAAAACTTTCTCCATCAACAGTTCTTCAACTAAATGGTGACTTGGAGTTGGGAGCAACCAGCCTCCAACTGCAAGAGTGTTCATAGAATATCAGGGTTGGAAGGGACCTCAGGAGGTCATCTAGTCCAACCCCCTGCTAAAAGCAGGACCAATCCCAACTAAATCATCCCACCAGGGCTTTGTCAAGCATGACCTTAAAAACCTCTAAGGAAGGAGATTTCACCACCTCCCTAGGTAACCAGCTCTCCTGGACTCCTTTCCCCCTCATGTTATTCTCCCAGGGGATCCTGCCCATCAGTTCCTTGAAGGAGTCAAAGTCTGCTTTTCTGAAGACCAGGGTCCGTATTCTGCTGCTCTCTTTTCTTCCTTGTGTCAGGATTCTGAATTCAACCATCTCATGGTCACTGCCTCCCAGGTTCCCATCTACTTTTGCTTCCCCTAGTTATTCTTCCCTGTTTGTGAGCAGCAGGTCAAGAAGAGCTCTGCCTCTAGTTGGTTCCTCCAGCACTTGCATCAGGAAATTGTCGCCCACACTTTCCAAAAACTTCCTGGATTGTCTGTGCACCGCTTATTGTTTTCCCAGCAGATATCAGGGTGATTGAAGTCTCCCATGAGAACCAAGGCCTGTGATCTAGTAACTTCTGTTCGTTGCCAGAAGAAAGCCTCGTCCACCTCATCCCCCTGGTCTGGTGGTCTATAGCAGACTCCCACCACAACATCACCCTTGTTGCTCACACTTCTCAACTTTATCCAGAGACTCTCAGGTTTTTCTGCAGTTTCATAGTGGAGCTCTGAGCAGTCATACAACTCCCTCACCTTTTCTGCCCTGCCTGAATGCAACTCCCCCACCTTTTCTGCCCTGCCTGTCCGTCCTGAACAGTTTATATCCATCCATGTCAGTACTCCAGTCATGTGAGTTATCCTATCAAGTTTCTGTTATTCCAATCACATCATAATTACTTGACTGTGCCAGGACTTCCAGTTCTCCCGGCTTGTTTCCCACGCTTCTTGCATTTGTGTATAGGCACTTAAGATAACTTGCTGATCATCCTGCTTTCTCAGTCTGAGGCAGGAGTCCTCCCCTCTTGCGCTTTCCTGCTCGTGCTTCCTCTAGCATCCCACTTCCCCACTTACCTCAGGGCTTTGGTCTCCTTCCCCAGGTGAACCTAGTTTAAAGTCCTCCTCACTAGGTTAGCCAGCCCGCTTGCGAAAATCTCTTTCCTCTCTTTGTTAGGTGGAGCCCATCTCTGCCTAGCACTCCTCCTTCTTGGAACACCATCCCAAGGAGGATGGACGAGAACACCACTTGCACCTCAAACTCCTTTATCCTTCTTCCCAGAGCCATGTAGTCTGCAATGATCCACTCAAGGTCACTTTTGGCAGTATCATTGGTGCCCACATTGGGAAGCAGGAAGGGGCAACGATCTGAGGGCTTGATGAGTCTCGGCAGTCTCTCTGTCACATTGTGAATCCTAGCTCCTGGCAAGCAGCACACTTCTCAGTTTTCCCAGTCAGGATGGTAGATAGATAACTCAGTCCCCCTGAGAAAGGAGTCCCCGACCACCACCACCTGCCTCCTTCTCTTGAGAGCGGTGGTCATGGAACCCCCATCCCTAGGACAGTGCATCTCATGCCTTCCAATTGGTGGAGCCTCCTTCTGCTCCCTTCCCTCAGATGTATCATCTAGTCCACTCTCCGCATTAGTACCTGTGGAGAGAACATGAAAATGGTTGCTTACCTGTATCTGCATTGCTGGAGGTCACATGCTGTCGATTTTCTTCACCGTCCTTCTGTCCCCGCTGCGCAGCCTGCTCTGATTCTTCAGAATGTTGTGCCTGTAGAAGCATATCCTGACGTCTGGCCAGGAAATCTTCATTTTCTCTTATGCAATGCAGGGTCGATACTTGTTTCTCCAGACTTTCAACCTTCTCTTCCAATATGGAGACCAGCTTGCACTTTGTACAAAGTCGCTTCTTTCCTGTGGAAGAAAAACAAACATGGCACATTCTGTGTAGGTCACAATAGCTGATCGTTCACCATCCATATCACCTTCCTTTTAAGAGCTTCCTCAGCTGTTGCAGCAACTACTCAGAGGAGCCTGCAAGTTGAACACCTTAGTGGGCTCTCCCTAGGCGAACTCCTAGTCAAACTCCCTCTGTTAGCCTCTCCACTGTTCTGTTGTGTTGTGTTGTGTGGTGTGCATGTTTTTGATTATTTTTATTGCAGTCTCAGCATAGACACAGGATCCGATTTTCAAAAGAACTGGCCTCATTCTGTTCCCATTGAAATCAGTGGAAGATTTACTATTGACTTCGATGGAAGAAGAGTTAAGCTAAGGCTGAATGAGTTTGAAAATCCCACTCAGTGTCCAGACTGTTAAAGATATGTTGTATGAGATTAAGAGGGCAACCCCCCCCCCCCACCAGATATCTACCAAACCCTGCACTCTCTATCCTATATACCATGTAATGGTCCATCAACACAGGCCAGTGCTTCATTACAATGACACTCTTTTGCAAACAATCAGGTCATGTCCCAAAATCTTAGATTTTGTAAACTTTTTGGGGCAGTGCCCTTCTGAAAAATACCTGGTACACCTCTAAGGGCTCATACATATAAACAATGTTGGTACAGAGTTGTAATAGGTGGTTTGGCAACAATTAGGGAAGAGTTCAGCATTAGTTTGGATAAGTATCCAAAATATTGTATAGCTATGTGAGCTCTGCTGTGTATCCCAATAGGCCCTGGCTTTTCCTTGCGGTTGTTCCCTTCTGAGGGAAGATCTGGTGGCTTCCGTTCCCTCCAATACCTTTGGGGTCAAATTGCAGTATGGTCCTTTTAGGGGGCATCTCACCTTTCTCAGTCCTCTACCCGTCTCTTACTCATTTCCCTGAAGTTCCAGCTGAGGTTTGGACTCCTCTCCCCTATTAATCTATCATGCCCTCCCCTGCTCTTTGTAAGAAAACCATGCTCCATTCAATGGTATTCATGGCAATGCACAACTAGCTAATAACATGGCTTAGCTAACATAGTTCTCAGAAAAAATGCTTGACCACACTATCTATCACCCACAAGGTCTGTCCTGTCCATGGTGCTATAACAGTAGTAGCAACTGACCCTGAAACTCCCTCTTCATGTAGTCTTTCCAATACCAGGAGTTTATGATTCAGTGGTTGAAAACATTGAATTGGTTTGATTAAATCAGTTCTTGTTTTTACACTTATATATTCTGCTTTTTATATAATTAGTGATTTCTTTCCTGGAATATCCTTTTGTTGATCAAATGCAAAAACGAACAATTGTCCCAAAGAATACCTTGTCCCACTGACATGAGACAGAGGTGCAGTAACACAAACCTTTTCCTGGTCTATCAGTACTGGCTTCACGCTATGCACCCCGAGCTGTTGAGTGTCTCAATAATTTCCTTCATCTCAGGTAGCTAGGTGCAGCTGCTGCCCTGCATGGTTGCCGCCTGTGTTAGACATAATTTGCAGGGTTCTTGTTGAACTTGTCCACCTTTCATAATGCCCAAGGTGATATTTCAGACCAGCATTCATCATTGATGGCATAGCTCCAATGAGCAATCCCCTACTTCAGATGTTATACCCCTCCACCACAATGAGATACAGGTCAGACTCGGAGTGGCAGGGGACTCATGAGGCATATTATAACCAAGTGGCAGATGATGTTGAATTTGGCTTAGCCAGGAGAGACTTAAAGCCGGTATTCTGCACTATCCGCAGCCTCAGTGGTCAAGAGGTAGTCATTACGAACAGCATCCTGAATGACAGCCAGGACTGTCCATGTAAATCAGATGATGACATCCTCTCACATTGGGTGGAACATTAGCACAGTGTCCTGACCCAACCTCCAGCTGCTGCTTGTTCAGAGATGGACAATTTGGCAGCCACTATGGTTTCAGACCCTGACACTTGTACTGATGCACCAATGTTGGATGAAGTGAAGGGCGACATTTGCCAACTGAAAAATGGACATGCACCTGGCGCTGATGGCATCTCCCCAGAGCTGCTACAATGTGCTATTGACCCTGTAACGAAATCACTTCTGGCCATCTTTCATCTGGTATGGAGAATGGAACCTTGCCAACCTCCTGGAAGGACAGTTTTGTGATTTCACTTTATAAGGGCAAGAGACTGCGTGGTGAATGTAACAGCCACAGGCCAATCACCTTGTGGTCTGTGCCAGGGAAGTGTTTGCGCATGTTCTGCTGGCTCATTTGGAGCACCTGCTACATTGGAAGCATCATCCCCAACAGTCAGGCTTTACAAGGAACAGGTCCATTTTGGCCCTCCGTTTGTTGTCGGAGGTACACTGTGAGTTCAAGAAGCCCCTGAATGTAGCATATATTGATTTTAAGGCTGCATTTGATTCAGTTGATCAAATCACACTATGGGTGGCCTTAAAGGGCATAGGTGTCCCAAACACTGCTGGACTTGACTAGCGAGTGGCATAATGGAAATCAGATGTCTGGGAAATCTGATGTCGGCACCTTTTAAATCACTATCTGGTGTCAGGCAGGACTGCGTCTTGCCCCCTGCACTCTTTTGTCAGGCAATGGATTTCATAATGCATCATTCCGTCAGGTCCATAGGCATTAAGATTGGTGATCTCTCTCTCTCAGACCTTGACTATGCTGATGACACTGTTCTTCTGGTACTGAGCCCCAACAGATTTTGGGAAGCACTCCAGCACATGGAGGAGTTGACCAAGGTTGGCCTCCAAGTTTTGCGGTCAAAAACAAAGCTGCAAAATCTAGGGCCAGGTCCATCTGCGACTCCAATCTCTTTGAATAATGAAACTGTTGAAGCAGTCTCCAGCTTTTGATATTTGGTTTCTATGCTCACCAGTTCCTCCAACTCTCACATGGAGATTCTCAGTGGGATTGGCATCGCAGCATCTGCCATGGGTCGTATACAACGAATATGGAATCATATCAGCATGCCAACTAAGTTCAGGATCTATTCGAGCTGTATCTTCTCCGTACTGTTGTACAGTTATGGAACATGGACATTATGCAACTCAGCTGGAGGCTTTCCACACAAAATGCCAATGTTGTATATTGGGCAGAAAGTGGAATTACTTCATTTGTAATTCAGATGTTTATGGTCACTCTGGTCTACAGACTACTGGGGCCATTGTACACAGACAGCATCTTAGGCTTTTCAGATATGTTGCAAGGATGCCACAAGACGTTCCAGGGAATGCCATTCTCCAGGTGGCTTGTAACATCTGGGATAAAATTCCACCAACTGAGGGGTGGAGGTGACCTGGAGGCCAGGGGTTCATCAGGTCTGTTCCAATGCTGGACACTTGGGCCATCAAGCTCTTGTGGCCGCACAGGAACTGACCAAATGGTGAATGATCGTTACGGGTGACTGTTCGGCTAAGCGTTGAAGAAGAGAAGAATATCTTTTTGTGAGGAGTAATAGGGATTAAAAATTCCTTTTTGGTAGGCAGTGTAGTCCTGCAAGAGAGCATAGGACTGGGACTCAGATCTGGGTTTTATCCCCAGTTCTGCCATTGACCTGCCGTGTGACCTCAGCGAAGTCATGTGTCGTACTGGGGACTGAATAACAGAGAGTCTACCTGGAGCATTGGGAAGTCCTTGAGGTTATGCACAGCCGGTTGGAACCAGATACTGGAACCCAATAGAATAAACCAGATCTCTTGCAAGCACCTTAAGCACCAAGACCCTGATACTCAAAGGTATTTAGACACACAACTCCCATGGGAGTGAGATGCCTTTGAGGATCTGGGCCTTAGAGATCACTGAACACTGCATCCTATAACTCCTTTGTACCATGGTTTACCCTTCTGTAAAATGGAGATGATTTATTTCTTTTTAAGCACTTTATTTTAATGTTACTGTATAACATATAATTCTAGGTACTCATCCTGTGCTGTGAGTGCTACTGTCATAGGTTAAAACACAAACAATAACATACAATGAATATAACCACCCCAACCCCTTCTCTTCTCAGTAGCTTGAGAAAAGATAAGATCTCAAGGATAAAAGTGCTGCATAAAAGCTGTCATACTGTGTTTTCCCTTTTTTCTTCTTTATTTAATAGACCTCTGATTTGTTTCTTTCACAGCTCTTTAAAACCTGTAGAGGTTTATGTTTCTCTTCACCCAAGTTACCACAGTGAAAATACTGTGGTAAGCAGAGCCAAAAGCATATGAAAGTATGTTGAAAGGTTACATACACAGAGAACATACGAAAGGAAGAATGTTCTTCAAATTTTGTTATTCGGTCTCATTTTGGGGGCCGGAGGTGGGGTGTGAATCCTTTTTTCAGGCTCAGAGCTTAGATTCCCTTGGGGAACTTCTATAATTTCAAGACTAAAATGTTGGCTGAGATTTCTCAAATGACATCTCTCCTTTTACCAGATTAGCATTTTTTCTCATTACTGAAAGGTTCACAAAGAATGCTTAAATAGGCTCTTCTAAATTTGCACATCCAATAGAAATGTGGTTAGAATGTTACAGCATCTTGTGTGCCTGATGATTATTCATATATTCCAGAAAGACGACTATCACATGTATCCTTACTGGTGTTTTTTAAGGAGTCTTTTGCTATTACATATGGTTGAATTCCAACTGGAAATAGGGGATAAATTAGGGAAAAAATATTGATTTCCCATCTGGGCAAAGTCAGTTTCTGAACTGGATGGGCACATACCATATCAGGCATGAATCCCCAATGAAACTGCAGGATTTGGAAACTTCAATCTTGATGAACTTTAACCTTTTGCAAGGTCCCAGTCTTTTTTTGCTTTGCAAATGTGGACAATAGCGATTAAAACCTTGGCCTGACTGAAGTTGTTGGAAAACTCCCACTGACTTCACTGGGGCCACAATTTCACCCTAAAGGTCCTAAGCTCTGTTAGTATCTATGAGTAAATATTAATCATTTTAGTCCTTTTCTGCTTCCAAATCGTATTCAAATTCCCTCATTTTCTCCTTCATTTTACTAACCACATTACTTAAAGCCATGCAGGTTACAACAGACCTTGGATAGTCTTGCATTTTAACTTCCCCTTTCCCTTTTGTACCATTTCCCTCTATCTCTTCTTCAAACAACTTACACACATTTCCAAGGATCACTTTCATTAATTGCTTTTAATGCAAATAAAATGGTTTCTTGTTCAGTAACATAGTTTATTATAAAATTGTCCAGGGTTTTCCCCTTGTCGGCCAACATTTTTCTTATTTAATCTATTTCAATTTTTTCTTATTATTAATCTTACTTTATTCTTTCCTCCCAAGGTACGTTACTGCCAAAGTACTGCAGTGTGCTGTGCACATAGGCTTTAAAATAGTAGAGAAAAACACTCTGTTCCTAAACTTTTCCAGAAAACATACTGGTAGTTTACCACCCCAGATAATCTGGATCCAAATGATACTGTTATTGACGATCACGTTGGGGTCACCAAATTTGTGTGTATCTGAGTTAATGGTGACTCCAGATAGTCGAATAACAGGCTCAATTGGAATTATTTAATCAAAAATTATCAATTGGAGATTAGTACAGTACTCTATAGATTACAGAAAAAATAAATACATTATCACCCTTTTCTTGTAAAATCAAGAGCTGGGTCTGTGTCTCTCCTTCACTGTAATTGGAGAGATGAGTCAGGTTTCATTCTCCAACTAAATTCCAGCACCAGTGCCATTATATAGGGTTCTCAAACAAAGAGACCCGCTTTGCTAAAAGAAATATATGTTCTGATGTCATTTCTATACATTCTCACTTTACCTAATTTATGTGTGAAGGAATAATTTTCAGCTGAATCTTTCTTCCCTCGTAATTATTCTTCCCTGTTGATTCCCTAATAGGAAACATCTGCTGTAGCAATTATCCCTTATCAGTTTCCCAGGTTTATATATCCTAATGTAAGGTGTGTGTGTGTGTGTATGTATGTTTATGTGTTAAGGGGCTGGTTTTTCAGTCTATCTGTAGGTTTAGACATAGAGATGCTCTAGAATATTCGATACAGTCTAATGCACAGAATTCCTGATTAGGGTTATTTATTGGTCAAGGACCAGTGATCTGGGCCTTAGAATTCAACATACTCTTTGTTAAACAGATTTTAAGGAATAGTTAATATATAAATTAATCAAATATACAAAAAGCAAAGGACTAAAAGGATTAATATTTACTAATTTACTGTTACTAGCAGATACAACTTATCATTTCCAGAAACCTTCTTTTATTTCCTTATCTCATGCCCCAGCCTCGGTGGGAGTCTCAAAGTAGGTGTTTCCTCACCAATCCGACCTTCCGGATCTGACCGAGTAGCAGAATGCCCATTATAACTTTTAGCCCAGTGCTTAGAACACTCATCCAGGATGAGGGAGACATGGCTTCAGTTCCCCCTTCTGACTGATATGAAGAAAAGTTTTGAAGTTGGATCTCCCATCTCAAGAAATTGCCCAAATGACTAGGCTATGGGTAAATCTCTGTGTATGTCCTGTTGAAGCTAACTGTGTATAAATAAATATGCAATGGAGTAGAGGATTGGAACCTGGATCTCCCACAGCCCAGATGAGTGACTTAACCATGGGCTACCAGAGTCATTCTGACTCCATCATCCTCTGGAAGTTTTCAGAGTTTTTTCCCATGGCCTGTCTCTTCCTGGAAGAGCAGATAGCTAGAGCTCCTTGAATAATAATGGAAGTAATTTGTGGGAATTCACTCCATTGTTAACCATAGAGATATATAATTTGTTCATGATTATTTAGATTCCACTGGTTTATTTATGAACTTATTTGAGAATCCTGGAATCCCACAATTTTTAGCACAAATGATCATTCACTCCATAGAGAGAAGTATGTTCTTGTTCTCCTAGAGGCAAAGATAGTAGCTGCAGGAACTGAGACAATTTAGGTGGGCAAAAAAAATGGCCCCATTCAAGTCAATAGATGTTTGCAACTGACTTTCAGTAGGGCCAGGATTTCACCCAATAAATCTGGCAAAATGGGAGGAGACTGATTTCCCTGCTGTAATGACTTGGAAAGTGTTGCTATGTTATAAGTACTGAAAAATCTATTTACTGGGAAGAAGAAACACCTAAAATGTTGGTTAACACTGAGCATCTCACTTGACTGCTATTAACTGCAATGCTTTTACTATGGCTGTTTATATATGTATGTGCAGAGCCTAGCTCTGTAGGGGATTGATCTCCATTTGTACTGCTAGACATTACTGCAATGCAGACAATTAATAATAATAATACTCAGAAGTAAAGGCCTGGAAGATCAGACCACATATGTTTAATACAAAAGCAGCCACCCAAGGGATGAAGGGTGGCTTGGCATTGCACAACACACTGAAAAAAACTAGATATTTTCATCAACAACACAGGCACTAAACCCTAACCAGATCCCTGATAAATATATATTACAGTCAGAGCACAGAAAACAGGGTGCAAGGGTAAAATTCACCTCCATGCAGCGGGGCAGCTCGAGGCCTATGTACCACTTAAGCCCTGTTTTTGAGGCCCCGTACTGGCTGTCTGCATAGAGGTGAATGTCACTTTTCATATCTCATTCAAAACACCTCCTGTACAATGGGTGAAATCCTGGCCCCATTGAAGTCAATGGCAGTTTTGACACTGACTTCAGTGGGGCCAAGATCTTATCCTGAATACTGCAATCAGACTTACTGAAGGGCTGTGTCAGTCCTGCCAGGACTGGAACCTGCAATTTCAGAGAGTCCTAGTTATTCTTACCTGATACTTAGAGCACTATGTTTCAGTCTTCAGATGTGTATATTATAGGCTGTATATTTTACCTGCTGCTATGTACACTTATGTAGGAAACAGTAAGAAGGGTGTGAAAAGGCAATTTGATACAATTTCCAAAGATTTGGGGGGGAAAAAATCACATTTTAGATTTAGTTTTAATAAAAACAAGACATTGGAAATAAATATAACTTCCTAAGTTCATTCTGCATGATTAATGCTTTTAAATATTTACATTTAACTTTGCAAGAAATGAGAATCTTTGGTTTCCTGTTAGATGGTTGTTGCACGATAAAAGATTTTGAAATTGGATGTTACAGGTCATAGATTTGTATTTATATATCCATTTCATGCTTCAAAAAATCAGCTTCTTAAAATGTAATACTTGATTACAGGAAAATGCTGCCCATAAGAATAAATAAATACAATGCTGATAGCTGTTGTTCAGCTGTCTGATAGGAAGGGGAGGAATGTGACAATCTGGGAGAGGTATGAAAAGTATCGAAATATCAGCTGCTTTAATTAAGTCATTACACTTACCCTTTTTAAAAACAAATAGCAAGTTCTGTTTAAAAAGGAATGAGCCCCAGATAGGTGTTGGGTCTATAATAGCCAGATACACAGGAGGGGCTGTGCACCACTAGAGGTTTTGAAGTGTGTAAGTGGGAGGAATTCTGGTGGCTAACTTCATTTTCCCCTCACTTCCTGCCTGCCTCTCCACTAGCACCAAGTAAACTGTTATGAGACCTTAGGGGCAATTCTTGCTGCCACAGAAAAGATACCTCCTCTTCCTGCTCCCTTAAGATATATCCCAGCAACCCCATCCATGACTGGCCTTCCCACCGTGAATGCTGTAAGAGACCTGCTAAAAGGCATATCCTCCCCCTGCCATGAGACGCATGCACACATCACTGTTGGGCTCTCCTCACAACAGCTTTCCCACAAGATTTTTCCTCTGTAAGACATGGGACTTGCCTCATTGTACCAGAGCTCTGCCCAGCAGCTACCCCATCTTCTCACAGCTAATGAAGAGAAATGGGTGCAGCCCACTGTGGTCGAATCCCAGCCTCCACTCAAGTAAACCAAAGTCTTCTCCGCCCATAATCATTTCTAAGGCCTCATCTACACTTAAAAAGTTAGACTTTTCTTGACTCAGCTACATTGCTTGAGGTGTGAAAAATCCACACCACTGAGGCTACGTCTACACTGCCCGCCTGAATCGGCGGGTAGAAATCGATCTCTTGGAGATCAAATTATCGCGTCTCGTCAGGACGCGACAATCGATCCCTGAATCGATGCTTGTACTCCACCACCGCAGGTAGGAATAAGCGCCTTTCTCAGGGGAGCCGCGGAGGTCCATTTGCCGCCATCCTCACAGCGGGGTAAGTCAGCTCGGATACGTCGAATTCAGCTACGCTATTCGTGTAGCTGAATTTGCGTATCTTAAATTGACCCCCTCACCCCCCACGGAGTGAGGACATAGCCTGAGTGAAGTAGTTAAGCTGACCTAACCCCTGGCATAGCCAGCCCTAGGTCGATGGAACAGTTCTTCCACCAATCTAGACACAGCCTTTCGGCAAAGTGGATTATCTACACTGATAGGAGAACCCCACACTAAAGTGCTACAGCGGTGCACCTGCAAGATGTTCCACTGCAATGTTTCAAGTATAGAGAAGCCCTAACATCCTCTTCAGCTTGTAAAGCTTTTCCACTGTGCTATGTGAAGAAGCAGCAAGTGTGGATGGCCACTTCTGGGCCAGTCTTTCCCTTCTGTGTACAGAAGGAAACCAGGAAAAATGTAACTTTGTACAGCCCAAATCTCTCCCTTGGCCTCTTATAGAAGAAATAAGATGGGGTAGGTGCTTCCCAGAGTCTGAGTCATATATTCTTGTTTGAGGAACTGTGGGAAGAGGTGGCTAAGTTCATTTAGTCTGATACGCTCCACCCCAAAAGACCTTTCGTAGGTGTTTCAAACCATTTTGCAGCAAAATCCTGGGTGGGGGCAGCCCCATTCGAATTATTCCTCTGGAGGAGGAATGAAAGTACGAAGACCTCTCATCCTAGCCGTGGGGCCATCTGCTTCAAGACAGAGACCTTTTTACTATTATCTTCCTATGTGCCTCATTGTATGCAGTGTTGTTGTAGGCGTGGCTGTCCCAGGACATTAGAGAGACAAGGTGGGTGAAGTCATATCTTTTATCAGACCAACTTCTGTTGGTGAGAGAGACAAGCTTTCGAGCTTGCACAGAGCTGAAGAAGACTTTGAAAGAAGTTGATCTAAATATTTCTTCATGCACTTTGTCTCTCTAAATGCCTATTGTTGGTTGAATTCTGAACAAGCAATATTTGATGTGGATAAGGACAAGCGAGCAAAAAGTATTCAGAAGGTACTTGCATTTATTTTTAAGAAGGATCTTCTTCACATACATGGCAGAGCAACAATTTAGAAAAGCGTGTTCAACATCAGTTGCTTCACCATAGCTGAGTGCTACTCCAAGGGCAAGCTAACAAGAAAGCTGTCTCTTACTCATTTCATTTCCTAGTGCCAGTCACTAAAAAAGTCTTTCAATCTGAGCGTTCTGTTCCTGGTATGACACAGAGAGCAGCGAGGAAGGCTGTGAGTTGGATCGGGCTCACTATAGACCCGAGTAAAATTTACCGTATTTTGTCTAGTAAAATTTTATGTTGACATTTTCACTATTATGAATGATTTCATACCCTTGACATTTCACTTTATGCAAAAATTTCAAGCCATCTGGCTATATTTACATCAAAAGAATGTGATAAAAATGTAAATTTTCCCCTTGAAAGTGAGCCTGTTTTCTCTTGAAAACAGGGTTCCATTTCACTGGGAAAAAATGTAATCTTTCTATAAAAAATATTGTGCATACCTCAGTAAATCTGCCTGTGGAAAGGATCATATTTTGAGGACTTAGAGAGATGTTAAAAAAAAAAGATGAATTTTGATTGGGCGTTGCATCTCATTACAAATATTTCACATACCTCTCATCAATATGTGGATAAAGGGTACAATGTGTGAGGAACTGGGCTCATTTGCTTTCCAGAGAGAGGTTGGACCCGGAAGGATCCCTTTCATACCATCATACAGAATTGCTAATGCAATCAGTATATAGCAGCCTCACCTTTCAGCCTGATTCTGGAGACATAATAAATTCTGAAGCTAAGTTCTACTCTTTTTTTTCTGTGACAGCAGTTTGAAATAGACCTTCAAAGGAATCACAGCAGTGCTTTTAGCCTCTGGAAATTACATTTTCCTGTGCTTCAAGTATGTCCCATCCTTAACCTCCTCCCATATCCTTCCTCTGATTTCTTATGCCGGCAAGTGCTAATGCTGCCATCATGTGAGTCTTTGATCCAAAGACAATCACAGACCTTGTTAAAGTCAATGGACACTCTTTCAGACTCAATGGGAGGAGCAATTAGATCTCTTTAGGTAATGAGATAACTGGAAACAATGGAGCTACTGCCCAAGGCCCAAGCAGAGCTAACCCATGTAGATTAACACAGAGTTCCCTGATTGAAAATGCAGGGGGCTTGGAGTTTGAATTTACAAGGCATCAGTGACCGAAGGAGAAATGTGTCTGCTCACAACTGCTTCTCCAGGCTAAAAGGATGCAGAGAGAGACCGATCTCCTTGGCACAGAATTCACTGATCAGGCATCCAGGGGATTTCTGAAGAAGGAAACTACCTGCTGAACCATTGTGTTCATGGAAACAGGACATCTTTGTAAATAAACAAGATTGCACCATGAAAATACCTGACTTGTATTATCAATTTCTCCTTCTAACAGAAACAACCCTCCAAGGCTCCCCATAATGGCTAACCACTGAGGCCAAAGGCTTAACAGCCTAATTGCAAAACAAAAAATATAGGTAACAACCAGGAGACAAATGTACACATGTGTTGTATAGCAGAATATATAATAAATATCTCACCAAAATGTTGCTTATTCAGTGTTTAACATTATATTAAATGGAGGTATGGAATTTCAGGCTGCTCCTGGCACCAACTCAACTTCTGATTTGCAACATTTGTCTGAGGTGATGGGTTTTAATTAGTAATGTTTCTTTGTGAATGTCCCTCTCTCCACTGAAACTTGAAATGCCAGAAGAGGACAATGAGGTCTGTCCAACTTTGATTATATATGTACTTGTATTAGTCAATCTATATCTCATTGTATAACTCCATCACCATCTAGCCTTTCCCCCAAATAATGAATTATCTTCCTATTTGGATTAATTTCAATAGCTTGTACTGATGAGTTGGCAACTAGTTCCATACATCAAATGTCCTTGGTATAGTCAATTTATGCTCTTGCTTTTTAACTAGTAACTATAATATGCAGATGATTTGTATGAATCTGTCCTATCTTTTTAGATAAAACCTTTGAAATATTCCCTCTTAATTTCCCTTTGGGGTCTGATCTGCCTAATCTTTCTCCCTGAATCTGTTTGATTGTCTTCCACTGACCTTTTCAAGCTCAGCAAAGTCCTTGACCAAAACTGTAAACTACAATTCTAATCTAATTTTGGTCTTGCTAGTAGCTTAAACAGTGTCAGCAAAGCTGCTTCCAATTTATAATATATGTCTCTATGCATACATCTCAAGATCTCATTTACTGTTGCTAAACATTGTGCAGATGCTTTTAGTGTATTATTGATGATCTCTCACCAGTCTTTTTCCTGCCCTTTATAAGTGCTGTGTAGATCTTCAGGGAGACTTTATTCACAAGGGAAAGCATTGAGAAAGTGGCTGGGGTGTGGGACTAAAGGTTGCTTACACTCCGATTAAACAAAATCTTAAAGTCAAGGACTGGATTCTGTAAGTAACAAACCAAGTTCTATTTTTACTACTACCAGATCAACAGGTAAGAGACAAAACATAACTAATGTGTCATTTATAACCAGCTTAATTACATTGCATGCCAAAACAATGACCTGAAGTATGTATCATAGGTTTTATCAGATGCAATAGCACCTTTCACAATAAAATCAAGTGAAGTTTCAGTGATCAATTGAAAACATGCTTGAACACAACTATGAAAATAAAAATAAGTCCGCTGATGATTTGGGGAATATGTCTATGTAGGACTTGTGAATTCTGGTGGAATTTATTAAATTGCTGGATCAATGACTGGCTAAGTGGATGTGGAGTCAGCCATTTGCTAATGGGTTGTGTCATGTCCCTCCCAGATGGGGAACAATGGAGAGTCATTAATATGAATGGATCTCATTCAGATGGGAGCATTTTAGGAAGATGGGTTGGCCAAAGCCTAGGAAAACTGGTTGGACTACGTTTGTCTACAGTGAGCAGGTTTTGGAGCAGTCCAAACCCACCCCCAACCCCCAAAAGGGGAAACAAAGAAAGAAAGCAGAGATAGGGCTTCAAAACTCAGAAGGATTGACAGCACTAAAATGGAAGCAGAAGCAAGGAACAAAGGGGAATGTTTTTGTAGCAGAGGGTTTCTTTTGACTGGGATCAGCTGGGGAAGAAGGAAGCTCTCTGCAAGAGTGAGAGATTTCATAGTTCAGCGGAAAAACCATATTCAAGAAGGGGACTGAAACACTGACCGAGTCCCAAAGAACACTCAGGAGTGGCGAGCGAGCTGAGGCAGGGAAGGGCATGTTGTTTTTACCTAGATCTATCTTTTATGCAATCTAAAGTAAAGAGTAATAATTGTGTTACAAAACTTTGCAAAGCTTATGTGTTTTGTGCTTCCTCTATCACATCTCCCTGGAGTGTAAACCAGCATGCTCATGTGGTTGGAGCTCTCGAAAAGAGAGTGCTTAATCAACAGCGGTGGTCTTGAAGGAGAGGGGTCAGCACTGGTCCTGGGGGCCTAGGGCAACTAGAGTGCAAGGTCCCACTTCTGTGAAGGGATAACAGCGTCTGTTCCCAGGAAGTGGGCCAGAAAGGCCAAGGGGAGAGAGAGTGCTAGAGCCTACCCAGACCAAGAGAAGCTCAAGAGAGGCCTGTGTGATGGAACCCAAATGCAGCAGCCTGGTGAGTGTCCAGCAGAGGGAGCTCAACCAGGGCTGTGACAAATGCACATCAGCACATAAATTAAACTTAGGCTAAAGTTAAGCAATCTACCTTCTATAGCTATTGCAATATCTTAGTATCTCACTTTGCAGGCAGCCTATTCTTACAAACAGAAATGGAATCACAGCGATGTCAGTGTGAATATGGTAAAGCTGGCTGAAATTTGCTGACAATCTGGGTAAATTTTGAATTTCTGGGGGGAAAGTGGGAGAGAAACACTCTGGAAAATATGTTCTCAAAATGTTTTCCCCCTTTCAACTAGCTATAATCTTAGGGTCTAGTTGAATAAAAGCTTCCTGTAGGAACATCATATATATTGTAGGTATGTGTTTATGGCTGTGTGTGTGTCAGAAAACATCTAGGTCCCTTATTTTGCTAGTCTTTGTTCCTAGACAGGATTCCAAGGCTGGTAGTCAGCCAGGCTTGTTAGACTGCTCATGCCTTAGCTCCGGTCACATACATTGTTATCTTCTTGCTTCCTTTTTTGGTCTGGTCAGGAGATATGTCAGAAATCCACAAACATCCCTCCTCCCACAATTTCCACTTTCTGGAATCATTTAAAATCCTTCAGAGAAAGGGAGATCTACTGTGGTGCCATTCATTAAAGCTGATTGGCAAATGGTAAATAAACTTTGCAATTTTTTCTTAAGTTTTCCATTTCTTTTTGATTAAAATCTATGGGTTTGGTTTTTTCCAGTTTTCATTTTCTTGGTTTTTAGGGATCTTCCCTTTTTTCTCTCCCTTTTGTCCCTTTTCAGAGGCAAAGTAGGAAAAAAAGGGGGGTGGAGGGGGAGAGTAAAGGGACTAAACAACCTAAACCAGAAAAAGCTGAGTTTTGACTTTTGTAAACCAAAACATTTTTGATTTTGTTGTTGTTGTTGTTGTTGCTGCTGAAAGATTTCAGTTTGGGAAAATTGGCCATTTTACAGCTAAAACAAGTTATGACTGGAAAGTTTTTAACAGTTGTGCTGTTAAACTATTCTTTAGCTTTCTCTCTAAATTGAGTTCTCAGGACTCAGACAGAGCTGCATGGGTTATCAAATAAAAGCTTTTTAGTTTTCTTCTTCTGTTGCAATATTTACCTGCTGCTCTTTCTTGTCTTACTCCATTAAAGTTAACTGTGGCCAATTTCCTTTTTGTTATTTCCAGTCTTTACCTCTGACTATCACACTCTTAAAAATATAAGAATACCAGAGATTTTTCCAGTACTGCTGCTGTAAACAAATGAGACATCTACTCTCAGGCTATTACTATATGGGCTGCACAGTATTACCAAGTTAAGAAAGTGAATAAATAAATATATTTAATATTAACAAATGGAAGGGAAACTTTCTTTGTTTTCAAGCGCCTTATATAGTGATCCTCCAGACGAGTACTGATGAAAGCTGATACTCTGGTGAGGCTTTTGTGATTCACATAAAATAAAGAATAATAGAAAACACTGCAGACATGGACACATCAGCCTTGCTGATGCTTATGTTCTTATGTTCTTATGCCTCTCATGCCATGAAATATAATTAATAATATTTCTAGCATTTACCTGTCTCTCTTTTGAAAACAATGCAGTAATAATAAATGTGACTCTTTCAGTGTTTCTAAAGAATAAAAGTAAGGGTTAGGAAGTATATGAAAAGGGGGAATCAAATCAAGGAAGCACTAGAGAACGTCAGTAAGGATGAAATGAAGCCATCACAAAAGGCCCTGAGTTTAGCACTCAAGCCAGATCCAATTTTTTCTAGTCCAAATCTGAACCCGGTGTTAAGGAGCATTACATGCCTCTAGCATCTGTAAATACTTGTAGTCTCCCAGAGAGCAGTGTGAAACATTTCATATCAGTGGAAAAAGTGAAGAAATGTGCCTTTGCTGTTTTCAATACCTGCAAAAAAAAAATATTTCCAGCTGGGTTAGTTTCACCAAGTGTGCCATAAAGCAACATACTTTTCCAGCTGAAGACTGCTTTATGCTTCCTGGAATTGTGGTGAGAAATGCACAGCCCGCTTAGAGAAGAAGTTATAAAATACAGCTGGTTGCATCACTCAATCTTGATTGGAATGTCGTTACCTACACTCTCGCTAAAGGCTACTGTTGCAACAGGAAGTCCCCAGCAAGTTAAAAAAAAAATATATGGATACTCAAAGTTCAGTTTGTTAAAATGGACAAAAAGATTCCTAAAAAAACAACAAGGAGTCCTGTGGCACCTTAAAGACTAACAGATTTATTTGGGCATAAGCTTTCATGGGTAAAAAAACCTCACTTCTTTAGATGCATGGAGTGAAAGTTACAGATGCAGGCATTATATAATGACACACGAAGAGAAGGGAGTTACTTCACAAGTGGCTAACCAGTGTTGACAGGGCCAATTCAATCAGGGTGGATGTAGTACACTCCCAATAATAGATGAGGAGGTGTCAATTCCAGGAGAGGCAAAGTTGCTTTTGTAATGAGTCAGCCACTCCCAGTCCCTATTCAAGCCCAAATTAATGGTGTTAAATTTGCAAATGAATTTAAGGTCTTTAAGGTGCCACCAGACTCCTTGTTGTTTTTGTGGATACAGACTAACACGGCTACCCCCGATACTTAAAAAGATTCCTAGTTTCTCTAGCGTTCTTCTGTTCATGTTATATCCCCAATTGCTGCAGATTAGCAGTAAAAGACTTTGTTGTTGCTGCTGTGGGAAATAAAGGGGATGCTGTGAAAATGTGAGGAGAGAAATTGGATCTAAATCAGAAGAGCACTCCAGAAAGTGAGTAAAGAACACATAAAAAATAGAGCCAAGGATCATCAAAATCCTTCCCTCTGATGCAGCATAAATTGATTCTGATATCTCTGCCTGTGCTTCTGAGACAACATGGGCACTTGGACAATACCAAAGCCCTTAAAGGTGTGCAAACAAAATTACATTTGTCAAAAATCCAGACATTTACAGTTTGTTTAAAATATTCAAAAATAGTCCATTTTGTGAAAACCACACAACTTCAATGTGTTACTCTGCGATATGAGCCTGCACCTTCTTTAAAAGGGCTACAAGTTATTTGGTAAATAGACATGGGTAATTCCCTATCACAGATATACTGGCTAGAGTGGAGTTCTTCAGGCCCTTGAAGGCGAGGACATGAAATTTACACTTGATGTGGTGGACTGAGTGGGAGCCAATGGAGGGATTCAGAGAGATGGTTGGTTTGGTGACATGGAAAGAGGCTATGCGACTTCATATTGACCACTGGATCCATTTCATATTCCCAACTTACAATTTGGAGAACTATTTTGCTCTACAGCACAAGAACTTGGAACTGTTGCCCAACATTTGGAATTCTACAGCTGAGCATCCCACTTTATAAGTATATTGAATATAGGACTGCTATTCTTTCTTATTTCAGAGTGGTAGCCGTGTTAGTCTGTATCAACAAAAACAACGAGGTGTCCTTGTGGCACCTTAGAGACTAACAAATTTATTTGGTCATAAGCTTTCATGGGCTAAAACCCACTTCATCAGATGCATGGAGTGGAACATACAGTAGGAAGGTATAAATACACAGCATATAAAAAGATGGGAGTTGCCTTACCAAGGGGGGGTGGGGGTCAGTGCTAACGAGCGAATTCAATTAAGGTGGAAGTGGGCTATTCTCAACAGTTGGCAAGAAGGGATGGAAATCACTTTTGTAGCGGGAATGAGGCCAATGTAAACAAGGTGGTCCATTTCAAACAGTTGACAAGAAAGTGGGAGTATCAGCAGGGGGAAATTAGTTTTTGTAGTGACCCATCTTATTCCATTGGGATATTGTACATCATTAAGTTATTGATTCTTGACTTATACTAGTGGTGTTTTTTTCCCTTTTACTTCAGTTTTATGTTTTTGTTCTGATAAATATAATAAATCTATTGAACAACAATGGAAGTAATGAAGAAAGGCCTAGAAAAAAATGTGTATGGATGAAATTCATCCCTTTGCAGTGAGCCAGGAAAAGGTCTATGCATCATTGAAGTTGTTTGCCTTAGCAGGCCTACAATATTTTAAGCATAGACAATAACTGTACTATCTGTTTGAACTACCTAACATATGGAGCTCTAATCAGGGCCTCTGGGTGCTACTGTAATATAAATATATAACAGCGGTGTTTAGGCTTTGCTCTGGCCCTCTGCACTGGGGTGAGTTTCACCCTGTATGTATTGGCGCTGGTGGCATGAGCAAGAGCCATATTGCTGAACATGCCATGGTGGGGATCAATTTTTTCCAGGGAAAAGACACTGCATGCATGGGAAAATCTATTTTAAAAACCTACTTGCCCATGTGTCATGGGGAAGCATCTAACAGTGAGGAACAGGTCAGAGTGAGGAAAAATGAGTCACAGAAGCAAGACAGGAGTAAGTTAGAGAAAGGCATCCAACTGCATGTTCTAACCTCTATTATCTTTTTATTGTCATATCTATTTGTCACTGCACTAGATAATAAGGGAAGCTATGTGATGTATGGGACAGTTGCTATAAGTAAGGTGGCACATAGCCACTGTGTCTATCAGATAATACATCCCATTGCTGAATCAGTCAGAAGGATGACACACTTACCGCAAGGAATGTCCTGTCAAAGATGGCTAGATTTCTAGTTCATGACCACTGTCCATCAATAAGTGGCACTTTCTGCTGTTTTGAAAAAGCCCTTACTGTAGTGAATCTGAAGGAAAAGCTGTTTGACAAGGTTGCCATGTGCACTGCTGGACAGCACATTTGTCATAGTGACAGAAAACTTTCACATACAAATAAAGAATCAGAGGGGCCTATCCTTCATTGTCTATATGGCTGAAACTCACTTGCAAAGACAGTAGCCAAAGCAACTTGGAACAACACAGAAAAATTCTTATGTTTAAGGCTTCCAACTTAATATCAGAGAATATTAGTGAGAAATGAAGATGAAGCTCCTTCACTATTAACTAGGAGCAGATTAATGAAAAAGACCTGAATGACTGACTACCCCCCTCTTATTCATAGACTTCTATACCCTCAACATGCTCTGGGAATGGGTGCTTGTCTGCAGATGGTGGATGTATAACAGGTTCAAAACTAGATAAAGAACTTAGCAGAGGAAAATAGATGTCCCAGTTCCTTAATCACAAGACTAGGTTCAATTTCTTTTTCTGTCACAGATTCTTTGTATGACCTTGGGTAAGCAACCTAGTCTCTCTCCTTCAATTTTCAGTCTTCTGCTGGTATGTTGTATCCCTGTCTCCTTTGTAAGCTCTTTGGGGCAGTGACTGTCTCCCACTAGATTTTTGCCTAGCACAATGGGTCCCTGTGTTAGCCGAGACTTCAATCTGCTACTGTAATGCCAATAATGAATGTTGAAGTTTGGTGGTGGTAGTGGGCTCTGTGAGGGCATTATCTCATTTTTCACTGTGTATATATAAAGTCTCTTAGCAAAATAATTTCTTAAAATTGGGTGGTGTATCACTGTTCTGACAACACACATTTGTATCACTTACGTGTTGGATCCTGCAAATTTGGCCTCAGCTTTGTAAGAATGTTGCCATTTATATGCAACACAGCTACCTCAACTTCAACTCTGGGAGAAAAGGAAGACTTGCAGCAGTAGAGAAGTTGTCCTGCTTATTAAGAAGATTGCTTTAGAAGCAGCAAATCAGGCTAAAAACTATGAGGTCATCTGACAGATTTCTGTCCTTCCGTTGTGGTACGAAGACATCTCCCTGTAGTGGTACAGTCTGCCAAGGCTGTGCCTTTATTTAACTGAGGATGATCTCGCAACATCACTTGTGCCCTTGGTGACCACGAAACTCATTTGTTGCAATTCCCCCTTTTCAGGGCTTCTCATCTTGTTCAGAATGCACCAGTGTTTTTGCACATTGGCTTGACAGTTATGACATAGTTCTCTCACTCTGTATCCTTTGCCTTGGGTGACTACAAAGTGTAATTTTTTTGTTTGTTTTTACATTGGCACAGTTGGTTTATAAAGCCCTTGGCTGTATTTGAGGCTGACGCCTAGTACTGATGTGTATCTGTGCTCTAGAGACAGAATTTGGAAATGATCAGACTCCACGTGCGGGGCCAGATTTTCGGAACTGAGCTGTTTAGTAAGTGTCACTGAGCTGCTGGGTGCTGATCACACATTTAGGTGCCTAAATGGAAACTGAGCTCTTTTGTAAATCTGGCCTCAGACACCAAGCATCATTTTAGGTAACTCACAGTTGTGGCACTGACTGGCACTTGACCATACCTTTCAGTGTGGAACTCATTCTCCCTAAATTCTGTTCCCTACTCTTAAATAGTAAAAAAAAAAAAACTTGCTTTTCTTTTGTTTGTTCATTTGAAGTTGTTTGTTTTGTTTTTATTATGACTTTTCTTGGTCTGAGAGAAGGTGGGTGTGGTAATATCTTTTACTGGAACAACTTCTGTTGGTGAGCGAGAAAAGCTTTTGAGCTACGCAGAGCTCTTCTTTGGGCCCCACATGGATTACTTTTCCCCATCCCATCTCTCTCCCCATTCTGTTTCTGTCCAAGGTCCTGCTTGATTTCTTTCCCTTTTATAATGTTAAGAGATTAGGGATTTATGTTCATAATGGGTTTTAATCCGGGATTTTCAAAGAAGCAGAGGGGAGTTAAGCATCCGTTGACTTTAAATAGGAGTTTCAATAGGAGATTCTAAAGGTGCTACAGGAGCACTCAAGGCAGATAAGGGCATTGCAGAGAAGCTAAATGAATTATTTGCATCTGTCTTCACTGCAAAGGATCTGAAGGAGATTTCCACATCTGAGCCATTCTTTTTAGGTGATAAATCTGAGGAACTATCCCAGATTGAGGGGTCAGTAAAGGAGGTTTTGGAACAAATTGATAAATTAAACAGTAAAAAGTCACCAGGATCAAATGATATTCACCCAAGTGTTCTGAAAGAGCTCAGATGTGAAATTTGCAGAACTACTAACTGTGGTAGTAACCTATTACTTAAATCAGCTTCTGTACCAGATAGTTGGCAGATAGCTACTGTGACACCAATTTTTAAAACAGGCTCCATAGGCAATGCTGGCAATTACAGGCCAGTAAGTCTAACTTCTGTATCAGGCTAATTGGTTGAAACTATAGTAGAGAACAAAATTATCAGCTACATTGATAAACATGATTTGTTGGGGAAGAGTCAGCGTGACTTTTGTAAAGGGAAATCATGCCTCACCAATCTATTAGAATTCTTTGAGTGGGTCAATAAACATGTAGACAAGGGTGATCTAGTGGATATAGTGTACTTGGATTTTCAGAGAGCCTTTGACAAGGTCCCTCACCAAATGCTCTTAAGCAAAGTAAGTTGTTATGGGAAGGTCCTCTCATGGATCAGTAACTGATTAAAAGATAGGAAACAAAGGATAGGAATAAATGGTCAGTTTTCTGAATGGAGAGAGGTAAATATTGGTGTTCCCCCAGTGGTACGTACTGGGACCAGTACTGTTCAACATATTCATAAATGATCTGGGAAATGGGATAAACAATGAGGTGGCAAAATTTGCAGACAATACAAAATTACTCAGGATATGTAAGTCCAAAGCAGACTGCAAAGAGTTACAAAGGGATCTCAGAAAACTGGGTAAATGGGTTACAAAATGGCAGATGAAATTCAATGTTGATAAATGCAAAGTAATACACAGTGGAAAACATAATTCCAACTATACATACAAAATGATGAGAGCTTTTTACCACGCATGAAAGAGATCTTGGAGTTATTGTAGATAGCTCCCTGAAAACATCCACTCAATGTGCAGTGGGAGTCAAAAAAGCTAACAGAATGTTAGGAACCATTAGGAAATGGGAAAAATAGGACAGTAAATATCATAATACTACTTTATAAATCCATGGTATATCCACCTCTTGAATATTGGGTGCAGTTCTGGTTGCCCCATCTCAAAAAAGATCTATTAGAATGGGAAAAGGTACAGAGAAAGGCAATATAAATGATTAAGGGTCTGGAAAAGCTTCCATATGAGGAACGATTAAAAAGACTGGGACTTTTCAGCTTGGAAAAGAGACAAGTAAGTGGGATTATGACTGAGATCCATAAAATCATGAATGGTGTGGAGAAGGTGAATAAGGAAGTGCTATTTATTTCCCTCATCACAGCACAAGAACTAAGGGTCATCCAATGAAATTAATAGGCATCAGGCTTAAAACAAAAGTAAATATTTCATCATACAACACAGTCAATGTGTGGAACTCGTTGTCAGGGGATGTTGTGAAGGCCAAAAGTATAACAAGGTTCAAAAAAGATATAGATAAGTTTAGGTTTAGGAGGATAGGGCCATCCATGGCTATTAGCCAAGCTGACCAGTGATTCAACCCCATGTTCTGAGTGTCCCTAAGCTCTGACTGCCAGAAGCTGGGAATGGACAACAGGGGATAGATCACTTGATAATTGCCCTGTTCTGTTCATTCCCTCTGAAGCACTTAACTTTGGACGCTGTTTATCGGTAGTTTACCACAAACTCCAAAGAGAAAAAAAGACAGTGATTTTACTACACCACACGTTTCATCTAAATGTTAATATTCCCTTTTGATCTCTGAATCAATGGAATATAGTAATGGAACATTACAGTCAGGTTCTGAAGTTTTAGCATCTACAAGCTAATTAGATCACATTGTTGAACCTCTAGTCTATTTAACATGGCTTTGCTAACTATCTACAAGGAATGGCCCCATTTACCGTTTCAATACTTTTCTAATATGTCCTTAAATATTGCTTTTAGTTCAATGAGCTGCCTAGTTGCTTAACCCTCACTGACTAAGCGTCACACAAGTATTTCAGACATCTTGACACAGGTGTTTATTATAAGCATGCTTTCGGTGATTCTGGAGCCAGTGTAACTGATCAGAGGACCTGTTTGTTTACTACTGTTGTCAAACTAGTGACATTCATGAGAATGACAGGTTTCAGAGTAGCCCACGAAAGCTTATGCTCTAATAAATTTGTTAGTCTCTAAAGTGCCACAAGTACTCCTGTTCTTTTTGCGGATACAGACTAACACGGCTGCTACTCTGAAACCTGTCATTATGCAAGGCACTGCATTTAGCCGTATGGAGTGGAAATCCATCAACTTCATGATAAGAAGTGGGCTGTGGCTTATGCTCTAATAAATTTGTTAGTCTCTAAGATGTCACAAGTACTCCTGTTCTTTATTCATGAGAATGAGCACTCACCTTTCATCTTTACAAGTTATCATTAGCTAATTTAGTACACCGAGCCAAGCGAAATAGGTAATGACAATGAGGAAAATACAGAAAGGTTATTTTGTCACAAGAACTGCTAATATTGAGACGAGAAGGTTAGTAGGATGCAGAATTGTACATTACAATCCTCAAATCTGACCTGAGTTAAACGTGGTGTGACTTACCTTTTACACATGAATGCCCATCAACCCACAGGCAGAAGACATGCATTTGCTTTTAAAGCTTCACTGTGTTGTGACTGCTATGAAAATTACCATAAATATATTTCAACATCTGGTGATTAAAACACTGTCATCTAAGTGGATATTTGTTGTCTGAAAAATGCACAACTTTGCGAGCTTCCACAGTTGGATTGCTATGGTGACATTTCCATTATAGCTATGGTCTTTTGTGACTTTTTAGTTTCACTGTGAACATTTGGCAAAAGCAAAAGCTGCAAAGTTTCACATGTCGCTGTTTCTTAGCTCTGGTATCTAACACGACTTTACAATGAACTGCACAAGTGATTTCTTATTCATGATGGGTCTAATCTTTCCTAATCATTTTGCATTGTTTTCCTTTGCTTCTTTAATTTTTTTTTGCCTTTTAATATTTGTACTGCCCCATCCACCAGTGGGAAAATAGTGGGGATATTTATCACGCTCCAAATTATATTAACTGCTTGTTATTATGGTTATTCATGAATAACTATTTGTATTGTGGTAGCACCTAGAGCACCAGTCATGGATTAGGTGCTATATCAATGCATAACAAAATGATGGTCCCTTCCCTGAAGAGCTTGCAGTATGTTTGTTATCATAAGCCAAACTCCCCTTTGTGTTCTAAATTAACCCTCAACTAAGGGCAGATCTTCAGGAATGCTCAGTACCCACAACCAAAATTGAAGTCAGTGGGAGCTGAGGCTATTCTGATGCTATTGTGCTTTTTCTGGGCCAGATCCCATCCTCATGTAGGCCAAAACTCGCTGCCAATGTCTTCACTGAAGTGGTGCAAGTTTGCCGAAGTAAGTTAGAACTGAATGATGTCAGTTCTACCAAAAGATTTGCAGTCAGCAGAGAATTCTGAGGTTGCAGGAATGTAGATAGCTAAAGCTTGTGGTTGAGTGAGATGGTGCCTAGAATACTGGGTACAGTTCTAGGGCCTCACTTCAAGAAAGGGCTGAATTAGAGTGAATTCAGAGAAAAACAAAAACAATTATTAAAGGGCTGGAGGAAGTTACCAATGAGTACATATTGGATATAAACTGGCCGTCGGGAAGTTTAGGCTTGAAATTAGATGAAGGTGTCTAACCATCAGAGGGGTGAAGTTTTGGAACAGCCTTCCGAGGGAAACAGTGGGGGCAAAAGACCTCTCTGGCTTTAAGATTAAGCTTGATAAGTTTATGGAGGGGATGGTTTGATGGGATAAAGTGATTTTAGTCAATAGGTCAATAATGTGCCATCGCTGGTAATTAGTAACAATGGTCAATGATGGGATATTAAAAGTTACTACAGAGAACTTTTTCCACAGGGTCTGGCTAGAGAATCTTGCCCACATGCTCGGGGTTCAGCTGATCACCATATTTGGGGTCGGGAAGGAATTTTCCTCCAGGGTAGATTGGCACAGGCCCTGGAGGTTTTTCGCCTTCCTCCGTAGCATGGGGCAGGGATCGCTTGCTGGAGGATTCTCAGCGATTTGAAGTCTTTAAATCATGATTTGGGGACTTCAACAGCTGAGTCAAGGGAGAGAATTATTCCAGGAGTGGGTGGGTCAGTTTTTGTGGCCTGCATCATGCGGGAGGTCAGACTAGATGATCATAGTGGTCCCTTCTGACCTTAGAGTCTATGAGTCTATGAGGATAGATATGTGCATAGTACCTTGGTGAAATGGTGTCCAAGGAGGGTAAGAAAAGAAAGATATAGCTATCTATAAGGAATAGGAGGGGTATAGGAATATGGAGGTGATTTTACCTCTGCATTGGAGAGGCTGACAGTGATCCAGTTCTGAACAGTCCAGTTCTGGTGTCCACATTTTAAAAAGAATGTTGAAAAATTGGAGAGCATGCAGAAAAGAGCTACTAAAATGATTTGAGGCTGAAAAAGTGCCTTATGAGATAATTAAAAGCTCAGTTCATATAAAAAAAGTCAAAAGGTGACTTGATTACGGTCTCTGAATACCTACACAGGGAGTAGTGGGTATTAATGGGCTCTTTAATGTAGTTAAGAAAAGCAAAACAAAAACCAATCATTGGAAGTTAAAGACAGATTCTAATGGGAAATCAGGTGCTTATTTAAACAGTGAAGGTGATTAACCACTGGAACAAGCAACAAGAGATGGAGAATACACCATGTCCCCTGGAAGTCTTTAAAAAACTGGATGTCTTTCTAGAAGCTCTGCTTTAGTGACACACAAGTTACTGGGCTCAATAGAAGGGTTACTGGATGACATTCTCTGGCATTTGTTATACAGGAGGTAAGATTAGATGATCTATGGTCCTTTTAACTCTTTTAATCTATAACAATATGACCCGTGTTATTGTTTATGGCAGTCCAAATAGGGGCTGTATAAATTGGAATATTAGGATGAAACCGTTTTAAAGGAAATTTAGATTTAATACTAAGACAAATGGCGAGACCTATTAGATTATAGAACTGTCTTCCACAGGCAGTTATGGAAACCCAGTGTCCTAAAATATTTAAAAATTGACTAGCCCAAGCATGGTAGATTGTACAATATATGTCATACTAACAGTATGGGTCTTTGGGCCTCTCTGGTTACTAGACCATGTATAGCGTTAATAGATGGAACACAATTTGTCCTTTAGCTTAAGGAATGCAGTCATGTTTTCACATCTAGGAGGCCTAGGTTCACTCTCTGTAGATGACCCAATCTTGCTGATTATTTGACCTAGATGAGTTTCTCTAGCTCCACATCCTAATCTCCCACTCGGCAACTTTGATTTTATTGGCACTATGGATGATTTACACTTGAGAAAAAAGATCAGAATCAGGATCTAGTTGTCCTCACTGCTACTCAGGTACTACAAGCCAGTATAAATCTGCAATGAAGTTAGTTATAATGTGCTATAAAATTCTAATGGCTCACTCAGTGACCTCACAACAGTGTAACTCTACTGAGGAGTATAAAAATATTGCTCGAGCATGCAGGGCTGTAATCAGGAAGGCCAAACAACAATTGGAGTTGTAGCTAGCAAGGGATGTGAAGGGTAACAAAAAGGGTTTCTACGGGTATGTTAGCAACAAGAAGAAGGTCAGGGAAAGTGTGGCACCCTTACTGAATGGGGGAGGCAACATAATGACAGTTGATGTGCAAAAAGCTGGAGTAGTCAATGTTTTTTTTTTGCCTCAGCCTTCACAGATAAGGTCAGCTCCCAGACTGCTGCACTGGGCAACACATTATGGGGAGGAGGTGAGCAGCCCTCAGTGATGAAAAAACAGGTTAAGGACTATTTAGAAAAGTTGGACATGCACAAGTCCATGAGGTTGGCTGCAATGCATCTGAGGGTACTGAGAGAGTTGGCTGATGTGATTGCAGAGCCATTGGCCATTATCTTTGAAAACTCGTGGCGATCAGGTGAGGTCCTGGATGATTGGAAAAAGGCAAATATAGTGCAAATCTTTAAAAAAAGAGCAGAAGGAGAATCCGGCGAACTACAGATTCACCTCAGTCCCTGGAAAAATCATGGAGCAGGTCTTCAAGGAATCCATTTTGTAGCACCTGGAGGAGAGGAAGGTGATCAGGAACAGTCAACATGGATTCACCAATGGAAAGTCATGATCAATCTGATTGCCTTCTATGATGAGATAACTGGCTCTGTGAATATGGGAAAAGTGGTGGATGTGATATATCTTGACTTTAGCAAAGCTTTTGATATGGTTCCCCATAATATTCTTGCCAGCAAGTTAAAAAAAAGTATGGGCTGGATGAGTGCACTATAAGGTGGATAGAAAGCTGGCTAGATCATCGGGCTCCACAGGTAGTGATCAATGGCTCGATGTCTAGTTGGCAGCTGGTATCAAGCAGACTGCACCAGGGGGTCTGTCTTGGGGCCAGTTTTGTTCAACATCTTCATTAATGGTCTGGATGATGGGATGGATTGAACCCTCAGCAAGTTCATGGATGACACTAAGGTGGAGGGAGAGTGACCTAGACAAATTGGAGGATTGGGCCAAAGAAATCTGATGAGTTTCAACAAGGACAAGTGCAGAGTCCTGTGCTTAGGACAAAAAAATCCCATGCACTGCTACAGACTGGGAACCGACTGTCTAAGTGCCAGTTCCACAGAAAAAGACCTGGGGATTACAGTGGATGAGAAGCTGGATATGAGTCAACAGTGTGCCCTTGTTGCCAAGAAGGCTAACGGCATATTGGGCTGTATTAGTAGGAGCATTGCCAGCAGATCGAGGGAAGTGATTATTCCTCTCTATTCGACATTGGTGAGGCCACATCTGGAGTATTGCATCCAGTTTTGGTCTCCCCACTACAGAAAGGATGTGGAATAATTGGAGAGAGTCCAGCAGAGGGCAACAAAAATGATTAGAGGGCTGGGGCACATGACTTATGAGGAGAGGCTGAGGGAACTGGGCTTATTTAGTCTGCAGAAGAGAAGAGTGAGGGGGGATTTGATAGCAGCCTTCAACTCCTGAAGGTGGGTTTCAAAGAGGATGGAGCTAGGCTGTTCTCAGTGGTGGCAGATAACAGAACAAGAAGCAATGGTCTCAAGTTGCAGTGGGGGAGGTCTAGGTTGGATATTAGGAAAAAATATTTCACTAGGAGGGTGGTGAAGCACTGGAATGGGTTACTAGGTAGGTGGTGGAATCTCCATCCTTAGAGGTGTTTAAGGTCAGGCTTGACGAAGCCCTGGCTGGGATGTTTTAGTTGGGGTTGGTCCTGTTTTGAGCAGGGGATTGGACTAGATGACCTCCTGAGGTCTCTTCCAACCCTAATCTTCTATGATTCTACGATGTTAGTGGAATTACTCCAGATATTGTGGTTCTGAAAGCACAGAGAACTGGAGAGAGAGAGAGAGAGAGCAAAATGCAGGTGAGTGTAAATCTACCTGGGGTGAATGGCCTACATCAGGAGGTTAAGATAAGGGTGCCAACCCTCCAGGATTGTCCTGGAGTCTCCAGGAATCGAATATTAATCTTTAATTAAAGATTATGTCATATGATGAAACCTCGAGGAATATGTCCAACCAAGATTGGCAACTCCAGGTTAAGAGGGTGTTAAGAATTTGAGTACTCCACATGTGGAGCATTTCAGAAAATAATTATTATGAAGGACATTTTCAAAAAGAATGAAAAAGCTATGAGCGTAGAGAGGAAAACAGGTCAAAATATTTTATAATTACTATGTGTGATGGGTCATCATCCACCCCACACTGGCCTATAAGGGAACCCGGGGGGTGGGAGGGCTGCACATAAAGTAGCCAATAGGAGATGGGTGCGAGGAGCAGCCAATCGGGCCCGGGCAGGCCCATATAAGAAGAGCTGCAGAGCAGAGCAGGTTTAGTTGCTCCTTGGAGCTCAAGGAGAGATAACTGGTTGCCCTGCAGGAGGAATAAAGCTAGCACCCTGGACAGAGCAGTGCCAGGCAGGATCAGGGGAGTGAAAGTGAGCTCCTGGCTGCTAAGAATAGCATGCTGATGCCCCAAGGTAAGGGCAAAGAAGGTGAGGGGAAGTGGCCCAGGGAAATAGACTGAGAAGTTTCATGGGATGCAGCATGTGGTTGCCATCTGCAAGGTCCCTGGGTCAGGACCCGGAGTAGTGGGTGGACCTGGGTCCCCTTTCCCCCACTCAGGAAGTGGCTGGACTGTTGGACTGCAGTATTGTCTCATGGAAGGGTGGGCTCAGAAAGTGGCACAGCTGGAGGGCTGTGTCCTGAAGAAGATGCCGTGGTCCTTGGAGTGACACGGGTCCAAGAACAGAAGTGATGGTGGGCGAGACACTACTGAGAATCGGTGTACCGACCTGTGGAGTTGATCTGCAAGATGACCAGTAGGAGGTGCTAGCATGGTGAGTCGCACCCCGTCACACCATGTAAAAGGGACTGATAATTGTGCAGAGTTCTCTTATAGCAGTATTAATTCTGTAGCTGAACTGCTTGCAGTGAATATAATATAACAAATGCAGAAGAAATACAAGGAAAAGATGTTGCACTGCAAGCGATTTTTAAACTTTTTTGATCTGACGTACAGAATAAATAAGGTGATAAAATAATTATCTAAATTCAGGAAAAAAAGAATACTAATGAAACAATCAGTGGTGAGAACAAGTACAATATGTCAATGCTGGGTAGCTCTTTGTTTTGTTTTGTCTAATTTATTATTACAGCATTTTCTAAAGTTAGATTACACAATTTAATGTAACACCTAAGACCCCAAATGTGCTAACACATATACATGAACATCTCATTAAGGAGACTATTCACATACTTAAAGTTACTAACATGTTTAAAATAAAGCACATTCATAAGTGTTTGTAGGATTAGGGCCAAAGCTCGTTTTAACAACTGCTGAAAAGGAAGGAAAATAGAGTAATACAATTAATGGTGCTCCAAAGCTGATCTCAAAGACACAGCATGAACTCAAAACACCAGTTATAATTAATCACCAGACCATCTAAAATGATGAATAAATTTGAGACTATTGAAATTTGGTTTTGCTATTAAACTGTTATTAACAAAACTCAAAGATCCAGCTGTAATTAGGAACATACCACTCAAAAGGCATATGAGTACAAGGGAACTCTGAGAAAGAAAAAAGTTGGCTGTAATTGTGTGTTTTAACAAGCAATCCTTCTCTGACGTGAGATTTTTCAGGATTTTTAGTTGATGGGCCAGTTTTCCAGATGGTAGAAATCAGTGTAACTGAAATGAATTGCCATCAATAGAGATCTGAGATCTGACCCATATTATAAAACTACTTATTGAACCTTACATTTCTGGAGTGCTTTTCTTTATGAGAAAATGTTTTAGTGGTGATATCATTTCTTGTTCACTTTAGAAATAAAGATTGCTTTACATTTTGCTGATGAAATAATGCTAATAGAAAATAATAATAAAATAGATACATTCTCACTAATTTGGAACTCAATAGTTTGGAAGAAAAGTCAGGTACTCTTCGGGCTACACAGATATTGCTTAATAGTCATGGAATTCTAGAGATAGTTCTAATCATTGGAGAGCCACCGAATTTTTCCAGTCATGTGCTAGAAACATAATGAATTCCTTTTAATATAACAGATATTGGTGATGTGGCCGAGGTATCTGGAATGGTCCAGATCTGTGAGACTGACTTCCTCGTGCACTGCTCAGAGAAGCACAGGTGTGTATCCTGGCACATCCTAAAATGCTCTCCATTTAAGGAGTATTCATCAGAAAACTCCAATCCAGATGCATGTTCATTCTGGCAGCAGTGAGGCGGTTATGCATTAAAGAGTCATTTCTTCTCAGTTTGCAATCTGAAAGGTCAGCAACCTCTATCTTTTAGGTAGCTGTTTTCTTATCTTATTGGAGAGAGAAGCTTTTTGCTCCAGCTGATGTTAGCCTCCAATCTGACCCCAGTGGTGTGCCAGAATTGTAGTTTATTTCTCATAACACAATGATTGCAAGTTAAGGAAATGATCTTTTTTTGTTCATTTTTATGAACAGCTATTGGGCTAGGCTAAAAGCAGCCCCCCTCACCCGCCAATAACCCTCTGAATTTTCTGGTATTGGTATATTGCTTTGCAGAATTGCAAGAACTTTTTAAAATCACTATATTAATAAACCTCCCCTTCAGTCCCAGCTGCATTCAGGACTGTAACATATCTCAGAAATCAAATCGGGTACAAGGCTTGTCCATGCTCCAGCCCTCCACTTAGGCTCAGGATGGCAATCGGGTGGTTTGCCAGCCACTCCTTTATATTTGCAGCAAAGCCAAGGTACAGGTGATAGTATTAGAGATAATTGAAAAATGGAAGAAAGGGGGAGATCATGAACATTTCATAAAAATCTCTCTCTCCTCCCTCATCCTTCCATGCTTTTGTCAACAATTCAGCAAAATGTTGAATAAAACCCCCACCTCATCGCTGTCTCTCTCTCTCTGGGCCATACAGCAGCAGCTGTGGCCAGAAGAGGTGCTGATGCTGGATTTCCCCTTCTTCTAAAAGGGAGGGAGGTTCCTATGAGGTCTCTGGAACTTGCTCCTAGACACTGTCTGAAACAACCCAAATCTGGTGACCTGGTTTTGCTGAAAAAGAGACCTCTTCAATACAGTTCTTGAAGAGGGCTGAGGGTGTGTTTCTTGGAATGATGAAGGGGTACAAAGGAACTTTTTGGAAGGTTGGCTGGCAGAGGGCCTGTCTGAATGATTGTTTTACTGCTACTATGGTTATGCAGTAATATTTACATTAGTGCAAGTAAGGTGAAATGGCCCCATTACATTCAATGGGAGTTCTGAACCTAGACCCATAAATCAAAAGAGGCATCTTTTTGATTATTTATATCAACATTTAAAAATATTGACTGTACAAGCAACAGTGTCAGGTGCCTCTGGATTTTGAACAAGAGGAGGCGAATCCTAATGCCATTTTTTGCACCCCTTCTTTTCTCTCCTAATCAAATCTTTATTTTCTGTCCTCTCCTGATTTTATTTTTCCCCTTCTAAACCTTAGTTCTGCTGCCTTTGCAGTCTGTGATGGAGTGTCCACCCAAGACAAGGCAGAGCAGGTTAAATTAATTTAATAACCTGAGAGGCTGCATCTAGGAGAGAGCCAGGGATTGAAAGGCTGAATGATGATGGACCCCAGCTGAGAAAGAACAAGAGGGACAGGGATGAAGCCAGGACAATGGCAGCAGAAAAGGGCTGCAGGGGAAGTAATCTGCAGTCACTCCCTGGGAGAAGGGAGGTGTGTTTGGGGCTATGGAGTTAAGTAGTCTAAAGTTACTCTCTTACGGGGTGTAGCCTGATTTAGGATGTACTAATAATATCAATTTGGATAATATGGGAATTTAATTTATTGATTTAATTTTAATTGTATTTAATTACACCTCTACCCCGATATAACGCTGTCCTCGGGAGCCAAAAAATCTTATTGTGTTATAGGTGAAACTGTGTTATATCGAACTTGCTTTGATCCGCAGGGGGGCCCACCCCCCCCCCCCCCCCCCCGGAGCCCTGCTTTACCATGTTATATTAGAATTCGTCTTATATTGGGTCGCGTTATATCAGGGTAGAGATGTAGTAATATTAATAATAATTAATCATAAATTATTATTATTAATTTGTATGGGTCTTAGGCTCGCCAATCTGTTTGATCAGAAGATAAAAGTTCTAGTCCCGAATCAAATGGGTTGGGGGGGAATAGCTCAGTGGTTTGAGCATTGGCCTGCTAAACCCATGGTTGTGAGCTCAGTCCTTGAGGGGGCCACTTAGGGATCTGAGGCAAAATCAGTACTTGGTCCTGCTGGTGAAGGCAGGGGATTGGACTTGATGACCCTTCAGGGTCCCTTCCAGTTCTGTGAGATAGGTATATCAGGCTCCACCGAATGTACAAAGGACCCTCGGGGGTATGACAGGAAGCTCACACTGAGATAGATATAGCCTTAAAGACTTTTTATTAAAATCAATAATAGTAAGTAAATGGTAAAATACCCAGAGTTACAAAGTTACATTTGCATTACTGCTATTCAAAAGATACATATAATAATATGGTATTATATGCAACAAAGCTTTGGTTAATATACTCACACCCTTTCTTGACAACCTGGTGGTAAGAGACACAGGACCAGCCTTGCAGTTCAGGTTTCTCAATTCCTGAGTGAGGGATGCAGTGCTTAGAGGGATGCAGTGCTAAGAGCTATCAAAGCTGACTAGGGTTTACTTGACTAACTTAAACTTAAAATCAAAACCTAATAAACAAACTAAGAATAAAACGTAGAGAAACCAAGCTTAGCCTAGTTCCCTTGAAACTTAAAGTTTAAGAAGAACAAATATAGCCTACTAATAGTAGCAGTGATTGTAGATAGAATAGATAGAAGATAAGGTAGAAATAGAATAAGTAAGAATAGAAATGTAGATGGAGTAAGAATGGAGTAAGTGAGAATGGAGACGGAGTACTCTATCAAGGTGGGTTACCTCTTTTATAGGGCAAAGTGCCGGAAATCCTTCCTCCTATGCCCAAATTTCATTCCTCACCCACAAAATGTTAGGGTACGCTTACCCCATAGTCTAATATGTATGTGCGTATTGATGATAGGTATGTATGCACATCAGTCTCTTGTGGTGTACTTGTTAAGTCTGGGCACAACATTGAAAACCCCCCTATACCATTCTCCATTGTCTATTGGTCTAGATAAAAGGTCATGGACACAGGTGTGGGTACTTATCTATTTAGATAACAAGCTATAGGTCAACTTTGCTTTCTGAGTAAAAGGTCTTAATGTAGATATGCTAACTTTGCCTTAGCTTAACATACAGGATATGACCTGTAGGTCCCTTTGCATTACAGCCTAACTTACTTTTAATATAAATCTATAAACTTATTACAGTACATCAAATACTTAAACTGTAAGAAAAGATATATATGCAAGCAAGCAGGTTAGTCCTATAGGCTACACGGGCAACAGATTGACAAAAATGGGGGAATGAGCAGGTTCTCCATTGCTCTTTTGTAGTGGGTTATACCAGTGCAAAGTGGGTGTAAACTGTTACCACTTTCATTGAATAATTTTTTTACCTACACTGGTGTAAATGTCTCCACAGGTTCAGGGCAACAGGCAACCCAGCCCAAATTCTCTAATTTACCTTTATATTAGACCAACTCAATTCTATGTACTTTTTTTTATTGAATTTGGTAACACATAATATTTCATGCAGCAGATTTGGTGGGAGTATAACACTCAGTTCTGCTACTCCATTGCTACTTTGAACAGTAGTTTCTGAAGGCTGGTCTACACTGAAAAGTTACATTGGCATAGCTACATCTCAAAGGGGTGTGAAAAATCTATGCCCCTGAGAGATGTAGTTAAGATGACCTAGTCCCAGTGTAGACAGCAGAGGTTGATTAACTACAGTGAAGGGAGAACCCCTTCTGTCACTGTGGTAAGTATGTACACTTAAAAACTCTACAGCGGCACAATGTAGACATAAGGCTATGTCTTGTTTTTAGAGCAAGATAGTGAATTGGAGTTAGCTACCTAACTGTAAAATCCACAGCTAGATATTACCTCAGATGAGGGGTATAGTGTTGCCTTGACTACCTATATTGAAGTAAAAACTATCTGTGCCTTGTCTCCACTAGGATTTTACGGTGAGATAGCGACTTGAGTTTGCCATCACTGTAAAAACACACCTCTTTGGCACACAGCCTAGGTAAGGCATACAATCTATACAGCAGTGCACTTGATAAAGACCTGTGTGGAAGAGATGCAGGATCGGATTCATGCAGGGGATGGGAGCGGAGAATATCTGACAGCTATTCAGCCACCCCCATCCAAAGATATTACATGTTTGAAATGCATAGTAGGCTTACTACCCCTGATGAAATATCTCACCAAAGATAAAATATACAGCAGCATATCCAATGCAGAGAATGTGCCTTGGTTTCATATTAGCTACTCTGCTACCATAGGAAGGGAAGATACTACAGTATTCAGCAATATTCAAGCTGTCAAACCCAGTGAGGGATATCTTTGTCCCTTTTAATCAGAGATTCCAAGACATTTTTCACTTAGGAAACTAATTGACAGATAACACATTTATATGGACATATTTTACAACTGGAGAGACGCACACATTTTAAAGCAAAGCTGGTCCCTTGTTCTAAAATCTGCCAAAGGTTGTATTATTTTGGGGGGTGTTGTTTCTCAAAAAAAAAAAAAAATAGGGGCAAATAAGTAAAAATTCTACCATTTGGATGATAGATAGATATAGGTAGTAACAACACTTTGCATGAATAAACTTTCATCTCAAAGCACTTGACAACTATATTACTTGTATGTTATATCTGGTTGGGTTTTTTCTTTAAATTGTCAGTTCTTGTCTCTAAGAACTATCTTCCTTCATGTTTTCATAGTTTTTAGCACAAAGGTGCTCTGATCTTGACTGGAACTCTTGGGCCCTAATACAGAAATAAGAAATATAATAATAATTAATAAAAATAACTAAATCTATGAAGATTTATAACACCCTTGTGAGGTAGGTAACTTATAGGTAATTCCGTCCACTCATCACTGAAATGCGGCTACCTCTGCAATAGAATACAGCATCTGTTTAATTGCTGCTCACAGCAATATTATACAATAGTTTAGGAGAGAAAGGGTGTGTGTGGAAATAATGTATCTAGCTGGTATTTAGGCAAGCACAGTGTAATTACTCAGGGCAGAATTTGGCCCGGATGTTGGTGTTAACAGCTTTGCTTTTATGAAGCATGCCATGGACTTGTTAAAGACCATAAATAGTCACGACCTCCTGCTTATTACTCTCTACAATGGATGAGCTCTTTTGAGAGATGTACAAATATTGTACACATTGGATAATATCACATAGTCTAACACACTGGAGTGGGACCTGATGGTGCAGGCCTATCAGGATTGGAGCAGACCAGCAGAGGAGAGCCAACCCCAAATGCACTTGACTACCACTGAGACTAGGGTGACCAGACAGCAAATGTGAAAAATCGGGATGGGGGTGGGGGGTAATAGGAGCCTATATAAGAAAAAGACCCAAAAATCAGGACTGTCCCTATAAAATCAGGACATCTGGTCACCCTAACTGAGACTAATGTTACCTGTGAGTGTATTATTTGGATGGGGTTTATGGTGAGAGACAGTTCTGGATCTCCATAAGATGGACATGTAGTATTTGGGACTGGGAGGTTGACCAAATTCCAGATGTATTGATTTGGATTGCTTAAATGCTTGCATGCATATATATATATAATAAAAATGAGTTTTCATGCTTCTGTTGACTGTTTTCCTCTTTTCCCCCAAATAAAAAGATACAATGTTCCCAAGGACTCAGAGTGCTTGCGAAGGGGGAAAAATCTGCAAATGTGACCAGGTCTTATTTAATGTCCCAGTGCCAAGAATAAGACTAAGGCTGTGGGTGAAGGCTTGAACCATAGTTTTATTTATTTTAGAAATTGACCACAAGATAGATTGTTGTTGTATTGGCACCTGGCAGGTGGGTTACACATCTATATGAGCATGGATGGTAAGAGGGGTATTCAGTGAGAGAGGCTGGCAGTGTACAGCGAGGGTCCTGAATGCCCTAAATTGAGATGGGGGTAACTTGGGCAAATTATTGGAGTGCCAGTTTCCAGAGAGATGGCTGCATCTGCAAGGGTATATCTTCTGCAGTACCACAGCTTCACACATTGTTAACAAACAAGCACATTTCACCTTTTTGTACAAATACAGTGTATTATTTTTCAGTGCATTTAGCACTGTGGCTGCTGATCAAAATGGGACAATGTGACAGATTTATGTTACCAGTTTGCCTGGGGCTTCAGGTGATCAGGCTGAAGCCGCAGGACTTTTAGGGGAGGAGATGAAGGAGCACACCAAGTGACTAAGTTTAAAACTTTACTAACCAAATAACAGCGGTGAGTGCTGGGTGTGCCCCACGTCACCCAAGGGAAGGAAGAAAGCATTAGTGCCCGAGCCCTAACGCACTTTCATACTTACACATGCACAACCCAAGGCTGGCCAAGCCTGGGTGTAATGTAAGAAGAGGGGGAAGGGTAGACGAGAGTTCTGCCCTGTGCACAGGTCGTCTAGAGTGCGCTGTAAATCTCCGACTTGCTTCAGCTGTTGGGAGGGTTTTAAGCCCTGGGTTCTTCTGGGGGCATTTTTGTCCAGGGACCTTGCCCCCCGTAATCTTGATACCAGTCCAAACTGGTCTTCCGTGGCTCCCTTAATTTCCCCAAAACATACCGGTTTCAGGGTCAAAGACTGTTGTTTTTCAACTCACTGGCCTTCGCAATCTTACTGGTTTTGCAACCCCCTTCAATTCTGTCTGGCTCAGTTCTCCTTTCTCATGGCTGGCCAGAGTTGAGCTACAGGCTTCTGGCTGTTTGGCAGCAGAGAGCTTGTTTGCGTGCAGTGGCCTTGGGCTGCAGTTTTGTTTCTTATCTTTGGGGCCTAGCTGGATCGTCGAGTTAACCCGTTTCTTTCTTTCTTTCTTTCTTTCTTTCTTTCTTTCTTTCTTTCTTTCTTTCTTTCTTTCTTTCTTTCTTTCTTTCTTTCTTTCTTTCTTTCTTTCTTTCTTTCTTTCTCCCCCTTTGGCCTCTTCTAACCTGCAAAGAAATCTTTCACTCCACACTCACACCTTCAACCCTTCCCATGATACTTTCTAATGCATATAAAGGCGTTAGCAATATACACACTGGTGCTTACGCAGGGGACCCCATGGGGGGGAACATTTTATTATGACAACAAATGCATCCTTAAGAGCAGTGGAGTTAGTTACCAGGAATTAACTTGTCCTCATTGAGGATTATACCCATGACACGTTCAGAATTTTGAAAAGAAGAAATTTTTGAGTCATTAGCACACAAAACATACTTCTGAAATATTTTGTGCCTAGTGAAATAAACTATGTGCCATCATCGCAGGAATAGCAGAAGAGAATATTGGGTGTGACTGCAGCAGGAGTTAACAGGGAGGTCAAAGAGAGGGAGATAATGCAATTGGCTGTTCAGTGCCTATGTTTATTCCTGAGGGTCAGTCCTAGGTCTAGTCTACATTAGGGACTTGTGCCAAAACAGGTAGGCCATAGAATCATAGGACTGGAAGGGACCTCGAAAGGCCATCTAGTCCAGGCCTCTGAACTCATGGAAGGACTAAGTATTATCTAGACCATCTCTGGCAGGTGTTTGTCTAACCTGCTCTTAAAAACCTCCATTGACAGAGATTACACAATTTATTCCAGTGCTTAACCACCCTGACAGGAAGTTTTTCCTAATGTCACCTGACAGGAAGTTTTTCCTAATGTCCAACCTGAACTGCCCTTGCTGAAATTTAAGACCATTGCTTCTTGTCCTGTCCTCAGAAGATAAGGAGAACAAATTTTCTCCTTCCCTCCTGTTATCATGTCCCCTCTCAGTCTTTTCTTCTCCCAACTAAACAAACCCAATTTTTTCAAGCTTCCCTCATAGGTCATGTTTTCTAGACCTTTAATCATTTTTGTTTCTCTTCTCTGGATTTTCTCCAATTTGTCCACATCTTTCCTGAAATGTGGCTCCCAGAACTGGACACAATACTCCAGTTGAGGCCTAATCAGCACAGAGCAGAGCAGAAGAATTACTTCTGGTGTCTTGTTTACAACTAATACATCCCAGATGTTTGCTGTTTTTGTAACAGTGTTACACTATTGACTAATATTTAGCTTGTGATCCACAGTACCCTATGATTTCTTTGGGCACTACTCCTTCCTAGGCAGTCATTTCCCATTTTGTACGTGAGCGACTGATTGTTCCTTCCTAAGTGGAGTACTTTGCATTTGTCCTTATTTACTTCAGGCCATTTCTCTAGTTTATCCAGATCATTTTACATTTTAATCCTATCCTCCAAACCACTTGCAACCCCTCCTAGCTTGGTATCATCTGCAAACTTTATAAGTGTCCTCTCTATGCCATTGTCTAAATCATTGATGAAGATATTGAACAGAACTGGACCCCGGGCTTGCAAACGTGGCATGTGTTTGTGTGTTGCATTGTACTTGTAATTCAGAGTCGATTTCTTTTTAGATTCAAATTAGATTATTATTCATGGAAAATATTTTGTATTGAGAGATGAAGATGAAATAAAAGTAATAACAAAATGTACATGTGGTAAATGTCACATATCTTACAGCCAAAGTGAACTTTCATAAAATAGCCTGAATATTGTAATGAAGAGGAGTTTTCAATGATTGATATTCCCTTTTCATCACAGATGCATTTTCTGTCTAAAATTAATTTTTGATTTACTTGCAATTGATTTGATTTGAAACCTGCTTTTTAAAAATAAACCTTGACTTTGCGAAATAAAAGAAAAAGGGAAAATCATCTTGGGCAAATTGGTTTAGTGTTATCTGCTGCTACCTTTGTAATACTATAACCAGTGTCAATACATTTTCACTCACTCCTTACAGCTTTACCCTTTATCACCCTCACCATTATCCTTAAGAATCAAAACTCCCAGTGACATCTTTACAAGCGATTGGAAGGTCAGTGGCAATCTTACCTGGTTAAAGGCTCCTGGTTGGGGCCCCAAAGTGAAATATAATAATATCCACAGTTCTACTCCCCTTCCATTGGCGCAGTGCACCTTGCTACAAATTTCCCCTGGCATTTAATAGGGGCAAGTACATCCTTAACTCTATCCAGTGACTGCCTGCATTGTATGCTTTAGTTTCTCGTATGGTATAAGGTACACATATAGTGTAGAATTCTTCTCAGTGAAAGTTTACTTCAGCTTACTGCAAGGAAGGACATTAAATCTTGATTAAAAGTTGTTAATGACGGAGAATCCACCATGACCCTTGATAAATTGTTCCAATGGCTAATTACTCTCACTCTTAAAAAATGTACACCACATTTCCTGTCTGAATTCGTTTAGCTTCAACGTCCACATTTTGGGGCTCCCTCGGTCTCTCCTGTTGAAGCCGTTGTACTTTGGATAAATACATAAAGAGTAATTGGGCCAGAGAGAGAGTGAGTGGGAATGACACTAATCCAGTGGGTAGGGCACCTATCTGGGGACGGGGGTGCAGGAGCCCCTGCATCAAATCTCCCTGCTTCATTCACTCGGACCAGGCTCAACAGGAGAGACTGAGGAAGCTGCACAGCTCAGTGATTTGAGCCCTCCCCTGAGAGATACTCCCTGTTCAAATCCTTTTCCCTCCTCTGCCAAGGAAGGGGGAGTTGAACTTGTATTTCCCACATACCAGGTGAGTACTCTAACCACTGGACTAATTTATGAGCACTAGCACCACCACCTTCTCCAGCTGTTTGTGTGGAGCGAGGCAGGTGCCTCAGTCATGCCTGCAAGAAATGACATAGGCACCTAAGTCAGGAGGGGAGTTCCTGTTTGTGAATCTTCAGTGGAGCTAGGCACGTCCCTGCATCCTGGATTTAGGCACCAACTCTGGTTTGTGGATTGCAAACTGCACCACAGAGTTGTTCCTTTGAGTTTATAACTTTTAGTTACCATGAGCCTCAGTATTGCAATGCCTAAGTCCCTGCATGAATTCTACCCTTATTGGCTGTATTGTGACTGCTCTTATGTATAAAGAAAATTTCTGTTTCCAGGGCTACTGTGCCATCACTTTTCACCATCCCCAACTTCACTAAGAATGAGATATTATAAAATACATTGAAATACTGCTCATTCTTGCTTTTGCAGACTTTTTTTAAGGTTACACCTAATTTGATGCAATTTTGACAGATATTCGGGCTCCCAACTGCGAGGAAGCCCACTAGCAGTACATCTTTCATAACGGACAAGTTGCTGAGCAACCTAAAACAGTTTAAATAACAGTTGCTATAATTAAAAAGGCATTTTAGGGCTCTATCCAGAAAAAAACATGTGTGTTACTGCAGCCTCTGGCTTGTCACAAACTTTAAAAGTCAGAAGATCTCGGCTCTGTGGGAAACTAACCTCTCCAGGCAAAAGATTGGCCTAATGCAGAATCCCAGTATAAAATAAAACTAACAGTTTCACGCTGAAAAGTTGCATTGAGATAGTGGAAGGTGAATGAACTACTCTCTGCAGGCTAATTTTTGCTTATTCCACTTCACTGCTGACTGGACAGTAAACAAGAATGACAACTGAATTTGATGGTGGAATCTAGTCTTGCAAGACACACGATCTTACATTAACATTTCTCTTGATTCTCCATATTATTCTATATTAGGGAGCATGAGGGACTCTTATATTTCCCCCTCCCGGGGGATGACTGACTATTCTTGAGAGTTATGTCCATCCTAGCTTTAAATTGTTTGAATTAATTATCATTATTGAAATGAATTAGGCAATTTTATAAGAAGTGTTACTGTAAAATAGAGCCATAAAAAGAATAATGCTAAATTCCTGAGTTTTGCAGCATACATAGCTCATAAAATCTCATATTTTTCTGATACTTCTAAAATGTACTGCCCCCATGCATGAGTTTAGGACTGGATGACATTTTGAATTATTGGCCATAGTTCTGGGAATTTACTTAGCATTTTTGTAGATCCCACTAAACCTCAGACATTTAACTTTAATATTAGCCATATCATCAGTTGATGCAAATCTATATACTCTCATTCAAGTCAATGGCACTATGCTGTTTTACATCAGCTAAGGATAAGCCCCAATATATTTGGTGGTCACGTAAGACAGGTGTCAGTGTATAGAAAATGTCATGTACCCAGCTCACAAATAAAGGACTGGATATGGAAGTCAATGTAACTTTTGTCTGCATACAGTCTTGAGCATTAGTTCCAGTGTAAATTGTCACTGAAGAATTGGCATTTCCCACTGCTGGTGAAAATGAAGGCAGCAAAACACCCAAATATATTTCTAATTGTGCCACGGCCTTTCTCTCTACAGGTTCTTCCCGCTAGTCCTAAATGAGCCGTGACAAAGCAAGAGGAGTGAAATACTGCTTCTATTGAAATCAATGAGAATTTTGCCATTGGCTTCAGTGGAGTCAGGATTTCATCCCAGATGTACAGGGCTCATCTGAAGCCAATGGAAAGACTTGGGTGGGCTTTAACAGTCTTTGAATCAGGTCCAAATTCAGCAAGCTCTCTTTATGAATATGTATTTTCATTTTTTTTACTTGATAGTATATAAGAATTATAGTCATTGTTAATTTTTGTTACGATTGTGTCTAAAGGCCAATCAAGAGTGTGGCTGCATTTTGGTAGGCATTGTACAACCATGGAGTATTATAGTAGATAATCCCTGCCTCAAAGAGCTTATAGCCTAAGTAGAGAAGATGGCTACAAGGTGCAAGCAGAGGTATAAAAAGCAAACAATGTGATGGCAGCAAACATTGTTAGAATTCTTGAGATGCAGGCATGGGTTTGTGCAGAGAGAGAACAGATTTCACTGGGACAAGCTTGCTTTTAACAAGCAATATACACAAGGTTCTGATTTATGTTTCAAGGAAGAGATGAGCATACTCCGATCTGATAACTGCCCCTCCACCCCCGCGCGCCCTTGCGCCATCACCCATATCTATAGCATATGTTTAAAGTTATGTTTATTGATCAGCTTTCTATTTCTCTTGGTACTCTCTCCTTGGCCAGTTTTCTCAGACTTGCTGGAAGCTTAGAATTCATCTTGCTGGATACCATTTCCCTCACTTAATTTAAATAGAGCTGTAGCTAATTGTTCATCAGCATTGCAACTCACTTGTGGAAGTTCATGAGCTATCTGCCGTTGGTCAGAAGCTTTGCTCTTCATCATCATCATCATCATCCTGAGTGTGTCCATTTGGCTTAACAAAAAACAACAACCCTAAAATGATCATTCAAAATATCATACCACTAAGAATCAGGTAGCTAAGTAAGCTGCTCTGTTGGTTAATGAGAAACAAAAAGAAATTTCCCATAATCAAACAGGTCATCTGATGGGCAAAATAAAGCATTTTATAGATTCCTGGGTAAGAATATGGAGATGGTTCAGCAAGACATATTATGCCAAATTTTGATATACATTTTATCAAAGTTAATTGGATAGTTTACAAAGAAAGCCATTGCTTGTGATATTCTAACTCCAAAGATGTTCCAAAAAAGCTGTTTAAGTGTTTCTTAAGTTTCTATTAATGACAGTGGTTACAAGTGATGCTTAAGACTGAAATTGTAGGTTTAAAAAAACTGGAAATGTTTCTAATGGCGCATGTATGGGATACAGAGTGAAGACCAGGTTCTATTTGTAGGTGGATATTTCTCTGTTCCTAAGTTGATCCATCTCCATAGGTATGCAACTGTAGTTTGTATTCACTTTATAAACTCCATGCAGTCTTTGTGCTGTATGTGTTCTCATTTATTTTCATGCAACACTTTTTTGGAAATGTCACCAGTTCCTAATTATTTTGTTGCAAAGGATGAATTTTTTTATTCTAAATGTATTTTATTCATTTTCCAGATTTGCAGAAATAGGGAAAAGTCAGTACTAATGTTGGGAGTGCTGGAAGGGTCTCAGCAAGGCGTTTGCTGGAGGCATGATCCAGGATCTCCGTCTTAATCTATATATCATGGAGGGCAGCGGGGGGATTGGTTTTGTTTCACTGAATGATAGAATTGAAAGGTGGGATTTTCAGACATGCTAACTCTTGGCCTAATTCAGCTCCCAGTAAGGTCAGTGGGAGTTTTCCTCCAAACAAATAATTAAAAGATGCTAAATCTGGAGAAGCAAAACATAATCATTTTTAGTTTTACTTTTAATGGACATCGGGACTTTAATCTAGGGTCTTTTCCAGTAACATGCAGTTGGCTGCACTCTCAGGCAGAGGCTTTTTCTATCCTGAAATAAAACTAACTGGATTATTTCCAAGCCACACATTCTTTGCACTACCTTCCCAGTGGAAAAGGGAATTAGTATTTCTGCAAAATTTGCTAAACTAGAAGCCAGAGGGTGGGGGGAAATGATGACTGTGCACATTTTAGGTAGTAAAATAAAATTATTTGAAATTCTCCTCTTTGAACTACTCAGGCAATTTTCAAAACTAGTGAAGTGCCCTGCGGCTGGAGAGCATCAACTGCAGTACTTAGAAAAAAAGAATAAGATCCCAAAAGATAAAAGTTGCAGGTGTCCCTCTAGGGAAAGGGGTTTGGACTTGTGTTCTTTTATGGCCAAAAGAACTTGAGCTAAAAGTTCTGGCTATGGATATGAAGTATGATCTTGCAGAAAGCCTATTGGGTTCCAATGTGGGAAGCCTCTAAAACACGCAGGAAGGAAGCTGCATTATCATAACTTTGTCTGGTCAAAGAGCTCAAGGCATATTTCTGCATCTTGCACGTACTAATTTTGGGATGAGTGAGTTTGTTTGGCTGTTTGTGTTTTTTATTTTCATTTGCAGTTTTTAAAACTACAGGGTCAGCTGAGATTGTGAGTTTCGGGACTATTTGAGCCTTTGTTCCCTGGATCATCTTTGATCAGCCTCAATCAGTCTTGTGATCACCCTCCCCCTGTGTGATTAATGAGGAAGTAGGGCCAGGAGAGAAGGCCTTAAAAACAAGAGGCTAAGCGACCAGGGGAGCTAGCGACCAGGGGAGCTTGTGATAGGGAGTCATAATATAATTGCTATGATTAGGAAAGGCCACATCACCATTGCCAGCACTGCTCCTCTCCTCCACCTGTGCCTGTATGCAGACAGAGAACCTGACCATGGATATTTCTGCCCAAATTCTGGTGGCTTTGCAGAGACTGTGGCCCGCATTTCCCACTCTCAGAAAGCCGGGGGGTGGGGGGGGGACATCCAGTGTGAAAGATGGCTGCTGGTGGAATCTCTCAGGAAGCAGATGGGAGAGCTATAGGAGGAGGTGGCTAGGCTGAGGAGCATCTGTGCCCACGAGGAATTCCTCAGGAGTATTCATATGGAGATGTCCAAGTCTGAGGATATAAGAACATAAGAATGGCCATACTGGGTCAGACCAAAGGTCCATCCAGCCCAGTATCCTGTCTGCCACCAGTGACCAATGCCAGGTGCCCCAGAGGGAGTGAACCTAACAGGTAACGATCAAGTGATCTCTCTCTTGCCATCCATCTCCACCCTCCACAAACAGAGGCTAGGGTCACCATTCCTTAGCCATCCTGGCTAATAGCCATTAATGGACTTAACCTCCATGAATTTATCTAGTTCTCTTTTAAACCCTGTTATAGTCCTAGCCTTCACAACCTCCTCAGGCAAGGGGTTCCACAGATTGACTGGGCACTGTGTGAAGAAGAACTTCCTTTTATTTGTTTTAAACCTGCTGCCCATTAATTTCATTTGGTAAAATATATATTCTTATATTATGAGAACAAGAATAACTTTTCCTTAATCACCTTCTCCACACCACTCATGATTTTATATACCTCTATCATATCCCCCCTTAGCCTCCTCTTTTCCAAGATGAAAAGTCCTAGCCTCTTTAATCTCTCCTCATAGGGGACCCGTTCTAACCCCCTAATCATTTTAGTTGCCCTTTTCTGAACTTTTTCTAGTGCCAGTATATCTCTTTTGAGATGAGGAGACCACATCTGTATGCAGTATTCAAGATGTGGGTGTACCATGGATTTATATAGGGGCAATAAGATATTCTCCATCTTATTTCTATCCCTTTTTTAATGATTCCTAACATCCTGTTTGCTCTTTTGACTGCCATTGCACACTGCGTGGACATCTTCAGAGAACTATCCATGATGACTCCAAGATCTTTCCTGATTAGTTGTAGCTAAATTAGCCCCAATCATATTGAATGTATAGTTGGGGTTATTTTTTCCAGTGTGTATTACTTTACATTTATCCACTTTAAATTTCATTTGCCATTTTGTTCCCCAGTCACTTAGTTGTGTGAGATCTTTTTGAAGTTCTCCACAGTCTGCTTTGGTCTTAAGTATCTTGAGCAGTTTAGTATCATCTGCAAACTTGCCACCTCACTGTTTACCCCTTTCTCCAGATCATTTAGGAATAAGTTGAATAGGATTGTCCTAGGACAGACCCTTGGGGAAAACCACTAGTTACCCCTCTCCATTCTGAAAATTTACCATTTATTCCTACCCTTTGTTCCCTGTCTTTAACCAGTTCTCAATCCATGATAGGATCTTCCCTCTTATCCCATGACAACAGGACGCTATCCAGCTAGAAAGGACTGCTGTCATGCCACCGGGGGAGGAGGATATGGCTCTGTCACAGGGAGGACACTGGCTGATGGTTACTTTTGGCAGCCTGGAGCCTTTGTTAGCTAGAAAGATGGGGGGGATATTTTATCCTACTTCCCATTGCCAGTTCTCTTCCAACTGAAGAATGGGGATGCCATTCAAAACCATACTGCATGTGTTGCAGAAGATGATATGTTCTGCTGCTGCAGGGACAGCAAGCCCAAGCAGATGCTCATCTTGTGGATGAGGGTTTGGCTTAGCTTGAATGCTTGATTCTTATGAGCCAGCATGGCATGTACGAATTGACCACTGTCCAAAGGGAAGGAGGTGCCTTAATCTGGGACTAAAGAAACAGAGTGGAAGGGGCAGTTGAGACAGTTTGTGAGTGATGGAGGTAGTGTTCCTTTTAGGTATCTGGGATTTGTTATATTCCCATTGACTAGTCTTTAGAATGACAGTCTTTACAGTGTCTGTGCTGATAGAAGTGTTGAGATAGCTCTGTGCTTTGGAGTGAATCCTGCAATCTATCCTGTTAGAGCTATTTCTGGTGTGAGCATATAAATGCTTTACATCGCACCATTTAGAAGCTGATAGGAGGATGTATTAGGAAACTATAAAACATTTGCCCTCTGAAAACCTAAGCAGTCTTAGGTTGAGCACCGTAAATTGAGCCACCCAAAATCACTAGCCAATTTTGAAAATGTAGGCCCATAGTTGATTATTTACCAAAAGTTCTTTATTATAATTATGTAAAGCACAGGTTAATTTTAATGTTAGATCACAACTTTGTCAAGAAGAATTTTCTTCTCTTCTTGGATTATACTGACCCTTTTGTGTTAAGAGACTGAGCAAACTGTGGATACCACGAAGCAGGAAACATTATGGGAGGCATTAAAGGAAAGGAAAACTCAGCCAAGATACCCTCATGTCTACTGCTACTGCCTGCACCTAACATCTGTTTACGTCCTGAATTCAGCTTGTCTAGTCATAGAATCGTAGGACTGGAAGGGACCCCGAGAAGTCATCTAATCCAGTCCCCTCCACTCATGGCAGGATTACCTTCTGCCTTGTAACTCACCTGCTGATTGGCACTAGGGCTGGCAGGAGAAAGGAAAGTATAGCGGAGGCCCTGTGTTTTTTAAACTTTGTGTATAGTAATGAGTACTCTACTTTCAGATATTTCTGCACCAGAATTACGTGGTTTCTCCACTGTCATGTATTTATTTTGTTTTTACTGAATAAAGCATGATTGCTCTATCCAGTAAAAATTACATAACATAAGAATGGCCATACTAGGGCAGACCAGTGATCCTTCTAGTCCAGGTCTTATCTTCCAACAGTGCCAGATGCCTTGAGGGAATGAACAGAACAAGGCAATTATTGAATGATCTAGTCCCTGTCGTCCAGTCCCAGCTTCTGACAGTTGGAGGTTTAGGGACACCCAAAGCATGGGGTTGCTTCCCTGACTATCTTGGTTAATAGCCCTTGATGACCTCTCCGCCATGAACTTATCTAATTCTTTTTTTGAATCGAGTTATACTTTTAGCCTTTGCAACATCCCCTGGAAATGATTTTCACAGGCTGCCTGTGTGTTATGTGAAGTATTTCCTTATGTTAAATTAAAACCTGCTGCCTATCAATTTCATTGAGTGACCCCTGGCTCTTGCATTATGTGAATCAGTAGATGGACAGTGGGTTCTATAGTAATACTTACTTATCTCACAGGGATGTTGTAAAAGTTAGTTAACCAACATTTGTAAATCACCTTGCAAATCCTTGAATTGTATGTGCTATGGGAAATCAAAATATTATTGTTCAAGTATCAGTTGGATGGAGACAGTCCCACATAACTGCAGTCTGTATTTTAAGGGAACCTTTTAATAGTCATTATAAAATGGCTCATTTAGTTCTCAAATTTATAGCACCGCCTAGAACAGTGTCTGAGAATATCAAGGTACCAGCCAACTCTCAGTTTTAAAAGCAGAGGCTTTCCTTCTGAAAGGAGGAAATGTGTTCTTGATAACTCCATTTTATCAGAAAAGGGCCACAATTCTCCTAAAAGATACTTATGATACACATTTCTGCTCTCTGTGAAGAGGTACTAGCTATTAGCGAGGATGGGCCGGGATGGTGACCCTAGCCTCTGTTTGCCAGAAGGTGGGAATGGGCGATAGGGGATGGATCACTTGATGATTACCTGTATCAGAGGGGTAGCCGTGTTAGTCTGGATCGGTAAAAAGCAACAAAGAGTCCTGTGGTACCTTATAGACTAACAGACGTATTGGAGCATAAACTTTCGTGGGTGAGTACGCACTTCGTCAGACACATGTGGTGGAAATTTCCAGAGGCAGGTATATGCAGGCAAGAATCAGTCTAGAGATAACGAGGTTAGTTCAAACATGGAGGATGAGGCCCTCTTCTAGCAGTTGAGGTGTGAACACCAAGGGAGGAGAAACTGCTCATCCTTCCTGATTGAACTAACCTCGTTATACCTGCCTCTGGAAATTTCCACCACATGAGTCTGACAAAGTGGGTATTCACCCACGAAAGCTTTTGCTCCAATACGTCTGTTAGTCTATAAGGTGCTACAGGACTCTTTGTTGCTTGATGATTACCTGTTCTGTTCATTCCCTTTAGGGCACCTGGCATTGGCCACTGTCAGAAGACAGGATTCAGGGCTAGATGGACCTTTGGTCTGACCCAGTATGGCCATTCCTATGTTCTTATGCATGATTCCCCCAGGGAAGAGGAGGAGTCCAATATGATGAAGTAATATGGTACTGGTGAACAACTATCTGAACAAGTCATATTTTTAGATGGAGGAAAAACATGAGTTGCTTGAGGAAAAAAAAAATCCAGACACTTTGACTGCCCTTGTTTTCGGTTGGTGCTGGTTGCTGTTCCAGTTCCTAAGAGGAAAATGTCACCAAGAAGGCTAACAGCATTTTGGGCTGTTATAAGTAGGGGCATTGCCAGCAGATCGAGGGACGTGATCATTCCCCTCTATTCGACATTGGTGAGGGCTCATCTGGAGTACTGTGTCCAGTTTGGGGCCCCACACTACAAGAAGGATGTGGAAAAATTGGAAAGAGTCCAGCAGAGAGCAACAAAAATGATTAGGGGGCTGGAGCACATGACTTATGAGGAGAGGCTCAGGAATTGTTTAGTCTGCAGAAGAGAAGAATGAGGGGGGATTTGATAGCTGCTTTCAATTACCTGACAGGGGGTTCCAAAAAGGATGGATCTCAGTGGTACCAGATGACAGAACAAGGAGTAATGGTCTCAAGTTGCAGTGGGGGAGGTTTAGGTTGGATATTAGGAAAAACTTTTTCACTAGGAGGGTGGTGAAGCACTGGAATGGGTTACCTAGGGAGGTGGTGGAATCTCCTTCCTGAGAGGTTTTTAAGGTCAGGCTTGACAAAGCTCTGGCTGGGATGATTTAGTTGGGGTTGGTCCTGCTTTGAGCAGGGGGTTGGACTAGATGACCTCCTGAGGTCCCTTCCAACCCTGATATTCTATGATTCTATGATTCTTGTTGGGTGTCCTTATTTGGAAGGAAATGTAGAGAGTCAATGGAGTTGTAATGAAATCAGTGGAGCTGCACCTGCTTACATTAGGGGTGCATTTGGCCTGATAACTGGTGGAGATGAGAAATACATGCCTCATAAATGATATGTCTTGAATGACCTTTTACAAATACAGCAAGATTCTTTTGAATTGAAGAAGTGGATACATTTATGCTAGTGCTTCCCCATGGAAATGATGATATGGAAAAAGCATGTCGTGTAATCAGGAAAAAATGAATCAGACTTTAGATTATTTCAGCAAGTCAAGGCTACCCCAAGGTCGCTGCCACCGTTAAGAAATTCAAGGAAGAAGCTAAGCACTTCTGATCAGTGAAAGTGTGTGATAAAATGTACAAAGAACTGGAAAAATAGCTGGTGTTGAGCTGATACAACAAATAATTAGGTTCCACAGTAATAATAACTTGCAACTAGTTTCAGAGTTATATAACTTTCAAATGTTGCAATAAAGTGGCTGAACCATTACAATTCACTCAAGGGCATCCTGATCCGCAGGTCTTTCTCATACGATCTGGGGGTTGCATGGTACTGGGGTGCAGATATAAAATAAATTGATTACATATAAGTTTTCTTCTATCTTTGCATTTTGTGCTTGGATGCCCCACAACTATTATTGATCAGGCATATATGCTTCCTTACTGGTTATATCAATTACTTGGTGCTCTGCAGTTAAATTGGTGCAGATAATGAGTTATTGATCATTAACTGGACTGAAAGTGAGGGGATGGATGGCCTGGCGGTTTAGCAGGATAACCTCTAACTGCCAAGTTCACATAGTTATCTGTCATGCTATCATGAAAGCCAGAGTTTTAAAAAAACCCTACTAGGCCATGCAACTTCACTACCAAAGTTTCCTACAAGAAGAGCTGGTTAAAATTTTTTTGGAAAGAACATTTTTGCATCAGAAATTTTCTTGTTGTTGAAATAGAAATGTTTCATGGGAGCAGGTTGATTTCAATGATTCAAAATTGAAATGGAATGTTTTGTTTCATTCCTACTGCCTTCTTTTGTTTCAACGTTTACACATTGTATTCATTATATTTTATATTATAGTTTTGAATTATTGAAAAGATTTATTTTGATAAAGTTGTTGCAATGTTTAAATATACCAATATTCCACAATTTCCATTCTAACACTTTTTGTTCCAATTTGGGACAAAAACAAATTTTGAAATGTTGTAATTTCCCATGAGACAGAAATTCCATTTTCCAACCAGACCTACCTACATGTTCATTGTCCAGTCTGGTAAGTATCCTGAATAATGAGGCTTCCACCTCTTCTCTAGAGAGATTACTTCATCCTATAATTTTATTGCTCTGAGAAAAGTTTTCCTAATAATCAACCTAAAGTTTCCATTTCTTAATTTCATCCCAGGTGACTTCCACATGTTTTGTTTTTCCTACTGGTTGGAAAGGACTTAGCTCTTGATTTATACTTCAATAGGATGTATGCACACACTCACCAAACTATACACAGAACCTTCAGTTTGTTGTTGTTCTGACAGTAAGTCAAACACTATCTCTTTTAAATTTTTTCCTAGTGGCTGCAATGATCACTTTGAAAAAATGATTGTGAGAAAGAGTCCTTCCTGATGGAACTGCAGCCAAGGAAAGGACATTTTTGTCATAGCAGTTCTAACAGTCTCTGAAAACTTAGATCTACAATGGACAGCCATGTCCTCATGCTCTGTCTTTTGGCCAGCTCACATTTCTAAGGTTATGTCTACACTACTGTGGTAAGTCGTCCTAAGTTACGTAACTCCAGCTATGTGAACGTAGCTTAGGTCGACTTACTGCGGTGTCTGCACCATGCTGGGTTGATGGGAGACACTCTCCCGTTGACTTACCTTACTCTTCTCATTCCGGGTGGCATACCGGGGTCGACCAGAGAGCGCTCTGATGTATATTTAGAGGGTCTTTACTAGCCCCTCTAAATCGAGCCCCAGTGCATTGATCGCCGATGCATTGATCCGGCAGTAATGTAGACATAGCCTTAGTAGCTGCTACTCCAGGAGTCCGTGGAGGATGTAAAAATAGAAGGTACATCTTGATTCAGCTGATGAGGCAGAAGATTGCTCTTATATATAATGCAAGTTTTTAAACATTTCATGGGTCTTCTACAGCAGAAAAATGCCCGAATGTTTTCTCCATCGAATGAAACATATTTTGTCTGCTCCTTTCATTCTGCTGGAAATTATGTATAGTACATGTCAGTCAACACATGAAGCTGCTCTGCTTAAGTCACACATGTGACATGCTGGCTCTGTTTAGGAGTGGATAGAGTGTGGTGTGTTTTTATTTTTATTTTAAACCTCAGAGGAAAAAGAAACCCAATTTGGAACAAAATATGAGCTGCTGTAAGCTGGTGAAAATATTATTTTTAAGCTTTTAAAAAGGATTTATTTGCACTGTTGAATTAAAATTCAGAGACATAAAATAGCTGTTTAACAGAACTGATACCTTATCCTCATGCACGTTTTTCATTTTGTTTGAATGAAAGACTGATCGAAAGCAGCAATCCTGTGAATTCACTTCAAATCAGGATTACCTCTCGGTAAACTTTTTTTCAAATCAAGCACTGAAATAAAGGATCTTAATGTAATAGTTGTGTGCAGAGATTTCTAAAAGGAGCTGGAGAGTTTGGAAAAGGAGGAAAATGGGCTCAAACTAGCAGATTAAACTCCCTGAATGATAGGAAAACACGTTTTAAAAAAATGAGCGCTCATATAAGCCTGCCTGCAGGCAGCTTTCTTTTGGGTGACTTACTCCCGAGGCCCATCTGTACATAAATATGAACTACTCTTGAACAATTTCTCTAATGTAGCGCATGAGATAAAAATGTATTTGCCTGAAATCATTGGGCATGAATTTCATTTCACCATTACTCCTCAACCAACCATATTTATTATGGCAAACACTATAAAAACCTCTATACACTCCTAAACTTCTGCAAATTGGCCCTAAGTGCATAAGGTGCTATGATTTATATCAGTATGAGGATTTGGCACTGCAAGTCTCTTTATAGACTGTCCCAGTAAGACCACAGGTAGAGTATCATGTTCTAATCTACCTAGGAAGTAGTAGACAAATTAGAAAGGAATATAGAGAAGTAAAAGTAAAATGGACAAGGAGTTAATGGGGGCTGATTCACAAAAAGAATGATAGGGTAGCATTCTGTATGTACTGAGCACATGTTTATCCAGTAACTCAGGAGTTAATTACCTACATCTGTTATGGATGTGTTAATTTGTATACCACACGTTAGATTTTGATATCAATTTAATTTCCAGTGGAAATCAAGAACAATTTGATTGAACTGAATGGAATTAGGCATGAGGTACACCAGTATAATTTAGACCAGCAGGCCCAGATATCTACTGTGCTTCTGTTGTCTAGAAGTTCCGAGAGACAGTGTAAAGATTGTGAGAACTGGTTCTTTGCCCCCTGCGGTCTAATTTCAGGCTTCGTCTGGAGAAGTGCTGTGCTCAGAGTGATTTAGCAGTAGGGTGCTGACTTTTAGCAAGGGCTGAGAGGAAGGATGGCCTTGTGATTAGGGTGCTGGCCTGGGAGTATCACACTGAGTTTCCTGCTCTGTCACTGTGTAATCCAGGGCAAACCACTTAGGGCTACATTCACAAAGAAATGGGGGTGTGGTGATGCTGGCATCACTTTTAAGTGCTAAAGCCTGAGTTTGGTGCTAAGCTCCATGCACAAGGAGAGAGACATGCCTTAGAATGAGATTCACAAAAGCCAGCATGCAAGATGGCTCCCACCCTGAACTAACCAATGGGAAAGACCAATCTGAGGGGTGTGTGCTAAGCCTCACCCCTATCTTGGAGATAGATGCCTGGGGGTAGGGAGGCACCTCCCTCTGCTTGGGATTCTTAGCTGCAAACCCTCTCATAATGTTAGGCTCCTGTGCCATTTTAGCAAGAAGCCAGGGGAGGGTGGGAAGGAGGAGAGGACTCCCCTCATAACTTTTAGCCCAGGGGTTAGGATACTTAGCTGGAAGGAGGGAAACTACCAGTTCACATCCCCCTCCTTCACCTGAGGGGAAGAAGGGATTTAAACTGGACTTTGCCACTTCTCAGGTGAGGCTTTAGCCATGGGGCTATGGTATATTTGGATATAGGGCTTTCTGAATCTCTCCTGTTTAAGCTGTTCCACTGTGGGTTAAATAACTTTAGAAAATCACTGGGCCAGAGAGAAAGGAAGACTGAGGCTGACTCTGATACTGCAGTCTGGTGGTTACAGCATACAGCTAGGACATGGATGACCCAGGATCCACTCCTCTCCCTGCTGCTCCTCAGATAGAAGAATGGACTTGAACTGGGGACTCCTACCTGAGCACCCTCACCACTGGACTAAAAGTTATGAGGGAATTCCCCTACCCCATTTTGTGTAAGCTTCCCTATAGAGGTCCTATCTGGTAGGTGAGGTCTGAGCACACTTACTGGATTGAGCCTCACAGGCAGGTTAGGTGGAGGAATCCTATCTTCCCCCAGATAGTGCTTCGCTCTTGGGCTTAGGCATCTGGGTGCCTGGCATAGGGCTTCAGTGTGTATGCTCAAAGGCAGAGACTTAAGTGCCTAGGGAAATTTAACTGCAAAAATTGAATGAGTTTAGGCATCTATGGGATTCAGGGAAAACTGAGCAGGGGTTTGTGAATCCCAGTGGAGCCTGATTAGCAGGGCTGGCTCCAGGCACCAGCCCAGAAAGCATGTGCATGGGGCGGCCAAGGGGAAGGGGCGGCATGTCGGGCTGTTTGGCAGCAATACGGCAGCAGGTCCCTCTCAGAGGGAAGCACCTGCCGCCGAATTCCCGCCGAAGAAGAAAGCGGCACGGTGGAGCTGCCGCCGGAGTGGGGACTTCCCCCCCCCCCCACCGCGTGGGGCGGCAAAAACCCTGAAGCCAGTCCTACTGATTAGGCAGCAGTTAGGTACCTAAGTCCTTTTGTTAATCTAACCCTTAGTCTCTCTGTGCCTCTGTTCCTCATTTGTAAAATGGGGATAATAGCATAAATTAATTAAAGATTCTGAAGTGCTCAGATACTACAGTAGGAGACCATGTAAGCACTAGAGAGTGCTGTGTTGATTTTTTTTTAAATTTAAATCAAAGTTAAGTATTTTTAAGGAGATTCAAGTGGGCTCTTGGTTATTGGCTATTCTTCAATGCTAGAAATATACCCAGGTTTACCCAAATGTAGCCAAACTTGAACCACACATCAAAGAGCTTTGGAGAGTCAGAATTTGAATCCAGAATCTAAATATTTTGAAAAGCTAGATTGAGCTGACCACACTTTCCCCGTCTATGGCTTGCTCTTCATTACAGCACAGTCTCTTGAAATATTTAAGACTTTGGTAAAAATATCAAAATTTTATAAGAGCATCTTAAGGTAAGTCTTTCCATACCATTAACCTTTTCTGTCTTACCCCCCTCCTCCACTTGCTGTAAAGGGACAAAAATATAATTAATTAGCTGGTTCAGAGCACAAAACATTCTATAAAAAATACATAAAAATACTGAACTGTGCATGGCCCCATTCACGGGAAATAAAACAAACTTTATAGCCAAGGAGAAAAAATGCAGTTTCCAGGAAACTAAGCAGCTGGAACATGTTGAAGGAACTCTGTCCATAGTAGCAAAGCAAATGAAACAACAGAATAAAGGACTCATTGACTGGAATATTGAACATCATGTTGTGAACAAATGCTAGAGAGTGTAAAACATATATATGTATATATATAACTGGGGAATTGGAACTCATTGAGTGCTGTTTCCTAGGAATAGGAACAGGCACCAGAATGATGGGGGTCCAATGCTGGCTCTAATTTGATTTATTTTGCTTTAAGTAAATTATTTAAAGTCTGTGTGCCTCCCTTTCCCCATCTGTAAACCAGGGATGCTAACATTTCACCAGCTGTTAACTGTGGAGAAGCTATTATATCTCCATAGTTAAGGGCTAAAGTGTCTGATAAAGAGGAAGTACTTTGTTATGCTGCCCCAGTAGCAGGCTGGGAGTAGATTGCAACTCTAAAAAAATCTCTCTCCCACTATGTGTATGTACAGCGGCTACCAGAATACAGCCCTGAGCTCAACTGTAGCCTCTAACGGTATGTTTACACTGCCATGAAAGACGTGAGACACTGAGTCTCACAACCCAGTAGGGTTGGCAACCTTCTAATTGCAGAAAACCAAACATCCTTGCCCTGCCCTTTGCCCTGCCCCTTCTCTGAGGCCCCCACCCCTCTCATTCCATTCCCCCCTCCCTCTGTAGCTTGCTCTCCCCCATCCTCAGTCACTTTCACCAGGCTGCGGCAGGGGGTTGGGGTGTGGAAGGGGGTGCGGGCTCTGGGAGGGAGTTTGGGTGAGGGAGGGGATTCTGGGGCAAGGGGTTGGGGCAAGGGAGGAGGTTTGGGTGCAGACTCCGGGCAGTGCTGACCTCAGGTGGCTCCCGGGAAGTGGCCGGCATGTCCCTCCAGTTTTTAGGTGGAGGCACAGCAAGGGGGCTCTGTGTGCTTCCCCCACCTGCAGATGCCACCCCTGCAGCTCCCATTGGCCAGGAACCACAGCCAATGGGAGCTGCAGAGCTGGCGCTCCGGGCAGGAGCAGCACACAGAGACCCCTCCACATAGGAGCCAGAGGGACATGCCAGCCGCTTCCTGGGAGCCACGCAGACCGCTGTGCCACCAACTGGACTTTTAAGCGGTGCTGACCAGAGCCACCACGGTCCCTTTTCAACCAGGTGTTCTGGTCGAAAACTGGACACCTGGCAACCCTACAGCCCAGATAAGCTGACTTAAACTTGGGTTGGAGGGCTAAAAATGCACTAAAATGGTCCGAGCCCTTCCTGGAAGGACTTAGCCAAAAAGTAGAGATGAGGGAAACTGCTCATTCACCACTGGACCCCCTCACAGAGTCTCACAAAGATCAACTCTCTCTTTGGTCCTATATAACATCTACATGCAGCCACCAGGTGAAGTAGTAAGATGATGTGGACTCAAGTGTCAGCAATCCACAGATGATACACAGCTCTACCTATCTTTCACCACATACAACCATATCACCTCCATCAAGATGGTCCAACGTTTGGATGAGATCAACTGGTTGAAGCTGAACCAGAGCAAGATGGAGGATGTGCTTGGATGTAGAGGAAAATTTTTTGAAAGGGTTGTAGCCATGGCATGGTTTCCTTTGGGTGAAGGGGCACACATTGATCAATTCATCCATGGTTTGAAAGTGTGCCTGGATTCCTGGCACTAAGCTCTCACCTAGCAGCATCCATGAGCAATGCTTTCTACTGTCTCTGGTGAATAGGAGACTCTGTCCCATCCTGGTCAACAACTTCACTCCGCAAATACTATAGAAATTCTGCAATAAGGGTAAAGCTTGTTTGTGTAGGAGAAGGAGACTACTTGAGGATCAGGCTAAGACTGTGGAATTAACTCCCATAGGGACTGAGGACTATCACAGACCTCATCACCATTCCCTCCAAGTGCAATATACACTGCCTTCTCTAACATAAACAGAGCAGCATATTGTGACAGGGTAGATGCCCCTTAAGGGCACTACTGCCTATTGGTTAGTTCACCCCACTCTTGTTATGCCTCTTTAAGAGCTAAAAGGTCCAGTTATAGATGCAAGGTTGGGCAGTGGGCAGACCTGATGGGTCTGTATGGTAATAGTGAGACACTGCTCCCCTCCACTAGTCTTGGGGCTACACTTTGGGTAAGTGTGGATAACCCCTAAACTTCCCTGCTAGGGTTACAGCAAAGTTTTCATTGGCTGACTATGTGGAAGGACATGTTAGTGTCAATGGAGAGGAAGATGATGAAGCCTTTTTCTCCAATTTGTCCACATCTTTTCTGAAGTGAAAGATTTGGAGAAAGGCCAGAGGACCGCAACAAAAATATTTAAAGGTCTATTAAACATGACCCAGGACAAAAGACTGGAAAAAACTGAGTTTGTTTACTCTGGAGAAGAGAAGACTAAGAGGGGACATAACTGTGTTCAAGTACATAGAAGGTTGTTATAAAGAGGAGGGTGATACATTGTTCCTCTTAACCACTGAGGACAGGTAAAGAAGCTATGGGCTTAAATTCCAGCAAGGGAGATTTAGGTTAGATATTAGGATAAAAAATTGTAACTGTAAGGGTGATTAAACACTGGATCAAATTATCTAGGGAGGTTGTGGAATCTCTGTCATTAGAAGTGTTTAAGAAAACACCTGTTAGGGAGGATCTAGATAATAATAAGTCCTGTGTCAGTGCAGGGGACAGGACTAGATGACTTACTGAGATCCCTTCCAGTCCTACATTTCTATTGTTTTATGCTGCTGGCAGGTCTTAATCACAACCTCGTACCCAGGCAGCCTTAGGGTAATAGTTGTTCTTCACAGACTAGGTTAGGTACGAAGCTCACATCCTTTGGGGACAGAGATGGCCTTTTCAGGCAGAACGCTGCTCTCCCTAATCTGGGGACAGGGGACTGAAAAAGAACTCTAAACATAGCCATCCCTTTCTGTATCTGTCAGGTTATTTCTCTTGGCTGGTTATTCAACTCAGCAGTTGAAATAAAACACGAATTCACCTTTGGGTCATGGAATGTCAGAACTCTTCTTGAAACTGACCAAAGACTGGAATGAAGAACAGCCCTTAGTGCCAAAACATCGAAAAGGTATAACAGAGATATCGCCACCCTCACTGAAACTAGACTTGCTGATGAGTCCCATATTGAGGAGGTGGGAGCAGGTTACACCTACTTCTGGATAGGCAAGGCCAAGGATGAGCCAAGACAGTTTGAGGTAGAGTATGCCATACCATCTGACATTGTGCATAAACTTGACTCGCTCCCGAAGGGAGTCAATGACCAACTGATGGTGCTCCATATCAACTTGCCCAGAGACCAACACTCCATCATTATCAGTGCCTATGTGCCAACAATGACTTATACAGATGAGGTCAAGGAGGACTTTTATGAAGATCTCAGCAGGGTCATCAGAGGAGTGCCACACCAGGATCATCTCATTGTCTTCAGAGCTGCTAATGCTCATGTGGGACCAAACTCGGACATATGGAGCAGGGTGTTAGGCCATCACGGCATTGGCAGGTCAAACTCCAACAGCCATCTACTTCTCTCTGAGTGTGCTGCGTTCAATCTCATTATTCCCAAACCAGCCTTCCAACAGGCCAACAAATATAACACGACATGGATGCATCCCAGGTCAAAACAGTGGCACATGCTGGACTATCTAATCGTATGGTCTCGAGACATTAAAGATGTGCTCATCACCTGCTCTTTGAGAGCCACCGAATGCTGGTCAGACCATCAGTTTGTGAGAAGCATCATGTCACTACACTTCTCACCAAAGTGCGCCAGAAGACACCTCAAACCATTAAAGAAGATCAGTGTGGGTGCCGTGAAAGACCCCAGCAAACAAGCAAAGTTGGAACAGACACTGGACACTGTGTTAGCTGAAGTCCCAGAGAATTCCACAGATATTGAGGCAATCTGGCAGAGGGTCAGAGATGTGACATATAATGCTGCATCCAAGGTTGTTGGCATTGAACAGTGGAAACACCAAGACAGGCTCGATGAGAATGACCCAGCTACTGGAGACCATGCACACCACCCACAAGTCCTACCTCTTGGACAAGAAATCAGTAATGAAGAAGGCCTTGATACCATCGTGTCACTTAAAGCACTACTGGATAGTGCTCAGATACTACCAGGATGCGGTGGCATAAGGACCCGTATAGACTAAAGTGGTAGAGGGCTCTGTAACAATGATTGATGTTCCATGTAAAATTTAAAATTAAAAAAACTTGACCTCAGCTTGTCACCACAGCTGCACCATCGCTCAGTTGCCGCACTGCAAAATTCTTCTCTCGCGTCCCCAAGATCAGCTAACACAAAGGATGATAAAACTGAAATTAGACCAAACAGATCTTTATTGCACCTTTTACTGCTTATGTCCACAAATGAGTCTTTAATAAACCTTGGATAAGATAAGGTTCCAAGGTTGCCCCTTCATGAAACTTCACGGGATTCTAACTCAGAATATCACTTTTTTTTTTAATGAGTGCATGTTAGGTGACTGGGTTTCTATAAGGAAAGTGAAATATATTGTAAAACAGACGTTTCCTAGGAAAAATAAATTAAACTATTTGACCATATAATACATGGCTACAGGTTAGTTACCATGGTATCTTGCGAGAGCCTCTCTCTGGTCATTCTAATTTCACATCAATAGCTATTGCCTTATCACAATGTTTCAGTGCCTCAGGTGGTCTGGCTATTTCAGATACAAGCTGAGAGCCCTGGCCTTTTGGTCAGTACATTGGTTTCAGCCAATAATTTCTGATGTGTGGAAAGGATCAATATTTAAAGCCATCAGAAGTACAGGATTTCCCACGTTTTAACATCTTATGCCTCGGTCCTCTAGCATCACAGATTTAAATTTTTCGGGCAAATCTTATATACCTCAAAAGCAGCCAAGCTTTTCATTTAGAAGAATGGGGGGGAGCTGCATCTGAATATTAATCAGAGACCCAGATTGTCTTTGTCTTGGCATGAGTGCGGGAAGGAAAGAGGAGCTATTGGTTATGCCTGTGAGGGCTAAAGTAAGTAGCAGACCCCACACTCCAGGGACTGCTGCTCTGTGAACCATGTGATTAGAAGTTTCCCCAAAGGAGGTGGGAAGGAGAGACAGCTGGCGTGCCTTTGTCTCCCCTGTAGTAGCCCATGGAGCTGGTTAGGTGAAGGAGGGGAGCAGGCTTTCCCATCCTAAGGCTACGTCTACACTGCACACTCCTTACAGCAATGTTTTGAGTACATTCATTGCATGCCCCACGCCTCCCCAGTGGATATAAATAGCAGTGTAGATGGTGAGATATTGCTTGGGTGAATAAAGGCATGCCTGAACCCTGCGCGTCTGTATCCTCCATGGTTCTCTACATGCCCAAGCAATGCCTCCCCCAGCTACACTAGCAGCATAGTGTCCTACTGACGCCCCACTGCTGGAGCCTTCCCTGCTGCCTCCCCCTGCCAGCACCTTTCACTGAGATGTGTAGCTACATAGTGTAGTGTGAACACAGCCTACTTTTCACCTAGGCATGTAGCTACACATACTCTATGTGCTGCCATCAGTGGTGTGGAATGTATCCATAGCCTAAGTGACGGTTTGCCCATGCACTCCCCTGTATGTTGGCAAGCACTGTCCTGGAGGTACAATTCCTGGAGTTTCCTTAGGAATGGGATAACTCCACTTACTGATGCAATTTGATGACATTATCACTATCTATCACTATAGATTCTTCCTAATGATGGTTTATTTAAGCAATATACATGAGTTATCTAATCTCACACCAAAGAGTCTACAGTGCGTATTCTGAGACTCATGCAATGTAGAAGCAAGCAAGATTGCATGAGAATAAAGATATCATACATTTATGAACTTAAGGTGCAATGGTGGGAACTACAAATGGTGGACTACACACGGCTACATGTTGGGAGAATTTCCTAGTTTCCTGCAAGGAAATACCGCTGCCTTCCCAGCAGGAAGTTTTAGCACTGAAGCTGGGAGCAGGAGGTATGCAGCAAAGTGGCTGCAGGACTGGAATCCTGTTGTGTGTTTTGTTACAGAATAAAACTAAAACTTTATTCCTGGTGGTGTGTCTGAGTGGGTCTGGTCTGTGGTGAATACACACTGGCACACAACGCAGAGCCCAGTTCCCCAAAGTTGCGTAAAAAAATCACAAGGCCCAATCTTGAGCAACTCCTACAGGGATGGTGAACAGGTGAGTGTGTGTGTGTGTGTGTGTGTGTGTGTGTATGGAGGGGGGGGGCTTACACATTGATGATAATATTTGTACATATGTAGCACCTTACATGCAAAGATTTCAACATGCTTTACAAAAATTAAGTTTCACAACACCACTGGGGCCTATGTAAGTGCAATTGCTATATTACAGATGAGGGGAAATGGGGGGAAAGAGGATAAGTGGTCTTGCCTAAGGTCACAGACCAACTAGGTGATAGAGCTGGAAATAGAAGCTAGGAGTCCTAATTCCCAATCTGCTGTTTCTACCACTAAACAGCAATCAAGAATAATTATATGAAGAAACCTCTTACAGCTGGGAACTCTCATACCAAACAGTTAGTTCCATTGCAGCATCATACTGTGGGCTGACACAGCAGTGGTGCAGAAGGCACACTAGTCTTTCAGCACTAGGAAGGTGTTTGATTTAGCTCTAGCCTAAACAAACAAACAAACAAACAAACAAACAAAAACAACAGAAGGAAAACACATAGTTTCCACCGAAGAGGTCCAAGACTGGAGTAGCAGGAGCGTTGCAGGTCAGGATGTAGGTGGCTAGGTAGAGTCAAGGGGAGCTGTTTGTGGACCACTTGCCTCCACACTGCTCTGTCTGGTGTTAGGCTAGTGGAAGTAGGAAATATGTAACCCACTGGTCATTGTGTGTTACATTACATGTCCCCCTCTGACACTGATCCACAGAGGATATGGCTCTGTTTCAGTTTGAGAACCATGCCCCATGAAATGGCTATGGGTAGGTAATTGCATATTAGTCTATTATGGGGTTTCTTGGACTTTTCTCAGAGATATTTGGGGCTAGGTATTGTTGAAGATAGGATACTGCACTATAATTACCCTGGTCTGATTCCATATGATAATTCCTGCATTCCTGTTCTCTTTGGAAAAGAGACGACTAAGGGAGGATATGATAGAGGTCTATAAAATTATGACTGGTGTGGAGAAAGTAAATAAGGAAGTGTTATTTACACCTCATAGCACAAGAAGTAGGGGTCACCAAATGAAATTAGTAGGCAACAGGTTTAAAACAAACAAAAGGAAGTATTTTTTCACACAACGCACAGTCAACCTGTGAAACTCCTTGCCGGAGGATGTTGTGAAGGCCAAGACTATAACAGGGGTCAAAAAAAGAACTAGGTTAAGTTAATGGAGAGTAGGTCCATCAATGGCTATTAGCCAGGATAGGCAGGGATGGTGTCCCTAGCCTCTGTTTGCCGGAGGCTGGGGATAGGCGAAGGGTGATGGATCACTTGATGATTACCTGTTCTGTTTGTTCCCTCTGGGGCACCTGACATTGGGTGCTGTCAGAGGACAGGGTGTGGGCTAGATGGACCTTTGGTCTGGCCCAGTATGGCCATTCTTATGTTCTAAATAAAAGCAACTGAGTGATTTCAGAGAGAGAGAGAGAATCTGACCTTGCTCCCTGCATGTTTCTGTAACATCTTCATTCTGATACGAAGTGTGAAAACTGGTCTGTCTCTTTTCTTTTAATACTTCTTCCATTGATAGCATGCAACAACCATTATAAAGAATCTGGTATTGGATTCCCAGTTCTCATCTTGTCACAGGGTTTTTAGACCTAGAAACTCCGTGTACTATAATTCTGAAACTTGATTAGACTGATATTATTGGAAAGTGAATTTATGGCTTTCAAGAGTAATAGGATCAATATCCACAGAGTAATGGGTTAGGTAACCATGCCAACATCATTTACCTGCAAGACTTGAGGGCAGGTCACTTTTTAAAACACTGAACATAGAAGTAATTAAGTTTGATCCTGACAAGACATACAAACAAATGAGGATGCACTTCAAGTCATCTGGAAACCCTTTAGACGAAGAAATAAGGCTAATGCTGAAAACAAAACAAATTCAGTAGGTAGTGTGCTAAACAAAGTTATCCAGCGTGAGCAACCATCAGAAGAGTTTATATTTGTCTCATATTGCAGATTTCTTTCTTTCAATAGGTACCTGAACTTTCCAGGTGTTGTTTCCCATACAGCAGCACTCATGTGTAGTAGTGTAGCTCAGGGTATCCTGTCACAAGAATAATAGCATGGCAGAGATTGAATGATGGGGCTATTTCTTCTTTTGTAGTTTTCTAGAGAGGGAGATCCAGTGCCTGCCAGGGGAATTATCTCAACCTCATTTTTCACCACCCACAATTTCCATTGTAAATCAGGCCACATATGTGAATGTCATAGCAACAATGAAGCTCAAATTCAGCAGCGTCAATAGAGATACACATACTTATACTGCGGCTGTACCTTTACAAAGATGCATGCTGTGATAGGCTCATGTGAGTGTATGGTATGCATCTTTTGATAGAGATGTGAAAACGTATCAGCTGAATGTCCTGTAAAATGCAAGCATCCTGTGAGGGAGTACTCTTTCTATCCAAACTAATGTTAATAACAAATAATCACCTGCTTATTACATTGTTACCACTGAGAAACCCTGATTTGAAAGGTTGGAGAGTTGCTCTGTAATGACAGGCACAGCACATTGAAACAATTATTGTTGTTACTTACAATTCACAATGCAGCAAAGGTCTATATCACTTTACACATATGGTCCAGACGTGGTGTAAGCAGACACAATTTATCCTACCAAGAGTGGCTTTTGGCCAAAGTCCTGGCCATAAGGAACTTAGAAATTGACTCAGACCAAAGCAATACTCTGGGTAACAGCAAGGTAGTGATAGGTGCAGCTGCTGTGAGTGAGAAAGATCATGAAAAGAGGAGCTTAAGGTAAGTGAATAATTAGTTTAGAAGAAGAAAGGTGCATGATACATAAGATGAAGTTCCAAACACAGCAGATGGTGTGAAAAGAGGTACAGAGGCAAGAGTAGGTGAAGGACATAAAGGAACAGTTAGTAGGCAGGCTTGGGAGGAGCGTAGCGGAAGATGGAGACACCCCGGTGAAATGACAAAGCAGTTGCGATGAAATTCATAGATTCATAGATTCATAGATTCTAGGACTGGAAGGGACCTCGAGAGGTCATCGAGTCCAGTCCCCTGCCCGCATGGCAGGACCAAATACCGTCTAGACCATCCCTGATAGACATTTATCTAACCTATTCTTAAATATCTCCAGAGATGGAGATTCCACAACCTCCCTAGGCAATTTATTCCAGTGTTTAACCACCCTGACAGTTAGGAACTTTTTCCTAATGTCCAACCTAGACCTCCCTTGCTGCAGTTTAAACCCATTGCTTCTGGTTCTATCCTTAGAGGCTAAGGTGAACAAGTTTTCTCCCTCCTCCTTATGACACCCTTTTAAATACCTGAAAACTGCTATCATGTCCCCTCTCAGTCTTCTCTTTTCCAAACTAAACAAACCCAATTCTTTCAGCCTTCCTTCATAGGTCATGTTCTCAAGACCTTTAATCATTCTTGTTGCTCTTCTCTGGACCCTTTCCAATTTCTCCACATCTTTTTTAAAATGCGGTGCCCAGAACTGGACACAATACTCCAGCTGAGGCCTAACCAAAGCAGAGTAGAGCGGAAGAATGACTTCTCGTGTCTTGCTCACAACACACCTGTTAATACATCTCAGAATCATGTTTGCTTTTTTTGCAACAGCATCACACTGTTGACTCATATTTAGCTTGTGGTCCACTATAACTGAAATGATGGAGCTTCATGTAAATCCTCTCTTATTCCACCTATGTTCCCACCCTCATCTACCCATTTGTCACCACCTTACATACTCACCTTCGGGTTTCTTCTGTTTCCCCTCCTAGCTTGCTTGCAAAGCCTCTCCACATTATCCCCCCCTTCAAGACTCATTTCTGCCATGCTGCTGACAGTGAATCTAGCTGACTTTTATAGATACTCCCTATTTGATGTTTCCACCCTTAATCTCTCTCTACTGGCTCTGTCCCTAAATTGTGAGCATCTTGTGGTGGGGATCATCCCTTCTTGAATGTCTGCATAGCACCTAGCACATTATGGGAACGATCATAAAATAATAATGGGAATACTGCACATGACACAATTACTGTATAAATTATACATAGTCCATGTGGATGCAAGCTTGACACTCTGGTCCTTCCATTCCAAAACACAGGATATTAGCACTTAAAATAAAGGAAGAACATCAGTAGCAAATTCCTTATCCTATCTGTGGGCCATCCTCAAGAAGGAAACATCAAAGAGACATACAAAGCTTTACAGACAGTGATGTAGTGAGAGACATGTTAGTGAAACAAGGGATGGTGTCTTGGCAGGAAAACATTTTTTGTCAAATGCATTTTATTTTCCAGTTGTGTATAAATTATTCTGTGTAATGCTTTTGGCCCCAAACTCGTGCTGTAAACATAATGCTAACAGCTGGCAAATCTGTCGTGCCTTGCTTCTGGTTTGTAGTGTTGAATTTTATTTAAGAATAGCATCAGCTCAAAGCTGGCAGAGTGAATCAAAATTATCATGTTTTATCTAGTGGGTCCATAAAATCACAACCTGGATTAGATCACTGGAGCCGTGCGCGCCGGCTAATGAAATCACATTTCTTTACAATGACCATATGGGCAGAGTTAGAAGATACAACTCTGTGTTAAGGAGGCAAAGAGGTAAATTATGAACATATTCTACTTGTCATACTTTGAATAGACATTCCACCCCAAAAGGGAGTGTTTTCCACATTTAAGACAACTTCGAAGTCCATGTAAAACAAAATTCCCATAAAAGTAAATGAGAGTTTGGCCTGAATAAGGGCTCCAGAATCAACCTCCATTTCAAGATGGGAAAGCCTCTTATCTGGATGATATGTCTAGATCTAGGCAATATTTTTTTGCCAAAACTTTTTTTCTCTGAAAAATTAAAATTTTGGCTGACGAAAATATTTTGCCACAACTTGTTTTGGTCAAAATATTTTTTGAAAAACAAATAAACCCCAAAATGTTTCATTTTGACTTTTTAAAATGTTTTGATATTTTTCATTCAAAACCGCTTTGTTTCAACGATTACTTTAATTTTGTTTAAAAATATTAAACTCTCAAACACAATGTTTCATTTTGGGTGGAACAAAAATGATGTTTTTCCTGCTTTTTCAGTTCACTGAAGAATTCAACCATTTTTAGTTTTGGGTTGATCCAATTCCCCTCCCCCCCCCCCCATTTTTGGGTTTGGCCAGTGAAGTGAATGCTGGAGTCCTTACTTTTTATCTCAGTCCTAACTCAGGCAGACATAAATTGGACTGAATGGGGTTGGAATTAAAGGCTTGAGCCAGTGTCCTTTGAAATCAATGGAAAGACTCCCACTGATTTCAGTGGGACTGGATCAATCCCCTACGCCAGTATTTTATACATGTTAAGGTTACTCCTGCACATTTATGACTCCCAAAGAGAAATAATACTCTCCTTTCCACCTTTAAATGGCTTTTTGCTGATCCTTCACAGCATGTGGAGTAGGCTTAGGCAGTCAGGGAACCTGAACACCATATAACAAAACCAGGTGATGAAAACTATGCAAAGCAGCTTGCAAATCAAAGATGCACCACAAAAAAGAAATAGTTTTTGCCAATCAGTGAGTGAAAAGCAACATGCAAAACATTTCTCAGGACATACATAGCATTTCCACAGAAGCTCCGCTGAACTTGAAAAGCACATTTTAAAATGTAACCAATAGCACAGCTCTGGAGCTAATTATTTCCAATCTGGAGCTTTGGAACACTGGACCGAGACCAAACACATTTAACTTGGATCACTGAATAGCCACCAGAGAGGGCTTTTTAGTTCGAAGGACTTGATCCCACAATTTGTTATATGACGGCTGACAGCTGCACTCATATGGAACCCCACTGATTTGTTTTATTTTTTTACTTCTGTGTAGTGCCGTGTGGATACAGCAGCCTGTGTGCATGCAACACATTGCAGGATCAGGGCCTAAGCATCCTCTGTTGTGATTTTACTGTTTCCTATCTTTCTCTGTGATCTTTACCATTTTTTGTGGCTTTCTTAATCAACTCTAATTAATTATCTGAGCAATTTTACCTTGCTTTGTAGTTTTTTCTCTCTGCGTTTTAGGAAACTGCTATCCTCTGAGTCCTTTGTTCTATGCTCGTCATAGCTCTCTCATTTATATAACTGCTCATGCTTGGCTTTGTAATTGCCCAATCATGTACACTATCTTTTTTTGAGCAAGCTTGAAGTAGAATATAAATAGATGTTTCTTTAGGGTAATTTAATTTTACAAATGTAGTGTGGATATCTGTAACATTGTTCTTCTAAATCCTCAGCTGTACCCAATATAAAACAGAAGTCTGCGTTAATCCCTTCAGTTTCTAACCCACACATTTGTAAGTGGTAACTTTATATTCAGACATATTCCTGCAAACATAGGCACTGATGTAGTGCATCAGAGTAGTGGGCCATCTAATCCAGTATGCTGCCTGCACCAGTGGCCAATAGTAGATGCATCAGAAGAAGGTGCAATAAACCTTGCAGTAACCAGTTTTGGAACAACCTGACCACAGGGAAAAAATTCTTCCTAACCTCTATTAGTTAGGAGTTCGTTTGTGCCCTGAAGGAAGAGAGTTCATATTCCTTTCAAAATTCTTTTTTTCCCCCTTTAAAAAATAGCCTTACTATTCTAGCGCTACAGCTTCTTCTTATCCATATAAATGTCCCTGGTATCCTTACAGTAGACTTGGTTAAAATTAAGAACATTTTTGGTATTATTTGAACTGCCAGCAATTGTACAAGCATGCAGTATTTATTTATACAAGGTTTTAACACATTAAAATAAATGTTATAAATAGTTCATGACTAATAATAATTAAGAGGCATTATTAATACTCCTACACTAAAATATTTTATATCAATTTACTATTGACCATCCTAAAGGCTCACAAGACATGTAGATTACAGGTATTGCTAACCTACCTACATTACATATCTGGAGTAGGCAGAGCAGCCCTACTCTGGTCTCCAATGATTACTCTTCAGTAGAAACCACCAAGCCGTGATGGGTTACTGCTCCTCCTCCTCCTCAAAGATCCTCCCTTGTAGGGTCCCACCGGACTCAACACTGTTCTCTCTTCTCTTTAGAATCTATACGAAACCATTTAAAGATACAGTGAGACATCACGGGATTCACTATCAACAATATACCAATGATGATACTGAATTGCAGATCTCATTCTCCACTGATGTACCCACCACCTTTATGAAAGTGTCACCAGGCCTACAAGAGTTTGGCTCCTGGAGGAATATCAGCTGGCTGTAACTGTACCCAAGCAAGACCAACATGATGTTGGTTACCCAGGGGGAATCAATGTTTTCTGGATTAGGGTCTAGAAGAGCAAACTATTAATTATTCTTTTCAAAATTTGCCCCCTAAGAGCTGGATTTTGACATGAGCTACTTATAATGCGTGGCATAAGAGCCCCCCCAACCCTTCAGATTCCCTAAGCAGGCTACTAGACCTTGGCTCCAGGAGCACAGGAGTAAGGAGGTCTAGATGTCCACTTACTCCTGCCTTAGAACACATGGGTTGCCTGTGGCCTGAGCAGATAATGGGTGGAGCCATAGCTCCAAGCCCCAACCTGCTACATAGAGTAGCTAAACCAGCATATTGAGGAAGGCTAATAATTCACTGCTGGCCTGTACTTCAGAAGCGAAGTGGAAGCTGGGAGGGAATTTTGACTAAGGGGGCCATCTATGAGGCACAGGGTTTCAGAGGCTACGCCTGGGATGGCACAAGCTACGTGTCACCCTTTATTCAGGGCTGTGCCTAAAGTCACAATCAAATCCATTGTGCGTGTGTATGCAGGATACTGGGGAGAGATGCAGTTATCAATGTGCTGTGGTTCTGTGTTGTTTTTTCTTCAGCTGCGTAGTTTATTTAGCTGGGCATTTTATGCCGGGGGGATTTTTATTAGTTGTTAGTACCATTTGTGAGAGCTGTTGTTTTTTAAGTCTGTCTAAGAGCAGCTGGCATCTTTGTGGAGCTATTGCTGTATGGATGGATTCCTGTTTATCTCACAAATTTCCAAAGCTCTGCAGTGCGATGCCGTCTTTATTTTTTTTAAATCACCATCCCTTTGCTGCTGTTTATTGCAATTAATCATTGGCTGTTTGCTGGTATGTTGCTCTTCTTTGAGTTTTGGTGTCCATAGAGTTGCTGCTCTCGCCCTGGAAATATTTAACCAGTGGTTTACATGTTGTGCTGAATTATTTTCTATGAAATGTTTGTTTTCTGTATCCTTGTCTCACGTCCCAGTTCTCAGTGGTGCTCGTTGCTAGAGGTAGTGCTGTCTAAAGAGTACAAAAGGACACTGAAGTATATAGCTCCAACTAAATTTGGTGGGAGGCAGGATAGCTTGGGCACTTGGGATTGCTTTCAATTCTGAGGTGGTGAAAGTTAATAGTTCTGGACTGTTAATATTAATGGTTACATCTTTATCTGCCTTCCTGATTGACTTTCCCCTCTGCATTTCAGCACTGGAAATTAAACTGTATTAAGCTGACTTTCAAGAACAACAGAAAATGGAAGAGGCTAAAATTAACCATAAAATATTATAAAAATCATGGAACCCATAATTAATTTTAGCCTCTTCCATTTTCTGTTGCATCAAAAAGCCATTTACAGAGAAAAAAAGTTTTGGTGGAAAATGCTTGACTAGCTCTTCTGCTTAGTTCAAACTGTGAAGAGACAAGCATCAAGCCATCACAGATATCATTGTAAAGGGAGAATGAGCCATATAGTTGGCTACATATCCACCAAGATATCTCTTCTCTCATTCTTCACCTATATTTTCATTTTTGCCTATATTTCTCTCTCATGCCGCTCCCCTTTTTCATATGTCATATTCATGTTGATATTTCTCTTCCACTTCTTTTCTTCTCCTTTCCTCAATTCTAACTCCCTGTTTTTTAGCTTGGAATGTCAATTCAAAACCAGTGAGCCAAAGCAGCCGATGGCTACTAATATAACTCAGACAATGAAAAAAAAGAGGCTGGAATTATAAATGGGGAATAATAATGTTCTGTAATTTTCCACTGGGCAAATGCCTTGCTGTTTTCACACATTCTGTTCTACCTCCTGTGCCTCTGGATGTTAGGGATTCCATCCTCCCCCCAGTTCACCTCCTACAGCTGGGTCTTTGCTGGGCTGGTGTGAGTGATTACATTTTCTATGCTTTCTCTCTCTCATTCATCTCTTTCTCTCTGTCTTTTGGCAGTCACTGTAGCTTCAAAATCAATTTCCCTGTAGGTTCCTACCTACAAAGGGTTATTCACATGAGTAATATAAACAAACTGTGGTCATATGTAGTATCTATAAGCCCCCTTCTTCATCCATTAGAATTGAACCTTGGACTTTCAGCCACTGTAGCATGACCAAGCCCCTGTTCCTTTAGCTAAAGGAGAATTCCTTTAGGAATGAATCAAGAACAAGTTGTCATAGCTGCTTGGGACAGCTAGTAGAACTAAAAGATATGATTACATATGTGAGCTCAGTACAGTAGTTCAATGTACATAAGGATTACTCATGTGAGTTAGGTATAGAATAAGAGCCATCTATTATACCAGGGCTTGAAAGAAAATTTCTCTATTCTAAAGAAGAGACTTAAGGATAATTGATTTATACAGTGCTTTGAAATTGTAAAGGATAGCGTAAGGGCCAGGAAGTAGTATTAGTAACTGTTGCAATGTATTTCGAGATTTGGTTTCTGAAATTTTGAACCTTTGTACCAGACAGTTATGAGCTCTCCAGCAGTGATGAGATGGAGCACTGTGTGGTTTGTGTAAAAAAAAAAAAAAAAAAAAGACAGAATTAAATACCACTGACACCGTTTTGTAAAAGCTTGCAAATAATGTAATGCATATTGAGGCTATCTAACTCCATTTTTTAGGAGAGAAAATGTGAACCTACTGGGAACAGTGGGGTCAGACTCTTTTGCTATCCAGATGGATCTACTAGGGCCTCGCTACAGAAAATTACAACTTAGTGAAAAACAGCTAAACAAACATCTAATCTTTCCTCTGCTTAATAAACTCACCAAGCCAACCCCTCCACACAAAGTCTGACAACTCATTGGGCGTGGGGAAAAGATGAGGCTGTACCATAGCCTGTTTAAGAGTGGGAATAGTGACTTCTACCTATCTAGATACTTATCTGACCTCATCTCTCTAGTATCTGATCACCACACCATCACTAATGGATTTTATTCTCACAACGACCATGTGAGGTAGGGAAGTACTTGTCCCAATTTTTTAAAGATTGGGAATTGAGGCACAAGGTTCATTAAATGACTTGCCAAAGGCCACAAAGAAGGCTCTGAATGAGCCAGCAATTATATGCAGGTATCAGTACCAGAATGCACTAGACCATCTGTCCTAGTCACAGTCCTTCTACATCCCCTAGACAAATTGGGATCACTGGATTAACATACATGCAGATTCACTTAGACCAGCTTTGCTAGAATTCACAGTAAGAATCCTATGAGGTATTCATGTCAGTGTTTATACAGCTAATTGAATCATCACTTTTTTCCAGTATTGCAATAAATAGATCCCTTGTTATGAAAATGGAATAACTAAGTGATAATGTCATTGGAAATGAATGTTGGAACTGAGTAATGATTCCTGCTGCAAGATAAATGCCAAGGCATTTGGAGAAAATAAACTTGTGAGAAAGCAGGGAAATGGGTTACTGCACTTTGCAAGTGACAAGGAAACCTTCAGCTGGGCCCAGATTTCAATTCCAGGAACATTATTGCCAATCTACTGATTGAGTGAAAATAACATACAGTAGAACAGTTCTAAAAGACTAACAGAAGAATAAGGTTGCAGCAGGAGTGAAAGCTACTACCTGTCCCACTGCTTTTAGGGTCTGATCCAAAGTGTGTTTAACCCATATAACAACACAAATTGACTTAAATGGACTTTGGGTAAAGGCTCCTAGTGGAAAACTCTATTCCAACTGTCTTAGATGGGACCTGATAGGCTGGGGCAAATGTCCCGCAGTGCATGAGCACCTCTAAGGCCCATAAAATTTGGCATGCAGATCAGTTGGTTAGTATCATCTGGATGGACATGAATTAGCATTATTGAGCGTGCACCCATTTAAGAGCTTAGCCTCATTGTGTATTTCAGGAATAAAGAAAACAGCTTGCTCATAAAAGTGCACATTACTATGCTGATCTATATTGGCTGTATTCCTCCATTCGTACAGTGCTAGCAACCTTTCTAATCCCATTGATGTGGCCTTTGGGGAAGATAGTTACAGTGACTGAAGCCCTTTGTATTGCTATTGCCATTACTGAGGTAGAGGGTGAATGGGGGAACCTGGAAAGAGATATTTGCTGCTTTGCATACAGTAGGGAAGACGTTTTTATGTTGGTTTTGGCTATAAAGACAATGGAGCATATAATATGGAGTCTCCATTTCATTGAATGAGACCTCGAAGTTAGTGCACGGAGCTGTCTGGAACGTGACTCTGATGCAGCGAATACTTTGACTGACTGAGCAGTACTGACAAATTTTGCACCACAGGAATGCACTGATGATCATGGCATGGTTACTTCAATGCTCGGCAAACTATTCAGCAAGGAAATAAACCTTGTGTCTCGAAATGTCAAACTTGGGCTACGTCTACACTCGGAGCTAGGGTGTGACTCCCTACTCACATAGACAAACATGTGTTAACTCTCATCTAAGCTAGCAAGCAAAGAATAGTAGTGTAGCTGTTGTAGCAGAAGCTAGCTGTCTCAAACACAACCCCCTCCCCCAAGTCCCATGGATACATCCTCAGGGTGGTTAGCGTGTGCTGCCACTGCCCAAACTACCACAGCTACACGCTATTTATAGCATTCTATTTATAGCATTCTAGATGAGAGCTAGCATGAGTATGTGTAGGCAAGCTGGGAATCACACCCCTAGCTCATACTGTAGACATAGCTTTGGAGTCTTAAAAGCCCTGAGTGCATAGGAAGAGGTAAGGCTACTTTCATTGGTTAGCTCTCCGAACAATTTCCATAATTGGATCAGATACATAGTCTTAAGGCTAGAATGGACCATTATGAATCTCATCCAATAATTCCTGCATCAAGCCCCTGACTTCTGTTTGAGCTATAGCATATTTTCCAGAAAGATTCAGGAGACAGGGCTGCTTGCGGTTACAGTGGTTTTTCTCCTCTATTTCTGTGTCAATAGTTTCCGGAGGGCTGATAGGACTGAACAGTCTCTTCTTAAAATAAATGGAGATCTTGGCTACAATAAAGTATTATCTTCAAGGCCCTTTAGCCCTACAGATGTCTCCATGAGCAGCGCCTCTGAGGTCACAACTGTTATCGCGTTTTCTATTTTTACAATCTCTTTATTAATTTTTAAACAACTCTACAAAACTGCAGAGCGGAATTGCTAAAAAATCCCCACAGGCCCACAGCTAATAGAACCAAAAAACGACGTCCAGACTGCACTTTGCCAAGACATAGTGTTCATTTCCTTTCACAGATAACTCCTCACATTGTTTGTCTCCTTTATACTTTCAAAATTTGAATTAGAGAGACTATGAAGCCCTCCCCTGCACATGTCAGCAGTAGGAAAAGGGTATCTCTACTCCCCATGGACACTGATGGACTTGGGGACTGTTAGGGAGAGAGCTGACCCACTGGAGCCCCAAATTGTGGATGGCTACAGAGCTAGCAGGCAATCCCACCCATGCTCTTGCCGCCAGCTCTCCTCTTGTTGGAGGATGGAGATGCCATTTGATAAAAGGTTGCATGGGCTAGAGGAGTGATACTGCTGTAGGGAGACAGCAAGTCCAGAGCCTGATCTCAGGGCTGTTGGTCAGGTCTAGGGGGGCACCCTGGGTTCATGGCTAATAGGAACCTGCATTACACTGTATGCAAGAATCAGGCTGAGCACAAATGGGCCCTGATTGGTGACTAAGGGAGGATTTTGGAGGGACACTTGGCCGGTTTGTTTGCTAGCAATGAAGACTGTTTGCTCACTAATAAGTGTATTGCTGTAATGTCGACAGTTGAGCTAAAGTCCTTCTCCACCTGGAGGGAAAGGATGGGATTGGAACAAACTACCAGAGAGGCCAGGTTCCACCACAAACACATGATATAAGCAGATACACTATTATTAGTTAATGTATTGTGAGTGTCCAGGAGCCCCACCATGGAACCTAATTTACACCTTTTTTATCTATATTCCAGTAGTACCTACAGGCCCCATTGTGCTAGGTGTTATACATACACATGTTAAGAGGCAGTCTATGCCTTGAAGAACTTACAGTCCAAATCCACAAGACAAGACAGACAAACAGTGGCCGGGAATCAGAAGTAGACTGACTTGCCCAACGTCACACAGCTGATCAATAGCAAAAGTAGGAATAGAACCCTGGTGGCTTGAATCATGATCCATCACCCTATCCAGTGGCCTGTGCAGTCTAGGTAATAGTGTGCGAGAATGAAGAGCTGTTACTACTTATAGAGCACCAAGGATCAATTCCCTGCTCTGAAGAGTTTACAGCCTCTGGCCCCAATCCTGCAATAGGATCAATACAAGCAGTCCTTACTCCCACACAGAATAAGTCAATAGGGCCCTCCACAGTTCAGATTGCAAGAGGGAGACCTAAGTTAAGACAAGAGCAAAAGGAGTGAGGGGTAGATGAAGTCAGGACAGTTTTCCCATACAGTCGCTTGGGTGATCAGTGCTTGCACCTTGTTGGCTATTTTTTTGGAGGCTATCATTTACAAGCCACTATGATAATTTGCGAATGCACTTATTGCAAACATACCTACAATAATGGTAACAGTGCCTGGAATTTAAATACAAATACTCAGTTCTTGACAAGTCTGGCCCTAGAAAGGATGAGTAGAGTTGAACTAGCTGCGCATGCTGATAAGATATATGAAAGCAAGTTGGAACTGTTAGTCCAAGGGATCACTCTCCTATTTAACACTTGATCTTAGCTCAAAGAGCCAAGAATCTTCATCAAGGCTTAGGATCCTACAGCCTATCACAACTGCCTAGGTACATAGTGAGCGAGGCCAAAAGCAAAGTGATTTCAACTACTCAAAAAATGCAGATTATTAACAGCTGCACTTTTTTTGGAGCACATTATGGTTTTATAAATTGTATTAACTGTTTCTTCTCTCATTTTTGGCTCTTAACCTGTGGTTATTTAAGAAGCTCAGATACCTACGGAGTTGAAATCTAGGACAATCCTTTTCTTTTTAAACACGAACAAGCAAAAAACATTTTAAAAATTCTTTTTAACAGGCAGAATTAATTCTGCAGGTAGGAAAGGACTTGTCATGAATATCAGTGTGATCAATAGTGATCCATCACAGCCCAGGCTTTTCTCTTATCCTGCATTTATATTAGCATCGCTGCATCTTAAGTAGCCAAAATATATTGTGGACTAGATGATTGACTAGAATTGGTGCTCATGGCCATCCACAGTTATTTGGGGGAGAGAGAGACAAGATGGGAAAATGATTGAAACTGAACTCTGGTCACAGCTACTTTTTCTTTGTGTTCTTTTACTAGGCTCTAGCAAAGCATTAGATGCTGCACTAGTTAACAGTTTGCTATACGTAGTGGTTTGTTTATGTTCACCTCTGGATGCACTCTGACCTATTCAAGGCTTTACCATGGGGGTAACGATTGCTTCTCGAAGAAATCAAGAAAATGCCACAACTATTACTCACTAATAAAGATCTGTTTTCGATGCAAGTGGCTTAGCTCTTCTGATTTTGGAGCCCGAAGTTCTATATCTCACAACATCCATGTAGCACATAGGGTAATTGTGAGTTTTAAATGATGTTTGCAAAGCTTTTTGAGATCTCAGGTAAGTGCTAAAGAAGTGCAAATATCAGCATGATACAGCCAGAACACAGTTGCAAATAACACCTGTCTGTTATTGTTAGAAGTGCAAATGTCTGTTATCTACAGTGTATGCTCAATACAACTGTCTATTTTATAGGAGAATTGACAGGTGATATCACAGTGTGCAAAGCTTGTAATGGTTCTAGATTCCATTATTGTTTCCACTCAGAAACACAAGTCTTGCAAAACATAATTACCCTAAGTTGCACAACTTCCTTTGCTGTAGAAAAAGCCTGTAACCCTACTAAATGCAAAGCTACTGCTGTGAGATATTGATTATGGCTGTGCTAATTTTAATTGGCATTTTCAGTGCTTCTGTATCATCAGTACTGTTCTAATACATTCTGAGCAATTACTTCAGAGAATAACCATCAACCAGTGATGGATGACCCTTGAAAGGGTCATAAAGTTGGTACACATAAAGTGGATCCATAACTTTTTTCATTCATCTCCTTAGGCCTGGAGCAACTTCAGCTCACACTTCTTCAGCTTTCTGCATTGCCTTCCAGCAGTGACCTGCACCCTGGGCTTCACTCCAGACACTGTCTCCACTTTTTAATCTGTTCAGTATCAATAAAAGCAAATTAAAAACAACAACAGCAGATAAGCCCAATAAGGAACTACCAAAATAGGTATGTAACAATAAACATATCTCGTGAACTTTTAACTATAGAAAAGCTCTCCCTTTCCTTCCTGGTATACGTATCGATAGCATACATTTTTTCCTGAAAGATAAGTTTGTAAGTTATAAACCATTCTACAGTACTTTAAAATTAATTTGTTGCAGGTAATAATCATTGGAACAAATGACCAAGACTAGATGCCTTTCAGGAAATGTGCTTTAGCCACCCAAGTTATTGGTCTCAGTATGGGAGTAACTGGATGAAATTATGTGGCCTATGATGTACTGGAGGTTAGATCAAATGATCTGATAGTCCCCTTCTGGCCTTAAAATATATGAAAACCTCTCTCTCATGTAACTGATCTTTTATCTACCACCCCACTTCTCCCCACAGCCCAGATTCTCAAAGGTATTTTAGACATCTAACTCCGATAGAAGTTCGGAGCCTAAGTACCTCTGAGGATCTAGGCCACAGATGCATTTTGTTTTCCTTTTAAATTAATCTGTTAGTGGTTGTGAAAAATGGTGGACTGACATGCCTAGAGATGGCTATTTAGACTTTGGCATGATGGCCTGGCATCAGATTGGAGTTGAGGGTGTTCAGCACGTCGCAAATCAGGAGTAGAACAGGTACATCTTAGGTAGTAGCTGCTCAAGCTTCCCTACTCCTTTCTGTCTATGGATTTGTCCTTGCAGGGAGTGCCAACAAAGGTGTCTATTAGTGGCAAGGGTGATGGTAGCATCACTCCACTATGAGCTGAACTGTGACTAATTCACTTTATACAGAGCTCTGAAAATCCATTAGAAATTAATGACTTTGAGTCATTACTAACCTGGGTTACTTAGCTGGGTTGGATTTCAAGCAGTCTGCTGGCGGTGAAAGATTCTTTGGCCTGTTACCAATCCCCTGAGCAATCTAGGTCTCCAGCACACAGCAGTTTGAATTAAATGAGACGTGAACTCATAACACATCAAACTGTGTCAGAACAAAATTGCTTGATTAAACAAGAGTCATGACCTAGTGATCTGAACTCAGGACAGCAAGCCAGGAAGTTGTCCTGAATTTTAAACCTTCTAAACAATGACTCTGTCTGTGGCCTGGGACAAGCAAAGTAGGCCCAGATCTTCAAATGTAATCCAGAGTGTTGGCACAACAGTTGTGATACAAAACATCTATGCTTCCAGATAGACTCCGGAAATAATGGATGACTTTAACTATCTAGGCAGTAAATTGTCATCAAATGAGTGCAGCAGTCAGATATCCTAAGGAGAATTGGTTTAGCAGCCTCAGTTATGAAGGACCTGCAGAGGGTGAGGTGCCAAAAGAAGGCAAAACTATAAACAAAATTACAGATTTACTCAAACCTATGTACTTCCAATGCTCTTATGTGGGTCTGAAACATGAACATTGCTTAGAGAAGACATCAGGAAGCTGGAGGCATTTCATATGCATTGCCAGCGGTGACTACGGGATATAAGATGGTTTGACTTTATCAGTAGTAGGGATGTATCATTGAGAATGGGTCTTGAGAGGATTGAAGTCATCATTGATCACAGGCTCTTTTTGGTCATGTTGTCTGCCTCAGAGACAAAGTTCATGCACACAGAGCTCTGAAGATCAGACTTGAGGTCAGGACAGGGGGGAGAGGGACACTACCTGGCAGCAGTCATGTGATCGCCCAGGATTAACCTGGCTGCATCAGATCAGTAATAATCCTGTGGGGTAAATAATCCACTGGAATAAAGCCGTAAAGCATGGTCATGGACATTCGGCACACTGGTTCTCTGCTGTCTAACTGTATAGTTGTTGCTAGGTGCCTCTATACCTTTGAGGAGCTGGCCTTTAGTCCTTGATCCTGAAATTCTTACTCATCTGAGCCATTCATACTCATGAGAATATTGTTATTGAACTCAAACTATTTTTATGTGTAGGAACTGTTCAGGATTTGCAAAGTTGTGCCCTTAACACTCTCTGGCATCTGTAAAATGGGGACATTAATAATTACCTATATATTATACCTCACAGCAGTTTTGCTATATTCGTGCGAACTATTCATGTGTTAATTAAATTTGTTTTTCTGACTATAACTAATTAAATCATATTCTGGCTTCAGAGCCACTGATTTGATGTGTTTACGCTTTTAAATTAACCTTCAGAAATATGAATTGGTGCTCCAAAAGTTAGGTGATGAATCCAATGCAGTCCCTGCAAGTTAAGATGTCAATGTACAATGCTGTTGCTTGCATGGAAATTTTCAGGGACTACTTTGTTTTTTTCAGCTTCTAAAGAGGAGTTCAACATTTATTGCCACTTGTGTTAGCATATGTTGGGTTGACATTTTTAAAAGAGTTCCCCACTGACCTTCCAAGAAGTGTAAAGACACCCAGTTTTCTTTTATGGAGATTTCCAACCTGGATTCCCACTTGACCAGAGAGCTCTAGAATCATAGAATCATAGAATCATAGAATATCAGAGTTGGAAGGGACCTCAAGAGGTCATCTAGTCCAACCCCCTGCTCAAAGCAGGACCAATTCCCAGCTAAATCATCCCAGCCAGGGCTTTGTCAAGCCGGGCTTTAAAAACCTCCAAGGAAGGAGACTCCACCACCTCCCTAGGTAACGCATTCCAGTGTTTCACCACCCTCCTAGTGAAATAGTTTTTCCTGATATCCAACCTGGACCTCCCCCACTGCAACTTGAGACCATTGCTCCTTGTTCTGTCATCTGCCACCACTGAGAACAGCCGAGCTCCATCCTCTTTGGAACCCCCCTTCAGGTAGTTGAAGGCTGCTATCAAATCCCCCCTCATTCTTCTCTTCTGGAGACTAAACAATCCCAGTTCTCTCAGCCTCTCCTCATAAGTCATGTGCTCCAGACCCCTAATCATTTTTGTTGCCCTCCGCTGGACTCTTTCCAATTTTTCCACATCCTTCTTGTAGTGTGGGGACCAAAACTGGACACAGTATTCCAGATGAGGCCTCACCAATGTCGAATAAAGGGGAACGATCACGTTCCTCGATCTGCTGGCAATGCCCCTACTTATACAGCCCAAAATGCCGTTAGCCTTCTTGGCAACAAGAGCACACTGTTGACTCATATCCAGCTTCTCGTCCACTGTGACCCCTAGGTCCTTTTCAGCAGAACTGCTACCTAGCCATTCGGTCCCTAGTCTGTAGCAGTGCATGGGATTCTTCCGTCCTAAGTGCAGGACTCTGCACTTGTCCTTGTTGAACCTCATCAGGTTTTTTTCTAGCAAATGTAGGTTTTGCTTTCACTTTCCTGTATTTGTCAAAAAGGGTGTGGTTTGAAGTTTGAACCTTGGTTCCATGACATCTTCTCACCACACTGAAGCTAAGCTTTTTGATTCCAGCAAAAATTATATTTGAAACTAGAAAAAAACTGAGAGGGTGGGAGTCATGGTATTGTTTAGTCAGTCAAAAGGCCTAGTGGTCTGGGCCTCTGATTCAGTCTTTCAGTCAGTTCGCGGTGTCCTGGCACTCTGGATGAAGTCCAAGCTGGACTGACCTCTCTGCTGGTAATCCATAGATCTGCCTCTTTGGGGCCAGGAGTCATAGCTCTAGGATGGGTTGGGGGACCCAGGTCCTCCCTCTCCACTGAGTGCCGGCTCAGGGCTCTGAAAGTGCCAGCCCATTGCTTACCTTCCCCTAGCCGCTTCCTACCACACCCTGTGTCTCAGTTTGGGGTGTGGTCAGAGCTGATTTAACATCTTTACTTCAAACCATCCCTCCCCAGTCTAGGGCCGATGCCTGTGGCCCTCTTGTGTCCCGTGCCCATGGCTATCCCTCCCTCTTGGGAACTGTCTGGGAGGGGAGACTGATAGACAGATCCCCTCAGTAGAAGCTCCTGCTGTTGCTGCTGCAGAACAGTGCTCCACAAGGAGATGGCCTCTCTCCTTCTTCCCCTGCCTTGGGCTGCTAAAGCTCTCTTTGTACTTGTCTTCTCCCCAGGCACACTCATGGCAGTGCCTAAGGGGTGGGGCCTTCCCTTGCCTGAGCCTTAATGCGGGGTTTGTAAACCCCATCACAGTGGGATTCACAAAGGGGACAGGCACCTGACTGCTGCTTTGGCACCAAAGACAAAAATTTAGATCCTCCAAACTCCTGATCAGCTGCCACTGAACCCTGTGGGTACCTAAACTCCTAGTTTCCACAGATAGAGTTTTCCTAGTGCCAAAATTTCCACCCATGGGCATTTACAAATCCACCTCAGTCCTGACACCAAAAATCAGTTTGGCTCATGCCTAAGCCCCAGCAGGATTCACAAACTAGGCGTTCTTCTGTGAGTTCTGATAGCGTAGGCATGTTTAGCGGCCCCCTTAGAGCACATCTGCTGGATTGAGCCCCACATACCACACAGCCAGAGGTGGGATGGTGGTGCCCCCCACCTCACCTCTGCTGATTTGGTTAGAGAGTTAGTGGACATAGATTCAATTCATAGTTCCATATCAGGCAGGGTGAGGCTCTAAAGTTAGATCTCACACCTTCCAGGTGAACGCCCTGGCTATTGAACATAATGGGGGGGAGGACAACAACAGTTCCTCCACATTGTTTTTCTTTCTAGCTTATGTACCACCTATCTTCAGGAAAGGCTTAATGTCTGCGAATCCTGAGTGGATGGCAGTGCCTGACTTCCTTTGAGGGCTGGTGGGGCTTAGACCACATTCCTCAATTTGGCATTTCCTCATGGCTAACTTAGGCAGCAAAGCATGCTGGCTTCTGTGAATCCCTTTTTTAGGCTCCTAACTCTCCTCACACATTGAATAGGGACAACTGGGGATTGTGAATTCTGCTTGGCAGCGGTGGCTTTTAAAGGTTAGGCTAAGTGTTAGAGCAACTAAGTCTCCTTTGTGACTCACACTTAGAACTGCTACAGGCCACCATAGTTGTTAGGGCCAAGGATATTTCATGAAAATATTCAGCCTTGTCAAGAAGGCCGCTGAGGGTTAAAGCTTGGTGAAATAGAGGGAGCACCGAAAGTTATGTCTGCAAACATTAACAGTGTATAGTACTACTTGATCTGTCACCTTGAAGAATCCCAAAATACTGTGCAAACAGTAATCTTCCTAACTCCCATGTAAGGCAGTTACCATCCTGATTTTATTGAGAGGGAAACTGAGGCATTGCACATCTGTGTGAATTTGCTCAAGGTCACTGGGAAAGACAGTGAGAGAAATAGTTGCAATTTTGTTTTAAATTTAAAACGTTGATGTCATTTTCTTTTTTGACATCTCATGGTTTGAAATATTTTCATGACATTTGTTTCCCTGGTTTTTGACTAGCAAGGCCCACGTGTCCTGAGTCTGGGTTCTTCATCCTATATATGCTCATTCATGTCTCTGGTATTTTTGTGCTAGAAGGGTAAAGATAGAAAACAAATCCAGGTTTAGGTAACCCGGGAACAGGCTTATTGTGGTATAACAATCACAGATGAGCAGACTTCCTGGCTGACTCTTGGCTGCCTTCACACCCACAGAGCCAAAGGGAAGTTCAGCTCTAACAGAGACAGACATCACAAACAGACTATTCAAATAGACTTTAATAACAATGACCACTGCGCAACATTCATTCATTCCAATAGCAGACTGAAGAATGATGTGTAAATGAACAGAGTAGTTGGCAACAAGCCCTCACTTACACAGGTCTACAATTTTTGAGAAGTCGTCTGCTTCAGAGATAAAATGTCTATTTATTATATATTTTGATTTGCTGAATTCAAATATGAAAATTAAAACAACTAATTGGCTACTGTTTCTAGGATATTTAAGTTTTTACATTTTATGTCTATGTATATTGTGCAGATAGTAGAGTTTTAATCATAAATTGTAAACCTAGGTCTTTTCATGTGTTTATGGTTGCTTTACATGATAAAACTCCTGTTTATGTAACACTTTAAAAATCAGCCAAAGGGTTATATACATAAAATTTATTATGAAACAAAAGGCAAAAAACTATTATGTACATAGTTTAGTCCTATTCAGTGTCTACTCGGCGCTTCTTGGCTTGTCTCTTGTATTCATTAAATGGAGCATCTCTTGTCACTGTCCAGCAATAGTCTGCAAGCATTGATGGGCTCCATTTGCCCTGATAGCGTTTCTCCATTGTTGCAATGTCCTGGTGAAATCGCTCGCCGTGCTCGTTGCTCACTGCTCCGCAGTTCGGTGGAAAAAAATCTAGATCAGAGTGCAAAAAATGTATCTTTAGTGACATGTTGCAACCAAGGCTTTTGTATGCCTTGAGGAGGTTTTCCACCAACAACCTGTAGTTGTCTGTCTTGTTGTTTCCGAGAAAATTTATTGACACTAACTGGAAGGTTTTCCATGCCGTCTTTTCCTTGCCATGCAGTGCATGGTCAAATGCATCATCTTGAAGAAGTTCACAAATCTGAGGACCAACAAAGACACCTTCCTTTATCTTAGCTTCACTTAACCTTGGAAATTTTCCATGGAGGTACTTGAAAGCTGCTTGTGTTTTGTCAATGGCCTTGACAAAGTTCTTCATCAGACCCAGCTTGATGTGTAAGGGTGGTAACAAAATCTTCCTTGATTCAACAAGTGGTGGATGCTGAACACTTTTCCTCCCAGGCTCCAATGACTGTCGGAGTGGCCAATCTTTCTTGATGTAGTGGGAATCTCTTGCACGACTATCCCATTCGCAGAGAAAACAGCAGTACTTTGTGTATCCAGTCTACAGACCAAGCAAGAGAGCAACAACCTTCAAATCGCCACAAAGCTGCCACTCATGTTGGTCATAGTTTATGCACCTCAAAAGTTGTTTCATGTTGTCATAGGTTTCCTTCATATGGACTGCATGACCAACTGGAATTGATGGCAAAACATTGCCATTATGCAGTAAAACAGCTTTAAGACTCGTCTTAGATGAATCAATGAACAGTCTCCACTCATCTGGATCGTGAACCATGTTGAGGGCTGCCACCACACCATCGATGTTGTTGCAGGCTACAAGATCACCTTCCATGAAGAAGAATGGGACAAGATCCTTTTGATGGTCACGGAACATAGAACCCTAACATCACCTGCCAGGAGATTCCACTGCTGTAGTCTGGAGCCCAACAGCTCTGCCTTACTCTTGGGTAGTTCCAAATCCCTGACAAGGTCATTCAGTTCACCTTGTGTTATGAGGTGTGGTTCAGAGGAGGAGGGTGGGAGAAAATGTGGGTCCTGTGACATTGATGGTTCAGGACCAGAAGTTTCATCCTCTTCCTCTTCCTCGTCTGACTCAAGTGAGAATGATTCTGGTGCATCAGGAACCGGCAGTCCTTCTCTGTGGGGTACTGGGCGTATAGCTGATGGAATGTTTGGATAATGCACAGTCCACTTTTTCTTCTTTGACACACCTTTCCCAACTGGAGGCACCATGCAGAAATAACAATTGCTGATATGATCTGTTGGCTCTCTCCAAATCATTGGCACTGCAAAAGGCATAGATTTCCTTTTCCTGTTCAACCACTGGTGAAGATTTGTTGCACAAGTGTTGCAGCATATGTGTGGGGCCCAATTTTGCAGCCAAAGTAAAGGTGATAGGCTTTCTTAACCATAGTGGTTATACTGCCCTTTTGTGATGCAAAAGTCACTTCACCACAAACATAGCAGAAGTTATCTGCACTGTTCACACAAGTACGAGGCATCTCTGCTCACTTTGGCTAAACAGAAATGTGTCCCTTTGCAAAATCAAACACTGACAAATAAGAGAGCATGACACTGTATGATTTCTGGAGCTGATATAGGGCAATTTGTTCAACAGAGTGATGTAAGCTTCGTTATGATTGCATCATCCATGACTTCTAGGAATAACATGATGCAATTCATATCATGTATGATGCAATGCCAGCTTCAGATTGCATCATTCATTGTTTTGTCTAAAAAGCAAGTACTGTACAAACCCAGTCATAGATTTATTCATAGATCCAGTCAATGATGTATTTTAGTCATTTCTGGTTTAAATTGAGATCCCTTCCCTTTATAACTCACTTATCCTCCACCATTCCCAAGTCAAGGGTCGTATATACTGACCCAATAGCATATCTTGAAAACTAGAGCCAATCAACAATTCTAAGCATCATTTTCGTTCTCAGTGACCCAGAATTAGTGAAGTTTGACTACATTTATTTCGGAAGTATTTTGGCTGTAGAGCAGTGTTATTAATTTCAGGCCCAGAGAACCTCCCATAATGCAAATATAACTGCCTACTTCCCAGTATTTTGGTTTGAGATTCATTTTGTGATCACAAACTAGCCACAGCAAAAGGCCAAAAGAATATGAAGGACAACAGCTATGACTATAGGGGGGGAGAGAAAGATTTGTTTTTTCAGGAAGCCAGTTAATATGTTTTGTTTGTTCGTTTAAAATAAAAATGCATCCTCAATTCCTGCACAGCCTGTTTTGTTTGGATTAATATCAGCCTCCTGCACACTGAAACTGTTGTTTTCATGACGCATTCAAGTGTTACCACCAAATACTGGGAATCATCAGACAGTTAAACTAGCTACTATAGACTTATTGTACAGAAGCATATTGGCACTTATTTTCCAAAATGGCACAGGCTGGAAGGCTAATCTCAGCATATTTAATTTTCAAGATGTAAATTTAAAGGGGCAATTAGGTTTTAATAAGATGTAAAGCATAAATGAATAACTATGCTGCTACTATGGTCAGCCCTATCAAATCAATTCGCAGCCTTCCCCTTGTCATCTGTATAGAACTGAAGCTGCTTATACTAGTCCTCACAATTCAGCTTCAGCCTTATTCTCTGCTCTATCTGTGCTCGCCATTTTTAACATATTGGTCCTCAGAACACCCCTGTGAGGAAGGGAAGTGTTGTTATCCCCATTTTACAGATGGAGGACTCATCCTTCATTCCATAACTTACTGTTCCCCCTTGTGTTCTTCTTCCACTTCTTCCCGGTGACTTCTACTACACCCTATATGCTTGAGATCCTCTCCTTTGCCCTCCCTGCCATGCCTTGCTCCATCCTTTCCCTCGAGTGATTCCTCAAATCACAGCTGTTTGAAAGAAGAAGGATAGTCCAGTGATTAGAGGCTCCAGTCCTTGCTCTGGCACAGACTTCCTGTGTGATACTGAGCAAGTCAGTTAGGCCCAATTTGGAAAGGGGCTTAGGCATTGCTGTGCTCAGTGATGCACCACCTAATTGATTTAGGAGGGTGTTGGGGGAGGAAATACATCAGAGATTGTGAGCGGAGGCATCTAAGTACTTTATCTATAGAAAAATTTGCCTCTAGCCTTTGAGACATCGAGAAATGACGATCTGGGATTTTGCTAGATAATCATTAGGCACTATTGTTGTTGCACACAAATCCAGCAGACAGTATATTTAGTGGGCAGTTAAACAGTTACAACCGTTAAAGAAAGAAGTTTGGAATAAGCCAATAAGGGCTGCAATCTAAATCAAAGCTGAGTGAGACAAAGGTTCATGCTTTCTTGAATACTGCATCTAAACTAGATAAAAAGGTACTGACAAAAGTCTATAAATAAATATTAAAGTGGAATTACAATCAATGCTGCTTTGATTTTTTCCCTTTTCTTTTTAATGCAAACACTAAAGAGAATAAGCAACAGAGGGTCCTGTGGCACCTTTGAGACTAACAGNTTTATTCCATCTAAATTAATACAACAGTCCTTAAAGTGTAAGTAAATTATATTTACACATACATTTTGTACCCTTCACTTTACTAAAATGATGAAAAGGGGCCTTTGTGTGCATTAGAATTAGGCTCGATAAATTCCAGATTATCACTTTTTTGAAATCTTTTTCAAATCTGAATATATTAGGAGGTGTTTGGAAGTTCTTTGGTTTATTTAGGAAGTTCATATTTTTAAAAAAATTCTAAAACTTTGTTACTCTTCTACAGTATTTGCTTAGGGAAGAAAAATTTATACCTATATTTGCAGCATTATTCTCTTTAGTATCAGAGGGGTAGCCGTGTTAGTCTGAATCTGTAAAAAGCAACAGAGGGTCCTGTGGCACCTTTGAGACTAACAGAAGAAGTAACTGTTAGTCTCAAAGGTGCCACAGGACCCTCTGTTGCTTTTTACAGATTCAGACTAACACGGCTACCCCTCTGATACTAAAGAGAATAATGCTGCAAATATAGGTATAAATTTTTCTTCCCTAAGCAAATACTGTAGAAGAGTAACAAAGTTTTAGAATTTTTTTAAAAATATGAACTTCCTAAATAAACCAAAGAACTTCCAAACACCTCCTAATATATTCAGATTTGAAAAAGATTTCAAAAAAGTGATAATCTGGAATTTATCGAGCCTAATTCTAATGCACACAAAGGCCCCTTTTCATCATTTTAGTAAAGTGAAGGGTACAAAATGTATGTGTAAATATAATTTACTTACACTTTAAGGACTGTTGTATTAATTTAGATGGAATAAAGAGGCCCCAAAAGTCAAAGGCGCTAACATAATCCAGTCACTGAACAGCATTAAACAGTTTTAAATAAGGTTCTGGTTTAGTATACAGAGACCTCAGATTGCTTAGTACCATGGCAAACACACCATTAAAAATCCTTTTACATTTTAATTAAAGATACAGAAAAGAAAGAAAAATAGTTAAAGCATTTGAAATGCAAAGTATTAAATAAAGGCTTTCATTTTAACAACATCCCTTGTTCCCTTTCCCTTTAACTGGAAGGAAAAAGCCGTACTTTGACAGTCTCTTAGATTTTATTAAAGATGGTAATAACTATCCTTTTTGGAGAAGAAGAGAAGTTAGTTAAGATGGGCTGGAGCTGTTATTGTTGCAGTTGTTAAAGTCCAATCTAGTTTACTAAGAAGACAAAACAAGAAAAACACATACAAAAGGGAGAGGGAAAAGAACAGCAAAGAGAGCAAATGCAGCTTCCGTCTCTGGTGTTGACTTTCATGTGCAACCTCACTGCTGGAAAAACACAGGCACAGCACACTGTCCTAACAACCACTCCAAGAGCTGGCCAACTTACACATTGTCAAGCTGTTTAGGATATTGCTTTTTGCTGCCTTTTTGCTCACCGGCTTGCAAAATATGCAGTCTTGCCCGGCTAAGCCAGCCTCTTTTTAAATAGAAGGAAAAAGGAGAGAGAGAGAGAGAGAGAGAGAGAATCATCCCAGGTGGTGTTTGGGATTCAGACAGAGCTGGTAGAGATGGTGATGTCATCTGGCTTTCTCTGTCCCAGTCTGGTCAGGACACCTCTCAGGATCTGGATGATGAAGGTCTGGGGTTGCAGCAGATGGTGGGGGTAACAGACAGGATAGTGAAACTTGCTTCAGTACCCTGTTTTATTCCCCAAAGTCTCCTGAAGGACACCAAAATGGAGTGATGGGTGAAATACCGTAGCTCATTATTTCCATCAATTAGGCCTAATTTGTGACACGTCAATTTTGGTTTACTGATTTCTGGTTCAACACTTATCTTATTTATCAAGCATGCTTGTAACACAGTCCTTGAGTTAAATCCTTTTTCTTTGGACTAATTCAGACTTTCTGTCTTGCTTTTGCACCTTTACTCATCACCATTTATTGTTATAGGTTATTGTGACATCTTATGAATTTACACCCATTTTTCTACAGTGGAGCTGACATTTAGGGTAAATTTATAGGACCATTTATCACTACAGGACCCTTTGCATTGCCACAGAGAGGTGTGAAGTAGCTTAGGGCTAGATTCACAAAGGGGATATATAGGATCATAGGAGTAGAAGGAACCACAAGGGTCTTCTAGTACAGTGGCTCTCAAACTTTTGTACTGGTGACCCCTTTCACATAGCAAGCCTCTGAGTGCAATCCCCCTCCCCAAATTAAAAACACTTTTTTATATATTTAACACCATTATAAATGCTGAATGCAAAGTGATGTTTGGGGTCAAGGCTGACAGCTTGCGACCCTCCCCCCCATGTAATAATCGTGTGACCCCCTGAGGGCTCCCGACCCCCAGTTTGAAAACCCCTGATCTAGTCTAACCCCATGCCAGAAGGCAGGATTTGTTGTGTCTAAACCATCCAAGAAAGGTGGCTGTGACGGGTTGGATCACAGAAACTCCCTTGGGGCTGCCAATTGATGTGCCAAGACTACTTCTGCCCCTGCCTCCCCTGCCAGTTTGGGACTCCAGCATCCTGCCTGGTTGTGCCAGGCATGCTTGCCAGCTACATACACAGACCCAGGTCTGAACCATGTCTCACAAACTGCAGGCTTAATTGAAAGCAGCGTAAGAAGGGTTCCTATCTCTGACACTCAGATGCCCAACTCCCAGTGGGGTCAAAACCCCAAATAAATCCGTTTTACCCTGTATAAAGCTTATACAGGGTAAACTCATAAATTGTTCGCCCTCTATAACACTGATAGAGAGATATGCACAGCTGTTTGCCCCCCACCTCCCCACGTATTAATACATACTGTGGGTTAATTAATAAGTAAAAAGTGATTTTATTAAAGACAAAAAGTAGGATTTAAGTGGTTCCAGGTGATGACAGGCAGAACAAGTGAATTACCAAGCAAAATAAAATAGAACACACAAGTCTATGCCTAATACAGTAAGAAAACTGAATACAGATAAAACCTCACCCTCAGAGGTGTTCCAGTAATCTTCCTTTTGCAGACTAGTCTCCTTCTAGTCTGGGTCCAGCAATCACTCACACCCCCTGTGGTTACTGTCCTTTGTTCCAGTTTCTTTCAGGTATCCTTTGGGGGTGGAGAGGCTATCTCTTGAGCCAGCTGAAGACAGACTGGAGGGGTCTCCCAAGGGATTTAAATAGACTTTCTCTTGTGGGTAGACACTCCCCCCTGCTCCTGTGTAGAATCCAGCTACAAAATGGAGTTTTGGAGTCACATGGGTAAGTCACATGTTCATGCATGACTGAGTTCCTTACCAGCCAAGCCCACATTCCTGGGAAAGCTCAGATGTGGACTGGTGTCTCCAAGTTCATTGTTGGCTTAAGTGTTTCTTGATTGGGCACTTACTGAGAATAGTCTTTTCTCAGGAAGCTGACCAACTGCTTCACTGAGGCTATTTAAAATTAAACAAGTACCTAGCCTATATTCATAACTTCGAATACAATAATGATACATGCATACAAATATGATGAATGTATTCAGTAGATCATAACCTTTGCAGAGATATGTTTCATGGCACATGTAGCATAAAACATATTCCAGTCATGTCATATTTCCATTCATAAGCATATTTCCATAAAGCATTATGGGGTGCAACATCTCAGTGGCTATCCAGCCTGTCCAGTGAAGGAGCTTCTATGACCCAGTCTGTTCAATTGTCCCACTGTTCTTACAGTTAGTTTTTCTTGAGATTTAATCTAAATCTACTATGTTGTAGTTTGAACCCATTGCCTCTTGGCCTGCCTTTTGTGGCAAGAGAGAAATTTTCTCCATCTTTTTTTATGGCAGCCTTTCAAGTATTTGAAGGCCGCCATTATGTCCCCCCTTAGTCTCCTCTTTTCCAAACTAAACATACCCAGTTTCTTCAGCCTTTACTCGTATAGCTTGCATTTAATCTCTTTGATCATCTTTGTCACTTGTCTCTGGATCCTTTCCAGTTTCCTCTAAAGTGTTTGAAACACTCCCCTCCCCCAGCTTCGTCATCTGCAAATTTGATCAGTATGCTCTCTATGCCTACATACAGGTCATTCATAAAGATGTTAAATAACACCAGACCCAAAACAGATCCCTGTGGAATTCCATTTGAGACCTCCTTCCAATCTGACATAATTCCATTAATAAGTTACTCTTTATTTGTGATTGTTTAACCAGTTATGTATCTACTTAATTGTAGTTTCACCAACCCTGCAATTCTCCAGCTTACTTACCAGAATGTGCCTAGCTGACACTTTAGGAACCTAAATTCAACATTTGGGTGTCACTTGCATTCACAAAACCACTGATCAGCTGCTGCGTAGTCCTATTGGCACTTAACCTCCTAGTACCTAAGTTTCCATATGTCAAGTCTCCTAGGGGCCTAAGTCCTGACACCACTGACCTGCACAACTCCTAACTCACACCTACGCCCTGGTAGGATTATCAAACTAGGCATTCCTCTATCTCATTTCCATGGCCAGATCCAGCAGGCATACTCCAACATCACCTGTCCTGCACAAAAAACAGCCAGGAGGAGGAGGAAGTGGTGGTGATATGCCCTTTATAACTAGTGGCCCAGTTGTTTGGGCACTGAGCTGGGAAGTTAGAGATCTGGGTGTATGTATCTGCTCTAAATCAGATACAGATATTAATCCAGGTCTCCCACATCCTGGGTGAGTGCTCTAACCCCTGGGCTATTGAGTAGGGAGGGGGAAAGGGTTGGCACCACCACCATCTTCTCCTCAGCTTTGCTTGATGAAGGACTGACCTGGATTAGGTGCCTAACTCCAGAAAAGGGTTTATAGTGGTGAATCCCAAGCAAGAGATCGGGCCAGAGGGAGGAACCTGAGTTAGGCACCTAATTCCCATTGAGGGATTGGAGCTCAGGTCCTTCCCCTCTTCTCAGCATTTCCCATTGGCTTGCTTAGGCAGCTCTCACTCAGCCTGCAGGCTTCTGGGACTCTCTTAGTCACCTGACTCGTCCCATATATTCTATTCTAGGTTCCCTGGGTGCCTAACTGGGGGTTGTGAATTCCAATAGATACCAGGGCAACTAAAAGTTAGGTGCGGCTATGCTGAGCATTGCAATGTCTAAGTTCCCCCTTTGAATCTTGTCCTTATCATCCTATTCAGGCCCATTTTCTTTAGTACTTTTGCAATGAAGCAGTATATTTCCTTACACTGTTTAACACTGAATGATGGTCCATGGCATTTGTGTGTCTGAAACAAATCCCTAAGGAACATATTTGGCCCATCTATTATCTGAGTGCCTTTAGTGATAACAGGCTGATTTAGCTCAGTGATAGATAATTTCAAATCGATCTATCTTCTATATAAGTTACTTGTAGAGCTTCCTTCACTGTAGTATTTGAGCACCTCACAATCTTTAATGCATTTATCCTCACAATGACCCAGTGAGGCAGAGAAGTGGTGTTATCACCATTTCTACATATGGGGAATTGAGAGACTAAGGCCCAGCTCCTTGGCTTAAGTGACTTACCCAAAGTTGAATAAGCAATATATAGGAATAATAGGGAAATGAACCTGTCCTGTTTCCCAGGCTGGCACTCTAACCCAATTACAATGAATGTCAAAGTCTCCTACTCCCGCCCCAAAAATAAACAAACAAACAAACAAAAACAAACAAAAAAAACCCCTCATCCCACATGATGGGCCTGACTTTTTCCACAGTTATTTCAAGTTGCATTTTTACTCTTGGTACCAGAATCATAACATTCAGACCTCTGTACTAAATAAAGGTCTTGTCACGGACTAGCCCTAACACTTAAAATATCTTGTCCTCCTAGTTTTAGTCCATTTTGCTTTCTTAACAATGTCTGTTGGGAGCTTTGACTTTCAATTCACGGTGTCTGTCTTATGTTTCCTCATCAATATGGAAAAGTCACTTTCTGAAGTCTAAGTTAACTCGGAGGTCATGGTCATGGAAACTCTCCTTCAAAGGAAAATAAAGCCTAGCTGATATTTGACATTGTGCCCGTTCCTATCCAGCACTTTCAAAAGATCAACCTTCAGTCTCAGATCTTTTTGGTTTCCTATTGCACTCTCATTATAGCTTTGCCTGGTTTCACTCTGTACAGTGTACACACAGATTTCACACAACCTTCATTATGCACCCCGTGCATGTATCTGAACTACAACAGACCCAAAGAAGGTTAGCTATTGCCAGCCAATTTCATTGCCTTGCATTTTTCATCCTCTGTCTGTGCAACCTCTTTTAAATTCCCTTTTGAAGCGAGAGGATCAGATTCTCAAACCCACTAAAGCTTTGATTCTTGAAGACGTCGGCTGCATATACTTAATTTTACACATGAGTAGCTCATTGACTATAAAGTTAACATATGCAGGATCAGGGCCTACATTTGATTTGACCTGCTCCATTTGCTAATGGAGGGTTCCATAAATACCACTGAATTTATGTCTCCTATTGAATACATCTGCAAGATATTTTGAATCCCATTCTCTTCCCCTTGAAGTTAATGGGAAAACTGCCATGAATTGAAGTTCAGTCCAAGAGACTGACTGAAGCAGAAATCTCTCTTTTGGACCAATTTAATTTCCTCATCGAACTGCACATGTGGGCTATTTTATTAGCTATTTAGAGTGGAAATTCATCAACAGCATTTCCCCCTTGGAATGGTGCTTTCCTCATTTGCACTCACCTAATTTAAAAATAAAAATGATTCTGACTGTGGAGTTCTCCAAAGGACACTTTTACCCAGAATGTTTCTCCTTTCTTTGCTTTGACAAAACACGGGCAATCAAATCATTATTTTGGCTCTTCAAGCTACAAGTGCGGGGTTTTTTTCCCCTTCCACTTTTCATCCACAGTGCAATCAAGCATATAGTTTCTAATCTTATGGAACATTTGAAAACGATGATTCATTGTTAGGCGCACTGAGCTGGTCATTAAAATTTAAAGCAAGGTTATCAGAGTTATTTCATTCGTGGTCTTTGAGGTAGATTTGAGGAATGACTTGCAGCCATTTACTGCCCTGCTTGACTTGTGTCACTTCAACTCTTCACTACTCTCATCCCTTTCTTTTTCTTAAATCAAGCTGCTGGGATGGCTTTGCCATTAGATCAATTCTGAAGTCTCCATCTGACTATTAGCCAACACCTTGCATGAGCCAATTGTAATAAATATGACAGCTCTTTGTTCACATTTTAGTGCGTTCATTGCTTTTTTTTCCCCCCTGGCAAAAAGCAGAGTCCTCTAGCATCATATTCCCAAACACCAATAAGAGAGACTAATGTAAAGACATTTTCAGTGATCCTTTAAAATCAACCCTAAGTAAATGAAGATTTTTATTCTTCCTAAATTTGCTGCAAATACACTGTCTATGGATTGTTGAATATCCATAATCAAATATTTGTATATACCTATGTAAAACATGTAAAACACCTTTCATCCGGAAGGATCCTAAAGTGCTTCACAAACTATGGACTCATGCTTACAATCAGACTCAGTCCATGTACCTTTTCAGCTGCAGGGAGCCACATTAACTTTAGTGAAAAGCAACAGAGGGTCCTGTGGCACCTTTGAGACTAACAGAAGTATTGGGAGCATATGCTTTCGTGGGTAAGAACCTCACTTCTTCAGATGCAAAGAAGAAGTGAGGTTCTTACCCACGAAAGCTCATGCTCCCAATACTTCTGTTAGTCTCAAAGGTGCCACAGGACCCTCTGTTGCTTTTTACAGATTCAGACTAACACGGCTACCCCTCTGATACTTAACTTTAGTGAGGCTCTGCATAGGTGCCGGTGTCCTCAGTAGCAGCTAATACAGGGTGGGGCATGGATGAGGGCAGCACCAGTGAAGATGCTTCTGCCAGCACTGGTGCTGAATAGTAGAAAACTGATTGACACACAGAACAGTTCCCCCTAGCTGGCTGAGGAGAAATTGCTGGTCAAGCGCCCGTACCCTTATTAACAGTGGCATGGGATCGGTTATGCAGGACACACAGGACCTGTCTTTTTCAAGGTTTCATTCAAAAATCCATCACTAGCATTCAAAGGGAACTAGAGTACAATGGCCACATCGTTGCAAGGGAGTGAAAAGTAGCCCTGACACGTCTGAATTTTTAACCTTTAAGCAAAAAAAAAAAAACCCCCACAACGGGGAAAAATATCTGGTGAGAATGCGTGAGTTCCCAGCTCTGTCGTTTCTCCACAAGCCATTCGTCTGCTGAACGTTCCAAAATGAAATATTTATGCAAACACCCTGGTGGGTTTCCTTTAAAGGTGGTTGTGTTTGCTCAGGAAGAAGCACAGATGGCTCTATTCACTCAGGCTACATTCTTTGCACATCACCAGTTAATTTGCTTCATTCTCATTCCCCAGCAAGCCTTTCAGCATCTGTAGTTATCAGACCTGCAAGGGTACACCTGTGGCTGGGCACAGCTTGTTTGATGCTCCAGACTCTCAGGGGAAGGGCTCAGCACTCAGGCAATGGCTGGGAAAGTGGGTTAGTGCATTCCCTGTAACCTGGACTGCATGCCTGCCACAGAACTGTGAATTGTAAATGCAGAAAGACAATATTCCCTTGGAGAAAGCTCACACAGCAGGAAGGTGACAGTTTGAACAACAGCAAATATTTCTAACACAACCCTGAAACAGAGGGGGCAGAGGAAGTTGAAAGGAGTATTGTTCCAAGAATTGGGAGGCTTTATGTGTTGATTGTTAGGGGCTACCTGACCCGATGAAGGGGTGGCCCACAGCTGCACTGCTCCAGAAGCTGAGCACGAGTTGAGACTCATGGTAAACTCCTCTCCTGTGCTCCCTTCATTTCTTTTCATGGAGCATCTTAGTCCCCTGTTCTGCCCAGCCAACCACCTAGGCTGGCCAGTAGAGTGGATGGAGCCAGAGCTTGGACTCCTCATCCACTCCTGAGTCCCTATCCACTTGCTTGCAGTGTTTGAATAGCCCTTGCTCTTCCCCTTTCTGGCTGGAATCACAATCTGAGCAGGTCCAAGTAGGGGTGTTGGGGAAACTGTTGTATTCCCCCTTACTCCCCTGCAAAGCTGAGTAAGGCCTGTGACTATCTAGCTATGTATGGTGCAGCTGCTCTCTAAATGCTGCACTAAATATTGTTTGTCCATGCTTTACCCGAGCAGATATTGGTTGTATTAACCACAAGCTGTAAATCAACTGGTAGTAAGGAGAAGCTACCTGGATTTACATCCCCTGTTGAGTTGCCAATGTTTTAAGAAGATTTTTCTGCTGGAATGCAACCTCTACTGTTACCAGTGGATTACCTTGCAATCCTGCAGCGACAACTCAGCAAAAGGGATTATCTCCAATGACATTATCCTTGCTACGGATTTTGGAAGAGTATCCTTCCTGCATGACAGTACAGCTTGCTGTACATGAGTAATGGTTTCATGCGATTGAGTTTTTAACAGGGGCTGGAGTTACGTAAAAATAAACCTGTTGATGCACAATTCTCCTCAGGCAATCAATATCTGAACTCTAGATCTGGGTAAACCATAGACAGGCAGAGCTGGGGTTGACTTTTGAGCAGGAAAGTGTCACTGAGCACCAGCTATTTGAGAAAGGAGCTCAGATAGATCTGAACTCTTTGTAGATCTAATACTGGGAAAGTCATATAGAAATGAATGAATGACCATCACCACATAGTGCCTTCCTCCTGAGAATCTCAATGAGTAAATGTTAGGCTGCCAGAGACTGAATCATTACTCACACTGAGTAGCACCTCACACTGTGAGTATCCATGAAAATTAATCCGCGGAGTGAGGTGCTACTTTAATGTAAGGGTGTTAAGAAGGTGGCCCAAACTAAACTCTTCTGACACCTCTGTGAGAGGTTCTTATTTCCATTCAGGCAAATCGAGGCACAGAGAGTCAGGATCAAAAGCAAGTTATTATCTGTTATGTGGTAGAGTCCAAAGACCCCAATCAAGAAACAAGATGCGAGAATCAATAGGTGGGAAGAGGGGAGGAATAAGGAGGTTAATAGTAATAAGGTCACATGGTTACGTAGGTTAGCTCTGCAAAATGTGAAGGTTGAGTCAATGGAAGAGTAAGGAAAAAAACACAGGAATTCAGAGTCCCTACTCTAATCACTATATCTCTTTTGAGCTACATGTCAGTGGGAGTCTTTTAATGAATACAAGAATTACTGAATATCCCCACTGCATGTTTTTCAGAGGTGTGTGAAGTGCGTCCAACACTGACTGAAAGTCAGTGGGATTTGGGAACCTTGGTCTCCTCTGGGTGAAAAAAAAAATCACAGTTAATAGTTACTTTAGTTTTCTGATTTCACATGTGTATTCTGGTAGTACGTGTATCTGTAGGTCAGGGTGCATCAGATTATAGTCATCAGAAGTCAAGACTAAAAGAAATTCAGCAGTGTCGCTTCATAAGGGTTTATGGAAATGTTCTCTTTGGTTTTGATCCACATGGTTTCATACCTCCTCAGTTTCGCTTTGTGTTTAAATTTGTAGAGATGGCCTAACCTGAAACCCTGGATACAAATATTCCCAAGTTTTGATGGTGATTACTAACCTAATTTAGATTTGGATCAACATTTCCTAAGTGGCTTCTTTCTTTATTTTGGACAGGCCCAAAACCCAACCGTAAGAGTGTGAGTCACCAGTCAGCCTGCCACCTTGTGGCAAGGTATGGCACAGCAGGGTCTCCTACTATTTGGCGTGGCTGTCAGCTGACAGTCACAGCAGCTCTGAGGTAGTCTGCTTCTTCTTGAGGTTTGGCCCTCCATCCAGGTTACATATAATCCTGCCATTCTGGGATAAACAAACAGTTCAACAATCAATAGTCCATCAACCTCCAATTCCAGGCTCTCTAGACCTTACCCTTGTATAAGGGAGTTTCAGTACCCCTTCCCTCTTGTGTCCAGAGGCTTCCATCCTATATTCCTCAGTAGGTCAGTAGGGAAACCCAGGCCTCAGCCCCTCCTCTGGGCTCCAGTCCAGAGACCCTTTAATAAGCAATCAAGTTCTGGCGACATGGACTCCTGACTGCCTCCTGAAGCACTTCCTATGGTGCCCTATTTTAGGGCTTTCCAATAACCTCTCTCTGGGCTTACTGTGCATTGGCATCACTTTCAGTAAACCTCCTCTTCAGGATCACTGCAGAGCGTCTTAGTGCTTTCAGCCATCCAGCTGGTTCTGCTGCAGGAAACTTTGCTCCACTCAGCGGTGTCAACATTCCACTTTCCCCCAGGGGTGCTGGACCCCTGCTCCGCCTCAGGCCCGTCCCTAGGCCACACTCCCACACCACCCCGTCTCACAAGGTCCTGTGGTTAATGAACTGGATGCAGGAATCATGGAGTAAAATTCAAAGGCCTGTGTTATACAGGAGATCAGACTAGATGATTAAAATAGTCGCTTCTGGCCTTAGAAAAAGCTATGAAAAGCCCTCGTTGGCTGGAGAGTCCACTCCAGAAACATGATGGATTTTCTGGCTGATTTACTCGGTAAGAAAATGATGAGTTTTGTAGAAGATCAATTTCTAAGATAAATAAAAAAACAAACAAAAACAGACAGCAAATAACACACAGAGAATCAAACCCAACAGATAATACAGTGCAGCCTGATTATACACATTGGAGGCAATTTTCTCCTTTAACAGGCTCATTTCTTTGTCAGATGATATTTATATTCGGTGTATAGGAAAGTTCACAGAACATACAGCATTGATATTAGGGCAGAGCAGCATAGTGCAGTAGCTGTTCTAATACTCATTCGTGACTCCGCCCAAGCTGCTCCATGCATCTGCAACCATAAATGAGGAATAGGGCCTATTATTTAACACTGGGTTCCATTGCCAGTGCAGGGAATCCTGGCTGTACCACTGACTTAATCTCTGTGCCTTGGTATAGCCACCAATAGAATAGGAACCTTGTTTGCAAATTGCTGAGATCTTTGCTTGACAAGTCCTACTGTCATAGGTGCAAAATATTTGACTTCTAGACTACAGCTCATGATCAAAATGTGCCTCTAGCTGGTTGAAGGTGCAAGTTAGGTAGTTAGAGGAGACAGTGCTAGGGATTAACACCACCGTTCATTCAGTGGGCACATGTTTTAGCTGCAAATTGTTCTCACGAAAACAAAGGCGGGGCCTCAGCCTGAAGCGTTACCTGAAAACATTTGCCTTTCAGCATATCCTGGAAAAGATTCTGAGCTCATAATTTGTACTGAACAATATTCCCTTACTCATTGCACATCAATCTCTTCTAGTTTGTGCCTTCAATTAAAGTACAGAGACAGTTTCCAACAGCTTCTGTTTACCCTGCATTCAAAGGGAATCCGAAATCTGTCAGACTTTCAAGATGACCTTAAATCTGGGCGCATGAGGACTTCACAGAAGCTGATGTTTCACAGTTAATAGTTATTAAAATCAGTAATGGCTTATGTCTACCTTGGGAATGAGTCTATTAATCTTATATTTTTCAAGGCCACCTCACTGTCCCTCAAATGAAGGACCAGAAAAACCAGTAAGGGGATCTGACACGACTTCCTAGGAAGGGAAAAAAGGAAGGACAGTTAGCAAACCAAGTCTCTGATAGCAGTGGGCTGTGGATGTAGACTCAGTGATGGTGCATTGGCTGGCAGTTTTGCTGTGTGCATGTTGAGGCAATTTCTGATCTGTCCTCTGCTGGTACAAAAAGTCCTGCCTGCAATTTAAGTGGGACACTAGAGGTGGGTGAAATTTTTCCACTGAAAAGTTCAGATTTGGGTCAACCAAAACGTTCCTCAAATTCGTGTTGAATATGCTGAGTTGTTTCAGCCAAGCCACTTCCCCCCAAAATTTTCCAACCCCCCTCCCCAAAATTATCATTTTGACATTTTTGTAATGAAATGTTTCTGAATTTGAACGTTTATTGTTCCAAATTTTACTTCAGTTTTATTAGGAAAAAAAAGGTTTAAAAGGTCTTGAAAACTAAATGTTTCATTTCAAGTCGAATGAAAGATTTTCGTTGACTTGAAATGACATTTTTCAATTTGCCAGCAAAACAAAAACAACACCCCTCTTCTTCCCCCCCCCCCCAAAAACAACAACAACCCAGCAACCCACACCAGTTATTCACATAGCTCTCTAAGGTATTTCTTCACTGAAGGAGGGCAGTTCTTAACTGGATGGGGGATATTCACTTCCCAGGTATCCCTTCCATTGGGGAGTGCCCCAGTACATGGCTGAACAGCTCGGACTGTGGAGTAGGGCCAGCATTTCCTGGAAGAGTGGGGCCTTACAGGTTGTGCTGGCCTATACCTCTAACACTCTTGCTTCTCATTAAAGTCCTTCTTCAGAGGCTAAAATAGGGAAAGAACAAATTAAAAATTACTTAGAGAAGTTAGATGTCTTCAAGTCACCATGGCTTGATGAAATACGTCCTAGAATACTCAAGGAGCTGACTGAGGAGATAACTGAGCCATTATCTTAATGGAAGATGGGGGAGATTCCAGAGGACTGGGAAAGGGCAAATATAGTACCAATCTATAAAAAGGGAAATAAGGACAACCCGGGAATTGTAAAAGCAGCAAAGAATCCTGTGGCACCTTATAGACTAACAGATGTATTGGAGCCTGAGCTTTCGTGGGTGAATACCCACTTCGTCGGATGCATGTAGTGGAAATTTTGACGAAGTGGTAGTCACCCACAAAAGCTCATGCTCCAATATGTCTGTTAATCTATAAGGTGCCACAGGACTCTTTGCTGCTTTTACAGATCCAGACTAACATGGCGACCCCTCTGATACTTAACCCGGGAATTACAGATCAGTCAGCTTAACTTCAGTACCTGGAAAGATAATGGAGCAAATAATGAAGCAGCAGTTTGCGAACACCTAGAAGATAGTAAGGTGATAAGTAACAGTCAGCATGGATTTCCCAAGAACAAATTGTGTCAAACTAACCCAATAGCTTTCTTTGAAAGGGTAACAAGCCTTGTGGATGGGGGGAAGCAGTAGATGTGGTACATCTTGACTTTATAAGGCTTTTGATACTGTTTCGCATGACCTTCTCATAAACAAACTAGGGGAATACAACCTAGATGGAGATACTGTAAGGTGGGTGCATAACTGGTTGGAAAATCATTCTCAGAGAGTAGTTATCAGTAGTTCACAATCAAGATGAAAGGGCATATCAAGTGGGGGATCAGTTCTGGGTCCAGTTCAGTTCAATATTTCCATCAGTGATTTAGATAATGGCATAGAGAGTACACTTATAAAGTTTCCACATGATACCAAGCTGGGAGGGGTTGCACGTGCTTTGGAGGATAGGGTTAAAATTCAAAATGCTCTGGACAAACTGGAGAAATGGTCTGAAGTAAACAGGCTGAAATTCAATAAGGACAAACGCAAAGTGCTCCACTTAGAAAGGAACAATCAGTTGCACATATACAAAATGGGAAATGACTGCCTAGGAAGGAGTACTGCAGAAAAGGATCTGAGGGGGTCATAGTGGACTACAAGCTAAATACAGTAACTCCTCACTTAACATTGTAGTTATGTTCCTGAAAAATGTGACTTTAAGCAAAATGATGTTAAGCAAATCCAATTTCCCCATAAGAATTAATGTAAATGGGGGGGTTGTTAGGTCCCAGGGAAATTTTTTTTTTGCCAGACAAAAGGCATTATATACATTTTAAACAATTTTAAACAAACAATTTAATATAGGTATTAAACAGGCTGGCAGCCCCCCATCAGCTCCCCTACACCCCCCCCACCCCAGTGCCTTCCACCCGCTGGTGGACCCTGTGGATCAGCACCTTCCCTCTGCTCCCCCCGCCTCCTGCCCGTGGCAATCAGCTGTCTTGCAGCTTCAGGAGGCTGGAGGGAGGACCGAGGATGTGGCGTGCAGCCTCCCCGCTCCCTCCAGCCTCCTGAACGCCGCAAGACAGCTGATTGCCATGGTCAGGAAGCAGGGGAGCCGTGGGAAGGCGCTGATCCACAGGTCCACCGGCGGGCAGGAGGCGCTGGGCGAGGCATAGGGGAGTTGATGGGGGGCTGCCAGCTGTGGACAAAGCAGGTGGCCAAATGACGTTATAGAGGAGCATTGCACAACTTTAAACGAGCATGTTCTGTAATGGAGCAGGGATGTAACATCGAAACAACGTTAAGCGAGAGGACGTTAAGTGGGGAGTTACTGTCTGAGTCGATAGTGTAACACTGTTGCAAAAAAAGCAAACATCATTTGGGGATGAATTAGCAGGAGTGTTGTAAGCAAGACACGAGAAGTAATCCACACTTATTAGCCCTCAACTGGAGTATTGTGTCCAGTTCTGAGTGCTCTTCAGTCTGGAGAAGAGAAGACTGAGTGGGGAGATAACAATTTTCAAATACATAAAAGGTTGTTACAAGGAGGAGGGCAAAAAATTATTCTCCTTAACCTCTGAGGATAGGAGAAGCAATCGGCTTAAATTGCAGCAAGGGCAGTTTAGGAAAATTTTTCTAATGATCAGGGTGGTTAAGCATTGGAATAAATTGCCTAGGGACATAGGTGTTGGAACTAGGAGTGCGGGGGCTGCTGCAGCACCCCCTGGCTTGAAGTTGTTTCCATCATATACAGGGTTTACAGTTTGGTTCAATGGCTCTCAGCACCCCCACTATCCAAGTTCCAGCACCCCTGCCTAGGGAGGTTGTGGAATCTCCATCATTGGAGACTTTTAAAATCAGGTTAGACAAACTCCTGTCAGGGGTGGTCTAGATCACTGGTTCTCAAACTAGGACCGTCGCTTGTTCAGGGAAAGCCCCTGGCAGGCTGGGCCAGTTTGTTTACCCGCCGCGTCCACAGGCTCAGCCGATTGCGGTTCCCACTGGCCGCGGTTCGCCGCTCCAGGCCAATGAGGGCTGCAGGAAGCAACGCGGGCAGAGGTACGTACTGGTCGCCCTTCCTGCAGCTCCCATTGGCCTGGAGCGGCGAACTGCAGCCAGTGGGAGCCACGATTGGCCGAACCTGCGGATGCGGCAGGTAAACAAACTGGCACGGCCTGCCAGGGGCTTTCCCTGAACAAGCGGTAGCTGTAGTTTGAGAACCACTGGTCTAGATAATACTTAGTCCTGCCATGAGTGCAGGGGACTAGACTAGAAGACTTCTCAAGGTCCCTTTCAGTCCTATGATTCTATGTTTTTTGAATAGGCATTAAGTATCAGAGGGGTAGCCGTGTTAGTCTGAATCTGTAAAAAGTAACAGAGGGTCCTGTGGCACCTTTAAGACTAACAGAAGTATAGGGAGCATAAGCTTTCGTGGGTAAGAACCTCACTTCTTCAGATGAATAGGCATTGTAATCACAAGAGTAAGTCACCACATTGACATCTCAAAAATCCCAACCAGCCATACCCTGAAATAAATCAAATCCTAAACCTAAACAAAAACCAAAGTAAATTTGTGACAGCCCTCCCCCCCCTCCCCCCCCCCCCCCCCAGCACACAGTTCCTTCCTCCCCCACCCCCTGCCAAAATGGTGAAGTGTCAGAGATTCTGTTAAATCCTCTTGGGAGTTTGCCACTGCTATTGATTTTACATTGAAGATGCTCAGATACTACAGAGATGGGCAGCAGAATAAAAATTCCTTGTATGTTTACATCCAATGGAAATGCATAAGCCTTCTGGGGTATATTCTGTAGGCAGATTTAGCAGCCTTTTCACATTTATTTGGATAGAGATACAATTTGAATGTGGAGCTCTCAGATCAAGGTATTCTAAGTATTTCTTAATGGCTCACACATAGTTAAGGCTGACTGTAGCTATATGTGTGAAACATGAGTCACATTATCTATAAAGCTTTATACCTTCTCCCCGCCAGCACTTTTTTGTTGTAACCATTTTGTTGCAGTTGGCTGGGTATTTGTGTGTCTGCCTTTTCAATTTACAGAAATTTAACAGAGAGTATTGCAATAAAAAACGTTTTCAAAATGAATTCATGCTCAAATCTTCCCCTGGGGAATTTGATTATTAGGAAATTGGAAACAAAACCTGACAAGTAAATAACCAGCTTTCACTTGCATATGCAAATACATTGCCTTAATTTAGGCAACAAGGTAGGTATGTGATCATTCTGAACATGCATTTGAGTGTATAAATTGATAGCCTTGTCCCCTCATTTCATTCCTCCAAGTTAAGCAGTTAATTTTTAATTGTATCTCATTTGGATGTGCACTACTAGATTTTCTTCTCTGAAGTATCACGGTTAAAGATGTTCTAGTACAATGAAAGCAGAGTTAGGCCAAAGGAGAGGGCTTTTTAAAAATGCCACCCTCATTTGTCGTTTAAGGGCTGCAGTGCGGCACACGTCTTTTGGAAAATGTAGCCATGAGGCATGATTTTTTAAACTTCAGCTTCCACTTTTGCATACCCAAATAATCACAGGGATGCAAATGACTAAGCCTACAAATCAAGCTGGATATCCAAGACAAGCAAATGAAGGTTGTACAATGCGAAACTGCACGTACACACAGGGAGGGGAGCAGAGGGGGTCTATTTAAAAAAACAACAACACAGGACCAAAATGTTTAACTGATTAAGTAGTAGGGAGTGTGCTTGTTTTGTTAGAACTTTGAGACATCCGCATTTGCTAAACCTAAGCTACTTTAGAGCTGTTTAGTGACCTTTGTGAAATTAATTGGTAGTCTCAGTATTGCTCCTTGTGGAGAAGTAACAAAAAAATACTCTCCCACTAGGCAGCAGCTGGCACCCTTATTGGTAGTCTTATTAAAGGCAAGGCCTGAATTGACCATAGAAACTGAACTCTAGCCTCACCACCAGGTCAAGCTTGAGATACATTGGCAGGTGAAGGAGCTTTGCCTGTGCTACCGTCAGTGTGAATAAATAGAGGATTTTATCTCCGAGAGTGTCATTCTGACTCCCTTCATTCACACAATATTCATTTTAAATCCCCCTATGGTACACTGTGTGGCAATGGAGATAATAGTTTAAAAGGGTACCTGGCTTATAACGAGCCACTCTGAGTCTGACCCACCCCCTCCACCTGACACCAAGTTCATTCTCTTTGGGAAAGATGCTTTGAATGATTTTGAATGTATCTGGAGAAATTTAATTTTTGCCATCTGGTGGATTATAGGTGTAACTGCAGCAGCAGGAGTCCACATTCCCCATGGATACATTGGCAAAGTTGGAAAAAATAAAAAAAGACACAAACTCAAACCAGAACATCAGATCTGAATCCCCTCGAGCTTTGGGGAAGCCAGTTTTAGGCTGAGCTTTGTGGGTTCGGTCATCTACCCCAAAAGGTTTATTTAAACCTTTTACATTTTTAACTGCGAGTGAAAGTGTGATACTCCAGCCAGTAGAACCCAAAGCAGAGACGGCTGCACTAGGAGGAAAGGGGTAAAATGGGGCCCATTTAAGGCTACCCCTCCCATTTAAAGCAAGGGGGAACCCCCCCCACTCTGGTGATATTAGGGTCCAGTGGTGCCTCCCCTCCGCCCTAGACTCTGGCCTTGGGGAACAACTGCAGAGAGAAGCCAGCCAGAGACTCTGGCCCTACAAGCAGCAACCAAAACCGGGGCCTCTGGGAATTCCAGTTAAAACAGTAGACTGTTCTGAATTTCCCTGCCCTGTGCTGATTGGCTGTTTGAACTAACAATCCCAATATTTTTTTCACCTCAGCTGCACTCCACACCTGCTCCTCCTTCCCCGCTCCATTCCCCACTTCCACCCTTGCTTCCCTTTCCCCCCCACTTAGCTGATCCCTAGCTAAGTAAACCCCCTGTCCCCCCCTCAAAAAAAAAGAAACACTCATCCTGGAACTAACATGCTAGTCACAGTCATCACATTGTTCACTCTGCTTGTGTGTTACAGCAGTGGTTCTCAACCTACAGGGTCTGCAAAAGCCTTAGACTGAAAACTAACTGAACAGAATTCAACTATATATACAAACAATTGATTTCCAAAGGGGTCCACACCTTCATTCAAAATTTTTTAGGAGCACGCAAATGAAAAAAGGTTGGGAACCAATGTGTTACAGCCCTTCCCCATCCTGTGTCTGTCCTGTCTAGTTAGACTGTAAGCTCTGGGGAAGGGACCATCGTTACTGTGTTTGTCCAGTGCCTACCACAATGGGATCCTGGTCCAGGAGTAGGGATCCTAGTTGCTGTGACAATACAAATAATAATCATAACCATAACAACAACTACTTCTCTTCAATGCTTGCCTGCTTTGGTTTTTGTAAGCGGTTAACGAAGAACTATTTGTAATGGAATGTTAAACTGTATTATACTATTCAGCCACAAGGTGGCACTGAGTGTAAAATAGCAGGGCTCTTATGATGAACATATCTGGTGTGTATAAGCAAGCTCTGTTTGCTAGACCATATCTGGTCCAGGAACACGACATGGTGTCAGGAGTAAACGAAAAACAGAAACAGAAAGAGCAAAGGTTGCAGACAGAAGGAACAGTACCAAAGGTTGGAGGATATCATCAATATGCCACTCTTCCATGCCCCAGAGAACTTCAGCTTTGACAAACCTTCATAATAGACAGACTGGAAGCAATATTTTGCAAGAATTGGAATTGCAAGCAAACTCCATGCAGAAACTGAAAGTATACAGGTATCTTCTTTAATTTATACTATGGGGAGGCAGGCAGAGAATATCTTCAAATCCTTTGACTTTACTGAAGACAGTCACAAAGATGATGATGAAAGTGTTCTGGCTAAAAGTTTGATGCATACTTTATACCCGAGAGAAACATGGTTTACGAAAGAACATGTTTTCACCAGAGAATTCAAGAACCAGGGGGGAATGTTGAATGTTTTATAAGAAGCTCTGCATACATTGGCTGAAAACTGTGATTTTGGGAATGCAATACATGAAAACATCAGAGACAGGCTGGTTATTAGGTTAACATATAAAAAATTTTCACAGCAGCTACAGCTGAAGAGAGATTTAACCCTAGCCACAGCTATTCAAATATCAAAGCAATCAGAGCTGGTGAAACAGGAAAATCTAGAGCAATGTGACAAATATGAAAAACCTGAAACTAGCCTAGAAGCTATAAACAAAGACTTGTATGTTAAAAAATCGTCATCATAAAACCCCTGAGGCAAGGACAGAAGACTCCCAGGGACAAATTCAAGCCTACATGCACAAAGTGTGGAAAAAATCATGTCCCAAGAAGTGATGCTTGGCCAGCCAGAGGCTCATGGCATAATAATCACTTTAAGTATGGAGATTTGGCAGCTGTTTGCTCCACCAAAGTGGTCAGGGAGTTGACATACTACACACAGACAATCAAGAACCATTGTTTCTGGGGCCTATCACTTGTGATGACATACAACCTGCCTGGAGAGTGAAATTGAATATTCATAGCAAGACTATTGACTTTAAAATAGACTCAGAAACTGATGTCAGTCATCTCAGAAGGGATTTAAAATAATCTTCAACACCTCCGACAGCTGAAGTAAAATGGCATAGCTCTAAACTAGCCCTAGAGGTATTTTTAACGACATAGACCTGTTCATGCAGTGTTGATGTAGCTGTGTCGATCCCAGGATATTAGAGAGATAAGGTGGATGAGGTAATATCTTCTGTTGGTGAGAGAGACAAGCTTTTGAGCCAGTTCATCACAGAAACAACTTAGAAAGACGAAAACTATGCAATTTAGAGCCTATATGATCAAAGTACCACAGTTTAACAGTTTTCTCAGCCACAGCGTGGCAGCCATGATGGACCTAGTGAGAAAGGTGGAAGAGCTCAATGGAATATTTAGTGATATTGGATTTTTGAAAGGAGATCCAGTACAAATAACCTTAAGAGACAATGCTGAACCATACAGTGTACATACACCTCACATAAGAACATAAGAATGGCTCTACTTGGTCAGACCAAAGGTCCATCTAGCCCAGTATCCTGTCTTCCTACAGTGGCCAATGCCAGTTGCTTCAGTGGGAATGAACAGAACAGGTAATCATCAAATGAGCCATCCTCTGTTGCTCATTCCCAGCTTCTGGCAGGATTCCTTTTCTTTTTGCACATGCGCAGAAGCATACAAATGATATGTGCAGATTGAAAAGAAGTGCCTGGCAAACGTATGGGCATGTGAGAAGTTATACAGCTATTTGTGTGGACTGGAATCGTTTACACAGATAACAGATCATAAACTGCCTGTAACCCTCATCGATGGAAACGACCTGGATCAGGAAGCTGAGATGTCAACATCTACTGCTATGGTTAATGAGATTTAACCTAATTTCTAAATATGTTCCTGGGAAAAATCTGGTAGTAGCAGATGCTCGGTCATGGAGACCACCATCACAGTCAACTACCCATGAGCTCAAAGATGATGTAAAGGCATATGTGGATGCTGTGAACACAGACCTATGTCCAGCTACAAAAAAGCAACCTTGCCACACAATTCTAAGTTATATTGGGGTGGCTGGCATAAGTATCTAAAAGGTCACTAAGGAAGTGACAAGACTATGTTGTGGTGCGTGGACAACTAAGTGAGTCAAAGGGACTCATGATTAAAAGCAATTGTATCGTCTTTCCAAATGAAATGAGAGGAGAAAACATAAAACTCATCCATGAAACACATCAAGTATTAAGGGGCCAACTAGTCAGTGTGGTGGCTGGGCATCAGCAAGGACATAAAGAATAAGGTATCTGCATGTGAACACTGCAGAACTAACAGACCAACACAACACAAAGATGCTTTAACACCACCACGTCTCCCAGACAAACCTTGGAAGAGACTAGCTGCAGATTTATGCAAATTCAGAGGACATTATTACCTGGTGGTCATGGACTATTTTCCCAGGAATATAGAACAAATGTGTTTGAGACATAATACATTGCCGTGTTATCAAGAAACTGAAAAGCACTTTTGCTCATTTTGGTATTCCAGAACAGCTAGTGACAGACAATTGACCACAATTCACTGCAGAAGCATTTAAGTAATTCCAAATGAAATATGATTTTGATCATATTACTGGCAGTCCACATTACCCACAAGGAGAGGGAGAAGCTAAGAGAGCTGTATAGACCGCCAAGAAAATCCTACAACAGGAAGAGCCATTCCTTGCTTGTCTGAGTTACAGAAAACCACCAGTAGCAGCTACTGGATATAGTCTAACATAACTCCTGATGGGAAGTCAACTCAGAACTACTGTCCTAACTTTTGAAAAGAATCTATCTCCAAAGTGGCCGCACATGAAGAGAAGAGCCAAATCAGCTAAAAGATCTTATGAACACTCTTAGAAGAGATGTCACTCGGACAGCTGCTAATTCTAGAACACCGTGACTATGTTCATATCAAGCTGAAGGGAGAAAAAAGATGGACAACTCCAGCTGTTGCAAAGAACTCAGTGCCCAGATCTTATGTGTTCAAGAGCAACAGTGGAGAATTAAAGCGAAACCATCAACATCTACAGTTTGTTCCTCAGAAAGAACAATCAACAGAGCAAACTCAAAAGCTCAAACAGATGGCAGATGCACACTATGAAGATGACAACTCTTATTCCAAACTGAAGGGTTAAAATCCATGTGAATTTTATATAACAACCTGGTATATGGATTGTGCCAGCTCTTTTCCAGACCCAAAGTCCAGAATTTGGTCAAGAGACCAGAGGCCTAGCAAATAGTGATTAGCTAAGAGAAGCAGAATAAACAAAAGATAACCTTGCTTTGCCAAAATAAGCCTAGTCAGCAAATTGGCAGGTGTTGGAGCTGAGAACTAAATAATTGTGTCTTATTCAGAGTTGCAGATTGAACAAAGAAGCCCTGTTTCGGCTGTTAGTTTCTTCTGTAAGGAGACGTTCTTCCCACAGATCCAACCTTGAGTTTATGAAAGGTTGGCACATGTCAGTATAAGATATGGCATCCTCCCACCACCCTTTCCAAGGGACCAATGCCTACCTTAAACACAAAGGTTATTGCCATATACTCTCACTGTTTCTTTGTTTTAACCCCCTAGGAATGTATCTGCTGGAAAATCAGAGGAGCTACTTCATTCCTATGGACCCCAAATCAGAATTCAACATATATATTTTATACTAATAAAATTTTATCACAGTATTAATTACATGTTAACTTGCTAACTTGAGACCATGGGCGGAGACATTATGTAACCTGTTAACCATTGGCTAATGTGCTATCTTGTCTTGCGGCTAGACCTATCCCGGGGTGTGGAACTGTCTACCCCGTCACTTTCCCCCGCCAATGGAAAATTCATATATTCCATTGTAATCAATTGATTGACAGTGTCTCTGAGCCTAATAAGCAAGGTGACACTCCGCCAGCGCTGTGTGTAATAAATTCCTATGCTTGACCCCTACACGGTGTGGATTTATGTTCCTTCACAAACCAACTGGAGACAGTTGACCAAGATGACCAAGTTGACCAAGATAGCCAGATGGCCAAGTTGTTATGTGTTCAGGTAGTGTAATTAGAAAACTAATACAACTCAGAGATACTTAACTTAACAGATTGCTACCTACTGAACTTCAAAGACAGCATGATAGTGTAAATATTTTAAATGGTCGGAATGTAGAACTTAAGGGGGAGATGGAATGGAATGCTAAATGTATTATACTGTTCATCTGCTAGGTGGCACTGTGTGTAGAATACCTTATTTAAATGAACCTCAGTCATAACTGGCAGAGCATTAAAGGATCTTGCGATGAACACATCTGGTGTGTATAAGCAAGAGCTGTAGCCAGTCCATATCTAGTACAGGAATATGACACCATTCAAAAGAAGCCTGTTGTGGGAAGCAAGCCAAAAATCAGGATTATTACTGCAAGTTTCCCTTTACTGCCGGGAAGTGTGAACAAGAACAAAGCAGATGCAAACACAGCATGAACAGCAATAAGTGAACGTGCAGATGCTCCCTGTAATGTATGTGTTAGCCAGTCTCACTCCTATTTGTGTTCTAGTAGCAGGAGACTGATGGCTCATTAGAACTTGGCAGGGACTTTTTGGAAGGACGATTTGCTGCGGGAATAGTTTAGTGCTAGGAATGATGCCTCATGGAGACATAGATTCAGTGTGTGTGCTCTCCAAGTGGGACTGCCTCAGCCTCAGCAATGGGTGCCTGTGGTGAAATTCCCAGTCGTGCTGCATGCTACTTGCCTCTCTAATAATATTTATCTGGGGGCTTGGAGGGTGCAGTGAAGTGTAAACTTAAAAAAAATAAAGTAACTCATCTGTTTTTTCTCTGCCACAAATACACAGGCATAGAATGGGATTGCCAGTATTTAAATACAGTAAAAGCTGTGTTATCCAGCATTTTAGCAACCAGAAAATTCTATTAACCAGCACTTCTGATATCTCCAAGGTCCCTCACCAAAGGCTTTTACATAAATTAAGTTGTCAAGGAATAAAAGGGAAGGTCCTTTCATGGATTGAGAACTGGTTAAAAGACCAGGAACAAAGGGTAGGAATTCATGGTAAATTCTCAGAATGGAGAGGGGTAACTAGTGGTGTTCCCCAAGGGTCAGTCCTCGGACCAATCCTATTCAACTTATCTATAAGTGATCTGGAAAAAGGGGTAAACAGTGAGGTGGCAAAGTTTGCAGATGATACTAAACTGCTCAAGATAGTTAAGACCAAAGCAGACTGTGATGAACTTCAAAAAGATCTCACAAAACTAAGTGATTGGGCAACAAAATGGCAAATGAAATTTAATATGGATAAATGTAAAGTAATGCACATTGGAAAAATAACCCCAATTATACATACAATATGATGGGGGCTAATTTAGCTACAACAAGTCAGGAAAAAGATCTTGGAGTCATCGTGGATAGTTCTCTGAAGATGTCTGCGCAGTGTGCTGAGGCGGTCAAAAAAGCAAACAGGATGTTAGGGATCATTAAAAAGGGGATAGAGAATAAGACTGAGAATATATTATTGCCCTTATATAAATTGATGGTACGCCCACATCTCGAATACTGCATACAGATGTGGTCTTCTCATCTAAAAAAGATATACTGGCACTAGAAAAGCTTCAGAAAAGGGCAACTAAAATTATTAGGGGTCTGGAACGGGTCCCATATGAGGACAAATTAAAGAGGCTAGGACTCTTCAGCTTGGAAAAGAGGAGACTAAGGGGGGATATGATAGAGGTATATAAAATCATGAGTGATGTGGAGAAAGTGGATAAGGAAAAGTTATTTACTTATTCCCATAATACAAGAACTAGGGGTCACCAAATTAAATTAATAGGCAGCAGGTTTAAAACAAATAAAAGGAAATTCTTCTTCATGTAGCGCACAGTCAACTTGTGGAACTCCTTACCTGAGGAGGTTGTGAAGGATAGGACTATAACAGAGTTTAAAAGATAACTGGATAAATTCATGGTGGTTAAGTCCATTAATAGCTATTAGCCAGGATGGGTAAGGAATGGTGCCCCTAGCCTCTGTTTGTCAGAGGGTGGAGATGGATGGCAGGAGAGAGATCACTTGATCATTGCCTGTTGGTCCACTCCCTCTGGCGCACCTGGCATTGGCCACTGTCAGTAGACAGGATACTGGGCTAGATGGACCTTTGGTCTGACCTGGTACGGCCGTTCTTATGTTCTTCCAATACAAATCTTCAAGCTAGTAACCAGGACTAGTATACTGCCCAGGGGGTTATGGAATTGCACATTCTTTACTCTACTTTTATGCAAAAGAGGTATAAGACAAGCAAGCTGATATCAGGGATTTATTCGAAAAAGCAGCTTCCAGGGTGTGTCAGAGAGTCAGAGAGTCATTACAGATTCAGCCCAATCTCCTACAACTTCTACATCTACAATGATAATGATGTTGATAATGATCGCGCTGAGGCACTGCAAGATCCTGAAGTGCCTTCTGAATCATCAAAGAAAGATTAAATTATATAGTACAGTATAGTTTTAGTGTTAAGTGTATTTTTAGTGATCTGGGTGTACGCCATGCGCTGCCCATAGTGATATGCAGTATCATAAGATAACCTACTGTATAGAAAACTTTACCTGTATAAACCTACATGTTTCAACCACTCTGCAGTGCACTACTACTACTACTGCATTGGTGAGTACCTGTATGATATTTTATACTTTATTCTTTTTATTGTCTTCTAATTCTTTGAAAATTGGTATTCCATTGGTAAGTATAACTTAGCTTTTACTGTACCAGATAACAAAGCTATTACTGTACTTAAGAGAGGAAGGATGGCCTTGTGGTTAAGGGACCAGACTACTCAGGAGATCTGGGTTCAGTTCTCGGCTCTATCACACTGCTGTGTGATCTTCAGCAAATCATTGAGTCTGTGTCTCAGTTCAGTTCTCCTGCCCATTTGCTGTCTACGTCTACAAGCTATTTGGGGCAGGAAGTATCTCATATTATGTGTACTAGCAAATGGCCCCCTGATTTCAGTTGGTGCTTCTGGGTGCTACTGCAATGTAAATTAATGATGAGTGTACAAATATATATATAGTACATACATTTCAAGGGGAAAGGACCTATTCTTCCAGGTTCTAGAATTTTGATGTCTTGGGCAAATCCCAGTCAAAATAATAGAATGGATGATACAGAAATAATTAAATGAATAATAAATGGAGATTAATGTAATTAATGCCAAACAACAGGGTGTACGGAAAAAAGATCTTGTGAAATGTACCTGATGTCATTTTATGATGAGATTACATGTTTGGTTGATAAAGGAAAATAGTGTTGATGTAATATGCTTAGAATTCTCTAAGGCATTTGACTTGGTAACATATGACATTTTGATTAAAAAAATAGAAAGGTACAAAATCAACAAGGCTCACTTCAAACAGATTAATAACTGGCTAACTGATAGAGTATCCTCATCAACTGAATGTTTCTAGAGGGGTCCTGGAGAGATTGGTTCTTGGCCCTATGCTATTTAACATTTTTTATCTATTAACAGGAAGGAAACAAATCATTACATATAAAGAATGGCCATACTGGGTTGGACAAATGGCCTATCTAGTCCAGTATCCTGTCTTCTGACAGTGGCCAATGCCAGGTGCTTCAGAAGGAAGAACAGACCCGAATCATCAAATGATCCATCCCCTGCATTCACTCCTGCTTCTTGCAGTCAGAGGCTAGGGACACTCAGAGCGTGGGGTTGCATCCCTAACCATCTTGGCTAATAGCCATTGATGCACCTATCCTCCATGATTTTTTTTTTCAGATGGCACAAAGATTAGGGGGAAATGATAAATAATGAAGAGGCAGGTCACTAATACAGAGGTGACTGGATCACTTGGTAATCTGGTTGCAAGCAAACAATGTGCATTTTAATACAGCCAAGTATAATTCTACATGTAGGAACAAAGAGTGCAGGCCATACATACAGGATGGGAGACTCTATCCTGGGAAGCTGTGACTCAGGAAAAAACCTGGGGGACATGGTGCATAGTCAGCTGAACATGAGTTCTGAACGTGAGGCTAATGCAGTCCCTGGATGTATAAACAGGGGAATCTTGCGTAGGAGTAGAGAGATTATATTACCTCTGTATTTGGCACAGAGGAAAAGCTAACGGAATACTGATTCCAGTTCTGATGTCCACAATTCAAGATGGATGTTGAGAAATTGGAGCAGGTTCAGAGAAGAGCCAAAGAATAATTAAAAACATCGGAAAACATGCCTTATCGTGACAAAGAGTCCTGTGGCACTTTATAGACTAACAGACGTATTGGAGCATAAGCTTTTGTGGGTGAATACCCACTTCGTCAGACGCATGTTAGTCTATAAGGTGCCACAGGACTCTTTGTCGCTTTTTACAGATCCAGACTAACACGGCTACCCCTCTGATATTTCATGCCTTATAATGAAAGACTCAAGGAGCTTAATCTGTTTTGCTTATTAAAGAGAATATTAATGACAGACTTTGTCATAGTTTGTAGGAACATACATTTGATAATAGAGGCTCTCTTCACTGTAGCAGACAAAGGTATATAACCCAATCCAATGGTTAAATGTTAAATCTATACAAATTGCGACTAGAAATAAAGTTAATATTTTTAACGGTGAAATAATTAACAATGTACCAAGGTTGTGGTGGATTGTCCAACACTGAAATTTTGAAAACTACAAGCTGTGCTCTAATTAAAATGGGAATTAAATCCAGGAAGTGCTATGCCCTGTGTTATGCAGGAGGTCAGATCAGATGATCACAATGAACCTTGCTGGCCTTATAAAGCATGCATCTATGAGTTAGATATCTATTTTGGACTCACACCAACATATCTGAGTTCATGGAGGCAAACACCCCTGAGCACTAGTATGCTAGAGTCACAAGGTTTGAATATCCATCTGCAACTGAATCAGAATTTCATCACTGTTAGTTTTGCAAGGATGTGGGCCAGATAGGAAGATTGTTTCTATCAGATGAAGATTGTGCTTGTTTCTAGCGTAAATAAATGAAAGAAACCTACCCTTCCCCTCTACTCCGTATACATAACTTCCCTTTCTTTTGGTCTTTTCCCACTCCTAATTTCTTTGCACCTACTTACTTGCTGGCCCTTCCTCTTGGGACAATCAGCTGGTCAACTTCTGCTTGCCAATAACTGAGGTTGTTATAATAATGAGGCAGTAGCTCTTCACTTTCTCCTTATGCTGTTGTGTTAGTTACTTATCCTGCTTTACTTATCCTGCTGTAATTATCCTTTTAAGCTGCCTCTAACAGCCTTGTGATTAATCTACACTGTGATTATTCTGTTTCCATCTCACACTAACTCTTCCTTGGTTACTGAAATATTCATGTCTGGAGCGGGTTGTTGTGCGGCTGGATAGCACATTGTCATAATAAAGTTATATTGATTTTACATGGGTAGTGCCATTTTCTCTTCACACATTCCAAACCCTATGGCTTATGTTTACTCTTTCAAAATTAAAGACTAAATTGGTATTTTTCCAAATTTTAGAAGATAAGTAATTTATTAATCAAAGAGTCTGCTCATTATGAAAATTATTTCCAGTTATCAAGGATAATGTATACACCAGTATGTATCATCATTTATAGGTCTGAGCCACAAAGTAGAACGGTCCTTTTACCCAAAACTAAGAACAAAGTAACTCTGACCTAAATTCATAATCACACCATTAACACCAAGATCCGCCAAGTGCTCGGATGAGATCTGCTCTTTAATGAAGAGCAGCAGGCTGAAGCTGAAACTGAGCAAGACAGAAGTGATGCTTGTGGGCAGAGGACAATACTTTGAAGGACTTGCAGTCATGGTGCAGTCTCTGTTCGTTGAAAATACAAACCCACAATTGGCGATACAGTGTGTAGTCTAGGAGTACTCTGATTCCTTATTCACACTGTGCTCTCACATAGAATTGTAGGACTGGAAGGGATCTTGAGAGGTCATCTACGCCAGTCCTCTGCACTCATGGCAGGACTAAGTATTATCTAGACCATCCCTGACAGGTGTTTGTCTAACCTGCTCTTAAAAATCTCCAACAATGGGGATTCCACAACCTTCCTAGGCAATTTATTCCTGTGCTTAACTACCCTGACAGGAAGTTTATCCTAATGTCCAACCTAAACCTCCCTTGCTACAATTTAAGCCCATTGCTTCTTGTCCTATCCTCGGAGGTTAAGGAGAACAATTTTTCTCCCCCCTCCTTGTAACAACCTTTAATGTACTTGAAAATTGTTACCATATCCCTACTCAGTCTTCTCTTCTCCAGACTAAACAAACCCAGTTTTTCAATCTTCCCTCAAAGGTCATGTTTTCTAGACCTTTAATCATTTTTATTGCTCTTCTCTGGACTTTCTCCAATTTGTCCACATCTTTCCTGAACTGTGGCAACCAGAACTGGACACAGTACTTCAGTTGAAGCCTAACCAGCGTGGAGCAGAGCTGAAGAATTAGTTCTCATGTCTTACTTACAACACTCCTGCTAACACATCCCAGAATGATGTTTGCTTTTTTTTGCAACAGTGTTACATTGTTCACCCATATTTAGTTGGAAATATCAGCATCTGTAACACTTTCTACCATATCCGCATGGCAAGGAAACTCCATCCTTTCCTAGTGGACAAAGTTCTGGCCTCAGTTATTCTTGCCTTCATCACCTCTCGGCTGGAGTACAGCAACATAATATTCCTGGGCATGCAGCCTTCAGCATATAGGAAACTCCAGTTGGTTCAAAACGCTGCACCATGTTTCTTTAGCAACACAGGCAAACCTGTGTTCTGTTCTCTACACTGGATTCCTATAGAATTTTGAATCAATTTCAAGGTCTCAGGCCCAGACCATGATGTGCTATCTAGAAGATAATCTAAAGCTCTGGGATGAAGACCATGGTTTATAGCACAATGGAACTCTCAACAATAAGAGTAAAGCTCATCTGTGCAGGAGTCAGAGCTTTCTCTGGAGGCAACACACAAGAATGAGTATGTTTATATTAAAAAAACCTCAAACCCCACATCCTGCTAACAAGACACTCCCCACTCCAGATATTTCTCTCTCTTGGGAGAGGATGAGAAAACCACCAACACATGACAGATGTGTAGTCATGTTGCTTAATGCACTACTAGAAGGTGCTCAGATACAACAGTGGTGAGTGAGGTATAAAAACCTATACAGAATAAAATAGAAGGTCTTGTGGATAAGGCGCTGGACTGGGACTGGGGAGATTTAGGCTTAACTCCTGCCTCAGTCACAGACTTTAATTGACCTTAGGCAAGGCACTTAATGTGAGTTCCACGTCTGTAAAATGGGAATAATAGTAGTAGAATTCCCAGATAGGCAAATTTGCCTTTCATGTTAGAAATGTGTATGAAAGACCCGATAACCCTGATCTGCAGAAGAGCATTTGTGTCTAACTGAATGGCGTTGTCAGGCTCATTTGTATCTGGTAGAGTGGGTTCAGGCTATTTCCAGTCAAACAACTTCCCTGAAGGTTAAGGAAGACGAGGGACACTGCTGGTATTCTGACCAATTCTGCCAGTCAGAGACGCTTGGATAGAAGTGCTTATAAAGCCAAGCCATTTAAACAAAGCCAATGTAGCTCATCCTGGATTAGTGACCCCTTTACCCACCCTACTACATAATATGTGGTAGGAGATCTAGTGAGACCCACTGGAGCCAGTATACACAATTCTTGTGCTTACTTGAAAGATAAATATGTACAAGGAGGATTCTTAGATGCTCTTCACTTCTCTCTCTGTGTAATATCTTGTTTTGACTCCCCAGTCACCTTCCTTTTGTCCACTCCTCTGCAAGCGTTATGACCTGCTCTGCTGAGCTGGCCAGTGGACTTAGTTCCATGGTGAGGATTGACAGGCAGGCACCCACAGGAATCTATGAGCTTCCATGCAGGTGGAGGAGTCTGCTAATTGCAGGACTGGGTAGAGCTGTTAGGAGACTGGAGAAGTAGAACACTTCAGTCCAGGCTTTAATGGGAAAGCATTAAATGGGAAAGCTTTTTCCAGAGGCATCGATTTTCCTTTGTATTTCATAATATTGTTAACAAGGATGGAAGGGGAAAAGTCACTGAATCGCAGAAGTCCAAAATGGTAAGAGACCTATTCTGGCATTCACTCCATTTCCCGGCCAACATGGGATTCACTTTCTATGGTATATCTAGCACTGAGTTCTAGCTTGTTTTAAAATATTTTGAGTGATGGGGCTTCCATCACATCCATTGATATTTCACAATTTGTTCAGATTTCCCTGTTTTGAATTTTGTCCTTATTTTTCCCAGTTTAAGTTGTAATTAATTTCAATATCAGCTAAGATCAGTACAGCCAAATTTATCACATTGACATAATTGCTATAGTATCTGTAATAGCCTGGGTCTTGTAAATAGAAATATTTCTCTTAAACAATATTTCTGAGGTTATTTCACATACTCCTGACTTTCTCCTCCAAAATATGCCAACTAAACTTCTAAGTCATTATTTTAGCACACATTAATAATGAAGCCTTTTCCTCTAAAGAGGGATGGATATATGGCCAATTGAATACTCAATGTTCTGTCCTTGAACAGAGTTCATATCCATAACCATTTATCACATGCAACAACCAAACAATTTCAGTACATTAATTCTGCCCAAATCAGCAAAAGATTCATTTCTCTCTTTAGTAGATGGGCTTAAGATGGAAAAATAAATAAAACTTATCGATATAGCACATCACAGAAATGGCCTTTATCAAGCTAGATTCAGTGAATAAAAGCAGGCATATCAGAGCAAGCATTCTTAAGAGGCATATACAGTGCCATGGGGTGATTGATTTCCTCAGCGGTGGCTGATTGTTAATGTTATTTGTGTTTGAATATTTAAAACTGTTTAGGAATAGAACATTATGAGAGGGAACTGATGATTTCGTCACTCTCTGAAATTCTCCTGGTTAAAAAAAGTGAAGGAAAAACAAAGTTAGGTTTGTGCCCACCTGTGCTTAGTTCTGGTGTGCATAAAAAGGCCATTTCCCCTCTTAAAGTTTTGTTGTTGTTGCTAGAGAGCTCCTTGGAAGACCAGAGCTTTTAGTTGCCGTTTGAAGAGGTCAGAGCACTGAATCCCTCATAAAGAGATGCCCAGTCCCAGCAGTGTTGCAGTTGTTTGTTTGTTGTTAGCCAAAATAAAGGAAAGGTTTTAAAGTGTGACTGTGCATTCCTTCCCCTCAGTTACTCAGCTTTCCCGTTCTTTGTCTTTGTGATGTCTTTGTATGAGTTCTCCCATCATTAACAGGTGGATTAGAGCAAGCTGGCTCTGTGTCAAAGCACTGGCCTCTGATTCAAGAAATCTATGTCTTGTCTCTGCCACAGACTTTCTCTGTGATCTTAAACTAGTGGCTCATCATAAAACAGGAACAACAACATTTCCCTTTTCTTGTCTAGTTAGAACAGTGGTGGGCAACCTGGCGGGCCACCAGACAGTTTGTTTACATTGACCGTCCTCAGGCACGGCTGCCCACAGCTCCCAGTGGCCGCGGTTCTCCGTTCCCGGCCAATGGGAGCTGCGGGAAGTGGCGGCCAGCATGTCCCTGCGGCCCGCACCGCTTCCTGCAGTGCCCATTGGCCAGGAACGGTGAACTGGGAGCTGCGGGTGGCTGTGCAAATGTAAACTGACTGTCTGGCAGCCTGCCAGTGGATTACTCTGATGGACCGCAGGTTGCCCACCAGTGACTTAGACTGCAAGCTATTTGGGGCAGGAATTCTCACTTCTATATGATTGTACAGGGCTAGCACCATGGGCATTCTTTGTACAGAGCCAGCCAAAGAGGGCACTGGTCCCTTTTTCTTTTGTAGGGCACCTTTAAGAAACTTTTGACCTCCCAAGCTCTGTTTCTGTATCAAAAACTGTTTCAAATGGAGACCCAATCATTCTGCCCTGGCTGACGGATAAGATAGTCTGCCAATTTAATAATCTTCATCTCTTTCTTTGCGCCACAGGTAACTTGCACTGACAGACTTGAATCACTGAGCTTAGGACATCACTACATCTGTTGAACTGGCACGTGCCAAATAGCCTCAACCCAACTCTTGTAGAGTCAAATGATTACCAATTACTTTTTGACTGTATGTTACCAACGCACGCTCCAGGCATGGTACAAACAAGCAATGAGGAGATCAGTTTCACTTCCTCAGCCTATCACTACCATGACCCCTTTGCTAGTGCACTTTGTAACTTGAGATTGGAATTTTCCCATGCCCAAGTGGTCCACTGTGCACTTGAACAGGGGCTCAGCATATGTATGGGGACTCCAGACCTTTTCGTAGAAACAGTCTGTTGGTGTAGCCAAGTCTCCCGAGAGCTCCAGGTGCTGAGTGCTCCAAGAAGCTGTGCCAAACATGCAACATTCAGCCAGGTACTCAGAGGGCCCTATGTGCCCGGTCAGGTGCTTCTGACTTAGTGGTGCCAAAGACACAACTAAACCTGAAAGTGCATGTTTAGCCACTCAAGCACCAGTCATTTACTCATTGGTTTCCTGGATCATCCCAGTACAAACAGATTCAAGACATCCACTGATGTGGGTGGAGGCTGAGAGAGAGAGAGAGTGTATCAGAAAAGTGGCAGGGAACAGGGTATGTGTCAGACAGGGCAGGGGGCCTGAGAAGGGATTCCTCTTGAGTTTTGCACTTCTGGGTGCGGGCTTCACCGGCCACTGGTTTAGCCCAATGCCCAACCCTGCGAGGGTGCATATGTGGAGGAGGAGGAGGAAGAGGGAAGATTTGTCCTGGCTCAGAGACAGTACCAATGGCGGCCAACAGCAGAGGCTAACAGAGGGAGTTTGCCTGGGAGTTCGCCTGGGGAGAGCTCACTGAGGCTTTCATCTGCGGGTTTCTCTGAGTAATTACTGCAACAGCTGAGGAAGCTCTTAAGAGGAGGTGATATGGAAGGTGAGCAATCAGCTGGTGTAACCTGCACAGGTTGTGCCATGTTTGTCTTTCTTCCACAGGACAGAAGCGACTTTGTCTGTACAAAGTGCAAGCTGGTCTCCATATTGGAAGAGAAGGTTCGAGGGCTGGAGAAACAAGTATCGACTCTGCGTTGCATAAGGGAAAATGAAGATTTCCTGGACAGACGTCAGGAGATACTTTTACGGCCACAACGTTCAGAAGAGTCAGAGCAGGCGCAGCAGGGACAGAAGTATGGTGAAGAAGTTTGGCAGCATGTGACCTCCAGAAGGAGAAAGAGGAGCGTCCATGTACCAGCAATGGAGATACAGGTGAGCAATGGTTTCCATGTTCTCTCTACAGGTACTAATGCGAAGAGTGGACTAGATGACACATCTGAGGGAAGGGAGCAGAAAGAGACTCCACCGATTGGAAGGCAAAAGATGCACTGTCCTAGGGATGAGGGTTCCACAACCACCACTCCCAAGAGGAGGAGGAGGATGGTGGTGGTCGGTGACTCCCTCCTCAGGGGGATTGAGTCATCTATCTGCCGCCCTGACCGGGAAAACCAAGAGGTCTGCTGCTTGCCAGGAGCTAGGATACACGATGTGACAGAGAGACTACTGAGACTCATCAAGCCCTCGGATTGCTACCCCTTCCTGCTTCTCCACGTGGGCACCAATGATACTGCTAAGAATGACCTTGAGCAGGTCACTGCAGACTACGTGGCTCTGGGAAGAAGGATAAAGGAGTTTGAGGTGCAAGTGGTGTTCTCATCCATCCTCCCTGTGCAAGGAGAAGGCCTGGGTAGAGACCGTTGAATCGTGGAAGTCAACGAATGGCTACGCAGGTGGTGTCGGAGAAAAGGCTTTGGATTCTTCGACCATGGGATGGTGTTCCAAGAAGGAGGAGTGCTAGGCAAAGATGGGCTCCACCTAACGAAGAGAGGGAAGAGCATCTTCGCAAGCAGGCTGGCTAACCTAGTGAGGAGGGCTTTAAAGTAGGTTCACAGGGGGAAGAAGACCAAAGCCCTGAGGTAAGTGGGGAAATGGGATCCTGGGAGGAAGCACGAGCAGGAGAGCACAAGAGGGGAGGACTCCTGTCTCATACTGAGAAAGAGGGACGATCAATGAGTTATCTTAAGTGCCTATACACAAATGCAAGAAGCCGGGGAAACAAGCAGGAAGAACTGGAAGTCCTGGCACAGTCAGGGAACTATGTTGCGATTGGAATAACAGAGACTTGGTGGGATAACTCACATGACTGGAGTACTGTCATGGATGGATATAAACTGTTCAGGAAGGACAGGCAGGGCAGAAAAGGTGGGGGAGTTGCTTTGTATGTAAGAGAGGAGTATGACTGCTCAGAGCTCCAGTATGAAACTGCAGAAAAACCTGAGAGTTTCTGGATAAAGTTGAGAAGTGTGAGCAATAAGGGTGATGTCGTGGTCGGAGTCTGCTATAGACCACCAGACCAGGGGGATGAGGTGGATGAGGCTTTCTTCCAGCAACTAACAGAAGTTGCTAGATCGCAGGCCCTGGTTCTCATGGGAGACTTTAATCACCCTGATATCTGCTGGGAGAGCAATACAGCGGTGCACAGACAATGCAGGAAGTTTTTGGAAAGTGTAGGGGACAATTTCCTAATGCAAGTGCTGGAGGAACCAACTAGGGGCAAAGCTTTTCTTGACTTGCTGCTCACAAACAGGGAAGAATTAGTAGGGGAAGCAAAAGTGGATGGGAACCTGGGAGGCAGTGACCATGAGATGGTCGAGTTCAGGATCCTGACACAAGGAAGAAAGGAGAGCAGCAGAATACGAACCCTGGACTTCAGAAAAGCAGACTTTGACTCCCTCAGGGAACAGATGGGCAGGATCCCCTGGGAGAATAACATGAAGGGCAAAGGGGTCCAGGAGAGCTGGCTGTAGAGGATTTTAAAGAATCCTTATTGCGGTTGCAGGAAAAAACCATCCCGATGTGTAGAAATAATAGTAAATATGGCAGGCCACCAGCTTGGCTAAACAGTGAAATCCTTGCTGATCTTAAACGCAAAAAAGAAGCTTATAAGAAGTGGAAGATTGGACAAATGACCAGGAAGGAGTATAAAAATATTGCTCAGGCATGCAGGAGTGAAATCAGGAAGGCCAAATCACACTTGGAGTTGCAGCTAGCAAGAGATGTTAAGAATAACAAGAAGGGTTTCTTCAGGTATGTTAGCAACAAGAAGAAAGTCAAGGAAAGTGTGGGCCCCTTACTGAATGAGGGAGGCAAACTAGTGACCGAGGATGTGGAAAAAGCTAATGTATTCAATTATTTTTTTGCCTCTGACTTCACGAACAAGGTCAGTTCCCAGACTGCTGCACTGGGCAGCACAGTATGGGGAGAAGGTGACCAGCCCTCTGTGGAGAAAGAAGTGGTTCGAGACTATTTAGAAAAACTGGACGTGTACTGGGGCCGGAAGCGCTGCATCCGAGGGTGATAAAGGAGTTGGCGGATGAGATTGCAGAGCCATTGGCCATTATTTTTGAAAACTCATGGCGATCGGGGGAGGTCCTGGATGACTGGAAAAAGTCTAATATAGTGCCCATCTTTAAAAAAGGGAAGGAGAAGGATCCGGGGAACTACAGGCCAGTCAGCCTCACCTCAATCCCTGGAAAAATCATGGAGCAGGTCCTCAAGTAATCAATTATGTAACACTTAGAGGAGAGGAAAGTGATCAGAAACAGTCAGCATGGGTTCACCAAGGGGAAGTCATGACTGACTAACCTAATTGCCTTTTATGATGAGATAACTGGCTCTGTGGATGAGGGGAAAGCAGTGGATGTGTTATTCCTTGACTTTAGCAAAGCTTTTGATACGGTCTCCCACAGTATTCTTTCCGCCAAGTTAAAGAAGTATGGGCTGGATGAAAGGACTGTAAGGTGGATAGAAAGCTGGCTAGATCGTCGGGCTCAACGGGTAGTGATCAATGGCTCCATGTCTAGTTGGCAGCCGGTTTCAAGCGGAGTGCCCCAAGGGTCGGTCCTGGGGCTGGTTTTGTTTAATATCTTTATTAATGATCTGGAGAATGGCGTGGACTGCACTCTCAGCAAGTTTGCAGATGACATTAAACTGGGAGGCATGGTAGATACACTAGAGGGTAGGGATTGGACCTAGACAAATTAGAGGATTGGGCCAAAAAAAACCTGATGAAGTTCAACAAGGACAAGTGCAGAGTCCTGCACTTAGGACGGGAGAATCCTATGCACTGCTACAGACTAGGGACCGAATGGCTAGGTAGCAGTTCTGCAGAAAAGGACATAGGGGTCACAGTGGACGAGAAGCTGGATATGAGTCAACAGTGTTCTCTTGTTGCCAAGAAGGCTAATGGCATTTTGGGCTGTATAAGTAGGGCATTGCCAGCAGATCGAGGGACGTGATCGTTCCCCTCTATTCGACATTGGTGAGGCCTCATCTGGAGTACTGTGTCCAGTTTTGGGCCCCACACTACAAGAAGGATGTGGAAAAATTGGAAAGAGTCCAGCGGAGGGCAACAAAAATGATTAGGAGTCTGGAGCACATGACTTATGAGGAGAGGCTGAGGGAACTTGGATTGTTTAGTCTCCAGAAGAGAAGAATGAGGGGGGATTTGATAGCTGCTTTCAACTACCTGAAGGGGGGTTCCAAAGAGGATGGAGCTCGGCTATTCTCAGTGATGGCAGATGACAGAACAAGGAGCAGTGGTCTCAAGTTGCAGTGAGGGAGGTCTAGGTTGGATATTAGGAAACACTATTTCACTAGGAGGGTGGTGAAGCACTGGAATGTCTTACCTAGGGAGGTGGTGGAATCTCCTTCCTTGGAGGTTTTTAAGGCCCAGCTTGACAAAGCCCTGGCTGGGATGATTTAGTTGGGAATTGGTCCTGCTTTGAGCAGAGGGTTGGACAAGATGACCTCCTGAGGTCCCTTCCAACCCTGATATTCTATGATTCTATGAATGCCTTCCCAAAAATGAGTCTGAGACAAGTAGGACATTCCTTAGCCTCCACAAGGCACTGGTAGTCCTGTGGTTCAGGTTCACTCTGGATGTCATCATGTGATGAGCTGAGGTGTGATCTGGAGAAGGCAACACAGGAGTCATAACCACAGAACCTCCCACCACCTCCCTGTAGATACTACTCATATAAGCTCATCTGCTCCCTCTTTCTAAAAGACTTAGTATCATGGTGAGAAGGGCAACACATAACTCCCCCATGGACAGAAATACACAAATATCCCGTATGCAGGCATTCATTTTCTGTCAGGGCTAGACAAGGTGGCTCACAGATCAAATATGCAACATACAAAAAAATACCCATGGAATCATATGTTACACTTCTACCTCGATATAATGCTGTCCTCAGGAGCCAAAAAATCTTACCGCATTATAGGTGAAACTGCGCTATATTGAACTTGCTTTGATCCACCAGAGTGCACAGCCCCGCGCCCCCAGAGCACCGCTTTACTGTGTTATATCAGAATTGGTGTCATATCGGGTCGCGTTATATCGGGCTAGAGGTGTATTTCCCATTATTATCCATATAATTGGTAGACTATCATGCACAGCAATGTTATTATGATTTAATATTTATATGTTGGTGAGTCCCCCAAACCCATTGTGCTAGACAAAGTGCAAGATATGGCCCCATCGCTGCAGAGCTTCCCAAAAAGTGTTCGGTTTATTTTTGTGCAACGCTGAACATTTTGTGAGGCTCTGTGGTTCCTTCAAACTATGTGACAAATGCAGTAGAGCAGCTCTGTGTTCCCTGTTTATCGTTGTGGATGACTAGATGCACGCAGGGGCTCACTTGAGGTTCATTTCCTTGGGATGCCCTTAGCTCTGGGAGTTTAAAGCACCGATGCATGATTAATTGCTTAGCTCTCAGTGCACAAAGTAAAGGTTAGGTTTCTCTTGGGAATAGGGGAAAGGGCAGGGGGAGGGAGGGGAAAAAGGGAAATGAGTCTTAAAGGAAAACACTTAATGTGCCCTGGAGGAATACCTGAGCCAGCCAGAACTATTGGAATTATAAGGATGCATAGGGCAAATACGGACAGGAAGCCTGTGCTTGCACCAAGTACTGCAGTGACTCAGCATGCATCAGTGACTTCAAAGGATGCAGCACAAATACATATTCAGCAAATGAACTCTATGCATATAAATAAACTCCTCCTCCTCCTACCAAATCCTAACGATAAAGGTTTTACATGAAAGCACATTGATGTAACAGTGTCAAGTTTGACTTTAAAAACAAACAAACCAACACCCCGCAAACCATATAGCAACATTTTCTTTTTTAACTCTATTGATTTATTTCCCGTACTGTTATTTTGGTATATGAAAATCTCAAATGTATTTAATTTATTAGGCCTAAGGGAGGACAGCATCCTTTTGTGCCTGAAATAAAAATATTCCCACTTGGCCAATAAAATACTGCACCATGATCAGTTTATTAGTGTGCCACTATTTTAAATTCAGAGTAAAACCTCACACATGCAATTCATCATGGGTTGGTTTACCCTACACTCATATTTCTCTTCCCTTAAATGTGATATAATAGAAAAGGCTTCCATTAATCCCAACTGACAACCCCAAAGAGATTTTTTTCAAGGACTCTAGCACAAAAATAAAAGCAGTGGTTTAGAACATATCCTCAGGTTTGCACCTGGATCACCGTTTAGAGATAATGATTCACCTCTTTCATATACTAGGGCAGATCGGGAGTAATTCATTGAAATCAAGTTATAATTGTGTGAGAGGAGAATCAGGCCCAGCATCAATAGACAGGAACATAGTCACAGGATAATGGTCTCCTGTTGCTAGGTAAGTGCTGAGGCAGGGAAGAAGAGGTTATGTTTTAGAGGGAAGCATCAAGGCAAAGCAGAGATGTTTATTTTCAAAGCCAGGCACGTTTCTTCTGCTGATAATATTCTACTCCAGGAACTTCCCTTTCTGTCTACAGAAAATATGGGGCCTGACTTTCTCCACCCCTGTACCACATTTACACCAGTGCAACAGAATTGATTTCAATGGCATTGCCACTGTAAAAAGAACAGGAGTACTTGTGGCACCTTAGAAACTAACAAATTTATTTGAGCATAAGCTTTTGTGGGCTACATCCCACTTCATCAGCTGCATGGACTGCATAGAATGTCTGTAGTGTCTATTGGTGTATCTTAGGTACTTATGTGTCCCCCATCAGCAGAGAATCTGAGCACCTCACAATGCATTTATCCTCACAATATTCCTGTGAGGTAAGGAAGCGCTATTATCCCCACTTTGCAGTTAGCAAACTGAGGCACAGGGAGACTTGGGGCTTGTCTTTGCAGAAACAGTTTGCGCCAGTTATTACACTCCAAAACAAGCCCTAAGTGGTTTGCCCATGATCACATAGGACGTCTGTGGCTGAGCAGGGCAATGAACAAGGTCTCCCAAGTCCCAGGCTAGCATCCTAAGCACTGGACCAGCCTTTCTGAAAAGATTTATACCCCTGCCACCTCATTGACTTAGAAACGGGTTTATTCTACTAGTTTGCGAGGTCGGAAGGGACAGCTGTGACCATGTAGTCTGACCTCCTATATAATACAGCCCATAGAACCTCCTGCAAAATATTCCCTTTTGTTTTGTGTGGTCCTTTATTCTCCTGGCTGTCTTACTACACCCAAAGCAAAAGGGAATATTTTGGGGAGGTTCTATGTAGTGTAGTAAGACAGCTCAGAGGGAACTGTCTCATATCATGCTGGTACTACTTTGTCCTGTACGTACTAGCCTCCTCCTTTTTTCTCCAACAGCAAAGAAGCAGAAACATGTTAAGCCACGTGTCCCTTCGGCAGGTTACACAATTCATGCTTTCAGTGTGGCCAGGCCTAAAGTGTCTGAGCCCGCTCACCAACCAACTTTTTAAAGAGCAGCTGTGGCATGGGAGAGTATATAAAAAAGACAATTCCCCTTTCCCTTGCCTCAGGGGCGACCAGTGAGGCTGACCAGAATAGTTCCTAGAGTTATAGCAGGCCAGTTTCCTCTTGTGTTGGCAGAAAGGCTTTTTGCTGTGACTCAAGAACTTATGAGACGAGTCTTCAATTGGATAATATCTTGGCATTCCCCTCCCTTTCTGATTGGTTTCCCCCCTCAAGCTGGTGCATGTATGAGCTGGTTTCCAGTTTGCTGCTGGTTATATTCCTCCCTCCTTCTCTCCCACGTCCCAAACACACAGAAAGGGCAATCCCATGGTTTCACTTGGAATGATTTAGTTGAGATTAAAAGCCAAGTCACAAACAGGGAGGTGTTAGTTTTGGTGGAATAGGTGGGCCCAGAGAGTCAAAGGGTTAAACAGGATCCTGTCACTGTACAAAACAAAACAGTTTAAATGGGTTAGGGTTAGGTGGGCCCAAGATGCACCCATATTAACACACCAGTTTGACGCCTTTGGAAGATATCCCATTTTGATTCTGTTCACATTCCAGATTCCTTGGGGAGAGGCTGAATTTTTGCTATCAAAACTGCAGAATGCTAGCAATGTACGGTGTACTCTAGGGATTCTGGGTTATTCTACCGGCTGGCTGTTGAACTAAGTAGTACAATACCTTCCGCTGGCTAGCTCCTTTCCATCCAGCTCAGCACAGTCAGCACGTTTGCTACACTGCACCACAATGACTCTTTAGTTTATCAGTTAAGTAAAGGGCTAGTCATACTGCAATTTTGATGTCTGGAATGGAGTTCATTTAACAGATCACCTACATTCCTGGATCCTGTTTGACTTGTCCTGAAGGTGATTTCCTACTCTGCAGGATGAATTCTATTGAGTAGTTCCTGTAGAAAAAACTCTTGCTAGACAGGAGGGGTTATAAGCCTCTATGACTGCAGCCCTATCATCTTTAGCACCAATCGATGCTTCCAGAAGGAAAATCTAAACTATCACCTACAACCCCTGCACTGACTCCAGTACCATGTGTCCACACCTGCATTCCTGGGGCAGTCATTGGCTTTGGTGAGAGATTGGGAATGGGCAAGGAACTCAGGATCAAGCACAAGGTATAAAAGCCCTCATTTTTCACAAATGAACTGCAGTCTTTCGTGCCTCAGAGGCTATGGATGTTGGGCTGTGTGTAGGTGGTCAGTTCCAAGGCTCTTACTCACATAGGTAAATCCTTAATTGGCTAAGCCAGCCTCTTGGAGTCTTAAGAGTCTCAGGCACGTAGTGGAGTCATGGGAGTGGATCTGCTACTGTTAAATCTCAGATTTGCTGTCTGCTACTTGGGGATGTGGAACCTGTTGCTCTAGCAGAAAATGTGTCCCGGAAGCGTCGCCTCTCTGCCCCCGTTTCTTCCAGTGGCTGCTGTAATGATAGGTGCTTCCCTTGTCATTAGTGAAATTCTGGTGCAGGGATGAGGGGAGAGTGCAAATACTCCCCCAACTTGGCTGATTGGTTGGGGTGCTGGCGTAGGTGATATTAATCTTTGAGTTGAGCTGCTTAGCTTTTCAAGTTACTTTTTCTAGTACAGGGCCCATCACTGCAGTATCTAAGAACCCCCCAAAACTGACATCCAGAATTGATTTGTCATCCAGGGCACGCACTATAACTTCTTGGTGTGCAAGTCACACACTAGCCAGCTCAAGAAAGTTACATGACTGGATGCTGTGTGTGCCTCTTGCCGTCTCCTTTCTGCTGAGGCGTATGAGAATATTTCCCCTTCCAATTAAAATCCATTAAAAAAAAACCCAAGCATCTCAGAGTCTCTGTGGTTCTCTTCACTGACATTTGATGGGGAATCACTAGGGACAGCATTATCCCCCTGGGTTCATGTAGCCTGTTAAAGGTTTATGATGGGGGTTGTCACCCCACACCAGCCTCTGAAAAAGTTAAGGTGGCTAGATGAGCCAATTAACTGCCTAGACTGCACCTGGAGGAGGAGTCAAGGAGCAATGAAGACTAATTAAAGGAGGAAGCTTACCTGGACAGGAACAGCTGGGATTTATATAAAGCCAGGTATAGGCCAGAAAGGGGTGGTAGGGAGGAGTTCTGTAGTCATTCTCTTTGAAGCTAGGATGCTTGGTCTAGAGGGACAGGCCTCTCTGGGCAGTGTAGAGATAGAGCCTGAGAGAAGCACTGTAGGAAGTAGTCCAGGGGAAAAGCAACAATGTGTGGGACAGTGCAGACCTCAGCTGCTGGTTGTAGGATCTCTGGGCAGAAGAGAGTGGGCCTGGGTTCCTCACCAGCCACAAGGGAAGTGGCACAATTGGAAGGCTGCCCGGCAGGGCTGGTGCAACCATTTAGGCAAACTAGGCGGCTGCCTAGGGCGCCTAGTGGTTGGCGGCGCCTAAAAGCCCTAAGTAAGAGTGGGCCCTAATTGTTCCAAGCAACAGGATTTCTACCGCTTCCCAGAGTGGATTCTCACACCACTCAATTGAACTTGCTCACTGTCAAGAAGTGTTCCCTTATATTCAGCATAAATCTTCACTTTTCTTAATTATATTCTATTATTCCTAGTTATACCTAAAAAGCAACAGAGGGTCCTGTGGCACCTTTGAGACTAACAGAAGTATTGGGAGCATAAGCTTTCATGGGTAAGAACCTCACTTCTTCAGATGCAAGTAATGGAAATCTCCAGAGGCAGGTATAAATCAGTGTGGAGATAACGAGGTTAGTTCAATCAGGGAGGGTGAGGTGCTCTGCTAGCAGTTGAGGTGTGAACACCAAGGGAGGAGAAACTGCTTCTGTAGTTGGATAGCCATTCACAGTCTTTGTTTAATCCTGATCTGATTATGTCAAATTCAGACTAACATGGCTACCCCTCTGATAGTTATACCTAGTTTCCCCCCTTTCCCTTAATTACATTTATTCTTATTTCTACTCCATCCCATTTTTCCAAGTTCTACCTTAAAAGTTCGTCTCTTTCTTTAGGTCCCGCAAACCCTTATGCACAAGCTTAATTTTAAGCATGAGTAGTTAGGTTGAAGTCAATAGGATTCTCCGTGTCCTTAAAGAATGTACCTGTGTTTTCTATGATCAGGGCCTTAGAGTTCATAATTTTCAAACTGTTCTTGCCTGTTATTTACCCTTTCCCACCCACCCTTTGTCCTCACCAAGCTAAACTATCCATTCTGATTTAGATTGTGCAAACTTTACTTATACTGGTGAACAATCGCTCAAATGAGGAGCTCAAAGGTCTTCTTGGGTGAGTAAGTGCTTGCCAGTGTATCTAGGAGTTGTACAGTCATCCTCACTCAAACTCTTTAATCTTTCTTCATAAATCAATCTCTAGCCTCCTAATTAATTTTTGTTGCTCTCTGTGAATTCAGCTGGCTAAAGCTTACAGACTTTTTACCTTTTCTGTGTTGTGACAAACGAAAATCCTCATGCACAAAGCTAGTGAATGCTTCTGTTTTCACTTAGGGTCACTCAGTGTAAATAAAAAATGCTGGAGTTAGTACCATACCACACAGGAGGACTTTTGTATCAAAACTTTATTTATTAAACAAAAAAATGCACCATTGGAATAACATTTCTATAAAAATGAATATGAGACTGTTCTACAGTGCATTACAAAACCCCCTTTTTCTTCATGTAGTAGTATACAAGATTGTGTGTAGAAACAGTCATTTATTTTTAAATCGTAAGCAAGTTTCCTTTCGCATAGAACAAGATTTACACTTAAATATTGCAGTCACTAGTCTAATTTGGTTAACAATGCTAAAATTTGACAATTTAAAGAAACTGTTTATAGGCTCAAAATGCCATTTTTAGGCCTTTTGTAACAACAAGGTTTTTTTTTTTTTTTTTTTTAAACTAAGGCTAGTTAAAGCTGTAGTGTAACCCATTTCGACCAGATTAAGGTATCACTAGTAGGCTAACAATTTGTTTGAATTACCTTGCAAAGCCCTTTAAATGAAGAGAGAGCACTGTTTTCCTCAATGTTGTAACAATTAATTAACAGCTTATGTCAGTGCTTCACAGTCAACATCTTTTGGGTGACCTCAGTGGCAGATACTAGTGAATATTTAGCAAGAGAGTTTTGCCAGTTACTCTTGAGTATTCGGTCTGAATAATGTAGTTTTAAAACACAACACACTGAGACATGGGACACCGCAGCTTTAACAGCCAACTCTAGGTTTCCAACCAGATCTCCCTTTTATCATAAATTAACCAAAAGAAAACACTCTAAATAATAAATTAAATATTACTTATAAAAAGTACACCCTTCCCCCCAACCCTCCCATCCTACACATGGTGACAATTCACAAATGTAGGAATTGCCAGGTATATTTTACAATAATAAAAACAGCAGTTTTCCCTTCTTCTACCAACATTGCTTTCTTGCACTTCAAAATACATGTACAGCATACAGTGAGAGACACTGCCCTGTGCCACTTTATGAAATATGTACTGTATTGTTATTGTTTCTCTCCAATCAAAAAAGGTCAGAATGAAGATGCTTAAAATGCTGTCTGCTGAGATAAAAAAAGAAGACTGAGCAAATTCAATTTGCAATCAGACAGGACACTTGCTGGCCAACAGAAAGACAAGTCAAACAGATAAGAAAAATAATCTCTGATCACTTTCAGTAGTTTGTGGCTTCGCTAATAATCATCTTCCTTTATCCAGTTTCCAGTACTTCCATTTCTGACAGCGTAGTGAATGCTTTTCATCTTATCCACCCTTTATGTTACTTATTTATTCTGCACAATGTGTATGTACGTGACCTGAAATATTTTTATTTTCCATATTTTTACATGTCTATATAGAGATTCAATAACATTTAACACCTGACCCTGAAAACACATAAGCATGTCCTTAACTTTATTACCATGAGTAGGCTCAGCAGTGAAGTTACACATGTGCATAAGTATTTCCATAGGATTGCCAGTCCTCCAGGATTGTCCTGGAATCTCCAGAAATCGAAGATTTATCTTTAATTAAAGATTATGTCATGTGATGAAACCTCCAGGAATACATCCAACCAAAATTGGCAACCCTATGTTTGCAAGATTGGGGCCTAGCCATTTTTAAAAAAATACAGATTTGGCATGCCTATTAAAGGATTCAGTGAAGAGATTTGGCTGTCAAATAACAAGCGATAAGGTGCTGCTGGAAACAGGATCAGAATGTTCTAGTGGAAATAATCATTTCATTATGAGGTTGAGTCTTGATGCAGTATCAGACATGATTTTCTAAGGTATCGCAACTGATGCCTTGGTTCTCAACTGTGTTACTCTAGTTTTTGTTGATTCAATTGTGTTGATTGCAGTGGGGCTGCATTCGTGTATAACTGGAGTAACACGGTGGAAATTCAGACTTGAGAATAATATTGCATTTAAGAGAGGACATTTTTATAACACAATATAAAACTCAACAGATCCTACCAGACTCGATGGCAAAACTCCCATTCACTTCAGTACTGAGCAGGACAAGGCCTTTTATCAACATAACAGCTCACAAAACCACTCTTACAATAAGGATGTGGGATTAGTAAATTATGATCCTGCTCTTCATGTTAAAAACATTTTCAGGGCAAACTTTGAATTGTACGAATAACTTGGCCATCATATTTCTTCCATTTAAGTTAATGGAGTTTTTCCTTCAGTGGAATCAGAGAGGTGCTATTTATGTTTGTGGTATATTTGTATATTAATGGAGTGGTTTTCAGATTTTATTTGTTAAGCAATACAAAGTTGTGAGACTAACCTGAAAATTATATGTACAACTGGGGGGGGCGGGTAACTGGTTTGGAGAAAATGAGTAACAACTCCTGAACTATCGGTAACTTTATTTTGAAACTCCAAAACGGTAAGTTAGGCCCTTGAGCCTGCAATCTGAATCACCTCGGTGGTCCCCTGTACTCATATGGAGCCACAATGATTTCAGTTTGCAATACTTTGCAATTCATGACTTCTTCTGGTCAAGAATCAGAAATTCCCAAACACCATGGTTTGAGGCAACTTTTGCAGTATTATCCCAGCCCAAACCATGAAGTAATGGAGATCATATGGGAGTACAGCAATTTTTCTGCTAGTTTACCAATGAAAAGGATAAATGGCCTTAAATAAGTGGCTAAATGTTTGGATGGTTTCCTGAACTAACCCTTCAAAAAAAATAAATAAAAATAAATAAATAAATAAAAAAAGCCAACCACCACCAGAATAACTTTAACAGGCAAGTTCTCAAGCTAGAGGACTCTCAAACAATGAAGTTCCTGGCAGAATTCCATCTGTGAGATCTTGCTCAGAAAAATGAATATGATACAAGATATACAGCTGTAGAATTCTTGACTGCAAACTCCATCTGCTACCTGTAATGGCAGCCCAGGAAACTATTCCCAGGTGTGATTAGCTAGCTACTTCCCCATGGCAACTTCTTTACAAATTCATTACAAGTTGATTTATCTTTCTTTACATTTACAAGGGTGTTTGTGGTAGAGAATGATTCAATATCAATCATTTTTCAATTTAAATATCCTGGAAGCTTAGGAATCAAATTTTACATCTGAATTCACTGCAAACACAGCACTATCAAAATATGCCTTTGAAGGTTTTGTGCTATTACACTCATGAGAGTCTCCCATGTTTGGATGTTTATTTAGAAGGTCAATATCTTTGTTATTGGACAACTAAACTGAAATATAAAGTTAAGTAGCTATTTATTTAACAATCCTACTCAGAGTCTCTAGACTTCCTCAGACCAAGTTTCTGAAGGGCATTATTTGTCCAGAGATCCTTCATTTTTACTGTACACCCAAGTTTATTTTCATTTAGCTTGATGTAAGTCACAGGGCTACAGCTTCTTTTTTAGCTATCAAGTGAAACCTTAAAGGACTCAGTCTTATGTGCTAAACCTATACACTGTATAAACTGGATTCGCAAGAGGAACAAATGGAGGTAATCTACCAATGTTCATAGCTTAGTCCTTGACTAGAGAATTTGGAAAATAGAGAAATTAACAATTAATCCAAAAAATCAGTTACTTTTTATGTGAAATTTTAAACTCAACTTGCAGCAGAAGCATCTTACTAACTAGAATGAAAGGTTTTAGCATGTCTTGGTATTATCTAATAGAATGAATCATAGAATATCAGGGTTGGAAGGGACCTCAGGAGGTCATCTAGTCCAACCCCCTACTCAAAGCAGGACCAATCCCCAACTACATCATCCCAGCCAGGGCTTTGTCAAGCCTGACCTTAAAAACCTCTAAGGAAGGGGATTCCACCACCTCCCTAGGTAACGCATTCCAGTGCTTCACCACCCTCCTAGTGAAAAAGTTTTTCCTAATATCCAACCTAAACCTCCCCAACTGCAACTTGAGACCATTACTCCTTGTTCTGTCATCAGGTACCACTGAGAACAGCCTAGACCATCCTCTTTGGAATCCCCTTTCAGGTAGTTGAGAGCAGCTATCAAATCCCCCCTCATTCTTCTCTTCTGCAGACTAAACAATCCCAGGTCCCTCAGCCTCTCCTCATAAGTCATGTGCTCCAGACCCCTAATCATTTTTGTTGCCCTCCGCTGGACTCTTTCCAGTTTTTCCACATCCTTCTTGTAGTTGGGGGCCCAAAAATGGACACAGTACTCTAGATGAGGCCTCACCAATGTCGAATAGAGGGGAATGATCACGTCCCTCGATCTGCTGGCAATGCCCCTACTTATACAGCCCAAAATGCCGTTAGCCTTCTTGGCAACAAGGGCACACTGAACTGTTCTTTCCCATAGTTTATTTACAGAATAGAGAACACAGGAATTTATTTTAGCTTAGATTTTGTCCGCAGTCCTGAAAAGCTGTATTGACTTAGATGACACAACTCACTTCTATAAAGTTAAACACAAGTGTTTGAAGGACTGACATCTATATTAGGACACAGCTACGGCTGCAAATGCCTGCAAACTAGGGATGACTGAATTACTATGTAAAATTTAAGAATCTCCTCTTCCTGAAGACTCACAGATATCTAAAACCAAACTTGTTCTGGATCTTCTTCAGGTTCTGAAATTTTGCATTTCTTTTTTCATTTCCAGTTTCTGGCTGAGTATAGAGATGGAAATGCTTTAGAATTCACAAGAAAGGCTGTTCTCAAGAGAAATCCAGACCAATTTTGCAGACATACAAGGGTCTAACATTTAAATCAGTGGGAGTTGCATTCACAAAATGGATATAATAATCTATGCCACAGAACAGCCAACACAATAACCAATGTTCAAATAAGCATCTGAATATTTGGTTGCTTATCCAAACAAAATCCAGTTGTCAAAATTTTTGAGGTTTATCCATCACATATTTTAGATAATTTTGTACCATGAATATATTCAGTTTGGGGTTAATGTTCTATGATTAAAAGCCCCTCGTTAAAGTCCTATGAGTCAGATCCTGTTTTCCAGAGTACCTCAGCCTTACTCCAGGATAAGAGAGTGAAAAATTTGGTCCTATGGACCTATTTCAAAATAACTGACAATCTCTGCTAGCAGGGAAGAGGCTCTTTTTCAGAAAGCTGTATTCGAACCTGCCTTGCAGAAACAAGATAGTAGGCTGGGACATCATGGGATCCAATACCAGGAATATGAATTTGGTTGTCATCATGACAGATTTGCTTGCTTTGTTTTCAGTGGAAGTTCTTAGTTACAAATCTGACAGAACATAAAAACTCAACCTCTCACACAGATATGACTTCCTTAACTCTTAGGAAATATCTGACTGAAATCTTAGTCAATTGAATAAAAATACATTTTGGTAAGAAACATTTTCATAAACACACTAGAGTTCCTAATGAAGCATTTGAATTCCATCCTTTGCATCTGATTTCCTCCCCAATACATGACTGTAGAAAATAATCTGAATTATTACTTCTGTTACAGTGCCATTTTACTCAAAATATTTTATTCAGGGATTCACATATAATTACCCACCTAATAAAAGGAACTATTAGGTTGTAAAGATCCCAGCCCTTCCGTGCTCTTTTAAAATTATGACCTACTCAAGCTTGAAATCAAAGGCAGAACTGAATGGAGTAATTCATCTGAAACTCTCTTATTGGGTTTTGCAGCCGCCTAACTGATAAATATGCAAATTAGTTCCCTTTTGGTGATTCAGCTGCATAAACAGGGATTAACTCTGAATGCAGCTGAAAATTCAGCAATAAAAAGTATGCTCACAAAATTTAGTCAATTCAAACAGTTATAGTTATCAATAAACACTGTAATATGAAGCTAGACTACTAGAAGAGGGGGGAGAACACTGAAAAGGTTCCTCTAAGTTCACATCAGTGTCCTGATGCTAAATTGTGGTTGGTTGGTTGGTTGGTTGGTTGGCTGTTTTTTAACTATGACTGAACAAGGACTATCCTACTGCCATCAAGCACCTGTAATTTGTTTCCCAATTATGCACCAGCTTCTTAGTTCATTTTCTTGAATCTGTTGCTTGTCTGTAAAAACTGTGCTGTGTCCATCACTGCTAACCGATACGTCTTATCTTCCACTGTGCCTGACCTAGGGTTGCTTTCCAATTTCCGCAGCCTCCACTGAGTTAAGGAGAAGTCATTGGTGACTGAATCACAGAGTTCATGGAACTGAGGAGTCTCAAACAAGAGGTGGAGCAGTAGAGAAAGGGTGGGAGGAACTTTACCCATTTTCCTCTTGCTGCTGTGAAAGGTGGTCTTGGAGGAGCTTTCAAATGTCATCCCAGTGCAGTATGGCACAAAGGCCACCCATATTTAGAAGTGTTCTAGTCCAAGCTTAAGCACATCATTACTGTGTGTCAGAGAAGATTGCATATCATACCCTCTTTTTGTAAGTATACCGCAGCTGGCAGCATGCCACCAATGCAGATTTTTTTTATGTTCCCAGATATAAAATGTTACCTATGGGAGGATTTCCAAATACTTGCAAAAATGGGTGGACTTTACAGCAACTCGCTAATGCACACTGCTTGCGCAGGATGAGTGATTGAAATTACAAAAGAAATGGGAGTTATTTGTCTTGTTTTGTGCTGTTGGTAACACTTCCAATCCTTTGGTGCTATGTCGTGATTATTTGTTACGGGTGCTTTCGTATCAAAAAAGTATATAAAAAATAAAAACAAAAAACACGAAGAGTGAACTTCCACACTGACAAATTATGGCATGGTATATGTTTAAAAATACATTTGAATGACGTAAAACTAGATTTTCACCAAGAACTACACACCTCTATTAAGTAAAATGTGAGATAGTCGTGACACCTCAAGTATTACAAAGGCAAGCAGATCAAAATGAGCAATCAAGTGGCATCACCTCGGGCTTTGCTGTCGTTGTTTCACTTATTTGCAAGGGCCACACTTTCATTGCTTTAGATGCTTGATCTACAGTAATGTAGCGTATTTTTAGTTATTTATTTTTTAGGACTCATCAAGAATCTTCCTTACGTTGAATGAATGGTACTGAAGAAAGGGTGGTTTTATGGGGTTGTGTATGTGTGTGGTGTATATGAAGTACTTGTATGCTGCAATGTTCCTGGATAATACAATTTATCTATTCATCAACAGCTGTTAGAAGGCCGAGCCTGTAATAGCATTAAGTTGCTTCATTAGCCCCTCCAAACTGGCCATTTGTTCACTCAGATCATCCTGTTCATATACCTGCAAAAAACCCAAATCAATAGTCAATGTGAGCTCTAACCAAAAGTCTGTTTTAAAGGACACAGAAATGACAAGCAGGGATAGAGCCACTTGAAACAACACATTAAAACAGTTGTTCTCAGATTCATCACTTCGCCCAACTGAGACCCAGTCACCTCCTTGCTCCTCTTCCACTGCAGTCAGCAACCTCCTCTCCTATATATCTAGTTGGTGAACTCAAGGACCAAACTCTGTATATGCCTCCCCACCAGCAATGTTGCTTGCAATACTCCAAATCTTGGATTATTGCAGAATGGCATGAGACTGACTGAATGAATGGCAATGCAGCCATGGTGCACTGGGATGTACTACAGAGGCTGCTCCTGGAGTTCATAATGAAGGGCCTGATTCTGCAAGGAGCTGAGCGCTCCCAACTCCCACTATAGCCAGAGAGTCTTAACTCTTACCATTGCTGTTAATGGGATTTGAGGGCATTCAGTGCCTTGCAGGAGGTGTTCAGTATTAGGGTCTGTGACAGAAGTTTGTGTGTGTGTGTGTGGGGGGGGGTATACAGAGGACAGCCAACTGAGTATCTGTCATGAAACCTTAAATAACTGGCAAATGTACCTATCATTGGGAACCACTGACCTCAAAAGTTATTGAGACAAGAGTAAAATGAATGCCTCTCTGCTTTGGATTCACGGAGACAGAACTCAAACCCTAGTTATTTATGTGGACTTTTCAAAGGAAATGATTTGAAAGCACTGTGGGAAATCTGCAGCCTAAAGGTCTGGACAGAGTTAAGAATCCAATAGTATAATCGTGTCTCTGCAGAAATAAACTTTAAAAACTCCCACAATTCAGCCCCCTGCCCCCAAAACTCTGACTACCTGAAGAGCCTATTAACTCCTGTGCCATTATTTCCTATAAGTGCTCACACACTTGCTGAGTTTGAAAAGTGTCCCTCTTGGGAAATAAATTGCGCTGCTGTTCTAAGATATTTAGAGCCGAAATAGCATTTCATGTTATCAAATGTTCTGTGCTAAATTACTCTTTATGTCGGTAATTTTACCAAAGAAGTCATTTTCATTTCTCTCCCCCCAATACAAGACTCCATGTCCCTTATCTCCTCTATGCGGTAGAGCCAGTAGGACTTGGAAGAAGTTCAAAGAAATAGGCTGCAGTAAACCACAGGACTGCTCTGTGACCACATTGTTCAGTAATGGATTTTACCCACTGGTGTGCTGGCTCAGCACTACATTTTATTCCAAGCACTGGTGGTTTCAGTCCCATTGCTGATGTAGGGTTAGACTCTCAGTCATGGAATCATGTTACACTTGTTGACTGAAGTCCAGGTGATTGCCAGAATCAGGAAAAAAAAAAAAAACAGCAAGGGGAGTAAATGCCACTTTGAAAAGTAATTTATTTAGTTAGACGAGGATATTTATCTTATCTGCTTTGGAAAGAGCTTTGAGATCTGTGGATAAAAGCACCAGGGCATCAATCCTGCAACTAGATATGCATTTATAGGAGTCAGTGCTAAGCATTATCATCATTACAAAGAGCCACTGGTAGCATAAGCATCACTAGAAAAAAAGCGACTGGGTTAGGAAAGGGTCAGGTAATAAAAACCTCTTTTTTGGAGATGGCTCCACACTTTGACCGCCTTTACTCTAACATAACGTGAGAAGAATTCTCTCATAACAACACAATAGCGCATTGCTTATGATACTACTAACAATAAAAGGGAACATAATTTAACTGTCCTACATTTATATGGGCAGCAGACCAAAAATCTCTCTGTGCATGTCAAAAACAGATTTCTTGCTTTTTCCCTTCCCCAAGGTTTCAAACATAAGAGGATTAGGTAACAAGATGCCAGATGAACCTGTCTCGTGATGCATAGTAAGCCACTTTCACATGCTAGGAAATGAAAATAGATTGTACATAACAGTCTGTCTCCCTTATTTTTTTTTTCCTTTTTATTTAGTTTCTTTTGCTCTTTCTTCACCTTTCGTAAAGTACTGTGTCTAGGGCCTGGTCTACACTACGACTTTAATTCGGATTTATCAGCTTTAATTCGAATTGTCCCTGAAACCGTTCACACAATGACGCCATTTAATTCGATGTAAAGGGCCCTTTAAATCGATTTCTGTACTCCACCCCAACGAGCGGAGTAGCGCCAAAATCGATTTTAGCAATTCGAATTAGGGTTAGTGTGGCCGCAATTCGATGGTATTGGCCTCCGGGAGCTATCCCACAGTGTATCATTGTGACCGCTCTGGACAGCAATCCGAATTCGGATGCACTGGCCAGGTAGACAGGAAAAGCCCCGCGAACATTTGAACTTCATTTCCTGTTTGCCCAGCGTGGAGAGCACAGGTGACCACAGATACCTCATCAGCACAGGTAACCATGCAGGCTGATAATCGAAAAAGAGCACCAGCATGGACCGTGAGGGAGGTACTGGATCTGATCGCTGTATGGGGAGAGGATTCAGTGCTTGCAGAACTTCGTTCTAAAAGACGAAATGCAAAAACTTTTGAAAAAATTTCCAAGGGCATGATGGAGAGAGGCCACAATAGGGACTCTGAGCAGTGCCGCGTGAAGGTCAAGGAGCTCAGACAAGCCTATCAAAAAACAAAGGAGGCAAACGGTCGCTCCGGGTCAGAGCCGCGGACATGCCGCTACTACGCCGAGCTGCATGCAATTCTAGGGGGGGCTGCCACCACTACCCCACCTTTGTTCGTGGATTCTGGGTCAGGGATAGTCTCGACGCCTGAGGATTCTGCCGATGGGGTAGAGGAGGAGGAGGAGGAGGAGGAGGATGAGCTTGCAGAGAGCACACAGCACTCCCTTCTCCCCAACAGCCAGGATCTTTTTATCACCCCGACTGAAGTACCCTCCCAAGCCTCCCAAGCCAGTACCCAAGACTCTGACCCCATGGAAGGGACCTCAGGTGAGTTTACCTTTTAAAATATAAAACTTGTTTTAAAAGCAAACGGTTTTTAATGATTACTTTGCCTGACTTTGCATTCGCGGTCAGTTCAGCTACTGGAAAAGTCTGTAGCTACTGGAAAAGTCTGTTAACGTGTATGGGGATGGAGCGGAAATCCTCCAGGGACATCTCAATGAAGCTCTCCTGGAGGTACTCCGAAAGCCTTGCCAGAAGGTTTCTGGGCAGTGCATCTTTATTCCCTCCTCCATGGTAGGACACTTGACCACGCCATGCTTGCAGCAAGTAATCTGGTATCATTGCCTGACAAAGCCTGGCAGCGTATGGTCCCGGTGTTTGCTGGCATTCAAGCAACATCCGTTCTTTATCTTGTTGTGTAATCCTCAGGAGAGTGATATCACTCTTGGTAACCTGGTTGAAATACGGGAACTTAATTAAGGGGACAGAGGTGGCCGTTCCTACTGGGCTGTTTGCCTGTGGCGGAAAATAAATCCTTCCCTGCAGTTAGCCAAGCGCAGATGGGAAATTGGCCCTGAGTTTTTCGCGTTTGGCTAGCAGGGATCTTCCCTGTTACCAGCCACGCGGTGGGGGGAGGGTACCGTGATCATCCCAGAGAATTCATGGCGAGGGGGGGGGGGCGGCGGCGGGGGGGGGGGAGTTTGGTGCCTGCAGGGATCTTCCTGCAGGGTTAGTTTGTTTTCTGGTGCTGCTGAATGTTAACAGAAAAACCGCAGCACTCTACTTGCCTGAAGGGGCCCAGACAAGCACCACCACACTGCCCCCCCCCCCAACTGGCTGAGATTGGCCAGGCTTCTGCAGCACTCTACAAGCTATGCTTGGTATGTTGGAAAGCACGGACGGCGCTGAAGCTTACCATGGCCGCATGCAAGCCGAATTCTGTTGCCCAGACCTGTGATTGATCTCTAGCAGCAAAGTCACAGGCACTCAGCATTAAGAGGCAAAATGCGACCTTGCACAGAAATCACATGTGCTATGTAATGTGAACAGTGTTGGTCACCGTGAAAGAGTATAAGCATTGTTCTGCAAAATGTAGCTTTTAAAACAATTCTCTCTTTTTTCCCCTCCCTACAGCAGCTGCAAATTCCTCAAGCCTCCCTCCTCCATCCCGAAGGTTATCACAGATAAGGCGTCGTAAGAAGAAGACGCGGGAGGACATGTTTTCTGAAATTATGCAATCCAGCAGGAGTGACAGAGCTCATCTGAATGAGTGGAAGGAAACAGTTTCAAAGTATAGGAAAGAAGTCAGTGAACGTGAGGACAGGAGGGACCAACGTGAGGAGAGGAGGGACCAACGTGAGGAGAGGAGAGACGATCGAGATGAGAGATGGCGGCAGGAAGACCAGAGGATGAAGGATGCAACGCTGGGGCTGCTCCGGCGTCTGGTGGAGGTTCAGGAACGGCTGCTGGAAAACAGACTGCCGCTTCAGCCCCTGTTCCACCCTCCCCCCTCCCCATGTTCCGTATCCTCCTCACCCAGACGTGTAAGAACGCGGGGGGGGAGGCTCCGTACACCTTCCCATTCCACCCCAGTAGACAGCCCAAGCAAAAGGCTGTCATTTTTTTAACCTTTTCTTTGTGGCTTTTTCCTTCCCAGCAATCCTCCTCCCAAATACCACCCGGGTTCCCTCCCTCTTTTTCTAATCTATTAATAAAGAATAAATGATTTTTAAATGATAGTGACTTTATTTGGTTTGAAAGAAAGCTGGGGGAAGGGGCAGGGTGGGTTCCTTACAGAAAATCAGTCAGTAAAGGGGGAGGGTTTTCATGAAGGAGAAACAAACAGATATTTCACACGGTAGCCTGGCCAGCCATGAAACTGGTTTTCAAAGCTTCTCTGATGCACAGCGCTTCATGGTGTGATCTTCTAATCGCCCTGGTGTCTGGCTGCGCGTAATCAGCAGCCAGGCGATTTGCCTCAGCCTCCCACCCCGCCATAAAGGTCTCCCCCTTACTTTCACAGAGATTGTGGAGCACACAGCAAGCAGAAATAACAATGGGGAGATTTCTTTGGCTGAGGTCAGAGCGAGTCAATAATGAACGCCAGCGGCCTTTTAAACGGCCAAATGCACATTCTACCACCATTCTGCACTTGCTTAGCCTGTAGTTAAACAGCTCCTGACTCCTGTCCAGGCTGCCTGTGTATGGCTTCATAAGCCATGGCATTAAGGGGTAGGCTGGGTCCCCAAGAATAACTATGGGCATTTCAACATCCCCAACGGTTATTTTCTGGTCCGGAAAGTAAGTCCCTTGCTGCAGCCCTTTAAACAGAGTAGTGTTCCTGAAGACGCGAGCGTCATGAACCCTTCCCGCCCAGCCCGCGTTGATGTTGGTGAAACGTCCCTTGTGATCCACAAGTGCTTGCAGCACCATTGAAAAGTACCCCTTGCGGTTTATGTACTCGGTGGCTTGGTGCTCCGGTGCCAAGATAGGGATATGGGTTCCGTCTATTGCCCCACCACAGTTAGGGAATCCCATTGCAGCAAAACCATCCACTATAGCCTGCACATTTCCCAGAGTCACTAACTTTCGTAGCAGCACCTGAGTGATTGCTTTGGCTACTTGCATCACAGCAGCCCCCACAGTAGATTTGCCCACTCCAAATTGATTCCCGACTGACCGGTAGCTGTCTGGCGTTGCAAGCTTCCACAGGGCTATCGCCACGCGCTTCTCAACTGTGAGGGCTGCTCTCATCTTGGTATTCTGGCGTTTCAGGGCAGGGGACAGCAAGTCACAAAGTTCCATGAAAGTGCCCTTACGCATGCGAAAGTTCCGCAGCCACTGGGAATCGTCCCAGACCTGCAACACTATGCGGTCCCACCAGTCTGTGCTTGTTTCCCGGGCCCAGAATCGGCGTTCCATGGATAGAATCTGCCCCATTAACAACATGATCTCCAAAGCACCGGGGCCTGTGGTTTCACTGAATTCTGTATCCGTGTCTGTGTCCATGTCCTCATCATGCTGCCGCCGCCGCTGCCTCCTCTCCTCGTTTTTCTGGTCCTGGCTGAGCATAAACTCCACGAGAACGCGCGAGGTGTTTGCAATATTCATGAGTGCTGTCTTGACCTCAGCGGGCTCCATGCTTGCCGTGGTATGGAGTCTGCAGTGTTCACCCACCCAGGAAAAAAGGCGCGAAAATGGTTGTCTGCCGTCCGTTGCTTTCATGCAGGGAGGGAGGGAGGGAGGAAGTGAGACTGTACCCAGAACCACCTGCGACGATGTTTTTTGTCCCATCAGGCACTGGGATCTTAACCCACAATCCCAATGGGCGCGGGAGACTGCGGGAACTATGGGATAGCTATGGATTTGCTACCCACAGTGCAACGGTGCAGAAATCGACGCTAGCCCCGGTACTTGGACGCACACCACCGAATTACTGTGCTAGTGTGGCCGCACTCATTTCGACTTTATACAACCTGTTTCTCAAATCCGAATTATCTAAATTCGGATTAATCCCGTAGTGTAGACATACCCTAAGACTCTTAATAGGAGTTAATGGGATTGTTCTACATTTTCTGATTATTTTTTCAGACATCTTTTCCTTCTGATCCTTTCTTTTCATCTTACCTATCCCTTTCACATTATTTTTTTCTCTTCATTGTCTGGTATTACTTTATAATCTTTTATTCCTTAACTTATTTTTTCTGACATCAGTTTTCTCATTCATTCTCTCTTCCATCGGTCCCTTTCTCCTTCTGGATCCTATGCTTGACAACTAGAATTGTTTTGATCTCTCAATAGGTACAAAAGAGATCATGTAAATAGCAATATGAATTATAGGTGCACAGAACACAGGTTATCTGTCTATCTGTATCAGACACAGGTCCAGATCCAAAGGCCACTGAAGTCAACAGAAAGAATCTTACTCACGCTAGCAGGCTTTGGATGAGACCTGTTGTGCCTTAACTGCTACTCACTGGTATAACCTAATACATCAAGTAGGCAGAGATGAAGCTGTTCAACTAAAGTGATTGGACAGAATATGACTTACAGCTATGACCCTGCACTTAAAGTTAATACGGTTTGCGATGAGACTCTTTTTTTTTTTTTTTTTTTTTTTTTTTTTTTTAAGATTGTTCTTACGTTAGCTGGATCCTCTGTCTGTTTGTGGCCCTCTTCTGACACTTCTGGGGCTGTTGGCACCGAGACTGGAAGCAGAGGGGATCGTGCTTTTCCAGCTAATCCAAGTGATGCTGTTTTAACTTGAGCCTTGGGAAGATTAGGCCCTGAAAGAGAAAACAAATCACAATAATAATGTATGAATAATACATATAAGGGGAAATGAGATTTAAGCCTTCTGTGCAAAATGCTCTTGATTTAACGGGTTATAATTGGTTTTAAATTTTCAATCCTAAATACAGATTATCTTTTCCAAATGTTCGTATATTGCTTCTTCCTGAAGGGAAGCCAGTGCTGATTGGAACGCTCTTGTTGAAACGCTGTCAATTAGATTTCATTGTGAGCAAGCTCTAAATCCTCTTGCTGCCACATTCAGACTGTCAAGTATTTTGGGATGTCTTTGTAACTCAGATGGCAGCCGTTTTTGCCACTAGGCCAGACCATGGTGGGCTCATCTCCCAAAATCGAACTTAAAATCTGCCCAGTACTAACACTTCAGTACTTGCGGGTGGTGGGAGAAGTAATGGTTGCTACACTTGCCACTCGTCTAATGAGACATTGTGATGAGGTCCCTGGTGGTTTTTCTGGTGGAAATTAAAGGTCCTCTCGCATGTTTTATCTTTTAAAACAACAGGTAATAAAACCACTGTCCTGGTCAATGTGGCCTCTCAAAATACAATAGCTTCTAATGCTCATGGCTATGTGGAAGCTATTGCTGGTAACATAATGGCTGGCTACTGCAAAGAGTATACGACTCTGATTTTAAAGACACTGGAATGGTTTGAAAATGAAACAAAATGTATAGTGTTCATTAAAGAAATGGGCACATATCAAAGACTCATACTATTAGAGGTGAGGTTTTCAAAAGTGCTCAGCATTGGCCTAACTCTGCTCCCACTGAAGTCACTGATAAAAATCCCACACTACCAGTTGTGTAAAGTCAACTCAATCCATTGCATCTACTTTATCCCTTCTCTTGAATCGGATTCTCTTCCACTCAACCACTGCAATGCATGTTTGTTCCCTATGGTACCTTTTAGGTTGATATGCCCAGGTTATCAGCACTCTCCAGACTGAAATTTGTTTGGCAGAGTACATTGCTTGCTAGGGTTGTGGACTCTCTCAAAGCATGGCTGCTATCAGTTATCAGGAGATCGCTGTTAACACCAATGATCCCGTTAGGGATAATGCTACATTTTCTGCACTGTGCAAGACATTTTTTTATTCAGTTCATTTGTCATCCTGGGAATCAAGACCAAAAAAATATATGAATGAATGAGCCTGGCCCTCCAGCCTCCGCTCCTTATCTCCCATAATTTTATTAGGAGCAAGGCATTTAAGATTGCTACCCAGGTGTAAAATGGATATAATAATAATTACCTACCTCACATAGGTGAATTATATCTAGATATGGTCTTAAAACCACTACCATCTCTGCAGTATTGGAGTCATGTTAGGCTTAATTAATGAATGTTTGTAAAGTGCTATAAGATCATTGTATTAAAAATGCTAGGAGAAGGTGCAAGATGGCATTATATAATATTTTCTATGTCTATTACTACATCAGTTTGCTCTCCCTCCTCCATGTATAGACTAAATCATTGGGAGTAAGGTGCCTAAATACTTTTGAGGGTCTGGGTTTACCTTACCAGATTGGATTACCATGCCATCCAGTCTGATATCCGACCTCTAATAGTGGCCTATGTGTGATGCTTCAGAGGAACATGAACATCCTTCCTGGCCAAATAATACACCAATAATACCCTCTTCCTGATGTCCTGACCCTGGTGGGAAATATCTGATGCCCTGAAGCATGAGAACTGATTATCCCATCTTAACAAGCAAATATGAGTTTTGGTCATACAAATTATCCCGCCTCTATTTAAATCCAGGCTGTCCTTTCTAAATTATAGGGTTTAACTTTAATCATTCATTGCTCTTGTTCTTCCCCAAATAGGATCCAACCTGATGAGCTCAGTCATTGTAGATCATTAATAGAGCATGAAAAGTAATTCTCTGGGGCCTTCAGTGGTGCTACCAAGAGGAATAACTCTACTATGGTAGGAAAGGCAGTTGCTGCAGCTGGAAAAGACAAAGTACTCCCCTACTCCCAATAAATGATTGCTGTCATGACAGTTTTTAGTATTTTTACAGCTCTGGTGAGTAGCCTGGGGACAAAAGCTGCAGATTAATTTTCCTGCATTTCAAAGAATGGTTTTTACATTTTTAATTAGTTTAAAATGTGTATAACAGAGCTAAAACACTCAGGACCCGCAGCAGAGGAAACACAAAAGAGCAAAGAGAGAATGAAATTCCCCCCGCATTAGAGAGCCCCCTAGCACATTAGTTATAAGTACAGTAACTTCCAATAAAGAATTATAAGACAAAGACTAAAAGGAAAAGAGACCCATGTATGTACACTCCCCAAGTGTCAGTCTCTTTGATAATACAAGTTTAACTGAAACAACAACAAAAAAGGAAAGTCAATACTGACTAAAAGAGATCACTAAAAAGATACAAACCCTTTGCTAGCTCCAACTTAATAGCTAAAAAAGTTCTTTAATAACTGGCGCTCCAAACTTCCCAGTACTTCAAAGAAAGACTAGAAGACACAGCTATCTCCAACAGATACAATCTCTTAAATGTCACAAATTCAAGTAAAAATTTTAAGAAAGAAAATGTGTTTAGTTTCCATTTCCTCAGAGAAAAGTGATTTTCAAAGGGGAAGAGGCTTTTTTTTTTTTTTTTTTTTTTTTTTTTATTAAAGGATTTCGGCTGATGTGGAAGTGAATGCATACACTCTCATTTGCATTGATGGAAGCAGTCTTTAAAATTTGTGTTTGACCAAGCAATTTCTGGACCTGGCTGTGGCATCAGAATCCATTTGATATTATAAGAAATCAGTACATGGTGTAAGGCATACAGAGGAAGAAGACAAAGATCTTAAGATAAAATGAGAAATCATCCAAAACTGAACTTCTAAATTCTATTTACACAAAGAAAAACATTATGAGTCAGAGGACGTACATCACTGTATCCATATTGATTTAAATGGAATTATGTCCATTTACACCAGCTGAGGATCCGGCTCTATAAATTATTAATACCCTTTTGTTTGTAGTTTCAAAATGCGCTCTGTATTTATCTGTCTGTATGATGCAGCGGGAGCAGAGACCAGAACTGGCTGAGAAGCCTGGATGACCCAAGCCCACAATACTGGGGGCCTTTCACCTATGGGTCACAGGTGGGAATTTTGCCAATGTTTGTAGTGATCAATGTTCAGTGGTCTACTATATGTGAAACAGTAGAGTGGTTTCAGTCCAGTTGTGAAAGGCTGGGTCCCAACTGAGCAAAGCCCTTTAGCATATACTGAACTTTAAACACACTAGTGACGTCAATGTGGCATACACACATTCTGAAAGTACATGCTGAAATGCTTTGGTGAATAAGGACATGGGACTCCATTATCACAAACCCCACAATTATAGCTACCACTCTTGTTTTAAGCTCCCAGGGACAGGGACTGTTTTTTGTTTTGTCTTTGTACAGCGCCCAGCACAATGGGATTCTGGTCTATGACTGAGGATTCTAGGTGCTACAATAATACAGATAAAGAATACAATAAACTGTAAGCTGGTATGCGCAGGGACCATACCTTCTTATACGTTTTTAAAGCACTAAGAGGACATCTGCATTAACCTGTGAAGAAAACGAGTGCAACTGTGACTTCTGTAATGGTAGGATTTATTTTTATTTATATTAGCACCCAAAGGGCCCAATAAAAATATATTTATTCAGCTTCCTATTACAGTACAATTTGACTGGAACCTTTGGATACCACTGTAACATAATGAAGAATAAAACTAAACAATTGCAAGTCAGACTTGCACCATGCTTGTTCCCTGGTTAGCTCAGATGTACTGTATAATGTTTCTTTCAACAAATGACTTCAGACTTGCTTGATCTTCATGGATTTGGGGAGAAAGCAAACATTTTACATGGGCGAGAATGAGTTTATGTGAACTGCAGAAATATTCTGCTATAATATTCCTGCTGTAATGCATATTTGTACCTTTACATCCCCTGGTAAAAATCCTGTTACTCATATGTAACTCATTATAGTAATTGGCCTTAAAGAGCTGCTTTTCTGTACAAAGACAGATGTTCCCTCCTGGATATTGTTCATGAAAAGCCAAAATGACAATTAGCATTTTGTTTCCCCTTCAGCTCACAAAAACAACAGGCAATTTCTAAAGCTTGTAACTAAAATGACAACCAGAAAATGTTACTTAAGTAACCCTACATTTAAAGTTCCCCAGTAAATGTTTACAAACCATAATCAAAACACCCACAGTATAAAATTTGATTAGTTGTACATACAAGTAAAAAACAAAGAATATTGAAAAGACCAAGCAGACCTTTCATTAAATACACTGGACACAGAAGGTTGATGTGCTAAGTAAGCTAATGTATGCAAATGAATTACTAATTAAATTAACAACCATTTAGTTTCTAAAGCTTCCAAACCCAGCAGGAAGAAAAGAAGAAAAATAGGAACCTCCGGCTCATGAAGAGAAAAATGACAGTGCTCATCAGGTGTAGTTCTAAGTAGCCACAGCATGAATTTACTGTTTTAAACTTTTATTTCTCAGAAGGGTTATTAATTAAACACTTCATTTGCTCATTAGTTATACGGCATATGGCTGCTAGGTAAAAATTCCAGCTAGTGTCTTATTTCAGAAGGCCTTATTGAGCACATTATGTCACTCTGCATTATATATCAACAGCACGGCACATCAGTGGGCAAACAAGTATTCTGTAACATCATTAAATGAAGATAACTGTAAATATATGTGTTTGTATGGGTAGCAGCCTAGATGCTGTGATATGGACACCAAGTAACTGTTTGTAACAGCAATATATTATGTACTGTATGGGCATTGAGGTTAATAGCAAAACTCGAACTGACTTCCAAGGGGCCAGAATTTCACTGGATGTGTTCAGTACTGGTCCGTCTATCTCCAAAAAGGTCTAGAAGTAATAGAATGGCTCCAGAGACAGCCACAAAATATATTAGTCTTATTTAGTTCAGAGAGGACGAGAATAAAAGGGTGACATGTTAGAGGTATGTAAATCATGCATGGTGAGCAGGGAGTCAATGGTCCACTTATACTTACCTTCTCTCATAAGGCAAGAAAAGGGAACATCCAATGAAATTTGGATGCATCACATTGAAAACTGATGATAGGAGATATGTTTTTACAGAATTCAGAATCAACATAGAATTCAATGGCACGGGAATTCGCCTGGATTATAAGAACACCCCTAAGTTTCAGTACAACAGTGCTCTATACCTGAAACTTCTATTTACATCAGCTGGAAGATGGGAATGTCTCAACACATGTGAAAATTAGGGGCATGGGGACTGATCCAAGACCCACTGACGACAATGAGAGTCTACTGACTTTATGAGCGGGTCCAGAATATATAAGAGATATAAACCTTAATGTTTAAACATGAAAGCCAACCACCAGCTACCTGCGTGTAGGAAGCAATATCTCAGATAGAACGATAATTCCATAATTGTCTACTATAGGATCTCTTGCACTTTCTTCTGAAGCATCTGGTTCTAACCACTGTAAGAAAAAGGGTCCCTGACACTCGGGTGTGATTCAATATGGCAGTTCCTACATCCCGTTCTTATATTCTGTTCTTCCTACAAGTGTGCAGCCATAAACATCAATGCAGGCTGAGCAAGGTATCAGAGAGGATATGAAAAGAGGATTTTGCTCTAAGAGGTATTGTATGGGCACACTTTATTGGTTCCAGTTTTTAACTTACTGGTATTGAATCTACTGACTCCATAAAGAGTACTGGAGGACAATAACATGTTGTAATTTTAATTCTGAATGAATTCCCCACCCCCTTCTCCATTCCAGCTAGTACAGATCATGGAATGTTTAGGGCTTACCCTCAGTAAGTCATGTAGCCAATTCCTCTCCACTCAACCCCCAGGACTTTAACATGTCATGTGTATAACCAGTACTTTTAGAGTCAATCTCTTTTTTTGAAAATAACTCTTTCATTCACAGAGGTGCAGTTATTTAAAGAGTGGTATTTTCCCCCCTTTTACACAGAGAGTTTTTAAAACTTACTTTTAAGGTTTCATTGAACAATACTGAGAATGAGAGGAAATACTATGTGTGATGAGGTTAACAATTTTATCTATTACTCACATATTGTATTACTGATATATTGAATTTGCAAACTGGGAATCATTTTAAAGTCAGAAATTGCTAGGCTCAAAAGGCAGAAGCTGACTGAATGTTTACACGGTCTCCAGGGATTTGAAGGCTAATTAGGCAGACATTCAAAAGACCACAAGAAATAGACCAAGCGAGCTTAGGTAAAAGTCAAGCTGTTAACTAATTAACTAGCCTGTTACCATTGCAGGAAGGATCAACACATAACAGCAATGATTCATCATACAGAGAGTTTGCCTGTAAAAAGGAAACAGCTCCCAACAGACTCCACATAATTCAAGTTAGTCCCCCATCCTGCAAACATTTATACATGTATTTTATTTCCATGGGACAACTAATAGTAGTAAAGTTAAGCACATACATAAACTTTTGTAGGATCAAGGCCTTATTTCCTATATAGGCTCCCAATTTTGCAAATCATTTAAACACCTGCTTAACTTTAAGCATAAATAGTTTCAATATAGAATATAAATATATTTAATCTATAATAGATAGTATGTATACTGGGGCTGAATTAAGTCTTTAGTTTTGTAAGAACTGGAGCCATTTCCTTGCAGTATTAACAGAATTGTGAGACACTCTGTAGGATTGGACCATAAATGTCTAGGTGAGGTACTACAGACACATTAAAAGATATTTAAGCATTTCATTTAATACTTTCTTCCTATGTCTCAGATGCTTCTGACTATAAAGAAGGTGACAGACAAAACTTGAATCTTTATTTTTTTAGTTAGTAATAAAGAAATGTGAGGTTTTTATTGTTATGAATTAAATATTTGTGGAGGGGTTTCTGGGGAGGGTTATGTATATTGCAATGTGAAGAGGTCTTTTTTTTTCCCCCTTTCAGTTCCACACAATTACAACAGGAAATCACAAAAGGATCAAAGACAACTAACGGGTTATTTGATACTGACTGTACTAAAGTGTGTGCTCTAACTGTTTAAATGTAGTTCTGAGCTAGCTTGTAACTACATGGCAGAATGTCCCCATTAAGTGTGATGGTGCCTCTCAAGGGAACGGAATGTGAAACCATATGAAAAATATTTGAAGACTAGACTTCTTTACACTATAAGTAAAAAAAACAAAAGAAATAAAACCGACCCTTGGGGCACTCCGCTTGAAACCGGCTGCCATGTCTAGTTGGCAGCCAGTTTCAAGTGGAGTGCCCCAAGGGTCGGTCCTGGGGCCAGTTTTGTTTAATATCTTTATTAATGATCTGGAGGATGGCGTGGACTGGACTCTCAGCAAGTTCGCAGATGACACTAAACTAGGAGGCGTGGTAGATACACTAGAGGATAGGGATCAGATACAGAGGGACCTAGACAAATTAGAGGATTGGGCCAAAAAAAAAAACCTGATGAGGTTCAACAAGGACAAGTGCGGAGTCCTGCACTTAGGACGGAAGAATCCCATGCACTGCTACAGACTAGGGCCCGAATGGCTAGGTAGCAGTTCTGCAGAAAAGGACCTAGGAGTCACAATGGACGAGAAGCTGGATATGAGTCAACAGTGTGCGCTTATTGCCAAGAAGGCTAACAGCATTTTGGGCTGTATAAGTAGGGGCATTGCCAGCAGATCGAGGAACGTGATCATTCCCCTTTATTCGACATTGGTGAGGCCTCATCTGGAGTACTGTGTCCAGTTATGGGCCCCACACTAGAAGAAGGATGTGGAAAAATTGTAAAGAGTCCAGTGGAGGGCAACAAAAATGATTAGGGATCTGGAGCACATGACTTATGAGGAGAGGCTGAGGGAACTGGGATTGTTTAGTCTGCAGAAGAGAAGAACGAGGGGGGATTTGATAGCAGCCTCCAACTACCTGAAGGGGGGGTCCAAAGAGGATGGAGCTCGGCTGTTCGTAGTGGTGGCAGATGACAGAACAAGGAGCAATGGTCTCAAGTTGCAGTGGGAGAGGTCTAGGTTGGATATTAGGAAACACTATTTCACTAGGAGGGTGGTGAAGCACTGGAATGGGTTACCTAGGGAGGTGGTGGAATCTCCTTCCTTGGAGGTTTTTAAGGCCCGGCTTGACAAAGCCCTGGCTGGGATGATTTAGTTGGGAATTGCTTTGAGCAGGGGGTTGGACTAGATGACCTCCTGAGATCCCTTCCAACCCTGATATTCTATGATTCTATGATTCTATGATATTTACATCATCAGTAAAAATAGCTTTTAAAAATGACTTTTCCAGAAGATAATGAACAGCGGCTTGATTCATTCTATAGGGGAGATGCTTTTAAAAGTTTCATTTGGGTAACTTTGATATTGTGGGGAAAGAAATTAAAAAATGAAAACAGAAAAGAGAAAAAGGAAGAGGTCATTTTGTGAATTTCAAATGCACAGTACCAACTATTTCATGGAATTGCCCATTGGGAAGACTTTGAAGGATGTTGACAAGCCTTTTTTTTGTATGTAATAAGTCTTCACAATAGGTGTAACAAATGGTGGGTACGGAAAGGACAGTTGAAGATGAAAACAATCACAGAGAATGTTAACACATAGAAGATGAAAGTCAAAGCCTTGAAACATACGAGATGTTTGTTCTGTCCTTTCAGGGCCTTTCCATCAAAATTGGAGCTATAAACTTTAAGAACATGAAGACATTTACAAACTTCAGTTGGACATTATGATGTTTTCTTACAATTCCATTATATGAAGTTAATGCATATGTCAGAATTCCATGAAAAATCCAGTGACTGTTTGGGTTTTACTTTACAACATCACATTGATCCTCTTTGTCTTTTACTTCTCAAACTGGAAAAAGGCTTTTCATCTCTCCTCAGGAAATATGCAATGAGATCAGTGAGCTGTCAGTATAAAATGGATGTTGCTGGCAGTCGCTGGTCAGTGATAATGAACACAGTCTCAACTGCAGATTCATACATCCGAAAAAGGTTTGCTTTTCCACCTGTGTGACACTGAGGGCTTGTCTGCACTTACATTTTATAGCGCTCTAACTTGCTGGCTCAGGGGTGTGAAAAGCCCTAGTGTAAACAGGGTCCGAATGCTGGGACCCGCGCTCCCTGCGCTCGGAGCTAATCCTCTCGTGGAGGTGGATTATCAGGAGCGCTGGGAGACTTCTCTCCTAGTGTTCACACGCGACCACACTCGCACTTCAAAGCGCTGTTGTGGGAGCGTTCCTGCGACAGCGCTTTGAAGTTTCTAGTGTAGCCATGCCCTGAGCCAAGCCATATTAGATTGAGTAGAGCTTTGAAATGTAGACTTGTATTCTTAGAAGAACTGGAAGAAAGTAGTGATTGTATTGGTCTGTGTTTACCTATATCTTGTTAGAGCTTAACAACTAACCAGATGGTTCCTGTCTGTTACTATCCTTTATCTTCAACTCAACTATCTTCAACTCAGCGAGCAGCCCCGGCGGTGCTCCCCGTGCCTATATCTCCCACTCTTGGAGCAGCACCCCAGACCCCAGAGGATCTTGCGGAGACATTAAGGCAGCACCCTGCCAGCCCAGTGGCAGCCCACCACCTCTCCAACAACCTTGCAGCGTGTCCCCCCAAGGTGCTTTAGCATGGTGGGGGTGCCTTTGCCCATGTGTCTGCTCTGGCAACTTGCGCTCTGTACTGTGAATAGCAGAAGCACTTTGCACAGGCAGGGAGCTGGCTGCAGAGGGAACCGGACTCAGATTCTCCACTCTCTCATCACCTTTATCCAGCTGATGAGAGAGCGGACAATCTGAGTCCGGTTCTCTCTGCAGCCAGCTCCCTGCCTGGCAAAGTGCTTCTGCTATTCACAGTACAGAGCGTAGGTCACCAGAGCAGATACATGGGCAAAGGCACCCCCACTGTGCTCTGGAGCCCGGATGGAACTGAAAACCCTTGGTGCAGGGGGCCTTGGTGCCACTGTCTGGCCTCCCCTCCAGTTTGAGGGGGGTGAAGGGGCTGCTCCAGGACAAAGCAGCAGCAATGGCCAGGGGCCAGAGGGATCAGTTTACAGAGAAAGTTCAAAAGAGATTGAATTTCTAGCACTGAGCTCAGCAAAGGGTGGATGGGGAGTGGCCGTGAGAAGTGACTGCAGGCTCCTGGAGGATGCAAACGCCATGGAACAGGGTGGATAAAAATCAATTATTATTTTTTTTTAATCAAAATCAGATTGTTTTTTAAAATGTTATATTTAAATTAAGTAGAGGTTCAATTTTTAAAAATAAACCTATTGTAAATTAACTTTGAAATTTAAGGCCTAAATTTATTATAATCTATTAAAACCATTTAAATTAAATACAAAAAATAATATTCACCAGTACAGCTTTGCTGCCAAGCTTTAAAGCAAGTCAAACTGCTGAACTGGTAGAAGTCACTGACTAGGCACTTGGAACCAGAGTTTGCTCTGGGGCACCGGACATTGGGCTCTATTGGACCACAGGATACTGGGCTAGATGGACCTTTGGTCTGACCCAGTATGGCCTCTCTTATGTTCTTATTGATTCAGAGATCAAAAGGGGATATTAACATTAAGATGGAAATTGGGTGTAATAATATCACTGTCTATGTTTCTCTTTGAAATTTGTAGTAAACTGTCTATGAACTGCTTAAGGGATAATTACCTTATGCTGATAAATGCAACTAATTACCTTGTATACATAGGAAATAGAAGGTTTTACTTCAAAGCCACTATTCTTCACCCAATGAATATCTGCTGTCAAGAGATTATCATAGCCCACCAGAGGTCTATAAATGTATTCTAGGGCCTGATCCTGTATCTGAGATCTGCTTAAGCTTCGTCAGGGAAATTTAAGTCTCCTCAAGACTCCAGTCTGGATCACCCTGATATTGGACATGGTTTCCCTATTTTGGACTATAACCTGATGAACTGATTCTGAAAAGTACTTTTTGCAATTCAAAAACTCACATCTCTACTATGAAAGTGACCTAAGAACTTTACTCATAACTGTATGTATAATGATCTTTTAACCAATACTCCCTCTCCTTTTCTTTTTTAATACATTTTAGTTTTGTTAATAAGAATTGGCTGTAAGCATGTATTTGGGTAAGATCTGAAATATCCATTGACCTGGTGGGTAATGTGTCCGATCCTTTGGTAGAATTTTATATACGATGAACACAATTTTCAGGAATCCTCATCATATTTGACTTGGGTGTCTGGGGTGGAGGCCTACGGTTGAGCTGCTTTAAGGGAGCTATGTTTTTGGCTTCTGGGTAACCAGCAAGGTATTGTAGAAGCTGTTTGGTTGCTGGATTGGTGAATCTAATGATTAGAAATAACCACCAGTTTTGGGGATCACCTACCACCCCATTCTTTGCAGTTTGCTCTGATTAAGCAATCTCAGTGTGCCTCCCGGACCCTGGTCACAATTTGATAACCAGGTGGTAAATAAGCCATCCATGCAGTCTTTTTATGGATTTGTAGTCCATCTTTTGGAAAAACACCCAACATTTTCAAAAGAGAGTTGTTTAGAGATGATGGAGTGATCCTCCAGAAAACCATTAAAAAAAACAAACCGTCTTGACTGCTGCCTCATATTAGGCAAAACGTGTAATCAATCAATTTATTTCTATAGGGCCTTGATTCTGCAAAGCACTTAAGCACATGGTAAATTTTAAAACCTTAAGTAATCCCAGTATAGTCAATAGTGCTATTCAGTAGTTAAAATTAAGCATGGGCTTAAAGTGTTTTGCTGGACTGTGGCCAGACATCTCATTAACATGCATGATTAAACTCCTGTGAGCTTTCATCACCGAAGTATCTGAGTTGAATGGAGGAAGCCTGATTTCATAAAATGACATGGGAACCGAAAAGTTTGAAAGGGTTTTTTGGGGGAAGGGATGGCAGGGTATATGGATGTGTGTGTGAGAGAGAGGGGGGATGTTGAACATAAATGACAACAGTCTTTGACTGCAAAAGATGTGATTTTTTTTATCTGATGCTAATGTGAATTAATTTAGGATTCCAACACCAAAAGGCTATGAATATGCCATTAGTTTCCCAAAGAAAGTTTCTAACATACCTCCTGTCCTACCAGTGTTTGCTGCATTCTCAAGACATATGTTACTCTGTATCCTAGATAATTTAGCAGAGGAATCTAAAACTGTCATTTCCAGCCAACATTAAAAGATGAAGAACTGGAACTAGAAGATCCAGAAATGCTCTCATAGTTTTTATGCAAAGAAACTAATAGTTGAATTGGTGGGAGTTAGAACTATATATAAAACAACAATATGATTTGATTTACATTTTCCATTAGCAATGGGAAATATTGACTCTGAGGGATAAATGTCTAAAAGAGCATACAGTTAATTAATTAGTGTCAGTTGGATTAATGTGAATAAATGCCCCTGTTCCATCACTAGATTATACCTCTCTGCTTTGTTTTTAAGTACAGTTCTTTGTTTTAACTGTACTTAAAAACAAAGCAGAGAGGTATAATCTAGTGATGGAACATCCCCCCTCTCTCTCCACAGGGTGTTAAATTTATAGTCTCCCCCAATTACTTCCTGATTAGACATACTTTGCTTACAATTAAAGAGTTGCCCTTGCATTTGGAACACAATTAGGAGTTAATAGCTACTAATTATTATTATTATCATTCATATTGCAGAAGTGCGAAGGAGGCCTAGTGCTGGACCAGGAATCCCTTGCCCTCGATGTGGTACAACCCCAGAACAAAATGAAAGTCCGTGCCCCGGGAGAATTGAGCTTCCTCTCTCATAGCTTTGTTGGTTCTGCAGTGCCAACTGAAGCAAAACAATAGCAGCCTTTTCTTTGTTTGTTGCTATACTAATCAGCTATGATTCTAAACACACGAAAGTATAATGGAATGGTTTTAGCCCACGAAAGCTTATGCTCAAATAAATTTGTTAGTCTCTAAGGTGCCACAAGTACTCCTCGTTCTTTTTACTGATACAGACTAACACGGCTACCACTCTGAAACCTGTATGATACTGTTCAGCTACTTGGTGGCACTGTGCAAAGCAGATCTTATTTAAGGTAACCTCAGCCTGTATTTGTTTTCCCTTTTAGGTGTTTATCACAGTAGGAGGCATTAAATGAATTACATCGGGGTCCATGGAATTGATGATACAGCAGAGGAACAAGGTAGTGACAGTATGTGCATTCTATATGATTTTATGAAAGTATGCTGATGAGTATGAATATAATGTAACTGGAATATGCTTCATGCAAAAGGTCTCTTGTAAGGTATCATTACAAAGCTTATAATCTACTGAGTGTGGTCATCCTATTTGTATAAATGTATCGCTCTTGTATCTGAAACTAGAAATATAAAATATAACTCTGAGGGCCTATTGTAATTATGCAAAGTGTGGGCCATTAATGGTGGTTTGGAATCTTGATGGCTCCCATTAACCAGGACAATTGTCTGTAGATGGCTCTGTTTTACTTGTGAGTCTTCCTGTATACAAGTGTGCTGGTAAGTGAGTAATGTCTTACAGTGACATGTGATCATGTCACCTGAACTGGAATCCATCTTTAACCTGGTGCTTTTCCATTGAGAAGGGGTGGGTGGGAACCCAGAGGGACAAAGGATTCCCGCCTTATGCAAAAGATATATAAGTGGTGGAACAGAGAAAAGGGGGCAGCCATCATGAGAAATCCCCTAGCTACCACCTGAGCTGGAACAAGGGCTGTACCAGGGGAAAGGATTGTGCCCAGACTAGGAAGGTGTCCAGTCTGTGAAAGAAACTTATTGAAACATCTCTGAGGGTGAGAGTTTATCTGTATTCAGTTTTATTACTGTATCAGGCTTAGATTTCCGTGTTTTATTTTATTTTACTTGGTAATTCACTTTGTTCTGTCTGTTCCTACTTGGAACCACTTAAATCCTACTTTCTGTATTTAATAAAATCACTTTTTACTTATTAATTATCCAGAGTATGTATTAATAGCTGGGGGTGAGGGCAAACACCTGTGCATATCTCTCTATCAGTGTTAGAGAGGACGAACAATCTGAGTTTACTCTGTATAACAGGGGTCGGCAACCTTTCACAAGTGGGGTGCCGAGTCTTCGTTTATTCACTCTAATTTAAGGTTTCGCGTGCCAGTAATACATTTTAACGTTTTTAGAAGGTCTCTTCCTATAAGTCTATAATATATAACTAAACTATTGTTACATGTAAAGTAAATATGGTTTTTAAAATGTTTAAGAAGCTTCATTTAAAATTAAATTAAAATGTGAGTGTGAGTGCCACTGAAAATCAGCTCGCGTGCCGCCTTTATACAGGGTAAAATGGATTTGTTTGAACCCCATTGGGAGTTGGGCATCTGAGGGTTAAAGACAGGAACACTTCTGTTAGCTGCTTTCAGTTAAGTCTGCAGCTTTGGGGTACGTGGTTCAGACCCTGGGTCTGTGTTGGAGCAGACGGGCCTGTCTAGCTCAACAAGACAGGGTGCTGGATTCCCAGGCTGGCAGGGAAAGCTGGGGCAGAAGTAGTCTTGGCACATCAGTTGGCAGTTCCCAAGGGGGTTTCTGTGATCCAACCCATCACACAGTGCATGAAGTGGAGAATGCCACCCTAGCCTTATGGTTCTTATGTAATCATGCGGGAAAGCCTAAGTGTTCTGGTACAGAGTGGATTGCAATCAAGGTGGAGGATCCTACAGCAAAAGCAACTCCCAGGAGCAGGAATATGGACTGGGGGACTTACAGGGGATGGTGTGTTTAAATGGGATGGCTAACCTAACCATTCATAGTGTGCAGTTAACACTTGCAGGAAATATTACAGTTATTTAAGCAGATCACTGAACTGTCACCCATGAGTTCGCCCACCAAGCCAGGAAAGTGACTAAGGCCATGTCTACACTAGAGACCCTAGAGTGACACAACTGTACTGATGCAGCTGCGCTGCTGCAAGATCTCTCATGTAGCTGCTCTCTGCCAACAGGAAAGAGCTCTCCTGTCGACGTAATTAAACCACTCCCAATGAGCGGTGGTAGCTATGTCGGCAGGAGAAGCTCTCCAGCTGACTTAGCGCTGTGCACACTACCACTTATGCTGGCAAAGCTTATGTCGCTCAGGGGTGTGTTTTTTCACCCCCCCGAATGATATAAGTTTTGCCGACATAAGTACTAGTGTAGACATGGCTTGAGACTTTGACCTGATCTCTGAATGTGATTAAGGACTGGCAGAGTACCACTCCTGAATGTACTAGAGTAACAATGCCTCCTACTCCAGAATGGAATCAAGATGATGAACCATGCCTAGAAACACAAGCAGGACCTAAAAATGGACTAATGATAAATCATGAACATCAGATTATATATAATAATGTAGCTGCAGAACTGGAATTAATTTGCAAACTAGATACCATCAGATTAGGCCTGAATAAAGACTGGGAGAGGTTGGGTCATTACAAAACCTAAACTTAATTTCCCAAATACTAATTTCTTCCTACTGTTACTCACACCTTTTTGTCAACTGTCAAGCCACTCTCTTACCACTTCAAAAGTTATTTTTCCTCTCTTGGTATCCTGCTGTTAATTGATTTATCTCATTAGACTGACCTAACACTTGGTAAAGCACCCCCGGCCTTTCATGTATTTATACCTGCTCCTGTATTTTTACTTCATACATCTGATGAAGTGGGTTCTAGCCCACGAAAGCTTATGCCCAAATAAATTTGTTAGTTTCTAAGGTGCCACAAGGACTCCTCCTGTTTTTTTTTTTTTTTTGCTGATACAGACTAACACGGCTACCGCTGAAACCTGTTCTGATAATGTTTAACATTGTAAGCATAAGTAGAACTGCACTTGTGTGAGAAATTACAGAGTAATCATGTTTTTGAGAAAAAAGAAAAGATAAAGTAACTAAAAAGCTAGAAAAAAAAACAGTTTAAACTAACACTAGCTCTGTATTGACGGGGGAGGAGAGCTAACAGGGAAATGAGAGACTAATACATATGTATAAGGGAAGATAACAAAAAGTTATAAATAAGTTTGTGTAACAAAGGGAGGTCAAAACTGTACTGTCCAGTGGTGGAGGCAACTGTGATATCATCCCGATGAACTTCCCACTTGTAAGGAAGTGATCACTACTTGCTGAGTGTCTTGCCTTAAAGATTTGTTAGACCAGTCTGTTGAGTAAGTGAATCTCAATCCAACAATATGTGACAGAACATTAAAGGGTCTGATACTGAACATTTCGGGTGTGTATCTCTCTAAGACGGAAGCTCTGTAGCCAGTCCATGTCCAGTACAGAAGCCTGATTTGCTAGTAGCAGCCCTGCAACCTACTCTGTACAAGAAATACATGACAGGGAGCAGATCTGTTGAATAAGATGGTGTCACTTTTTAAAAGGCATTTTTCCAAACACAACAGTAACTTAGGCTACAGCTACACTACAAGCTAGGGGAGTGATTCCCCTTGTCGTGTACATGTACTTCCATTAGCTCTCATCACACTGGTGCAAGTATAAATAGCAATGTAGCCACGGCAACATATGTAGTGGCAGCGAAAGCACAGGTTAGCTGGGCTGAGACTGTACCCACTGGTTTCAGGTGGGTTTGCCAGGCAGCCATTGCCTATGCTACTTTGGCTGCACTGTAATATTATACTCACGCTAGGTTGATAAGAAGTAGCATGAGTGAGTGTACGCAAGCAGGGGATCACACCCCTAGCTCATAGTGCAGATATAGCCTGGAATGATGTCTTCTCTGGCCAAAGAGGCCGTATGGATGTGCGAGATTACTGTGGCACAGGATTAATTAAATTATATTCAATCCATTGTTTCATATTGATTTTACCTCTCATTTCTGTGGGTGTGATTTTTGTATTTTTTTTTTTTCAGTTTTCTTTCTTGTTTTTCTGGTTCTTTCTTTGAAATCTTCATACAGGGGAAGAAAAGTGACAGACGCAGCAACCACCAGACTGAGCTGATTTCCTTAAGCAGGTATGCTGTGGTAACCTCTAATGAAGACAGTTAGTGGGAGGCTATAATCAGGCACTGGTAGGGACTTGTACTTATGTGCTGCCATAATTTATTACTTTTTTATATACACCTCTACCTTGATATAACGCTGTCCTCGGGAGCCAAAACATCTTACCGCGTTATAGGTGAAACCGCGTTCTATTGAACTTGCTTTGATCTGCTGGAGTGCACAGCCCCCCACTCCCCCGGAGCACTGCTTTACCGCGTTATATCCGAATTTGTGTTATATCGGGTCGCGTTATATCAAGGTAGCGGTGTATGTAGGCATGCATGCTAGACTACTACTTGCAAAAAAACAAAAACAAACCAAAAATTATGCCAAGAATACATGATTTCCTGATGAGCCAGAGAACATAAACAAGTCCACATTCTGTGCAACCCTCCCCTACAACTTCCAGATCATATCCACTTTAGATCACACCTTACAGTGTGTAAGGAAGAAAAAAAATAAACTCAATTTTGCTGTACAATGATATACTGTTTAGTTCTGTCATATCCACTGGCATATTAATCCATGGAAGTTTGAAAAGATGGACATTTTTAGCTCTGTTTGTAGATATTATGCAAAAAAAGTAAAGTGGCAATAGAATACAGCACTTTTACAACTGCAAAAAAATACAGGGGCTAAAGTTATAAAACTGTGATACAGTATAAAAGGCTCTACTTACGAGGTCACATTTTCTACTCTGCTTACAGCATACTTACGGCTACAGAAGACAAATGGCCTGCTAATCCAGGTTCATTTAAAGTGCAGCGGATCATTTCAACAGTTAAAAGGAATTTCCACTTGTCAGGAATTTAAAAAAAACCCACTCCTTTCCTGGCCATTTGTAGAATTTATGTCAGATCCATAATGCAATAAGCTCAACACTCCATCAAGCATTTTCTATTTAACCTGAAAGGGGACTAAGTCAAATCGCTTAAATGTCTATGTTCATGATTTGCAAGGAGAAATGACCGCAGCCACAGTGGAGTGTAGAAAGGAAAGATGGTGCAGTTATTCTCATGTCTTCAGATTTAGTATTAAGAATCTGAACCACTGTATCATAAAGCGTTGATAAAATGGTGTGATCTACTATAAAATATCTATGAAATGGGCCAACTTAAAGCAGAGAGAGCAAACTCAATGGACTCAAGTAAAAAGGAGTATATTTCAGCTTTGGGGTATGTTGAATGTATGACCTGACAAACAGGATTGTGGCCTTTTAAGTTATTTATTAGATCCTTTATGGTAAAATACTATAGAATTGAATAAAAGATGTTAACCTTTCTACAGGTTTGTATGTACTAGCTTATAGATGTTAATAGCTAATTATAACACTTCTATATAATTCTTTGGATGCTAAAATACCTGTAGAAAAGATCTTCTATTACGGCTTGATCCAATGCCCATGGGGGCGTGTCATAGGTTTCACGCCCACTCTGAACTTTAGGGTACAGATGTGGGGACCTGCATGAGAACCCCTAAACTTAATTACCAGCTTAGATTAGTATGCTGACACCACCAAATCATTTATGAGTCATTTGGAAACTCTGTCTTCCCCCCAAAATATCTCCCTTCCAAGTACTATAACCCTTCCCTGGATAGCCTTGAGAGACTTCTCCACCAATTTCCTGGTGAACACCGATCCAAACCCTTGGATCTTAAAACAAGGAGAAATTAATCATCCCCCCCTTTCCTGGCAGGATTTGAGTTTAATTTCCCTTTCCCCCACCAATTCCCGGTGAGTCCAGATCCAACCCCCTTGGATCGTAAAACAAGGAAAAATCAATCAGGTTCTTAAAAAAATACTTTTAATTAAAGAAAGAAAGGTGAAAGGAAAACCTTTGGGAGATTAGCATGCAAGCTATTCTCACAGACAACAGATTCAAAACACAGAGGAGTCCCCCTGGGCAAAACCTTAAAGTTACACAAAAGAAAAATCCAATTTAAATCTCCCTCTTATGCAAAAAGACAAGTCACAAAAGAAAATAAACATAAGCTAATTTATTCCTTTTCTAATACTCACTACCCTGATAGGAGGCTGATTCCTGGATCTTTTCTCTCCAGCACAAAACTTAATGAACTCTGGCAAAGGACTCTTCCCTCCTTCCTGGTTGAAACATTTGGTCCCTGCATTGGTTCCTCTGGTCAGGTGTCAGCTAGGCTATGTGAACTTCTTAACACTTTACAGGTAAACGAGGCATTAACCCTTAACTGTCTGTTTATGATCGGGTGTGTGTGTGTCAACAAAAAGACTCCCATTGACTTAAATGACCATGACATTTGGCCCTTAAATTCTATGGCCGCAATTTTCAAAAACCAGGGCTTAAAGTTAGTCTCCTAAATCCACATTTACACACATGAATAAATGGTCTGATTTTCAAAAGTGCTAAACATATACAAGCTTCCACTGAGATCAGTTAGATCTGCTGGACAGTCATAATCTTTATGAATCAGGCTGCTTATTTAGGTGCCTGTGTATATACTTTAGGCATCCACTTTTGAAAAAATCTTTGTCCATAGGTTTTTAGATCAATTCCTATAGAACCCTGTTATATTTCTATAGGACCCTGTTGGCTTCATCCCAGCTCAATTAAATAGGAAGTTTCCTTCACAGTTATTTTTGAAGCGATAAGACACTTGCCCGACATGTGTTTGAGAAATGAGAGAGTAATGTTTTCCATGACACTTACTTAAAGTAATAAACATTTTGTTTGGTCTAAGTAATGACAAATTTATTACTAATTACATTATTATGTTCTGCAAGTAGAAATTGCTTGAGATCTAAAAAAAGTCTAGTGAAAAATGAATTAATTCCATCCATCTGTTTGAGCCAAGTAATTATTTTTCCCAAAAGAGAAATTGCTAGCATTTAAGGGCTGGCATGCCCCCACCTACAGTAAAATCAGAGGGGTTTCAAAGAGGGATATCTCCATGAAGATGCTCGCATAGAGTTCCTCCCTAATTGTTCTGTCAATGGGGAGGAAGGAGGAATTGCCTGTCTAGAAACCCTGCTGATCCTCTGAGGTCCATGCAATTATCAGGGACTACCCACAAATAAGCCAGTGTGCCTCCACAGTGGCTCTGGAACGTGGCAGCCACCTTCTCTGGAAATGTGGATCCAGTGGTCACAATTAATGTAAACTTTTGTCTAATTAACAATACAGACTTATACAGCATAGGGAACACAGAAAATTCTGAGGTAACATAGTTACTCACAAATAGCAATTTTAATGGTGATCACTGAACTTTATATGGAGATGGCTAACATGCCTCTACTCCCCCCCCCCCCCCCACCAAATCATGAAGATCAAGTGTGAAAACCTGATTGCCTTACTTATGCAAGTAGTTCTACTGAAGTAAGTAGGCTTATTCACATAATAAGGTCTGTAGGATTTGGCCTTAGGTAAACTTGTGGTATTACATAAGGACGAATAGATCCTATCATATATAAAAATATAATTCAGTTGTAAGAGTTGGCAAAAAACAACAACAACTTTCCAACATTGTAGGGTTTCTCTGCTTCTGTCTGCTGTCAAAAATTGAATTACCTAGTGATGGATAGCAGGTGTTCATAGTAAAAATATGGTGCTTTTTTGGTAGTCTTGTAATCACTTACAGTTAGGTAACATATGTTGTGTGGCAAGAACACTATGTTCAGAGAGCAACATCTGAATATAGAACAGAATTCAACAGAGCTGTAATTTCTGAACTGCAGGTAATTCTGCCAAATTGAGCAACCCACCACACTGCATAGTGTGAATTATCAATATTGGGTCCCATCCTGCACACTTTATTCACACAAGTAGTCCTTATTTACCAGATAACGCTATTGACTTCAAAAGCACAACTCACATAAGAATTATTCATGTAAGGATTCTAGGATTGGGCTCATAATGTGTATATATATATATATATATATATATATATATATATATATATATATATATATATATATATATATATATATAATGTAAGGCTTACATTTAAGACTTATGTTATAAAACTCATCTCATTTTATTGCATTTAATACAATATAGAAGAGGTGTGAAATACGGGGTAGTGTGTAGTTGTGCTATCCTAGAAGCATCCCAAGAAAGGAATATTTTTAGAAAAGCACAATCCCTCTCTCTGCTCCATAGTCCATACTAGCAGCAAACAACTACCTTCCCCATGACAGCTCCAATGTGGAGATGGTGCATTGTGGAGGATGGACCTAAAACTCTACCCTTTCCCAACTTGCTTGTGCTGCAGGGTAGGGGTAGATCAGGTCATTTTTTTTGACAAAGTGTATTTGCCGAAAAACGCAGTTTCAGTCAACATGGAACTATTTGTAAATTTGAACCAGGCCATAGATTATTTTGGGATGAGGGTGCACTCAATCTCTCCTTTTGAAGCAGTTCCTCTTAGTATAAATAATCATTGGAGCAGGGACTTAAACTTGAGTCTCCCTCGCCTGAGTGAGCGTACTAAACACCAAGCTAATGTCTGTGTAGTGATCCTTCTCTCTGGCCAAATGACTGTTCAAGTATCTTATACAAAGTGGAGCTTCAACAGGAGAGACTGAAACAAATCCATCCCTATAGCCTGCAATGGGATGAAACCTGGGTTCAAATGCCCGCTCCAGAGCAGGGATTCAAACCTGGCTCTCCCAATCTCATGAGAGCACCTTAATGACTGGGACACAAGCTCTAGGGAGGCCCACCACCATCTTCTCCGCTTCCAACCACTTTGTGTATCTAGTCCTTTTAAAATGACTGGAAACAAAATGTTTCGGGTCAAACAAAACATGTTTTGTTTGATCCGAAACAGAATTTTTCCATTTGCCAACATTTTTTGGCATTTCCGGATTTGGTTTGATCTGAACTGGTTTCCCCCTCGCCTATTTTTTGGAATTGCCAAGAGAACCAAAAAATCAGGTATTTGCCCATCTCTAGTAGTGAGAACTCCTGGCCCTTACCTCTCTGCACCTGGACCCATGGTGAAGGGAGGCAATGCAGGAATTTAAAGAAGGGTCTTACTAGCATCATTCTCATCTCCTAGTTTTTTTTTCTTGTAATTGTTTTCTATTTCTTCCCATTCCTTGCATATTTAATTTTTATTTTTAATGAGTTTGCTGTCAGGACTGGATTCTAGACAGTTTTTCTGGCAAATATACATAATCCTTTCGTTATCAAGAAAGTAAACCTTGAAACAGGAGCCAAGGATTTGGCATTGATTTAATTTATTGTAGCAAATATGAAATTTGAAATGAGACCAACTGATTCATTTGCCTCCTGATTTATTTAATTCTCCTCCCTTATTAATTTACTCTAATTTTAAACTATTGCCTTATTCTGAATTCCCATTCCAGAAAATCCTAATGAAATGCTGGAATATGATCATAAAATGGTCTGAATTCTTTTTTTATTCTACAAGAACTTAAAGAAACTTCTTTAAGATACCAGACAGTCTATATTTTCTTTCTGACAGCTAAAGCATGTCTTTTTCTTTCAAGTGAGAACTTAATGGTATTGAATGGAGCTTCCCAGTAGAGGATGAGGAATTTTAAATGTAGAGGACTGCAACTTTTAAGAAAGTCAAAATATAGGTAAGGGTTGACCTTTTAATTCTACAATTCTCACCAGGACGTTACTTAGTTTCAACTCTACAAACCGCCTCAGTCCGCAGGCACAACCATCACTGATGACAATGATGTGACTGGGAGTGGTGTGCCTAGATAGAAGGCACAGTACATGACATTATGATTTATAGCCAGAATGTGCCTATTAGGGTCTGGCCCAGGTTGCTGGCAGAGAAGAGCTGCTTTGTCCCAGGGGGCAGCTCTGAAATGCACTGGAGGCCTGATTCGCATTTCCACTCAGGCCATTTTACACCACTTTGGAGCACTTAAGTGGGCATTAAGGACATCTATGCTCACGTCAAGGCCCCCTCCAATGGCCAGAATGCTGCAAAGAAACTTTAGTGCAAATGAGTGTGAGGCTCACCCCTAAGAGTACAGCATGTGCTCCTCTACACTGCTACTCCTCCCACTCTCCTTTGAGGTGTGTAGCCCTCCAGAGAATGTTGAGAACAATCTCTGTATTTAAGAGAACACAAGGACTGCAACTGTGGCTGGCTCCTATCTGGAGTTCCAGAGCAGGAGGGAAGGACTTTGTGTCCTTCACTTTCCTTGAACATCCATGATGGGCCCCGGCGCAATACAAATTAAATGCAAAAAGTGAAATGATGGCAGTCAGTGGAAAATAAGCAGAACAAAAATCAAAGCCCTACTGCAGAAAGAGAAAGGATGGTCCTGTGTCTAGGTCTTGGAAGATCTGGGTTCAAATCCCTAATCTGCTCACAGATTTCCTGCATGGCCTTTGGCAAGCCACTTAGGGCCAGGTCTGTATAGGTATTTAAACTCCTAAAGATGCAGGTAAGTATGTAGCGGGATTTTTCAAAAGCACCTATCTAGGTTTCTGCAGGCTTGTGAAAATCTCACAGGGTGCCTATCTGCATCTTTAGGAACATAAATACCTTTAAATATCTGGCCCTTTGTCTCTACATGTCTCAGTTCCCAACCATTAAAATGGGGATAACAGCACTTCCCTGCCTCACATGAGTATTGTGAAGATAACTAACTTAAAATTATGAGGTGCTCACATTCTATTCTGAGGGCAGAGGGCAGATAAGTACCTTAGACAGATAATCCCTGCACCCAGGCTCAGCTAGAATACTGCACCTTGGTGCTAATAAATAATATCAGTCATTCTTTCCTGAATTATTACCTGTTTGAGACAAAAGTGGTGTATAAGGGACTTTCGGTTCTATTGCACTCATTGGTGGAGGTAGCAATGGGTTGGCAAAGCTGCGGAGAGGGTGCGTAGGTCGGACACAGGCTGTGGGAATCGTTCTGCTCGGGGCGTCCTCATTGCTGGCATGTTCAGGCTGTGTCTGTGGCAGCATGGATGGCTGTTGTGGGACTGGTCCTTCACTCACCGCTGTTAGGGAATAATAAAGTGAACTATTATTGAGATATTTTTCCAAATCCTATTTCTTACTTTTGTGATCATTTCCCAAAGAAAGGGAAGTGCCAGCCTTTAACCTTTGAGGAGCTGTAAGAAATATGTAAACATTTTTTTCAAAAGATATTAATAGATGAATTAGAAACGAGACATTTCTAAAAGCAGCCATGTGTCAGAGTGCTGCAATAAATCTTCCTTCAAATAAAGTACACAAAATGAAATTTTTAGCTCCCTCTGTATATTTTATTTGTATACAAACTTCTTAAGTTCCCATCACTATTGGAGCTAGGTGCCTTTAAATTCTAAATATCAACCAAAATCATAAGTATATCATATGGATAGTGACACAAATCCCAGCTGCTGGAACTCTTTACATTCTGCCCAATATTATTGTTATAGCCACAGCTAATGAGAGTTGAAGACAAAGCAAGGACTTAATTTCTATTTAACCAAATACCAACATAATTTTCCCTTGAGGCAGCAGCAATATTCACTGTGCCAAAGCAGTCAGTTGCTGTTTTATTATCCTATACCCAAAGTCAATTTTTCTGTGATTTAAACATGCCATGTCAACCTTCAAATATAAATCAAGGTTACTCTATGTTCTAGAGTGCTTCTTATAAAAGGCACTCAAAAATTACCTCTCTCATGAACTTTCTATGTCAAAACAGAGTAACAAACTTCGCTAAAGTAATGTGGAAGAAAAATGAAAGAAAAGGAAAACATTTCAGTGGATGGAATAATTTCTTTTTTTGTCTGCTTTCTCTCCAGACTGGTAATTTGAGTGTGATTACAACTGTTTAAAGCGACAAAGCGTCCTGTGGCACCTTATAGACTAACAGACGTATTGGAGCATAAGCTTTCGTGGGTGAATACCCACTTCGTCGGACGCATGTAGTGGAAATTTCCAGAGGCAGGTATAAATATGCAGGCAAGAATCAGTCTAGAGATAACGAGGTTAGTTCAATCAGGGAGGATGAGGCCCTCTTCTAGCAGGTGAGGTGTGAATATCAAGGGAGGAGAAACTGCTTTTGTAGTTGCAACAACATGGTCTGTTACTGAGAATATGCACATATTGCAAATGGAACTACAGAGAAGCTGCTCAGTGATATTTTCAAAGAACAGTGTCAGGATAAAAGAGATGCTGCATGACAGTGCCAAAGCTTCTGAACATGTTAAGGGCATTTGTATTAATACTGTAAACCATTTTAAATTTACACAGTCATGGGCCATCTGTGAAAGTGATAAATGCTCTGGGTTCATTTTTTTTAACTTAAAAAATTCACGTGAGTTGAGTTCTTATGAAAGGAGTTGGATTAAGAGTCCTGGAACCTAAAATTGTTTGCCTATTTGCAGCAACCAGCATGGAACTTGGAGGGAGGAGCACAGGTTGCAGGAGGGAAGAGTGAGGAGGAGGCAAAGGAAGTCAGTCTGTGTACACGTAGCTGGAAAGCTAGCTGCAGTTGCAGAACCTCTGTAAATAGTTCTATTAATAAAGAGCCAGTTTTGTTTTTGAAACATGGAGTTCTCTTATGATAGTACCCAGCATATGGTACATAAAATGCTATGTGCAGAACAGGTATAGGACAAGTAACGGCATGGTTCAAGTTTCCCCATACTGCTCTGTCAGTAGTTTCACTGGATCGCCTGTGGGGCAAAAGGTAGTTCAGTTTCCATGCCCATTCATTTCTTGGCTACAGATCTCTTTAGAGCAAGAGCTATGTTACATTATTTCCTTCTCAGATTGAGCCTGCAAGCGGATCATGTGGTACGGAGGAAAAACATGAAGAAGGTGGGGTCCAGTTGAGTAGGGTGGATAGTTGAAGGGTTGAAAGACTGGGGTGATATGGTCAGGTTAACAGACCATAAAGGGATCATAGTGGTTATGGTTTGTTTGTTTATCGAAGATAAAACCCAGGAGCTGAGCAACTTGGAGGAAGAGGTATCTCGTTGCATCTGTATATGGAGGGATTGAGGCATAGAAAGTGGGAAGGAGGGAGTAAGATCAGATGTTACTTAATCTGTGTGGAGACTGGGTATGAAATCCTGACCCCATTGAAGTCAATGGAAATTTTGTCATTCACTTCAATGGACCCAGGATTTCACCCTGGGTATCTCACTTTACAAAGTTATCTGCATTCTGTAAAAAGTTTGAGTCCCTCCGTCTAATGCTGTCTCTAAGTCATTGGTCTTTGCTGTTTTATACAGAGACGCAATACTGCTCCATCAGAAAGCCACTATTGTACTGCAGTACTTCAAGGGTACTACATTGTCCAAATGAAGTTGCTCTGCCAATAGATTAATCAAAAATATAGGGTGGAGGGAATAGAGTATTTTGTAGTTGAGAGAAGAATTTTAATTTCAAAGTAGAAAAGTCTCCAAGGAGTAAATCCTAGTCCCCTCTATCTACCATGACAGGCCTGACTAGCTAGAGTTATCCATGGGGGAATAAGACTGTGAGAAAGAAACATTGGCTGGTTATGCCATGGTTATGGGTATAGGATACTAAACAGAAAGATGGCCAGGAATCCCCTCTCCCCTGTCACAAGGTGGTGGCCACTTCTGCACAATGCACAACCTGTGGAACTCTTTGTCAGAGGATGTTGTGAAGTCAAGAGTATAACAGGGTTAAAAAAACAACTAGATAAATCCATGGAGGATAGGTCCATCAATGGCTATTAGCCAAGATGGGTAGGGATGGTGTCACTAGCCTCTGTTTGCCAGAGGCTGGGAGAGGGCAGCAGGGGATGGATCACTTGGTGATTGCCTGTTCTGTTCATTACCTCTGGGGCATTTGGCATGGATTTCCAATTGTATAGAGGAATCTCACTAGAGCAGGGTTTGTCCATTAGTAAGTAGGCCAAGAGCTTCCCTAAATAACTAAAAATCTTTACCTTACTTGCAAACAGAGCAGTGGACAGGTGCAAACAAGTTAACAAAGTGTAATCAGAGGAGGGATGTATTTATTTTGAGCAAACTGGATTTGCCCAGTCTTGAGTCAGGTAAAAACTCCTTAATATTTTTGCCAGCCAGAATGGCTCATAGCTCAACTGTTAATCTTGTGGCAGGAGCCCAGAAAGTAAAAACAAACAAACAAACAAACAATCTAGACCTCAAACAGCTCATCCTTCTATTTCAGAAAACAACCTTCCTGACACTTAGATATCTGGCCTACTTGTTATACTGAGAATGAAAATGCTCTAGAGAATCTGGTTGCTTTCAAAATCCAGAACTCATTGTAGAAATAACATGTAATTACAGAGCCAAGACAAATCTCAAGGCACTTTATAATAATTAATGTCCATGTATATAAGTAATTACAATCTACTAGGTGGCAAAATTATTTCGAAAAATGGAAATGAGGGGTTTTGTTCCAGAATCCTTTTATTTCTGTTCCTGATGCAATATTGTAGACCTCTCCAGCAATTTGGAACTCCTGGCAGAGGAGACGAACTACAAGATGTGACCAAGGTCACAATCATTTGTAGTTTGTAAAAGTTTACTTGGTTGTAGTGAAGTTTCCTTGTCCTCACTTTCAGTGCTCTCTGCATAATGATGCCACTGCCTGGCTCTCCACTCTTCTTTCCTTCTGCTCCCTTGTTCTGTTCACCCCTTCTACTCTTCTTTCTTGACTGTTCTCTTTGGACTAGGCTTTGACTTGGACCACATGCCAGTGCAGGAGAGTAAAAGCACCTTTAAATCTCTGACTTGGTGCACAGAGGTAAACTAGTGCTGTGGGAGCAGGTTGGCAAATAGGGATGGAGAATGGTGGAACGTTGGCTCCATCCCTACTACTTGCTGGCCAAGGAGAATCTGGAGAATTGTGACTCAAAGGTGTGTGTCTCAGTGGCAAGGTCTTTGAGGGTGACTCCTTGCTCACAGCTGTGCTTAAAGGAAAAAATCCAGCCTTTTGTCTTTTTCTCCTGCTCTTGGCCTCACATTTTCTCTTATGATATTAGGAATAGCCTACTTTTTCTACTGTGCCCAAGGCTATCATGCCCTTCAAATCCACTTCTTTTGGGAGTCTGCTGACCCGCATGCACAGACAAGAGAGAACAGGCACGTATTGCTAACCTCCACTGACCTGCCTGCTATCTTCTGGGTTTATGGTCTCAGAGAGAAAAACTTGATCAGCTGGCATCAGCAGTGCAGAAAGTGATATTCTTAACATTAATGGGCATTAGATATAGCTCCTGAGAAAGTTTTTGTATAAATCCAAGTGGGCTAGAAATGAAAGATGGTGATGGATATTGGAAGGGAAGCACAGTTGTAAAATCTGAAGACTACAATAACTTTTATTATACAAAAGTACAATACAATACTTTTGTATAATAAAAAGTATAATACTATACTACTTGATGGGGTTGAGCACTCCATCTACAATTGAAGGCAAGGATTCCATAAAAATTAGAAGGTTAGACTTGGGCTGTAAATATTGAAAGTAAGTTGTCTGAGGAAGATGTCTAGTATTAGAGAAGGGAGTTTTAAAACAGTAAAACGTACATGCTTGAAAACCTAATGAGAGCCATCAATTCGCAGTTAGTTCAGGTTCCTGAGGGAATGGAAGATGGAAGCTCTGAAAGTTTATTTAAATAATGGATGAAGAGGAGTCCGTTGCTGGTACCACACGATCCAGTTACCTCAATTTCCCACTTAGAAGCTAGACATTTGCCCTTACGAAACCCAGCACTAGATGTCTAATCCCAGAAGAATTCTGATTACTTGAACAGATATTGTAATTAAAAATAGGATTTTGATGGAAGCTAGGCTCTCAGAGAACCCTGAATATGAAAAACATTGTATTGGGTCCCAACTGTCCTCACTGCTGAAGTTCAGAGCTTTGACAAGGTAAAAAAAAAATTGCTGTACCTTGGCATCTGATCCAAACCCCAATGAAACCAATAGGAAGACCTGCCACTGATTTCTACAGGCTTTGGATCAGGCCCTAACTGGAGTACTTTTATGTCCAGGTAAGCTCCATTTACAATGTGGAAGATTTATTTACTTCTTTATATCCTCTGCTGCTGTCATGTTTTTCTGGATTCCAAAAGGAATGAACTGTCTACTAGAAGAACAAGAGGCATGTGATGGACTTAACATAGACTCAGCATTCTACTGTATACTTTTACTTTTCTCTTGCATTTCCATATAGACTAATAGAATCGTAGAAACATAGGCCTGTAAGACATTTCAAAAGCTCATATAATCCAGCCCCCTATGCTGAGGCAAGACCAAGTAAACCTAGACCATCCCTGACTGGTGTTTGTCTAACCTATTCTTAAAAACCTCAAATGACAGGAATTCCACAACCTCCCTTGGAAGTCTATTACATTGCTTAACTGACTATCCTTATAGCTTGAAAGTTTGTACTAATAACTAACCTAAATCTCCCTTGATGCAGATTAAGCCCATTATTTCATGTCCTACCTTCAGTGGACATGGAGAACAAATGATCACAGTCCTCTTTATAACCTTAATATATTTTAAGACTATCAGGTCTTCTTTTCTCAAGGCTAAACATGCCAGTTTTTTTTTTTAACTTTTCCTTCTATGCCAGGGGTGGCCAAACTTACTGACCCTCCGAGCTGCATATGACAATCTTCAGCTGTTCAAGAGCTGGGGTGTGCCTGCCAGGGCTCAGGGTTCCAGCCCCGAGACTCCCTCTCCGCCAGGCAGAAGCTAGAGGCGATGTGCGGAGTTTTTTCCCACGGTTTGCTGGCCCTGCTTGGTTACATGGTGGGGCCGCTGTGGGTAAGAGTGAGGGTGTGCCTGGGGAGGCATGACTCAAGCTATTGGGTGGGGCATGAACCTTTAAATTGTGCCCCCCACTCTCAGCAGGCACCAGTTGTCTCTGGCAGAAGCCTCTAACCCCACCACCCCGCCGCAGGGCAGAAGCCCTGAGTTCCTCCTCCCCCTGTCTGGTAGGCAGAGAATGGAGAGGCCTCGGAGGCAGGAGGCTCCATGAACTGCACTTTAACTGTAAAAGAGCCGCATGTGGCTCGCGAGCCGTGATTTGGCCACCCCTGTTCTATGCCATCTATACCAATATTCTAGCCATGAGATTTAGCCCACCCAGTTTCTGTGATGCCAATTAAGTCATAATTTAGCTTGTGGGCTAGTACTTCCATATGTTCTGGTCTATTGCCCCACAGGTCTTGGTTTGATATATTTGAGAAGTTTAATGATGTCAGATGTATGAACCGTTCATTGTACATCTTTTACTGAGTGATATCTTTGAGAAGTACTCCCACTTTGAATGTGGCTGTTAGCTCCACTCTGACATGAAGTCAGAGATAAGCCCGGGCTATACCAGCGTATGTTTAATCATGAATGACAATCATGACCCAGAGGACAGGGTACCAGACTGGGATTTAAAAGTTTTATTACTAGCTCTGTGTGACCCTGGGCTGCACTTCTCTGTGCTTCAGTTCTCCCTCCCATGCATTGTCTGTCTTTTCTATTTAGATTATAAACTCTTTGGGGACAGGTTCTAGTTATTTGTATCGCACCACACAATACGGCCCTCATTTCAGTTAGGGCCTCTGGCTTTATTGTAATACAAATAAGAATAATACATTTGCTAGAACACCAGTTTTATTCTCAGGTGAGAAGTTTAGGTATTTATATTTATATTCTTGGGGAAAAGGTGCTGTGGGTATTGGGTTTTTTTTTTTGCATTTGCTAGAATAAGACCAGATACAGCTTCACTGAAATCAATAGAAATATTTCTGAAGTCATTTATGATGGACCCCCAAAGAATTCATTTCTGAAAAACAAAATCTTTCCTACTCATCCAGCCCATAAAGAACACATGTAGAAAATGAGGGAGAAAGAAGAGCCTCAGTCAGAACTCAAGGATTGGGCCCACAGTTACATTGGGTCATGTCACACCATCATTTGTGCGTGCAGCGGTCCCCAATGAAATCACAGAGGAGACCTGACTAAAATAGAAGGCATGATATAGCCCAGTATTAAAGTATCCTTTCTCTTCTCTCTTAAAAAACTGGTTCAACTGAAATATCAATGATTCGGCTTAACATTACTTCCTCCCTAAAATACCAGAATTAAATATTCACTGTTACCATTAGCTCCAAGAGAAAACATTGTCAAGAAATAAGATTTGTTTTAATAAAAAAATGAGTATAGCTCCCTTTTACACTTTGAAGGAGGTGAAGCTATCTTAGTTCCTTGCTAATTATGTAGTGCTACCTCAAAATGGTGAGGACTGTTTCTTTCTTTCTTCTTTTCTTTAGGTTTTTGTTTGTTTTGGTTTGGTTTTACAACTAACAATCTTGTCTTTACTCATATTCTCTCCCCCCCCCCAGTTGAGGGAGACACTGCAGCTCCTACTAGTCCTTAAAACTGCTTCTTCCTGACCAGTGCCACTTCAGTGTTTTTCTTAGTTGAGGATGAATCATCAGGTCTCATCCAGTTGCTCATTTCTCTCATATTCTGAGACCTCAACGGGACAGCATTGTCTGTGCTTGATGGGGAGGAGACAAACCTGAGTGTCCTCTGCAAGTTTGATGAGATGCCCACAGCATCTCACAATCTTTCTCCAGCCTCCTGAGGTACATGTTAAACAGCTCAAAATAGAGACCAGACAGATTCCTCAGGTGAAGGCCAATGGTTAGGAGGAACTGCTGCACAGAGAGAAGCCACCTTAATATGACACAGATATATTTCTTGGCAGCAAGGATAGAAAAGCAAATATATAATAATTGGTTTATATAAATTTCACTGACAGTGTAAAACAAATAAGCAGATTTATTATTCAAGAAGGTTCTGGTTGATTCTGACTTAGCCTTTCATTTTTTTTTTTAATTTTTTTTTTTAGTTTTCTTCTCAGTAGAAGATGAACAGTAAAACTTGGCTTAAGGAAGATTTTCAACACTGGAAGCTTTGAGGTCAACCATGAATGATTTCAGGAACAGAAAGAGGTGTTCAAGCATGGTCCACTTTGCAGAATGCACAGCAACTCTCTCCCTAATGACATTGCACATGATGTATTCAAAGATTGCTACATCCTGATCAATAGCATGTTCAGCCATGTAGTACAGTAGGTAGAATTCACTGCAAAGGAATTATTGCAGTGCATGTATTTTTTTTTAAACTTTACTGCAATGGGGCAAGAATCTCATGGGGTTTTCACTGTGTGGTTCAAATGGATACGAATGTACCTTATGCACCTTCCCTAGTATGATCTTCAATTGCAGTTCACTGTCAAGAAAACCCCACATGATCAGATTAAGACAAAGAAGTGGATATGACTGAGTCAGAATTCTAGAGTAATTTTGCTGAAACCATTTCTTGCAGGAGAGAAGCCATATGGGAGACCTGGTAAGGTGATCCAAACATGAAGCAGATGCTCCAGCTGCTTTTTAATGTTGTCTTTTGGCTGAGTGTGCAGGAAGGAAATGTGCCACAAGGAGCACAGCCATTCTTTTATGTGCTGCTGCCAGTCCCTGTGTTCAGTGGTGGGAGCATTAGTAGAGATAGCAGGAACATACATACATACACATACATACACACACACACAAATCTATCTATCTATATAGCCTCCTCTCCATTTCTCTCAGGCAGAAAGCTAACCCACCATGCTGTTACAGAAAGCTAGGCAATTGCTTGGCTGGTTGTTTGATAAAACAAACAACATATATGAAAATAGTTTCTGCCTTATGGATTTTTTTGTGTATGGAGTTTTGTGGTGCTTCTTTCTGTGATATTTTGCAGCTGAGTCTCCTGCATCTCTGATGGATGCTGCAGAAGTAATAATGTCTTCTTTGACTTCCCACCTGGTTTGTTGCATGTGTGGGAATTTAGCCACAGATAATGCTCCTCACTTCTACTCTGCTGTCTAAAAGCAAAATATTTAGCCAGAAATTTTCAAGATGTCATTCTGAGAGAAGTACTTCACAATTCCTACTGGAGAGCTGCAGAAATATCTGCTTTGGATCAATCACTGCTGTACAGAAATGCTCAGCTGCTCTCACCACCTGCTTCCAGTGGTGAGTCCAGGGTGGGCAGGTTGGTCAGACTCAGTTCAAAAATGCATTTTTTTCACAAGAAAAGTGTAAGATATTGATCAGATGACTGAGGTGTGCCATGACATCCTCTGGGGAGAAGTCTGACAATATGGGGGCCATGTAAAATAATTGTTTGTGGATGAAGGCACTTGATGGGGTGGATGCTGTGAGAGGTCACAGGAGAAGTCTGGAGGTATTAGAAAAACGATGAGGTAACGCCACAAGGAGGACAAGATGATAGTGGCTGACCTAGCAGAGTCCAGAGAGGGGAGCAAAGGGCTTTCTCTCAAAAGGAGGCAGTCATGTTCCCATCCATCCTGTTGGAAACCATCTACAAGATATGGGGGACAGGACACCAGCCTCCTGTCCAGTGCTCTTCAGGGGAGTGTCGAGTTTGTGCATGCCTTACTTTGTGTTATACTGCTGACAATTTATTAAACATATAATCTCTTGTGAAATGTACCATGAAACATACTTATGAAATGTACGATCCCTGCTCCACATTGCCCCAGTGAACACTATCAAAGTGCCTATCAGAGGTGCAATTGCCCATGCATCCACATTTTTTTTAAACTCTCCAGGATAAAGACCACACATTCCAATCTGTCAATCTTCTCTTCCATTGCCATGGGTAGGCAGAATCCAACATCTTGTAATGTGAAGTTAAAATTCTCCTCCCAAGTCTGGTGTCCATACACCAAAAAGCTGAAGACCCTGTGTTTCTGCGTGTTAAATCTGTGATAATTTGGGGGTGAGGGAGGTCTATATTCTCACACAGAAACATCCCGCCAGGAGTTAGCTGCCCCAGACAGGCCCTCCAGAGGCAACTACCATTTAGCCTTGTATTGGACCCAGTCATTGTAGGGGAAGAAGGTGACAATGATACTGCGTTCATGGATAGAACATCTAGGCCCACAGTCTACCAATAAGCCTTCTACTGAAATGTCAATTGTCAGTCCATCGGGGTCTGACCATAATGACTGAAAGCAAAAATCAAACAGGAGAAAAACCACTCATGGAATTTATTCTCCATGAATTAGCAGCACAGACTGCCAGGAATATGAAAAATGTGTGTGATAGATTGACATAAATATGTCAGCAATTCATACTGAAGAGTAGAATAAAGTTAAGAGGGAATTATAAGAAAATATGAGCCCTCGAGCTAGGATAATTAACATGCAAAAGCATGTTAATAGGCTAGAACATATGGCCCATGATGTTAGGACTGCTTATTTAAAAATAAGGTGTGAAGGTGAGGCTGAGGGACAACTGTTGTGTGCATATGCTTTCCAAAGAGCATTATAAACTGTAAAGTGAGTACAGGAACAAAAGTACACCAATCTATTTCTCCAAAGAATATAAGTCTGGTAAATCTATGTCACGGCAAGCAGTGTGAGCTAGTGGAGAGTGCAATGGTCTGGAACTCAGGAAACATGGGTTCTATTCCTAGCTCTGCCATTAGCCTGCTGGATGACCTTGCACAAGTCATTTCACCTCTCTGTGCCCCAGTTTTCCCATTTGTAAAATGGCGATAATGATACTGACCCATTTTGTAAAGTGCTTTAAGATTTACTGATGAAAAGTGCTACATAAGAGATAGGTGTTATTATTTCATACAAGACTGTTATATCCTTCCTGAAGGGTCCATATATGGTAATATCTTTGTGGAAGATGCCATAGGAAGGCAGTTTAAAGTAAACTGAGAGGATGAGGGGGCAAAGGATGATATGAGATGCCTGAGTCGAAGAAATGCTGCCAAGCCAAACTGTCATGGACAAAGGTGCAAGCTGGTAAAAGTATACCTTCTCCAGAAGCATGCACTATTTCTTCCAAGTTTAATGACATACTTGGACCTATCTAGATAACTTGGTGCAGAGTTTACAGCAAGATACATTATGCAGATTGTTTTTTTTATTTTGATCCAATTCTCTTTCAATTTTTAATAAATCTTGTTTTGGTACAAACCAAGGGGTTTTAAAACTTTGGGGGATTTGACACAGACGATACTGAAGAGGCACAACAACTTTCAACCTCTAAGAAGAGGTGTGAAGCAAGGCTCTCTGGTGTCTATTCTCAGTCTACCTGGTACGAACTAATGAGCTCTCTACCATAATATTTTGATCCTCCAAATGCACAAGAATGCATTAAACACAGATGAACACTGAATTTAAGGAGTATATGATGACAATGTTTTATAAGGAACAAGTCTGCTGGTAAGGAAATATTAGTGCAATTTTGGGAAACCTAGGTTTAATATAGAGAATGCTGGGTGGGATTTTGACGACCAATTAACACTGGCCTAATTCTGTTCCCACTGAAATCAATGACATTTTTCTATTGATTTCAATGTGAATTTTGCCATTGATTTCAAGTTAGACCAGGATGGAGTGCTTTTTGAAAATGCAACCCACCATGTATTCTTTTTATATTGTATACTAGTTAACTTTGAGGAGAAGGAATTAACTGCAAAGACTGCATGCATTCTTACTACACTTCAAAACTATACTGTACTACACAACTGCAGATATTTTCCTTTTTATTACTGGCTCCTACCAGAAAACACTCAGAGGAACCCAGTCACTAGGTGAGATGTCATTTTGTTCAAATTAATGTGTACACAAACTCTAAGCTAGTTATAAGCCTTCCTTTAAAGTATACTGTCCTCCTGATAAGAAAATAATACTGTGTTTCCTATTTCATAGATTCATAGATTCCAAGGTCACAAAGGACACATTGTGATCATCTAGTCTGATCTCCTGCAGGCCATAGAACTTTCACAAAATTATTCCTGTTTGCACTAGAACAGATCTTTTAGAAAAGCGTCCGATTTTGATTTAAAGTTTGCCAGCGAGGGAAAATCCAACACAACCCCTGTTCCAATTATTAATTACCCTCACTACTAAAAATGTATGCCTTATTTCCAGTCTAAACACCACTTCAAAACACTTAATCAGAAAACAAACATCAAAATAAAAGGTAAGGCACTGTACTGACTTCTTCCTGTTCCAAAGGTCCGGTCAACAGAGAGTGTTGGGAATGGCACGGGCCGGAGAGTGAACTGCGGATGCGGATATCCACATGTTGGAGATGGCAGAATTCCTGGGTACTGGGCACTTTCTAGTGTTGGCACTGGGATGGCACTGACAACAGCTGAAAAGAGAGAGAGAAGGAGAGAGAGAGAATTAAAGATCTCTTAACATTCTGTCGGTATTTGAGGAAGGTTAAAAATAAATGGATGGATCCAGCAGAAAACTACAAATGGCTACATTTCCAAAGCAGGGTGCCCAAGCTGCAGCCACAAAATATGTATTTTGTATCATGCCAGATACAGTGGGTCCTGATCCATGACTAGATCCTAAATGCTATGGTAATATAAATAATAGATAAATAAATAAACAAACAAACATTGCATGTATGCTCTTTATAGACACACCAACACACATACGTAGACCACATCAGTATACAGAAATAGGCATGTTTCATGTGACTGGGATATTTTCACATACAAAAAGCCACTTTTAGTATGAAACTATCTGCAAACATAAATGCCTGTTTCAAGGGTGCAGATTAGGCAGACAAGTTTGAATATTTTCCTGTTAAGTGACAAATATTTGAAAGGAAAATGGATGGATCAAGGCTTTAAGGGCCAGGATATAATCTTAGTGACTCTACTAAAGTTATTCCTGATTAACACCAGCGTAAATGAGACTGACTCTACTTCCTCACTCAGTGTGTACATTTAACTATAATAGTTCTAATGGGAATTACAACCAACAAAGAGAGGAAAGAGAAACAATGGGTTATGCACAAATTACCATAATCCCCTGAACATTTAAAGCTTCTCCAAAGCATATGAATCATTTTGGTTTGGAAACTGGCTCAAAATCTAATGAAATCAGGATTTCTTCTGAGTGATTTCCAATATGCTCTGGTTTTGAACAATCCAGGAATAAACAACCAATAACAAAAATAATGGGCCAAATTCTGAATTCCTTTACTGGTTTTTATGCACTTCTTACTCAGGGAAACCCCGACTGACTTTAACAAAAGTTTTGCCCGAGTAAACATTGGGTAGGAACTTCAGGATTTGGCCCAATGATGAATTTTTTTGGCTTATGTAGCACTTTTCACACGTGAATTGCAAACAATATTATAAATGTTAAAGTAGACATTATTATTACTTCTAGCCCTTATTACATCCACCACAGAGTTGTAAACTGGGAAATTTGCCCAAGGTCACACAAAGAGCTTATTCCTTATTACTTCTTTAAGCACTAAACGACACAGTCTTTGTTGGGCATTTCTGTACTTCCAGAGGAAAATGGGAAGTGTAGAATCGCACACAACTTTTATTAAGAAATGATAATCATAGTATTTTGAACATTCAAAATGTCTAGGTTCAATTTACGCATCCTTAGAATAGTAATCTTACTATTCAAAGATTTAATTTTATCTGTGGAAATCATTTTATTCACACTTTTGAAAGGTTAAATAATAGTCTTCCTGCTTGTAACACTGTTAATGCACTGCAAAAACAATCATTCTGTATTGAGTCATAAAAAAACCAACACATTTATTGAAGTCCATCCCTTCATTCTTCTCCAAGGCATAGGCAATAAGAATTTTAAAAAAATCAGAGTATTCACTGTAATATTATATTTATGTAGAAAAGCTAAGGGAAAAGATAGCTTCAAGCATTTTCAATAAACCTCTGTAATATGACAAGAAATTTGTTCTGACATAGCCTACCAAGAATTGAATTTGTATTTGATACGGATGCTTTAGGAGTTTGAAAGCAGAAATTCCCTTGCCAAATTTTGGAGCTCTCTGACCACTGCCCTCTTGCGTCAAAATTTTTTCACTATGCCCAATAAAAATGTAATCTAAGTATGGCTCATTGAGATTATGAAGTAGGAATTCCAAAGCTGTGCTCAGTAGCCCAAAATCCCCAGATGTTGCCAAACACATCAACATGATCGTCTCCACCACCAAAACAGGGTTGTTGTGATTTTCCACAATTTCAGAAAAAAGACTTAATTAAAAAATCAGTGAAAATAAACCCCAAAAAGTGATTCATTCTATGAGCATATTTCTTCCTCATACAGATGTAAGTTTTATAAAAAAAAAATGAATAGATTGGAATTCTGTAGGTAAATCACAAGAACATAATACTAAATAGTCAAAATTTGTCTACCTCCTTTTTAAAAAGTTGCCCTTTTATAATGATACACACTTTTGTCAAGTTATTTGTTGTCAGCACCTACCCTATTATAGGGTGACCAGACAGCAAGTGTGAAAAATCGGGATGGGGGTGGGGGGTAATAGGAGCCTATATAAGAAAAAGACCCAAAAATCAGGACTCTCCCTATAAAAATCGGGACATCTGGTCACCCTACCCTATTAATATGTTTTGACTAAGCCAATCAGAAAATGAAAAAAAATGCTGTGTTGGTGCTGAGAAGTGCACAGGTCTTTCACCAATAGATAACACTCTGAATTCAACTGTCCTATTTTCCAAGATTTTACTCCATAACTTGTCACCATTTTGATACAACAGATTGTGATATAGCCTTCTTCACAAACAGACTTGGGATCGAAATCCAGATCTTTAATTTTAAATGCTTGGGGAGAAGGAAGGTGTTTAGGACTATGTATCATCAGCTGCATTTCAGCCTCTTTTCTGGTTTTCAGCTCAACTCTCAACGCTTTGATTGTGTATTTGAGATCAATTGTGTGATATATATTGGAAACAATGCTCTGAATTGTTTTTCAATTTTGTCCTTGTGTGGGTCCAGGTCTTCGTTATTAATGAGATTAAACCAGATTTCCTTTGAGACTAACTTTAGCATCATTGGACTGTAATCTGCCAAGACCCTATGAAACGCTCTTCAATTGCTTTATTAAGTTTAGTGCCTTTCTGTGAAGGAATTTAGAGACTTAAGAGTATCATGATGGCGACATTTCAATAACAATGATGGCCTCAAACAGTCTCTCTTGTAGCATTATGAAACTCACCAATGTTTTGCCCTTTCATGTCAATACAAAAAGTTTCATTCAATAGCTCATTTGATCCTGAAGAACCCAAATAAACTGATTTTCTATGCTTTTTAAGATCAGCTTAAGTCACTTCTATTTTGCCACTTAACAGTGCCAATGTGTTTATTTTATTTCAGAATAATTACCTGTTTTCATTTCTTCGGTCCTTTCTATAGTTTATTTCATATTACTTTCAGTGTTTGGCACATTGAGTCAGATAAATTAAAAAATATGATAAAGCCCCTCAAAAACAATCCACTTTTATTTTATGGAGAAAGAAACAGGTTCATTAGAACCCAGCCTAAAAAGTTCACAAATTAGACCTAAATGTGAGATCGATTTTTCCCCCATGTATCATTATATATTATAATCTCTCTGTTAGACATATACTAGTGAGAGTAGGATAGAGATAGAAAACAGGACCTCACCCTTCTAAAACTATTTATGATTTGATCCTAAAAAACCCAACGGCACACGTATCCATATACACTGACCTACTATAAAGCGGACTGATTTTACTTATACTGGTATTGTACCATTGCAATTACAATGAATTTGATTCTTATCTTGCCTACAACACTTCTACATCAGTGTAATTCCACTGCCCTTATTCATCTCTCCCTTGTATCAGGGTAAATCAGGAGTCATGCTACTGCAGCTAGTGCAGTTATAGCAGCGTAAGTCTAGTGTGAGAGAGGGGATTATCAGCCCCATCAACATCAGTGATGTGACTTCTGATTTTCTCTGGAGTAAATGAGATCAGAATCCAACCCACTGAATCTTTATCCTGTGCATTCTCCAATATTTTTTTATGTTTTCAACTCCCCTTAGGGAGCAGCATGTCAGGTCGGAATGTCAAAGTGTGTATGTGATCGCGTTATCTACAAGTGGATACAGCCTAAAAAGAAGACAGTTCCCAGGAATGATTTTTGCCTCAGTATGTTTAAGTACTTCCTTACCTTAAAGTACAAGTTGTTTCATTGGCATCAATGGGACCACTCATGTGCTTAAAGTTAAGCACCTGTGTAATGGGTTGCTGGATCAGGGCCTTATAGATTACTGGAAATGTAACATATACCAAATAATGTCTAGATTTAATGTGTGCTGAGCAGTTCAATAAAACCAAGGGATTCTTTCCAGAGACTTGACATCTCCATCCTGTAATCCATGTTGGGAATCACACTGCACAGTAATGCATAAGAGTACATTTGCTGGCTAAATTTTATAACGAAGAACAGCAATTAGCATAGTAAATATAAATCTTTGTAATGTGTGTCCCCAAGTACTGTACACATAGGAAATGTACACATAGGAAATGTGTGGTCTATTGATTAGAGCAATGGACTGGAAGTTAGGACTTCTTGATTCTATTTCCACCTACTGAATCATTGTGAAGCCTTGAGAAGCCATGGTTTACTCCTTTGTAAAATGTGGTTAATGCTACTTACTGTAGTTGTATTATGAGGCTTAATTAATTAATATTGTAAGATGCTTTGAGATCCTCAAATGAAAGAGACTCTAGATGCACTATTGTTCTCACATCAAATTGTAAGCGGGAGTAAGAGATGCACTACTCACGAGGGTTGCTTGGTTGTGAATCCATCGGAATCATGAGCTTGGCACGTGTGGCTCTGCGGGCAGCAAGCGAGCGCTCTAACGTGGACATACTACTTCCCACATCCTCTGTGTCAGGACCTAGTGAAAAGCAACACAGTGGCTATGTTAACAATGGCTATCCACCAAACTGTTTCCCTCTTTACCGTACGTCTTGCAGTAAAGTGAATGGATATTTTTTCATACATCTATCATTAAAATTGGTCACTTAAATGGCATCATCTCCTAATAGCTCTGCACAGACTACTTCGGACACCATTCCTGAATAAAATGGTTGTTTCTCATTTTCTTACTTGGGAATTTCTCCCTTTACAATCACATCCTGGTTTAACTCTCCTTTCTCCCTGCTGCTGAAACAAAAATCGCTTCATAAAAATGACACTAACCCTCTGCCTCAACATTACTTATTACCCACTTCCCTTAAAGTTCAAACAAAGTATCATGGCCAGATTTGGGTACATAAAGTTGGACATCTAAATCCATAATCTAGCACCTAAATAACTGGCCTTATCTGCACAGATGCTTTATATGCACCCACTAAGTCCCAGCCAATTCAAATGATTGGCTCAGCAGCTACAAAAATCAGGCATTTTATTATCATATTATTTATATTGAAATATAGATGTAGGTATATTCAGGTAGCCAAACTAAAAGTTTAGTCCACTTACACTCATACAGAGATGTTTGGTGTAACCAAAGAAGCTAGGGTAACAATCTCTGGTCATGGAGGTACCTTGTTTTCAGTGGGATGTTTGGTACAGTAATTCCCAATGAAATAGAAGATATGTTTTCTGGTTCTCAGATTGTATCATATCTGATATGTACACCTCTACCCCGATATAACGCTGTCCTTGGGAGCCAAAAAATCTTACCGCATTATAGGTGAAACCGCGTTATATCAAACTTGCTTTGATCCACGGGAGCGCGCAGCCCTGCCCCCCCGGAGCTCTGCTTTACCGCGTTATATCCGAATTCATGTTATATTAGGTCGCATTATAGCGGGGTAGAGGTGTATATTATATTAATATCACATAAGTAGTTATACCACCACGTGGAAAATAAGTTAATTATTGCCATAACAAAATAAACTGAATTTATTTGGTATCTTTGAGTAGTTCACCTCTATTGTGCCTACTCATCTCCACTGGGGCTATTACTTTCTAAACCTCTGAGCAGCTCATAAACTTTTTTTTTAATAAGACTCTCCACAAAACTCTTTCCTTCTTTTCTTCAAATTATCTTGATTTAGTTCTCAGGACTAAAATCTCAGTCTTGCAGCAGTAACTGTTTTAAGGTCCAAAATCTAGTGATGAAATAGGGCGAGGACAATATGTTTGATTCAGTTGGATATTCTAGGATTCCCAGTACTATAAAAGTATAAAAGTATCTGGCCTAGTTGTTTGCATGTATTTGTATCTAGCCCTTCTGGTTAGGCAATTGGTGTGCTGTGACCACTGCTTATCTTGGGTCTGATCCAAAGATCATTGAAGTCAATGGAAAGACTACAGTTGATCTTAATGGGTTTTGGATTATGCCCCACGATCATCTTACTTGTGAATAGATTCTAAAGTCTTTTGGGCAGGGATCATCTTTTTGTTGTATGTTTGTAAAGTGCCTAGTGCAATGAAGCTGGGGCCTCTAGGTCCTAATCCAATACAAATTAAAAAAAGAAAAAAGACAAACCACTATGTAAGATATCAAACCCTAAAATCCTGACAGCAACCTATGACTTTTAGATCATTTTAGAGGTTTGAAATCCTATTAGGTCTGCCATTTCTTTCACACTAAAGCCTCTACCTCTTATGGTAGGTAAGGAATAGAGATACAAACAATAGTAGCAGCTGAAGAAATCTAAGCATTTACCATCATATATATCACCAAAGAATCTGCATTATTTAAAACCCTATGTGATTTTCCAGACTAACTTGTCACTGTCACTCATGAGTGATGCAGCCATGCAAACTCATGCCAAATATACTTATATTTTGAATCTATATATTGCTGCTTCTTCCTCACCCTATTACATTTTATTACTGAAAAAAAAATTTCTAACAAAAGGGAAACCTATACTGTTTAAGGATAGAAAAGAAAAGCGAGGCTGCCTATATACTACACTTAAATTGCATTTTTTGCATGAGAGTTTCTCTCTCTCTGGGCCAAATTCTGATCTCACTTACGGTGGCGAAACTCTTTTTTACTGTGTTGTCTCTCTGCTCCATTTTTCATTTGATTTTTTTCCCACTGTGTTCCCCACCACCAATAGAGTCTCCTAAAGTGGAATGCAAACTCAAGACTTGTCTACATGGAGACTTAGTGCATGGCAAGCCAGGAATATAAAGTATGCTAGTCTGCTGGGTCCACTATGTGGAGCCTACAACTGTACACTAAAGTACCATAGGTTTCAGAGTGGTAGCCGTGTTAGTCTGTATTAGCAAAAACAATAAGAAGTCCTGGTGGCACCTTAGAGACTAACAAATTTATTTGGGCATAAGCTTTCGTGGGCTAGAACCCACTTCATCAGATGCATGCAGTGGAAAATACAGGAGCAGGTATAAAGGATGGGAGTTGCCTTACCAAGTATGAGGTCAGTATAACGAGACAATTCAATTAACAGCAGGATACCAAGGGAGGAAAAATAAATTTTGAAGTGGTAATCAGAGTGGCCCATTTCAGACAGTTGACAAGAAGGTGTGAGTAACAGTAGGGGGAAATTAGTATTGGGGAAATCAGGTTTTGGTTTTGTAATGACCCAACCACTCCCAGTTTTTATTCAGGCCTAATCTGATGGTGTCCAGTTTGCAAATTAATTCCAGTTCTGCAGTTTCATGTTGGAGTCTGTTTTTGAAGTTTTTTGTTGTTGAAGAATTGCCACTTTTAGGATTGTTATTGAGTGACGTTACTTTCTTTGTTGGGCCAGTCTTGTAGTAGGTGACTTCTGAGTACCTTTTTGGCTCTGTATTTTCCACTCCATTCATCTGATGAAGTGGGTTCTAGCCCACGAAAGCTTATGCTCAAATAAATTTGTTAGTCTCTAAGGTGCCACCAGGACTCCTTGTTATTTTTGCTCAAGTACCATAATACACGTTGACTAGCTGGCTCATACAATAGAGTCCACATGATCAGTTCATATGTGGCAGGCTAGGGCACTGAAGATGTACACCCCGGTTTGTGGTGTACTAATTGATCGTGCAGACAAGCTCTCAATAATGTTTGATTTCCAGCTGAAGTTCTGAGCCAATCATGAAAGAATGGAGTAGAAATCAAACATGATGCATATTCTTCTAATTATTAACCGATGCAAAGTAGCATGTCATTTTGAAAAAATGAAATTTACCTGTTGATACTATTATCTGTAGACACTACCTGTTCTGCAGACACTATTGAGTTGCTTAATGTTTGAATTCTTGAAAAATCATTCTTATCCATTAAAGCAATTGGGAATATTTGATTATGATAAGCTAAAACCTTCCAATATTGTATACAATATACTCTGTTCATCAATTGTGGGTCCAGGTGATTTTTCATTCCCTCAGATCTCAATTTCAGCATATGTATTGCTCCACTTGCATTAGAAGCTACCCATGCAGTTAGTCATGCTGTTATATTAGACAAGAAGTATCTGCCACCATGCCCAGTTGCAGTGTTGCCAACTCTCACAATGTTATTACAAGTCTTCTAATAATTGTTGTGTTTGCTAGAGCCCCAGTTGCTGGAATCTGGTTATTATCTTGACAGCATGACTCTAAATACTCCAACACCAGAAGGCAAATAAACAGAGCCTAAATTAATTCTTTTTAAATCTCGTGATTTATAAAAACCAATCTGTGGATGGCTTGAATTGTGATTTTTGAATGCCTGGAGCTGGCAATACCACCAGAACTGTATTGGGCCTGTTAAGCACGGCTGGCATTGGTGGAGGGGGCCTGCAGCAGGGGAGTCCCCAGAGGCACATTTTAGAACAACCACTGTAGTACCCTTTACAAATGTACATTGCACATTTCCACCCTATGTTGGCTTGATTTTGCTGGATGCTCCCTTTGGTGGGTCTAGACTCCCCAGTTCTTATGTCTAGGAGTGCAACAATGGGAGGGTGGCAGGCCCATGTACAAGGATTATGAGCACCCTTTTCTCTCTCTGACATAACTGTATACAGCTAGGTCAAATCTGGACCATAGCACTCAGGTTTATTGATTTCAGGACTGACTATGTTATTCTGCCCCCCAAAGAGAATATTTTCATATCACTACAGATTCTTGAAGTTAAAAACAGCTTCAGGCAGGTGAGAGCTGGAACATTTCAGTGAGCACAATGGCGGTGATATTACCAGACTGTGAGGCACTCTTGCTGCCCAGCTGAGTTTCAGACTGGCTGTGGCTGACTGGCGTGATGTCTTGACAGCTCTGCATCGGCGAGTCTCTTCCTGAGGGGTCAGAACCTGATGGCTTTTCAATATTCTTCATCTCCATCTCTTCATGGTGTATCCAGAGGTCTGGGGGCCTCAAGTCTTTCTGGCTGCCCTTCCTTTTCCCAGCGCTATGGGTAGCACGCTTTCTGTGGAAAAAGTCCAGATTGAAATCTAAGAAAATATCCCCTAACAAAAAAAAAATACCCATAAAAATTAAGTGATCTCAGGTTACACAACAAATAAATCCATTTAGGTTTGCCCGACAAGGCTTAGGAACCAGTTATCTTGGATCTGACTGCTATGCCTTTAGGCCTCTAGAGATAAATGTATTATAGCCATGATATGGTAAATCCCCAAGGCACGGGGGTGGGTACCAGGTGTCTCTCTGTCTAGCACCAGCTGCTTGCTGATCCATGAAGTGGCACTGGTGTTAGTTCCAGATGAGGCCACTTGCCAATCCGTTAAACATAAAGGTGTCTCACTGACAGCATATGTTTAGGAGAGGAATGAAAGGGGCAAGTGAGAGTAAATACTGCTCTTTGCTCCAGAGGGTGGGCTTGGGGCTCAGCAGGGTAGGTCATTGTGCACCAGCTGATGTGCGATTGGAGAAAAATTCCTTCCAGAAAGAATTGTGAAGTTCCTCTTGGGAAGACTATAATTTCTGATTTAACTACATATAGCAACAGCAATTGAATAATGCAGTATATATTTCCACAGTGTCCTGCAGGTCTCATACTTTCCATAAACAGCTACAGCATACATTATATTTCTTAAAAGTATATTAAAACATGATTTTTATCATACAAAAGCTAAGAAATTCAGAGTGATATACCCCACAGCAACATTAACTTTCCTCCTTATGTATATTCATTACAATATGTTCTATCCTTACAAGACCATACAGTGTGTGTGTATATACACAAAACATGCACGCACAGACATTCAGCGACATATGTGCATCTGCTGTTAAAGAAAACGTATGCAACTTAAATATAAATCAAGAGCTCTCTGTTGCAGCTACCTAACAAGTCTCATTGGAGATGCATTATTTAAACTCACTTTAAGCAGTCTAAAAATATGGAAAACATGCAGCCCCTCTGTTTTATTTTTAATGGTATTTGCAGAACAACCTGCCTGAGCATTCACATAGCATTTTTCATCTGCAGATCTCAAAGCACTTTATATAAACGGATAAGTATAATCCAGTTTATAGGTGAGGAAAGTGAGCTACACGCCAGTAAGGCCAAAATTTTCATACTTGGGTGCACATTTAGTCATCAGAAAAACAGCAGCTTGATTTTCACAGGTGATGAGCACTCCCAACTCCTGTTCAAACTTTAAAAACAGACTTCAAAGAGAAACTGCTGAACTACAATTCATTTGCAAACTTAACACCATCAATTTGGGCTTGAATAGGGACTGGGAGTGGTTGGCTCACTACCAGGGCCGGCTCAACCTATTAGGCAACCTAGGCAGTCGCCTAGGACGCTGAAATTTGGGGGGCGACGACCACGGCGGCCGAACATCCGGCCGCTGCGGTTGTCGGCTGTATTTTGGGGGCAGGACCTTCCGCCGCCTCTGTCGGGGGCGCCATTTTGGGGGCGGGACCTTCTGCCACCTAGGGCACCAAAAAGGCTGCCGGCGCTCCTGCTCACTACAAAAGCAATTTTCCCTCTCTTGGAATTGACACCTCCTCATCAATTATTGGGAGTGTACCACATCCACCCTAACTAAATTGGCCTTCAACACTGGTTCTCCACGTGTAAGGTAGCTCCCTTCTCTTCATGTGCCAATATATATTTATGCCTGTTTCTGTAATTTTCACTCCATGCATCTGAAGAAATGGGGGTTTTACCCATGAAAGCTTATGCCCAAATAAATCTGTTAGTCTTTAAGGTGCCACCAGACTCCCCGTTGTTTTTGTGGATACAGACTAACATGGCTACCACTCTGATACCAACTCCTGTTGAGCCCCACAAGCTATTCAGGCCAAAATGCATTTTCTACATCTACCAAGTCATCACAGGCCTAATTCAAAGACCATTGAGCCAGGAACTCCTGAGTTCTAATTCTGCTCTGCCATTACTTGATCAAGTTGCAATCAATAAAATGAATAACATTTACTTACTGCAGCTATCTTGCATGGGAGTCATGAACATACATTTGTTTGTAAAGTGCTTTGAAGATATATGGTGCTGAGTGCAACTACTATTAAATCTTAAATGTCTTTTTGGTAATTGAATTAAAAATTAAGATGCACTACTCTTTACTCTAACTTTGCAATACACACACAGAGAGAGTATGGAATTATATAGTACACCTTGTGGAATTCACTAAGACACACTACACGTTGAATCTTTTAAGAAGGCTCTTTCCACTTTGCTGAAACATTGCTTCTTGTTATGCAGACACTATCCGAAACAGCTTGGATGAGGCAAATAAGTGAAGACATAGCTGATAAGTCATTAGCATCAGACCTTGGAAAGGATGTTTTGTCCCCTGCAGGAGAACAGCTTTTTGTCTCTGATTTAAACCAATTACTGTACCATATCATAAGTCTTCCAGCAGATAGGGATTCTATCTCCCTGCAGCTGTAGACAAATAAATAGAAGAGAAGCTCAATGAAGCCCTTTGCAATTCACCCCATTTGCCCTGACAGCATCATACATATAACAGTTGTCGCACTTTTGTTTTTGTAACGGGCTGCAGTAAAGGGAACGCAGCTGATATAAAGGTGCTAGTAAGAAAAAAAATCTCTTTACAAATGAGAAGTGATTTCACTTTCAGCTCAGTTATTTCCTGCAGGTTACTATTAAAGGAGTGGAAATGACATGTCTCCCCCACCACCATTCACACCACCAACAAATGCAACCTAATGCCTGGCAGGCAAGAGTCAAAAACATAAGCTGCAGCTAATGAGCAATGTCAAGGTGGAAGATGCAGAGTGAAACGAAAAAAGAAGATATATCCCAAGGGAAAACTGCAGTGACATACTGAGGATGTCTAGTGGCTGCTGACTTATTTGCCTGAATTTTATTTTGCTTTTCCTTTAAGTCTCCACCTAGCTTCTCCTACCTCTATACACATTTGCTACCTTCAGTTATAATAGTACCTTGCAGGCAATCTTTATTTATTTCTCATACTTTTCCATTACCCACTTCAGATGCCTAACATCATATTCACTACTTGACAACTTCTGAAGAACAACCTCCTATCATGTAGCTGCTGTGCTCTGGAGTGGCTTAGGAACATAGGATTTACCTAACTGGATCAGACTAGAGGTCAACCTATACCAGTACCTTGCTTCTTGAGGTGGCCAGTAGCTGAGTTTTCTGAACTTCTCAGGTTTAAATTTACATTGCACATGTGAGATTTCATGGTTTTAGCTTGCTGCAAAGGCCATTAATAAGCATTATATTATACAATCTAAGCACAATGTCATTTACCATCCAATCCTGACAAACTCCTGCAACAGTGAAGTCCACGGGTTGGCTATATACTGCATAACACAGAATCACAGACACATAGGGCTGGAAGGAACCTCAAGATATCATCTATTTCATCCTTCCATGCTGAGGTTAAGCATATCTAGACAATCACTGCCAAATATTTGTCTAATCTGTTCTTTAAAATATCCCGTGATGGCGATTCCACAACTGGTGCTTAACTATCTTTATTGTTAGAAAGTTTTTTTTAATATGTAACCTAAACCCTTTAATGCAAACAAAGCTGATTATTTTTTGTCCTACCCTCGGTGGACATGGAGAACAATTTATCACAGTCCTCTTTATTATAACCTTTTACATATGTGAAGATTGTTACCATGTCCCCAACAGCCTTCCCTTATCCAGTCTAAACATGAACAATTCTTTTAATCTTTAGTCCTAGGTCATATTTTTTAATATTGTCTTTAATTTGCTCTCTATTTACTGCCCTTTACTTTATGTAATTTTGTCTCATTGTTATCTGTCTCTCCACCTGTTGTCTCTTGTTTTATAAAGATTGTAAGGTCTTTGGGGCAGAGACCATATTTATATTGTGTGCTTCTCCAGTGCCTAGCACAATGGGGTCCTAGTCCACGACAAACAAATAAATACATATATACACACATACATGTGGATACTAGGGAGACGTGTTACATATAGAAGTTAAATTGCCTGATCTTTTATTAATGAATAGTAAGGCTGCACATGAGGATGGGGCACAGGGCTGCCCCTGGCACTGGCCAATGAGGGCAAACAGATGCAGTTCCCACCTGAGGGAAGTATCAGTGGCCATGTTCTGAGTGCATGCCAGTAAACTTCTAGTACCACAGAGGATATGACTACTGAGATATTTCAGAATATGAGACAATTCAACATACTTCAAGAGCTGCAGCACCTGCTGTAGGTACTACAGAATAACATAAACCTGAACACTTAATCATCCCACTTTCCTGCTTTTTTATAGACATCTACATTACTAGAAAGCTAGTATGGCTGACACATTATTCCTCCTTGAAGTCAGAGACAGAAAATAGCTATTAGGTCTCCTAATCCATCCCTCCATCAGTACAATGTTTTCCTACAGTATATTTTATAGTGTTTTGCCCACTCATGTTTTAAATGCCTCAAGGAGTATGGCCTTCCCTGCTCTTGGGAGATTACTGTACACTACTTTATTAAAAACTTTCACCGTTAAGAAGGTTTCGTTCATATTCAACATGAATCAACCTTTTTCTTGATGTCATCTCATTCACAGGTTTTGAAACTTACTGGTGCAAGTTCCACATTGGAAGCTGGATCCAAACCCCCTTGTTTCAGCTTAGGTATCTCTTCATAATGGTCTGAACAAGAGGCTCCGACACCCTCAAATATGAGGAAGTTTGGCTTCAGACTTTTGAATTCTGGAGCTTGAGCCTGAATTTATTTATTTATTTATGTATTTATGTATTTATTTATTTTTATGTAATGGCTTTCCCCCTTCTCCAACACTTTCAGTATAAAAGGTTTCGTTTCGGTTAACTTAGTCTCCACATCCTCCAATCTCTTCTACACAGTAGCAATCCAATAAGAGCTTTAGGCTGCATTCAAAGCCCATTGCAGTCAACAGAAAGGCTCCCATTGTCTTCCATGGGCTTCGGGGCCAGAGCTCAGAACCCACAATTGAAGGTGATTGTCACATTGAGCTCTTCTAAAAACCTGCTCACTGATTTTGGTGCCTAAATAGGGACTGCATATTTTGAAAATCTAGCCTTGAGTGTAGGTACTAAACTCTTTTGGAAATTTGTCTCCCAGTGACAATATTATACTATAAACTCCCCTGCCTCTGAGCTTGACAAGGACAAAACTAATTTCAGCAGACATTGAAACAGTTTAGCCACATAAGAACATAAGAACGTCCATATTGGGTCAGACCAAATGTCCATCTAGCCCAGTATCCTGTTTTCTGACAGTGGCCAATGCCAGGTGCCCCAGAGGGAATGAACAGAACAGGGAATCATCAAGTGATCCATCCTTTGACACCCATTCCCAGCTTCTGGCAAACAGAGGCTAAGGATACCTACCCTGCCCATGACTCTGCACTCTTTTTCAAGCATCAACAAAAATCAATGCAATAGACTTTTGACTTGCACTTCGACTATTTGTCCTCCTCATATGCAAAACATGATTAAATTTTATATCAGAAAGTTCATTCTTTCTCAATAGTATAATTACTGTATAATTCTCAACCAATTAACTGGTAAAATCCAGCAAATTAGGTGACTCCAGTGGAATTTCTTCTTATACCAGGGCCAGATGTCACCCTTAACTTTCTGGAATGGAGCACCCACGGAAAAAATAGAGCACACACCAGCAGCCTCCCCGATCAGATCCTCCTCCTCCTCCCAGCGCCTCCTGCCCATCAGCCAGGACCGGCTCCAGGCACCAGCTTAACAAGCAGGTGCTTGGGGCGGCCAAGGGAAAGGGGCGGCATGTGCGGCAATTTGGGGGCAGCAGGTCCCTCACTCCCTCTAGGAGCGAAGGACCTGCCGCCGAACTGCCGCCGCCAATTGCGGCTTTTCTTTTTTTCTTTCCCCAATTGCCGCTGCTGGTCGCGATTGTGGCTTTTTTTTTTGCTTGGGGTGGCAGAAATGCTGGAGCCAGCCCTGCCATCAGCGGGCCCTGCTGATCAGCTTCTCCGCCTCCCTCCCAGTGCCTCCTGCCCACTGCAATCAGCTGTTCGGTGGCATGCAGGAGGCACTGGCGGCAGGAAAGGAGCAAGGACGGGGTGCGCTCGGGGGAGGGGAGCCGGAATGGGGCAGGGCAGATGAGTGCGGGAAGAGGTGGGCAAGGGTGGGGACTTGGGGGAATGGGTGAAGTGGGGGAGGTGCCTGGGGTAGAGCAGAGCTTGAGCACACCCCAGCAACTTAGAAAGATGCCACCTCTGGCGCACCCTACACTGTCCCTTTAAAATATATGAAAATGGTCTCAAATGGTCTCAGTGCTGTTTTCTGGCATTTTTTACATATATATATGAATAACAGGAATAACAGATGTTGACTTTCTTTTGCAGGACAAAAGCCTCACAATAGACTGAAAACTGAGCCTGAACGTCTCCATTTTTCAGCTGCATGGAGAGAGGAAGTAAGTCAGACAGTCTGGTACCTAGAAGGCATTATTAGCCACACAGACAGATAACATTTTTCCTTAAATCAATGGAATTGATTCTTCCCCTGTTTGATTGAACAGAGAAGGGGTGGGTCATGAGGGGGCTGTTCTGGCTATCTGATTCTGAGGATCAGCCCTCGGCCCCAATAAATGTTCGAGCTACTTTTTAGCATCTCTAACTTTGCCCCACCACGCCCTCTCCCATTCTACTGTGTGCTCCCAATGTGCTCCCTCCAGGGTAAGCCATGTGTGGCAAAGGGTCTGGAATAGGGAATTCCCATATGACCTAGAAATTCTCTCCACTGGCCAGTTGCATCCAGTTTCTGGAACGATGGACCCCTTAAGTGGTACAATGTGGCTGGATCTGATTACATATTTCAGCCTGTGACTCCACATCCTCTCAATGCTCATTTGAGGACCTTGCTCATATCATCTTTGAAACCTAACAACAGAAAAGTGGCCACTTTTTTGTCTGTTTGTTCAGGTATTTGCCAACAACATACTTCCTCTGTTGCGCTGAAGAACGCCTGGTGCAGATCACAGCCACGATCACCACCACCACCACTGTAATGACCCCAACGGTGACCACAATGATTACTAGAAGGTTGCTGTTCTTTTGAGGCGTTACGCTGCCATGTGGAGGGTGCATCTGCCCTATGGGAGGTTCTGAAAAAATATAAATGATGAGAGAGTTTCAGCAGCAAAATTTAACAACAGAGTGTAAAAAACAGATGTGATGTACAACAACAGTTGGCAGAGACTGCTAGATCTGGTATATAGACCTTTTGCCCATCAGAGTGCCTGGATAAGTTTTGTCCCCAGTTGAAAGAGACAGGAAAAAAAGATATTTTATGCCACACAAATACTTCTCTGACATAACTGATGAAAGGTCATGGCTTATGAGAAATAGCCTACTTATTTCATGCCCAGGAAGACAAATTGCTTGATGCAGTGTGATCACAATTTACTCCCCTTCTCTTTCAGAAGCCACCCATAAAAAAGGCACAATTTAAAGCCTGTCTGGGGTGTGTGAATTCTACTTAAAAACAGACAGTCGGTTCAGAATGGTGTCACAAAGCACTGAAATTTATGTTTCACTGTGTTTCAGTGCTATAGCAAACTGGAAAATATTGAAGCAGTAAGGACTGAGGTGCAAGGCATTTACTGGAAATTAATGACCAGCTGCTGGGAGTTGATAGCGATCAGCTCACTATTGCTATTAGCAACTAAAACTGAAAAAAAAGGCAATATGCATTTTTATTCCTTACATAGCCTCTATTGATATTTACCGAACAATTAATGTCTTGTGTATTAGCCAATCTGAATGTGTGATTCATCTCTCAAGATTCCATTCAGCCCATAATAAGCCACAGATTATATTGTATTGTATTTATTGATATAGCTCCTCTGATGTAAGGTGTTAATCATGCTTCACTTGGAACACAATAGCAGACAGAGAGATCAATCCTCTGAGAATCTGTGCTGAGAATCCTCATTTTCCATTAACTTCAATGGAAAAACAAGACTGGACCCCAAATGATCAAGTTACATCATTTCTTGTTTCAGATCCCAATACCACTAATTTCAAAGATTGGGCCCTTGCTCACTAGTTTTTATGGATGCTATTACATGGTGGATGGCACATTTTTCAATTGCGTTGACAGCTTCTTGCATAATTTACATAGAAAAATAATTACTCCCCTTGCATACCATCCAGAGAGGGCCCAATCCTGCAGTCTTTATTCAACAAAATTTCCATTTCGGTCAAAGGAAGTTTTTGCCTGAGTAAGGACTGAAGGTTCAGGATCATGCATTATAAACACTAGCATAGGACAATATGCACTTTGGTTATTTTGTTTGCTAATAGATTCTATAAAGACTAAGAGCTCAGGAAAACCAAGAGATGATGCCACTTAAGTTTGGTGAACTTGTCAATAACTTCATGAGCAGAAAGAAGAACAGGAGTACTTGTGGCACCTTAGAGACTAACAAATTTATTAGAGCATAAGCTTTCGTGGACTACAGCCCACTTCTTCGGATGCATATAGTGGGCTGTAGTCCACGAAAGCTTATGCTCTAATAAATTTGTTAGTCTCTAAGGTGCCACAAGTACTCCTGTTCTTCTTTCTGCTCATGAAGTTATTGACAAGTTCACCAAACTTAAGTGGCATCATCTCTTGGTTTTCCTGAGCTCTTAGTCTTTATAGAATCTATTAGCAAACAAAATAACCAAAGTGCATATTGTCCTATGCTAGTGTTTATAATGCATGATCCTGAACCTTCAGTCCTTACTCAGGCAAAAACTTCCTTTGACCGAAATGGAAATTTTGTTGAATAAAGACTGCAGGATTGGGCCCTCTCTGGATGGTATGCAAGGGGAGTAATTATTTTTCTATGTAAATTATGCAAGAAGCTGTCAACGCAATTGAAAAATGTGCCATCCACCATGTAATAGCATCCATAAAAACTAGTGAGCAAGGGCCCAATCTTTGAAATTAGTGGTATTGGGATCTGAAACAAGAAATGATGTAACTTGATCATTTGGGGTCCAGTCTTGTTTTTCCATTGAAGTTAATGGAAAATGAGGATTCTCAGCACAGATTCTCAGAGGATTGATCTCTCTGTCTGCTATTGTGTTCCAAGTGAAGCATGATTAACACCTTACATCAGAGGAGCTATATCAATAAATACAATACAATATAATCTGTGGCTTATTATGGGCTGAATGGAATCTTGAGAGATGAATCACACATTCAGATTGGCTAATACACAAGACATTAATTGTTCGGTAAATATCAATAGAGGCTATGTAAGGAATAAAAATGCATATTGCCTTTTTTTTCAGTTTTAGTTGCTAATAGCAATAGTGAGCTGATCGCTATCAACTCCCAGCAGCTGGTCATTAATTTCCAGTAAATGCCTTGCACCTCAGTCCTTACTGCTTCAATATTTTCCAGTTTGCTATAGCACTGAAACACAGTGAAACATAAATTTCAGTGCTTTGTGACACCATTCTGAACCGACTGTCTGTTTTTAAGTAGAATTCACACACCCCAGACAGGC